>NC_045793.1:32473643-33092928 GCF_009873245.2 Balaenoptera musculus | reverse complement strand
AACTCATTGCCTTAAGTCAGAGATCAGAGGAAGAAGCCAAGATGATAAATTAAGCATAGGTAATTAAGTATAGTGATGGAGTGCCGTGGGTAATGATGAGCAAGAATCCAGCTCCAAGCTCTGTCATTGCTACCTTCACCACAGAACTGTAGCCTTCCTTCTTTTACTCCCACTGCTGTGCTTTTCTCACCTTATTCTTTGGAATTCTCTATTACATGTTGCACACAGATTAAACTTTTTACAGTAGCATTCCAGCTCTGTGATTTGCCAAGTCAAAAACCTTCTAGGACACCCCTTTCTTCACTGAATAACATCCAGATTCTTCCATTTGTGGTTTAGGTCCCTGATAATCTGGTCCCAACCCAACCTGCCCAGTCAGATCCACCACTCTTCATACCTGGGCACCTTTAAGTTTCAGTCAAGCTGGACTTACTGTGCCGTGAGATATACCTCACTTTTCTCGCTCATTTCCTCTGTCCGCGCACTTCCTCTGTCTGAGATGATCTTCCTTCACTGGAGTCACTTTGGCATCTCCGATGTTAAACTCTGCCAGATGGCCTTTTCTGACTCCCTCCCTTTCCCTGTTAACCCTGACTCTAACCCCAGCTCTCCACTCCCACATCCCAATCCCAGATGGGATCTAGAACTTTGTTTACAAATTTCTCCTGGTACTTCTCTGTGTCTTGTATTGGAATTATCTGTGTATTTGTTTAATTTCCACTCAGTATTATAAACACTTTGTAGACATTACTAGTTAAGGAAGCAAGACGTAAAGACAAAATCATCAACAATCAAAGAAATCTAGCAAGAAGAATAGAGTAGCAATGCTAAATTAAACATAGATTTTTTTCCCCTTACTGATTTTTCTATCTCTTATATAGCACATACAGTAAGTTACATGGTAGGAATTCAAGATGTATATTTTTCTGCTGAGTCACTAAATGCTTGCTCTCTTTTACAAGAGGCTGTGGTTCTACGAGTGTCTGGGTTTTCTTGCCGTATAACCTTATGCAATTTATTTAATTTCTCTGAGCCTCAATTTCCTTGTCCGTAAAACATGTATAATGGTAGTAACTACTTCATTGGGGTTTTATGAGGATTAAATGAGTAAAGGAATAAATAACTCGAAGTACTTAAACTACTCCCTGGCCTGTAGCAATTACAACACACTGTGTTATGCTGGTTGTTACTATTTTTTAGAGTTCCTTGAGGATAGAGAAGCATGTCTCTTTCATCTTTGTATTGGATTGGAAATGAACAAATGAGTATTGACAGTTTCACAAAGAAGATGATGATGAAGGTGGGCCTTAAAGGGTCGTAAAATGTGTAGGTTTTAGAAGGGTTGGGGGCAGGGAGTTGTGGAGAGGATATTCCAGGATCCTAGACACGGATATTGTAAACAGCTACAGAGGTGGAACTAGAAAGAGCTGTGGGGGCAAAATGGGCAGAGGAGGCCGCCTGTTAGGGAGCGTTAGGAGAAAGAGGGAAAGACTTCACTAGTACTAAAGTGGTCAAGGAGTGGGTTGAGTCTTCTTGAGCTGGGAGGAGGGTGGTAAAAGGGCAGCCGAAGAACATACTGCGGCTGGCTGTGTGTGGACAGTGGAGCAGGCAGGATGGGAAGCAGGGAGATGGGCTCAGACACTCTCTAGCTGTGATGTGGTAAAAGCCTGGACTAAAGTGCAGAGGACAGTGGGCATTGGGTGTGGAGTGCCGAATTCAAGGGAGAAAAGAAAAATAACTAGTATGGACATTAGTGCAACACAATTGTACTATTTCTGAGCCTAACCATTTGAAATTTGTGATAATTTGGCCAGATCTGAAAATCATTTTTTAATGCTATTTCTGAAAAAGTGTGTATTAAAACGTAGTGTAAAAGGTTGTGAAACATTAAATGACTTTACAGAAACAATAATCTGAACACGTTACATGCAGTCATTTACATACAAATAAATGATATGTACATCAAAATTTTAAAGTTATTCTCAAGTTGTTATCAACCTTAAACATTTTTGACTAATAAAATTCACCTTGTTTTTGTTCCTAGATGTTCCTAAAAGCAAAGCAGCATTTATTTTTAGACATTCTGTAATCCAACCTTAGGATCTCGATTTGTTCATATTGGATGAATTTTTATTGTACAAATTCAATGTATAATACAGTTTTGCAAACATTGCCAAAAGGCAAGATCACAGACACTTTGATGCTTATAAACATTTGAGCCACATTTTAATAAAACTGTACATTGTATGTGTATATATATACATATTGTGTATATATGTGTGTATATATATTTTTTTCCCCCCTTCTGAGCCAAAACAAAACAACACTATATACTTAAGGAGTCATTCCTCCCACTTGTTTAATTTATACTACACTCAATAACCACAGAAGACAGATGCTTTTTTGTTTTTCATCTGACCTCCAGGGCTAAAGCATAATGCCTGTTGCTGTGATGCGTGGCCAGCCCTGAACGCCCCACACAGGCTCAGCCATCGCCACTGAGCTGAGCGGTTGAGGAGTCAGCTTCAGGGAAGAGATGAGTCAGGTGGCGAACAATGGTGCTCTCTTTGTTCTTCCTTGAGCCCCAAGAACTGTTCTTTGTAGCGTACATACATGATGACATTACATAAATATCAAATATTTGCACATCCTAATTTTCCTACCGGTGAACAGTTTCTTGAAAGAGAGGTAGAAGATCATTGTGATATATAATTTCCAGTGTATTTTTTGTTGCACAATCGGACTGTGCCTCCTTGGCCAAACCATATAACTTCTTAGGACCCTGGCTGTTTCATCCGTACACCAGGAAAAGGACATAGGTGACCTCCAAGGACCTCTCAGCTTTAGAGATGAGTTTGTAGAAACACTGTTTCCAATAGTATAGAAAACAATGGGACACCCACTGGCACCCCTCAAAGCAAATGAGTGCCAGGTACTATTTGTCAGACAAGAATGGAATGTTTGATTAATTGTATGAAACTGAATTTTAACTGAACCAGTTTGTTCACTTAATTTTTCTTTAAAGTTAAAATTAAAGTATTATTTTAATGCTAGACAATAAACTGTAAACAAAAGACCTATAGAATTTCTGAATGGTATCAAATCCACTACATCTAAAACTTTTGGATGTCTAGTTTCAACAAAAACTTTCTTCCTTTGTAATTTTGAATATATATCTATTTTAAATAAGAGTAATATATAGTATATTGCCATACATTTATTATGTATAAATTATCAGGCTACTGTGAAAAAAGTTAGGCATACCATTTCTCAAGCAATTATAAACATCAAAGTTTTAATGCGCTGTTAGTACTATTCATTTAAACACTCTGGGTTGTGGTAGCTATTCTTTCAAAAGGAAGAAAAATAGTATGTGCTGAACTGTGGCTATGATGTTTCATAGTTTTTACTTCTTATGTTCACATCAGCCCATTTATTTATTCAGGCAGTGTTTACTGAGCATATACTATGTAAAGCCTGTGTGCTAATGACAGGGTACACAGCAAAGTTATGGTCTAGGAGAGGAGATAGACATTAAAAACAAAATGCTCATAAATGCATATGTAATTTTAATATTCACTATAAGCCGTATCCTACTGGACGACCTTATTCCGTGTTAAGAGTCAAGAGAGATTCTCTGAGGAAGTGACATTGAACTTGAGACCTGAAGGATGTAGTTGGCCATAGGAAGAAGGTAGGGGATGAGATTCCCAGGCAGGGAGGATAGAATGTGTGAAGTGAACTGAGGAAGTAAAAGAAACCCAGGTGGCTGGAGGCTGGAGTAAAAAAGGGAGTGGAGTAGCCAAGGGCACTAAATGAGACGGGCGAAGTGGAAGCAGCTGCATCGTGCAGGGTCTGTAGGCCATCTTAAGGGTTTTACATTTTGCTCTGAATGTAATGGAAGGCCACTGTCAGTTTTTTTAAAGGTTAATGACATGATGCAACTTACACTTGTGGTGATTGCTTTGGTTGCTAAATGAGAGTGGGCTGGGAGGGAGGCAAGAGTGAAAGGAAGGAAACCAATGAGGAGGTTCTTAGAGTGTTCAGAGAAAGATACTGGTGGCTTGAACTATGTCGTGGCCGTAGAGATAGAGAAACAAATGGATTTGAGATATATTGGGGAAAACAATCCACAGGACTGATGATTGGTTCCTTTTAGGAGGATCAGGAAGAAAGATAAGTCATGGATGACTCCAAAGTTTGTGGATTGATAAAACGAAGGTGCCATCTATCAAAATGGGAAAGCCCAAAGTTAGAGCAGATTTGAGAAGAAAGGTAGCATCTCCCCATTTTACAATAACACTAAGGCTCAAAGAGATTGGGTTCCTGTTCACAGGTATACCTACCAGGCCAGAGCTGCATTGCCACAGCACCTTAACAAGGCACCTTGCCTTTATAACTTCTGTGTCTGCTTTGATGTTATGACACCTTTGGCCTCTACACAGTCCTCCAGAATAATGGCCTTTTCCATTTGGCCAAAGTAAAATTTCCTATTGTGCTCTTCCATTGGCTGTGTTAAGTCTCTTTGAAAGTTACAAGGTCACTGTAACCCATATAAAAGCCTTCAAGTCAGGTCCTGAATAGGAACAGGAAGCTAAAATCTCCACTCCCAGTGCAGGAACTGAGCCTGTGACCAGAGGGCTGGATAGCAGTGCTTGGATTATGACCATGCTGCCGAGCACTGATGGGCTCTTTATGGACCCAGTGGGCGGCACCTGCTCAACCTTTCATCTTTCTTGCGCTCCAGATAGGAATAAAAACTGGTCTGCCCAGGACTTGAGGCATTTTGCTATGGTTATGAGGAGCACAGGTTTGGAGACAAACACTCTTAGGTTTGAATTCCAGCTCTATAACTACTAGCTAAGTAACCCTGGGCAAGTCACTTAACTTCTCCCAGCTGTGATTTCTTCACGTACAATAAGATCTATTTCATTAGGCTGATATGAAGATAAAAAGAGATAACACATGTAAAGAGCCTTACCTGGCACATGGTAAGCCTGCCATAGACCGGAGCTCTGTGTTCTGGCCTCTGAGTTCCCGGTGGAGATAACTTTAGTGACTGAGGTAGTACATTGGCTTATACTTGGTAAACCCTCACAGTTGTTATTTCCTATGTTTCTCAATAATGCTAGAAGCTTTTATATAAAGAAACATAATATTAAAAGAAAACGTGAAAAACAGTAAATGGCAAAATTCCATTGGCAAGCCTTTGAACTTTAGATACTAAATAAACCTAATTGCTTCAATAATACATTGGCATTCTCGGAGCCACTTCTTATTTAATTCTCTTTATCAGAATCTCCTGATAGCACACTTTGTCTGCTCTCTTTAGCTTATTTGGACATTACTTTCATTTACTTGGAAGCTTGGAGGAGGATGTCCAAATATATCCATCATCTCTTATGAGTCATATATTTGTCTCTTATATTCACTTTTTAAAAAAATTTTTATTTATTTATTTATTTTTGGCTGTGTTGGGCCTTCGTTTCTGTGCGAGGGCTTTCTCCGGTTGCGGCAAGCGGGGGCCACTCTTCATCGCACTGCGCGGGCCTCTCACTATCGCGGCCTCTCTTGTTGCGGAGCACAGGCTCCAGACACGCAGGCTCAGTAATTGTGGCTCACGGGCCTAGTTGCTCCGCGGCATGTGGGATCCTCCCAGACCAGGGCTCGAACCTGTGTCCCCTGCATTAGCAGGCAGATTCTCAACCACTGCGCCACCAGGGAAGCCCTTATATTCACTTCTGTAAAGCAATGGAAGCATCCCTTAGGAATGTGATTTGATGCAGATTAAGAAATACCAGCATAAGTCTTGTTGCCTTCTCCAGAGGGTTCCTGTGATATCTGGCCACAACTTTGTTCTTTAAGCCATAAATTATGCCCCGGGGAATGAGGTTTCTAATGTGACTCTCCTTGAACTTGGCTGCCATGGTGAGGATACTCTCCTTCTGCCTGAGAGGCACAGACACCATTCATCTGGGGCTGACTTACCTTGTGCAGTTCCTCACAGACCAGTTGGGCACTGAGCATTCTCTCTTAGTCTAAGGCAATTAGTGAAAACTAAAGCTTCAAAGAATTTAGTTCTCAATTCTCCTGACTGGATGTTATTAACCAAAGGCAAAAGAAAAATGGTAAAGAAAAAAATGTTCTGAATGTTACGTCAAAAGTATTTTTCAGTTCACCCATGTGTACAGAGAGAGAGAGAGAACTAAATATTATTTTTATTGTTGCATCAGCATTTCCCAGTGAGACAGTGATTTTCTTTAAAAAAATTTTTTTATTCATATAGGCAGACCTAAGTAGACAGTGATGTAGCAAGTAGGGGTGATAGTTGTGCAATGCTCCTTACAGGAAATTTGATTGTCATTTTGCCACCTCAGCAGGATCCAGCTCGTCTGCCTCCCTTCCCTTCTGTGACATGCACTCAGTTAAACAAATATTTGATTTTCGTTCTTTCACTGATTTCTAAGTCGTGACACTCTCCTGTGTCTGTCTGGTTGTATAAGTAGAAGTGTGCCTTGGTTTATAGACCATATGAACATATGTGTTTGAGTGTCTGTAAATTCATAGAGTTTCAGAATCCCTGAGGAAGCTAGGATCATAAAAGAAATCCAAGGAAAATACATGAACAAAATAGGAATTTCTTCTAACAAGTTAATTATAACTCATAAACTTATAATTTTTAACTTTAATTTTATATTATATTTGTTCATAGTAAGGAATATTACTAGGAATAAAAAAAATTTAATTTCCCACAACTTATAGTGATCTCAATTTCTTTATTCTAAGGACATTGTGATTAGATAAGTGTTAACAAGAGACTTCAAATGTAGCTGTAATATTTTATTTCTTAAAAAAGATACAAAGCAAATATGATAAAAATTTAAGAAAACTGGATGGTAAGTGCATGGATGTTTGTTGTGCTATTTTTTAAAATATTTTTTTCTGTGTGGAATATTTCACAATAAAATGAGGGAAATATACAAAGTTGTTTAGGTTATTCATGCTTTCCTCTTTTTTTATTGCTATAGAAAGTATTCATCTTTAATGGAACATTTAGAAAAAACTTGGATCCTTATGGGCAGTGGAGTGATCAAGAAATATGGAAAGTTGCTGATGAGGTAAGTATGCTCACTGAATTAATTTTGAAAAAGGTTGCTCATAACACACGAGTGGTTATCACAGCTGAGAGAATTTTATACACTTTGTGCATGTATGTGCATGTGTGTGTGGATAACTTTAAAATGGAAAATTCTGATATACCTCAAGCACCAAGTTTTCTGGATTAGACCTAGCCCTTTCCTCAGTAGTAAGTCTCCAACTATCAGCCCCCAGAGATAGTATACTTCGGCCTTCTTCCCAAATGCGCATCACTGAGACATGAACTAGGAGAGACCCAGACACCTACAGCACACCAGGATCATTCCCGACACAGAGGCACATCTGTCCACACCTTCTCATCTACTCCCTGTCTGGGTTCTGAAACTTTCCCAGCACAAGAAGGAGGCTTTGGTTTGACATGATATACTTCTCTGGGAAGTATAGGTTTAGCACAAAAGGTTAATGATCATCCTAGAACACCTGCAGATGGCTACAATCTTCTCTGGAAGTCACCAGAAATCAACTGCCTTCAGAGGCTTTGGCTATGAGCACCTCCAGCCAAAATACCACATGACCTAGATGTGGCAGACTCTATTCCTTGAGGTCATTAGGACACCATAGGAAATACATGGATTAAAATGGATCTAAATTCCTAAATAATACCCTGTATTTACCCACCAGGTGGTTCATTATAACTGAAGGCATTATATGGAGGAATTTAGGGTTGGGGGAGAACTAGAGTGGGATTCTTCGTTCCCTTAACAGACACCCTAGGTGTTAACTGATAATTCTTGAAATACAGGCATTATATTTAAGAAAAGGAGAACATAAATTGTTCCAGTTTACTAAACTTGAGGTTTATGTCCAAAGCTCTGGATGGTGGCAGAGTACAATTATGGGACCTAAGAACGTTGAGATGCAAAGGTCTTCTCAGGGAACAGCTTTATTCCATTATCTCTGACATATTTGGTCCTTGTTGTAAAGCCCAATTCTGTTTATCCCAAATGTTCTTTCCTTTGCTTCCTCCCTTCAGAGTGGATCTTGCCAGAAGCTTTGAAATGCCTGTGAGTGTTAAACACTTACCCATTGAGTGTCTAACCTTAACATGCCCCTAATAAAATGCACTTAGATTAACCGTCTTCATTATCAAAGTTTCCTTATTACCGAACAAACAGGGGTTTTAAAGAAAACATTAACTAAATTGCAAGTGACACATTTTAAGGTCTTTGATGTGACTTCAGAGAATGAACTATAGGAACACAATGTGGTGGGAGAGAAACTTTGAAAGGAAGACATTAGACTTTATAAAATCTGCAAGTATTGCCAAGTCACAATAAAGTTTACAGGAAATCAGGATCATAAAAATAATCTAAAATTTTAGAAGACATGGTTAAGATTTTAAATGCCAATATATGCAGAAATTTTACCTGTTTAGATTTTTATTTGATCAACTCATACTTAGGTGTATCTTTTTACTGATCCTTTTAAAAATAATTTGCTGTTCAAAAACAGAGATGGGCTGCTGTCCTTACAGTAATGTCATGTGTTTGAGTAGTAGTGATAAATTTTTGTTGAGGAGGCCTGAGAATGGAGTACAGACAAAAAAGCAACATCCCAGAGAAGCAGAAAAGGCATTGGTTTACAAGTTGTGGGGTCTGGACTTTAGTCCTATATGATTGATCATATACTTTGCCCAAACAGGACCATTTGGGGAGGGGTCAATTTCTCACCTGGACAGGATAATGGGACAAAAGGTGTAAACCAGGATTGGCCAGGGCCAACTGGGATTGAATTTCATTTCGTCTAGTCCTCTCTGTGACCTTGGTATGACTTGTTTCTCTAGAGGGAAATGAATTGAATAACAGCAGAGAGCCAAACACTTGAATCTTATCCCAATTCTTTGTAACTCCCCTTTCCCTGAAACGGAAATCAAAAGTGTGCACGATGACAATGTCAGGCCAAGAAACACTCTATTCCTACCTTGCATTGGGCCCTGCACTCCAGTGTGAAACCTTATCTTTGCAGATCTGGACTGAACTGTGTGAAGCCATGAGGAACATGCTTAGTTACAAGCTCTAAGACTTGGAAGCAAAACTGGCCAAAGCAGCTTCCTTACCCTCTGTGCCCTAGGCCCATACCTTCATCTTGGCACTGTATGCCTTATAATTCTATGGATGAATTTAAAACAAGTCCAAGGGAGGGAAAGAGTTTCTAAGACCCAGAACTACAAAGATCTCATTTTCCCCTTCCCAAACCACTCAGGACCAGATAGCTTCTCCACAGGAGCACTGACTTTACCAGCTGTGTAGACCAAAGAGAATTTCAAAGGAGGCTGAATCTTGAGGAAACAAAAAGTTGACCCTAACATTGTGGTCTAATAAATTGGTAGCATTGCTGTACATTTTCAGGCTAATATGTATAATGGGCCCAGCCTAAGGCCTGGCGCATAATAGGTAGTAAGTAAATGTTAGCTATTGTAATCATGTTTTCATGAGGTCTTTACCTGGCCGTCTCTTAAATGTTGTTGCTTGCCAGAATCCTAATTGTTGTCTTACTTTACTTACTCTTCCTGGGAAATATCATGCATCCTCTTAGCTCTAACTAATACTTCTGTGCTGATGACTCCCAAACCTGCCTGTCTCCAGAGCTCCCTACCTGACATCTCAGCATGGACAGGCATCTTATGTCCATAAGTGAGTCTCTTAGCTGCCCCACCCGCACAAGTGTCCTGCGTTTCCAATTCCAGTGGATGGCATCACCAGCTTCTCGTTGCCCAAAGCCAAGACCTGGGTCTCATCCTTGACTCCCAATTTCTCCACCTGTCTTCACATATCAAGCCCTGTCAAGACTGTCTCCTGTAAAAATCTAGAATGTACTCACTTTTCTCCATCCCCATCTCACACCACTACTAATTCTCATGTGGATTTCAGAAACAGGCTCCTGTCTGGTGTCTCTCTTACTGGCTGCCTACAGTTCATTCTGTTCTTTGCAACCTTGCATCTGAGCACTTGTTTCTCCCCTTCTTAAGGCTCCTTATTGCCCATTGGACAAAGTCCACACTGCTCAAGGTGGCTTGTAACGTCCTTCATGATTTCATCTTTGCTTGCCTCTCTAAACTCCCTCCCCAACTGCCTCTGCTTACCAGGATCCAGCTACACTGAATTCCTTTGGTTCCTCTAAGGCACCATGTGCTCTCTGTTCTGCAGAGGTTTTTTCGCACGCTCTGTGCCTGGGGCACCCCCCAGTCCTTCACTGCCTGCTCCTCCTCCTCATTCAGGCCTCTCCTTACACATCACTTCTTCCCAGAAACCTGCCCTGATGCTCCAGGTGTGAGGGAGGAGCCCCTCCTACGTGTCTCCTATACCTACACCCCTTTCACAGCTTTCTTCGCACGGGAGAGAGATTTACCTCTTAACTTGTCCATGTCCGCCACCGGCTTGTAAGTTCCTTGAGGGCAGAGATATTCACTGTGGTATTTCTTTGCTTAGAGTAGTGTTGGGCATGTGGTTGGTGTTCAGTAAACATTGATTGGATGAATGAATGAATGAATGATCTGATTCATTTATTTAAATGAATAAATTAATGGTTCATGTGTAATGTATCATGCAGGTAGCCTTGTGATTGACACACAACGGGTATCACCATTAGCAATGAGGACACTGAGCCCTGAGACATCTGAGGGACTTGGCTGAGATGGGTGGTGGGCGCAGAAACAGCTGTCTCCCTTGATTTCTGGTTCACAGACTCTTTCGCCACAGTGAGCTTTCCCAGTGTTGTCCATAATCTCAGGCTCCTTCACCACAGTCTGTGTTACCCAGTGTCATCCAAGCAGCACATCTGTTGGTTCTAGAATGGTTTAGAATGCTTTTAGAAGGAAGACTTTTTGGTAATTGTTTGCTTTTTAGATTACTTAGAAAATAGTTTCCTTCCTTACACATCGATAGTCAGGTAAGCTATTTTAGAGGGCAAACAAAATAACAGAAATAGTGGCCTTTTAAGCTGAAAATTTGCCCTGGAAAACCTGTAGAATAGCAAAAGGAGTGTCTAAAGGAGTTGACAGAGTCTATTTTTATTACTGCCCAGTCCAACCACAGTTCACTTTTATGATTTTTTTTTCATGTTTCCTTATCACAAGAGCAAACTCTTGCTCTATAATAACATTCCAGAGTGCAGCAATAGCAAAAGTCAACACTTTGAAGAAAATGCCTGGTCCTTTACAGACTGTAATACATTTTTTTAGTTTGATATGTCACAAAATAAAATTTCTTCTTTGTAAATAGCAGTTTGGAAATACATATGATTTATTAGCTCAACCACATAGAGCTGGCAAATTCTTTCTTCCCAAAGTTCTTTATATCCACAAACTTTTGATGCTTTGATTTATTTGTAATGCTAAGTTGGAACAAAAATACTTAGAAATGTTTAGATTCCAGTAATTAAAATTCACCTTAGTTTGGACAGAGCTAATCTAAAGTTTGTATTTTTTTTTTAATCTGTTGAAAAGTGGTTTGTGACAATAGTGTAAATAACATTATATTGGGAATATATATGTATATGTGTGTATATACATGTATATATTTAATTTTAAAGAATTCTGCTGTTAAAGATCACTAAATTAGATGATCTTTGTAGCAAGTTCCCTTAAAGTCTTTCCCCCCACCCCCATAGCTCTTTTCTCTTTTAACAGTAATTTCCCACTTATTATTTTTCTCCCTGTCTGAGCCATGAGTTCCTTCAAGGCAGAGCCTTGTGTTATTCATCTTTGAATTCCCAGGTCTGCCATAGTGCCTAGAATTTAATAAACTCTCATTAAGAGTCTGTTAAGGAATACATGACTAAGCACCCAAACAATCATGAGGTTAATTTAAGCCATTCTTATCGGCACATGGAGTTGGTAACAAGAACTTTATATCTTTTAAAAACCAATTAGTAGTCTATCTTCCTTCCCATTTTCTCTCCAAAGCCTATCACAATATCTCGCAGAAAATAGGTAATTAATACATTTGTTAAATATTCACTGACTTCAAATTTAAAGTTTTACTAACTTATGTTGACCTTTCTCTAGTGAATATGATTTTAAAAGATTTTTACTATACTTGATAGTGAGTAAAACAGTTGAGATAGGAATGTGGCAAAATGCACCCTAGATTGGTCTGTGTCTCTGTCACTCATTTTATACAGTTTTCTTCTCTAAATATTGACAGTGCTATATATTTAGGTACTTATTTACTTGTGTTAAGAAATAGTTTCATTTGGGTAAGAACCACACACTTTGCTCAGCTCTCTATCACAAGAAAGTACAAAGTGTAACACACTAAAGTAGCTTTCCCCGTATGGCCTTAGGAAACTAGGGTATGATTGGTGTGAATCTAAAGGGAGACTACATGCTGCAACGTTCTTACCAAAGTCTCAGTCTTGTTACTAAGCATGATGTAAATTACTAGTATTGTGACACTTCCTGCTAACTTGCATTCCAAGGTAACTTGTAAAGGGAAAATCTTACAAATCATACTGTCATACCAGGGAAGTGTTTCAGTGGCCAGGCCCATGTCTTGGGATTTCCCAGGCTCTAACAATACTAATAGTTAGGGTGGATTAGGTGCTTACCACAAGCTACACTCTGTGGCAAGCTCCTTCCACAAATTATCCCATTTAATCCCCATTACAAGCCTTTGAAGTCTATCCTAGCATTTTCTCCATTTTTTTCCAGTGAGCTAAGTGAGACTTCCAGTAACACATCTGACAGCATCAGCCAACGAGTGGTGGAGTGCAGACTGAAAGCCACTTCTGTGTGACTTCATAGCTCCAGTCTTTCATCAGTACTTTTCTTGATGCTTAATTTGACTTAAGAAAAATTCTGAAGTATTTCTGATTGATCTGAAAGGAAATACTGACCTATCAGTGTTAAAGAACTTCTTATTTTATAATTTGTTTATAAGGGGTTTTATAGAGTCTTAAAGATGAGAAAATGGAGGCACACCAACAGGTGAAGTGACTGGTTTTAGATCACACTCCATATTGGGGGAGCTAAAACCAGCACTCATTCATTTACCATGTGTCATTCTTCCTTAAATTGGATTTATTTGTCATTCATCAAAACTGTGTTTGTTTTGTTTGGCCAGCATTCCAGGGGCTCAGTACACAATTGTTGAACAAATGAATGGATGTGTTGAGGCTGACAATGTGTCTGGCATTGGTACTGAGCTAAAGAGCACATGTCTTTACCCTCAGGAAGCCAACAGTCTAACAGGGCAACTTGCACCCATGCTTCTGTGACTATGTGCCTGACTGCCCTAGAGGATGATCAGGAGTATTTGGAATGGTGCTCCCGGCTAAGCAATGGCACCAACCTGAGAAGGTCAAGGTGTATAGGGAACTGCAAGCTGAGTGTTTAGTGCTGCTGGAAGTAAAAGTGGAGGGGGCTCGATTCTGGATGCCTTATCTGCCATGTGAGAGAGTTCAGTTATTCTGTCAGCAGGAGAGCCACCATAGGATTTAAAACAGAGAAATGATGGAGTCAAACCTATATTTTAGAAGGATCCCTGTGAGGTTGTCAGGTGACAAATCAACTTGAGATTACAGTATGAAGCTTAAGAGATAATAATGGCCTGGCCTAGGGTTGTTGTAATAGGGCTAGCACGGAGATGGAAGATTAAGAAGTATTTGGAAGAGGTCCAGGGCTGGAGATAAAGATGAAAAATCATTCGCTTATCGGTGGTAGTCGATACTCTGAGCATGAATGAGATCTCAGAAGGAGCATTTGGAGAGTTGGCAATGAGGAAAACTAATATTCAAGGGACAGGAAGAGGGAGAATTACCTACATGTGATAATAAGAAGAAATGTCCATAGAGGGTGTGGTTTCTCATAAGGCAAGGAATAGATGTTTGAAGAAGGGAAAAAAATGTTCTATGGTCTCAGGCAGTAGAGAAAACAGATACACACTCATTATTTAAGATTTCTAGATGAGAAAAGGGGGAGACATTAAATAATAGCTAGGGCTTCCCTGGTGGCACAGTGGTTAAGAATGCGTGTGCCAATGCAGGGGACACGGGTTTGAGCCCTGGTCTGGGAAGATCCCACACGCCGTGGAGCGGCTAAGCCCGTGAGCCACAACTACTGAGCCTGCACGCCACAGCTACTGAAGCCAGCGCACCTAGAGCCCATGCTCTGCAACAAGAGAAGCCACTGCAATGAGAAGCCCGTGCACTGAAATAAAGAGTAGCCCCCACTGGCTGAGACTAGAAAAAGCCCGTGCGCAGAAGTAATGAAATTGAAACTGTAATTTAAAATCTTCCAACAAACAAAAGTCCAGGACCAGATGGCTTCACAGGTGAATTCTATCAAACATTTAGAGAAGAGCTAACACCGATCCTTCTCAAACTCTTCCAAAAAACTGCAGAGGAAGGAACACTCCCAAGTTCATTCTATGAAGCCACCATCACCCTGATACCAAAACCATAAAAAGATATCACAAAGAAAGAAAATTATAGACCAGTATCACTGATGAACATAGATGCAAAAATCCTGAACAAAATACTAGCAAACAGAATCCAACAACATACTAAAATGATCATACACCATGACCAAGTGGAATTGATCCCAGGGATGCAAGGATTCTTCAATATATGCAAATCAATCAATGTGATACACCGTATTAATGAATTAAGGAATAAAAACCATATGATCATCTCAATAGATGCAGAAAAAGCTTTTGACAAAATTCGACACCCATTTACAATAAAAACTCTCCAGAAAATGGGCATAGAGGGAATCTACCTCAACATAATAAAGACCATATATGACAAACCCACAGCAAACATCATACTCAATGGTGAAAAACTGAAAGCATTTCCACTAAGATCGGGAACAAGACAAGGATGTCCACTCACACCACTCTTATTCAACATAGTTTTGGAAGTCCTGGCCACGGCAATCAGAGAAGAAAAAGAAATAAAAGGAATACAAATTGGTAAAGAAGAAGTAAAACTGTCACTGTTTGCAGATGACATGACACTATACATAGAAAATCCTAACGATGCCACCAGATAACTACTAGAACTAATCAATGAATTTGGTAAGGTGGCAGGATACAAAATTAATGCACAGAAATCTCTGGCATTCCTATACACTAACAATGAAAAATCAAAAAGAAAAATTAAGGAAACAATCCCATTTACCATCAGAGCAAAAAGAATAAAATACCCAGGAATAAACCTGCCTAAGGAGGCAAAAGACCTGTACTCAGAGAACTATGAAACACTGATGAAAGAAATCAAAGATGACATAAACAGATGGAGAAATATACCATGTTCTTGGATTGGAAGAATCAATATTGTGAAAATGACTATACTACCCAAAGCAATCTACAGATTCAATGCAATCCCTATCAAACTACCAATGTCATTCTTCACAGAATTATAACAAAAAATTTTACAGTTCGTATGGAAATACAAAAGACCCCGAATAGCCAAAGCAATCTTGAGAAAGAAAAATGGGGCTAGAGGAATCAGGCTCCCTGACTTCAGACTATACTACAAAGCTACAGTAATCAAGACAATATGGTAGTGGCACAAAAACAGAAATATAGATCAATGGTACAGGATAGAAAACCCAGAGATAAACCCACACACATATGGTCACCTAATTTATGACAAAGGAGGCAAGAACATACAATGGAGAAAAGGCAGCCTCTTCAATAAGTGGTGCTGGAAAAACTGGGCAGCTACATGTAAAAGAATGAAATTAGAACACTCCCTAACACCATACACAAAAATAAACTCAAAATGGATTAGAGACCTAAATATAAGACCAAACACTATAAAACTCTCAGGGAAAAACACTCTTTGATGTAAACCACAGCAAGATCTTTTTTGACCCACCTCCTAGAGTAATGAAAATAAAAACAAAAATAAACAAATGGGACCTAATTAAACTTAAAAGCTTTTGCACAGCAAAGGAAACCATAAACAAGACAAAAAGACAACCCTCAGAATGGGAGAATATATTTGCAAATGAAGCAACGGACAAAGGATTAATCTCCAAAATATACAAAGAGCTCATGGAGCTCAATATCAAAAAGACAAACAATCCAATTTAAAAAATGGGCAGAAGACCTAAATAGACATTTCACCAAAGAAGACATACAGATGGCCAAGAAGCACATGAAAGGATGCTCAACATCACTAATTATTAGAGAAATGCAAATCAAAACTACAATGAGGTATCACCTCACACCAGTCAGAATGGCCATCATCAAAAAATCTACAAACAATAAATGCTGGAGACGGTGTGGAGAAAAGGGAACCCTCTTGCACTGTTGGTGGGAATGTAAATTGATACAGCCACTATGGAGAACAGTATGGAGGTTCCTTAAAAAACTAAAAGTAGAACTACCTTACAACCCAGCAATCCCACTACTGGGCATATACCCTGAGAAAACCATAATTCAAAAAGCGACATATACCACAATGTTCATTGCAGCACTATTTACAATAGCCAGGACATGGAAGCAACCTAAGTGTCCATCAACAGATGAATGGATAAAGAAGTTGTGGCACATATATACAATGGAATATTACTCAGCCATAAAAAGAAATGAAATTGAGTTATTTGTAGTGAGGTAGATGAACCTAGAGTCTGTCATACAGAGTGAAATAAGTCAGAAAGAGAAAATACTGTATGCTAACGCATATATATGGACTCTTAAAAAAAAAATGGTACTGACGAACCTACTGGCAGGGCAGGAATAAAGATGTAGACATAGAGAATGGACTTGGGGACACGGGAGGGGAGGGGGAAGCTGGGGCGACGTGAGAGTAGCATCGACATATATGCACTACCAAATTTAAAATGGTTAGCTAGTGGGAAGCAGCAGCATAGCACAGGGAGATCAGCTCAGTGCTTTGCAATGACCTAGAGGGGTGGGATAGGGAGGGTGGGAGGGAGGCTCAAGAGGGAGGGGATATGGGGACATATGTACGCATATGGCTGATTCACTTTGGTGTACAACAGAAACTAACACAGTATTGTGAAGCAATTATACTCCAATAAAGATCCGTTAAATAAATAAATAATAGCTAAAGGAGAACCTGGAGGCAAGTGAGGGGTTTTTGTTTTAAGAGGGGAGAGATGTAGCAGGTTCACAGGCTGAAGCCAATAAAAAGCGAAAGTTGAAGAGAGAAAGAACACAAGTCCTCCAGTTCCTCACCCAAGAGCCCTTATTCACATTCTCAGCTGGTTAGATCCAAAATTAGTTTTATGTTTGAGTCTTCCAGGATACATGAGAATAGTCCCCCTTGTCTAATTAATATGTTTACTTTCCCTACCATCTCAGAAACTCTTTTCAAACATGATGAATTCCCACAAAGTGAGGTTGCTTTAATGAGAAATCCACTCAAGGAAAGGAGTATTGGCTGCAATACATATCCTGGGCACAGTTAATATTTATTGAACAAACACAGTGATGTAGGCCATCTCCAAATTCATCACTGAACTCATGAGAGTCTGTCTTAAGGCCATTATCTCATTCTGCCTGTATTACAGGTAGGTGGGAACACATCTTACCTCACAGTACTAAATCCCAGACTTCCCAGGGGCAGGATATAATCATCTGTGTATCTCTTTAGGTCTCAAACACTCAGCAACGCTTGGCAAAAATATATATGTCAATGCACATTTATTTGAATAAGTGATATGAGGCAAGGTTTCATTTTTTATCTTATTTCAAAAGAATGGGTTTCTCTATCTCATTTGCTTTTTCAACCTATTTATTTTTCCTATCTAGCTTAAAAAAATAAGCCATTGACCCTAACACAACTCTCATATTCCACCCCAATATTTAAGCACCTTTAAATCTCCAGTAATACACCACTATTTTAACTCCAGTTATCTTTATTTCATAGTTTCATGACTTTCTTAAAGTCAGTTTTTATGAATTAAAGAGATGAGTAGTGCATTGCCATATGTGTTTTTAAATGGCTCCTCAGTTGATTTTTATTGCTGCCTTTCATGCTCTATTATTACAGAGTAGAGAATGGAAGGTAGCATAAAAGAATCTGTCATGATAGAGTAAGTAACTGCATTCTATACATATTATCTTTTCTAGCATGTATTCAATTTTGTTATAATTATCTGTGTATGTCTTTATAAACCCTGAGCTTTGCAGGGCCCATGGGCCATTTATCATCTCTTTAATCCCTATTGGAGGACACCTGGCATAGAATAGGCACTCACTGAAAACCTCATGAAAGGAAAAGTACAGAGCTGAAACAGTCTGTAAACTGATGCTTTAGAGCTGCCAAGATTATACATAGTCTTTTGTTCAGTGAAAGCCAAATAGCAGGAATGGTGGGGGGTTGTTATGAAATTTAAACTTTTGGAACTCCTGTCTTTTCAGATTATCAGCCTCTTAAGTGTTTTTAACCCTGCAGTATGTGAACTACCCCTCCTAAGCCCAGTGTTTTCCCTCTTTCTTTTCTGCAGGTTGGACTCAGATCTGTGATAGAGCAGTTTCCTGGGAAGCTTGATTTTGTCCTTGTGGATGGGGGTTGTGTCCTAAGCCACGGCCACAAGCAGCTGATGTGCTTGGCCAGATCCGTTCTCAGTAAAGCAAAGATCCTGCTGCTTGATGAACCCAGCGCTCATTTGGATCCAATGTGAGTTTCAGAATTCCTGCTATTTAATAACACAGGGGGAAAAGAATCATTGAGACATACTTCATATTGACACAAATCTCCATCAGGCTGTCCTGTCTGCAAGCAGAAGACTACCTTCTAGATATGAAATAATTGCCCAGTTACTATTTGACATGAGCACAAGTGCTTATTTCCTAGTATAAGAGCTGTGTGCTCTCTTCTCAGTGTAATTTTGCAATTTCATACAAACTCTTCCCCCTTATTGACGTGTGATAAAATATTTAGTTACATAGGCATACTTGGGTCCTTAGGGTTTTCCTTACTATCCCATTTATAACATAGGAACTACTTATAGCACAAAATAAAGAACTACTATTGATGCTACATAATGAAAAATATACTTATTTGGGAAACTTTTTTCAAACTGTGAAAGTTTTTCCCAAATATTTGTCCTATTTATTTATGAAAACTTAGAATCTGCCCTGTGGTTGGAAAGCTGATTGTGACTGACTCTATTGCAACATTCTGTTAAAAGGATTCAAGGAAAGATAAGTAATTTAAGGAATTAAATTGACAGAAGAATAGGTATGTTATCAAGGATAGAGACAGATTATTAATGTTCTGTGATGTTATATGTGGTATTTTTTTCTTTGCTAGAACATACCAAATCATTCGAAGAACCCTAAAACAAGCATTTGCTGATTGCACAGTAATCCTCTCTGAACACAGGATAGAGGCAATGTTGGAATGTCAACGACTTTTGGTGAGTGTTTCTAATTTACCTAAGATCTCATCTCTCCTTTGATTCTTGATAACAATCTGATATGTGCTGGTTCCTGCAAGTCACAGCAATGTACAAGCTCACAGCTATCCAGCTTTACTCAAAATACCTGCCCAAGTTTCTCACTTTGATGTGTGCAACGAGTTGAGGTTGGATTTCAGCAAATCTAAAATAGCAGCTTATTACTAAATTACATTAATAAATTGGAACATCTATACTTTTTGCTTCTTTTATTTGGGGATCAAGTCATGGAAAAGACTAAGTCCTGATGCTTTCAGTAACTAAATCTCCCATGGATGGGGTCCAGGACAGGCCTGGATTGTCCTGCAACCTGATGTATGGTTTTAATGCAGTAGTTGAAAGGTTTATTTCATTTTTCTAGCTATTATTTGGAACTCAGCTTAGTGCGTCTCCCAACCACCTTCTCACTGCGGTTTCAAAACTGTCACAGATTCTCTCAAGTGATGTTTACAAATTCCTTTGAGTTCAGCCACAAGGAAATCCTGAGGATGATGTATCACATCATTTCTGTTAAGGCTTTTCAGGCTCCTGGAGGTAAATGCTTTCCTTACTGAAGGATTGTTATTACCATTATTATTACTAAGCTTCGAGTGACAAGTTAGGGGCCGACTCACAACCTCTTGCCCAGCTACGGTCAGGCTCAGCTTGAACATGTGAAGGAGGCACAGTAACTCAGGCACATCCTGACCAATTTGAAATTGTTAAGCTTCAAATCCACTGTTGACGCGGTTCAACTCTTTATGGTGCTGTGGACTTACACTCATTTGTAAGGTTAATGCATAAGGGATCTAACATGAATAATTCTTGTTTTCAAAGCCCCCTTAGTTCCTCTAAAGTTCTCTGAAGAAGCACATTGTTCAGTACTATACCAATTAAAAAAAACAATCTCCCAGCTTCTAAGTAAAAAATTACAGCTAATTTCACAAATGGTAGAAGCTCTATAAAGCACGAGGACTCAGCAGTGAAACGAGCTCTCCCTGACTGTTCATACTGCAAGCCTCTGGACGGACGCTGTGTGTTCTTTCTGGCTTTCCTCATCCTCTGAGCCTGTGCCCTTCTTGCCTTGCTTTGGTCCGCCCTGCCTCCTTGTCCGAGATCTCACTAACGGCCACTTCCCTAGGTCATAGAGGAGAATAGAGTGCGGCAGTACGACTCCATCCAGAGGCTGCTGAGCGAGAAGAGCCTCTTCCGGCAGGCGATCAGCCCCGCCGTCCGCTTGAAGCTCTTCCCCCACCGGAACTCGAGCAAGCAGAGGTCTCGGTCCAAAATCGCTGCCCTGAAGGAGGAGACGGAAGAAGAGGTGCAAGAAACAAGGCTTTAGAGAGCAGAACAAAGGTTTGCCTGGGACATTCACGCATGGAGTTGAAGAAAAAAAAAAAAGAGTTTCTGCCTCAGAAAACAAGGATGAATGATGTTTTTTAAAAAAAGGAAAACTTCGGGTAAGAGGAATTAAGGATGTTCCGGTGGATGAATGGCTTCCTGGCAATGGTCAAACCGTGTGACAGGTACTTCAAATCCTTGAAGGTTTATACCGCTTGTAATCGCAAGCCAGCTTTTCCTGAAAACTTTTTCCTTTGGTCGTCATTGGAAAGGTGGCTGTAAACGTCAGCCAGCTTAATTCTTCAACTTATTGTTTAGTGAAACTTACTCATTTGTATTATTGAAGAAGAACTGTAATCATACTACTTAGAGATACAATTAAGTAATGATAACTGGAAACTTTAGTAGCTTATATATGTTTATATACCTTTTTCTCCACTTTCTCCACGATATTTAAAAACACAGCTATATTGTCTGTTAAGGATTCAGACCGCCCCGTTTCCAAGCAAGTAATGGAATGCTGTGAGAGTCACAAGACAGCCCATCAAAATGTGCACCACATAACACCTAAGTATCAGTCAGGAGACAGAACTTCCCGATCTTGGAAATCAGGGTTAGTACCATTCAGCAATACCCAAATGCAAATAAATCAGAAAACATCCCTTATCTGGGAAACGGGCTGTTACAGTCCCATGTAGGGAACAAGGATGTAGCTCCCTTGATTTGGAAGTGAAGATGTCTGCTTCCAGAAAGTAACAAGCTCATAAGACTTCTAAACTGAAGGATGGCTGGAAAAACGCTTTAATGCAAATTGGTGCAGGAAAACCCTTCATCACACAGAAGCTCCAGGTAGAGAGTGTGTAGGTAGATAGGCTGTGGGCGCTACAGGTAGATGTACATGAAATTCAAAGATCTAGATATAGAGAGGGTGATGTGGTGTGTTTTCAGGCTACCTATGTGCACTTCATACTGTATATACTGAGCAGGAGAGATAATGGACACACTGAAGTAGAGTCAATCTTGAATTAGTTTTATATGCTTGTGTTTTATAATTTTGTGATGCAAATGAAATTTTCTCTAGGAAATATTTATTTTAATAATGTTTCAAACTCATATAAATGGCTGTATTTTAAGAATGATTATATTATGAATTATATTTGTATAAAAGAATTTTTATATTTGAAATGTTGACTTTTTATGGCACTAGCTATTTTTATGATATGTTAAAACTGGGAGGGGGGGAAACCTTGGGGGATATTAGCCAGGGTCTATGAATTATGTTGTTGGTGTGGAGAGAAATATTAGGGCCCACACAGATGTTGCATACACCTGTGTGATTCCCGGCCAGTACACTCGTTCCCTCTTAGATGCAATCCTAAAGAAAATGGTACCCCAAAATCTGACCACCCCTATCAAGGATACACTGCCTTCTCAACTCCAAACTAACCCTTAAGATTGCATTCTATTTATTACTGTAGGAAAATATCGTGTGTCAATAAAATCCATATATTTGTGTGAAACTTAGCTGTTTTCAGATGTGTTCATTAATCGTGTCTCATTGATCTCTTACTTCAGTCTCTAAGGATCATGGTACACAAAACATGAATCTTTCCTTTAGATATAGCTTCTTGAGAATCCCATGTGAATTAAGGCACTCTAAAAATTATTTCTTTTTTTAAATTGTGGTAAAATATACATAACCTAAAATTTACTATTTTAACCATTTCTAAATGTACAGTTCAGTGGCTTTAAGTACGTTCACATTGTTGTACAATCATCATCACAATCCATCCACAGAAATTTTTTCATCTTGCAAAACCGAAACTCTGAAACCATTAAATAAAACTTCCTATTTATCCTTTCCCCCAGCTCCTGGCAACTACCATTCTATCTTCTGTCTCTATGAATTTAACTACTCTGCGTACCTCATATAAGTGGAATCATATAGTATTTGTCCTTTTGTGACCGGCTTATTTCACTTAATAATGTCTCAGGGTTCATCATATTGTAGCATATGTCAGAATTTTCTTTTTAAGGCTGAATGATATTCCATTGCAGGTACATATATATGACATTTTGATTCTCCTTTCATTTGTCAATGGACAACTTAGGTTGCTTCCACCTTTTGACTATGTTGGATGATGCTTTTATGAACATGGTTGTACAAATAACTATTTGTGTCCCCACTTTCCCGAATGAGGACACTTTTGAGCTTATTTCTGTTTTTAAATGGGGACTTATAGAATAAAAAAGATATATATTCCACAAGGGTTCATTTATTTATTTGAAAGCTTATTCAAAGAGCAGTAGCTATTTTTATCACTATCTTGACAAGTGAGCAGATCTCATCAAGGGAAACAGGATTTCTACACTAGAACCTGGGTGGATTTCTTTGTCCAAATCCCTGTTTTTAATTGATGAGGCTTCTTGGGACCCCTTTTCTTCCTTGCAGAGTTTCTTCATGAAAGATGCAGGTGCCATTGTGTGGTAGATGGACAGTAGATCCCAACTGAGTGCCAAGGCCTCCCACTCCCATTTCTTATTGGGAGAAAAAATTTTTTATTTTCACATGTGACCCTGAGAGGGCAGTCTCAGAGCATGCTCTATTCTAGTTATCCCAGTTCAAGTTTTTAAATTAATAAACTTTATTTTTTAGGGCAGTTTTAAGTTCACAGCAAAACTGAGCAGAAAGTAAGAGAGTTCCTGTAACCCACCCCCCATCCCAGCCCTCCCTAACCTCCCCCACTCTCAACATCCCGCACGAGAGTGGTACATTTGTTACGATCAACACATCATTATCACCCAAAATCCAATGTTTACATTAAGTTTCATTTTTGGTGAACCCTTATTCATACCTTCCTCCTTCCTAAGCCCCGGTAACCACAGATCTTTTTACTGTTTCCATAGTTTTGCCTTTTCTGGAATGTCACGTAGTTGGAATCATACAGTATGTAGTAGCCTTTTCAGATTGACTTCTCTTACTTAGTATTGATAATTTGCATTTGTTTCCTCCTTCAGATAGGAAAGCCCTGTCTTTTCATGGCTTGCTATCTCATTTCGTTTTGGTATAGAATAATATTCCATTGTCTGGATGTACCACTGTTTATTTATCCATTCACCTACTGAAGGACATTTTGGTTGTGTCCAACTTCTGGCAATTATGAATAAACATTCCTGTGCAGCTTTTTGTGTGGACATAAGTTTTCAAATCCTTTGGGTAAATACCAAGGATCTTGTGGTAAGAATATATTTAATTTTGTAAGAAACCTTCAATCTGTTTTCCAAAGTGACTGTACCATTTTTCATTCCTGCCAGCAATGAATGAGAATTCCTGTTTGAATCCTCACCAGCATTTGGTGGTGTCAGTGCCTGGGAATTTGGCCATTCTAATAGGTGTATACTCTTATCTCATTGTTGTTTTCATTTGCATTTCCCTGATG
The DNA here is from genome assembly GCF_009873245.2 of Balaenoptera musculus. Taxonomy (NCBI): domain Eukaryota; kingdom Metazoa; phylum Chordata; class Mammalia; order Artiodactyla; family Balaenopteridae; genus Balaenoptera; species Balaenoptera musculus. Next base: position 33,068,634 of record NC_045793.1, on the reverse strand, counting down.
ACGTGATGTTGAACACTTTTCATATGCTTATTTGCCATCTGTATATCTTCTTTGATGGGATGTCTGTTCAGGTCTTTTGCACATTTTTTAATTGGGTTGTTCACTTTCTAATTGGTGAGTTTTAAGAGTTCTTTGTATATTGTGGGTAACAGTCCTTTATCAAATGTGTCTTTTGCAAGTGTGGCTTGTCTTATGCTCCTGACAATGCCTTAGGCAGAGCAGAGGTTTTTAATTTTAATGAAGTCCAACTTATCAATTTTTCTTTCGTTAATCGTGCCTTTGGTGTTGTATATAAAAAGTCATCGCCATACCCAAGGTCATGTAGGTTTTCTATGTTATCTTCTATAAGTTTTATAGTTCTGTATTTTATATTTAGGTCTGTGATCCATTTTGAGTTAGGTTTTGTGAAAAGTGTACGGTCTGTGTCTAGAGTCATTTCTGGTGTGAGGATGTTCAGGTGTTCTAGCACCATTTGTTGAAAAGACTCTCTTTTCTCCATTGTATTGCCTTTCCTCATTGTCACAGTTAAGTTGACTATATTTTTGTGGGTCTGTTTCTGGGCTCTCTACTCTGCTTCATTGAACTATTTGTGTATTCTTTTGCCAATACTATAGTCTCTTGAAGCTTTGTAGAAAAACTTGAAGTTGGGTAGTGTCAGTTCTTGGACTTTGTTCTTCTCTTTCATTATTGAGTTGGATATTTTGGGTCTTTATTCTCTCCATATAAACTTAAGAATCAGTTTGTTGATATCTATAAAATAACTTGTTGGGATTCTGATAGGGATTGTGTTGAATCTGTAGATAAGTTGGGAAGAACCAATATCTTGACAATATTGAGTCTTCCTACCCATGAATATGGAATATCTATTTAGTTCCTTTTTTATTTCATTCATCAGAGTTTTATAGTTTTCCTCACATAGAGGAAATATTTATACCTAAGTATTTCATTTTGGGGAGGATGCTAATGTAAATGGTAATGTGTTTTTAATTTCAAATTTTACTTGTTCATTACTAGAAATAGGAAAGTAATTGTATTTTGTATATTTACTTTGTACCTTGCATCCTTGCAATAATCACTTATGAGCTTCAAGTGGATTTTTTTTTTTTTTGTCTGTTCTTTTGGATTTTCTATGTATGTGATTATGAGCAAAGACAGTTTTATTTTTTCCTTCACAATTTGTATGATTTTATTTTCTCTCCTTTTTGAATTAGCTAGAACTTCCGGTAAGATGCTGAAAGCAGTGGTGAGAGGGTACATCCTTGCCGGGTTCTTGATCTTAGTGGGAAAGCTTCAGATTTCTCACCATTAAGTAGGGGTTAGCTGGAGGGTTTCTGTAGATGTTCTTTATCAAGTTGAGAATGTTCCCCTCTAATCCTACTTTGCTGAGAGTTTTTATCAGGAATTGGTGTTGGATTTTGTCAAATGCTTTTTCTGCATATATTGTTATGATCATGTGATTTTTCTTATTTATCCTGTCATTGTGATGAATTATGTGAACTGATTTCAAATGCTGAACCAGCCTGGTGTACCAAGGAATAATCCCACTTGGTAATCGTGTATAATTCTTTTTACACATTGCTGAATTTGACTTGCTAATATTTTATTCAGCATTTTGCATCTATGTTCCTGAGAGATATTGGTCTTTTATTTTCTTGTAAAGCCTTTGTCAGATTTATTATTAGGGTAATGCTGGCTTCAAAGAATGAGTTAGAAAGTATCTCTCTGTGTCTATCTTCTGAAAGAGATTGCAGAGAATTGGTAGAATTTCTTCCTTAAATGTTTGATAGAATTCACCAGTGAACCCATCTGGGCCTGGTGCTTTGTTTCAGAAAGTTATTAATTATTGTTTCAATTTCTTTAAAAGGTCTATTCAAATTGCCTATTTCTTCTTGTCTGAGGTTTAGCAGATTGTGTCTTTTGGGAATGGTTCCATCTCCTCTAGGTTATCAAATTTATGGGCATAGAGTTTTACACATTATTCTTTTATTGTCTTTTTAATGCCTATAGGATCAGTAGTGATTTTCCCTCTTTCATTTCTGATATTAGTAATTTATGTCCTCTCTTTCATTTTCTTAGCTAGCCTGGCTAGAGATTTGTCTATTTTGTTGATCTTTTCAAAGAACCAAGTTTTTGTTTTGTTTATTTTCTCAAATGACCTCCTGTTTTAAATTTCATTGATTACTGCTTTAATTCTTTATTATTTCTTTTCTTTGCCTAATTTGGATTTAATATGCTTTTCTTTATTGGTTTCTAAGGTGGAAGCTTAGATGATTGAATTTAGGTCTTCTTTTGTAATATATACATTCAATGCTATAAGTTTTTGTCTAAGCACGATTTTTGCTGCATGCCACAAATTTTGATAAGTTGCTTTTTTATGTTCAATTAGTTCAAAATATTTTTATCTGTGTTGAGATTGCTTCCTTGACTTGTGTTCTTTAGAAATGTAATGTTTAATCTCCAAGTATTCTGGAATTTTCCAGCTATCCTTCTGTTATTGATTTCTAGTTTAATTCCACTGTGGTCTGAGAGCAGACATCATGCGATTTCTATTCTTTTAAATTTGTTAAGGGTTTTTATGGCCCACAGTGTGATTTTCCATGCAAGGTTGAAAAGAGTGGGTATTTTTCTGTTGTTGGATGAAGTCTGTAGATGTCAGTTATATCCAGGTGATTAATGGTGCTGTTGAGTTCGACTATGTCCACACTGATTTTCTGCCTGCTGAATCTGTCATTCATAGAGTCTCTCAACCGTAATAGTGGATTCATCTATTGCAATTTCTCCTTGCAGTTCTGTCAGTTTTTGCTTCATGTATTTTGTGTGTACACACACCTCAGTTGTTAGGCACATACACATTAAGGATTGTTAAGGCTTCTTGTAGTATTGACCTCTTTATAATTATGTAATGCCCCTCTCTATCCCTAATAACTTTCTTTGCTGTGAAGTCAGCTCTGTCTGGAATTAATATAGGTACTCCCACTTTCTTTTGATTAATGTTAGCATGGTATAACTTTTTCCATACTTTTCATTTTTAAAGTTGGGTCTAATTTTTTTGATTCACTCTGACAGTCTCTCTCTTTTAACTAGTGTTTAGACCATTAAAATTTAAAGTGATTATTGATATAGTTCAATTAATATCTACCATACTTGTTATTATTTTCTATTTATTGCCCTTGTTCTTTGTTCCTATTTTTGTCCTCGTCACTTTTTCTCCCTTTTATGACTTTAATTGAGCATTTTATGATGCCATTTTTTCTCCTTTCTTAGCACATCAATTAAACTTTTTTTTCAAACTTTTTAATGGTTGCCATAGAGTTGGCAATATATATTTACAACTAATCTAAGTAACCTTTAAATAACACCATGGCACTGCAGGAGTAGTACAGGTACCTCATAATAACAAAATATTCCTAATACCTCTCTCCTGTTTTTTATATCATTGCTGGCATTCATTTTATTTATTATGTAAGCATATTTATATGCATGCTATATGTAACCAAATATGTTTCTATTATTTATTGAACAAGCTATAATATTTTAGATCATTTAAGAATAATAAAAATAAAAGATTTATTTTACCTTTACTTATTCATTCTTTGATGCTCTTCCTTTTTTCATGGAAAGCTGAGTTTCTGACCTATATAATTTTCCTTCTCTCTGAAGAACTTCTTTTAATGTTTCTTTCAAGGTAGGTCTACTGGCAACAAATTCCCTCAATTTTTGTTTGTTTCGCACTGTCTTTATTTCTCCTTTACTTTTGTATGATAATTTTACAGGGTACTGAATTCTAGGTTTTGGGTTTTTTCTGTCAACACTTTAAATATTTCACCCCACTCTTCTTGCCTACATGGTTTTTGAGCAGTAGTCAAATGTAATTCTTGTCTTTTCTCCTCATAAGTATAGTGTATTTTTTCTTCTTCTTTCAAGATTTTTTCTCTATGTTTGATTTTCTGCAGTTTGAATATAATGCCTAGGTGTGGGGCTTTGGGGGGCCATTAATCTTGCTTGGTGTTCACTGAGCTTCCTGGATCTGCAGTTTGGTGTCTGACACTACTTTGGGGGAAGTTCTCAGTCATTATTGCTTCAAATATTTCTTTTGTTTATTTCTTTTTCTTCTGGTATTCCTATTACAGATATATTATACCTTATGTAGTTGTCCCATAGTTCTTGAATATTCAGGTTTTTTTCTCTATGTTTTTCAGTCTGGGAGGTTTCTATTGTCATATCGTCAAGCTCAGAGATTCTTTCCTCAGCCATGTTCAGTCTACTAATGAGCTCATCAAAGGTATTCTTCATTTCTATTACAGTGTTTTTGATCTCTATATTTCTTTTTGATTCTTTCTTAGAATTTCTATCTTTTTGTTTACATTATCTATCTGTTCTTGTATCTTGTCTATTTTTTCTTTTAGATCCCTTAGGATATTAATAGTTTTTATGCATTCCTGGTCTGATAATTCCTGGCATATCTGACTCTAGTTCTGATACTTGTTCAATCTCTTTAAACTGGGTTTTTTACCTTTTTGTATGCCCCTTGTAAATTTTTTGTGAAAAATTTCCTTTTGGGGAAAAGGAGCTGTGGCAAATAGGCTGTTAGTTATATAGTAGTAATACGAAGGGGGAAACAAGAATTCTGTACTCCTATGACTAGGTCTCAGTCTTCTGGTGATCCTGTGCCCCTGGACTGTGAACTTCACCAATGCTTCTCAGCTTTTTTCGCCCCTCTTAAGTGGAGCCGGACTGCTAGAGTGGGTTGGAATTGGGTACTTCCCTTCCCCAGATAGGTTAGGATCTGGTAAAATAGTTTTTTCTGAGTTCAAGCCTTGATAAGAAAACAGAATTCTCTGGTATTTTTCAAAATGATTACCTTTCTGCTCCCCCTGCTGGAAGCAAAAGGGAATTTTCATCCATCTTTCTTGTGAGACCCTGTTAGAGCTTTGGGAGGTAAAACTCATGAAGGTGTGGGTCCCTCTCCCCTGATGACTGCATCCCCTCGGAGTTTTCATCTCTCAGGCTTGCCTACACTGAGCCTCTAGAAACTCATCAGTTACAGTTCAGGTTGTCCTATCCCAGCACTGGTTCCTACGGAGATTTCTCCTTTGTAGTTTCTACTCAGGTAAGTTGTGATTCTCTGTATACACCTGTCTGTCTCCAATTTTTTAAAGCTGTTTATACGGGTTTAATCTATGTCAAATGTAGTTTACAAAGGTAAAGGACAAGTACCTTTGTATAGAATACACAGACACAGCATCACACCATGGGGCCCATTAGAGGGGCAAGGGAGACAACACTTTTCCCTGGCAACAGCAGCTCTGATCCCAGGAAAGGTTCTCGACAGAAGGCTGGGCAACCAGGAGCACCCTCATCTAGCCCCAGTCTCAGCCCCTGCTTCAGCAGCAGTTTGTCCTGTGACTTTACTTCTCTAACAGATGTAAGAAGAGTTGCTGATCTTTCAGTTTGTTCAACTTTTTATTTATTGTTAGGTTGGCGTGGCAACTTCTAAGTTCCTTACATACCAGATCTGAAACCAGAAGCCTTTCTAGTTCTTTTTGAGTAAAAAACAAACAAACAAAACTTTGCAAAGGGAGAAGGAGTCAAATGCAAACTAAATGTGACAAAAGAAGCCCTAATTCTAAAAGCTCACTTTAAGAAGGAAAACGCTGAAACAAGAAGGGAAAGTCAACGTTGTTCACCCAAGCTCCACTGCTCATCATACCACCTGGCTTTTCTTCGCATCAGATTTTCTTCACTCTTTTTTTTTCATTTTCAAAATACATTATTCTGGCCACAGGCCTTCTACTTTTATCTGTTTATTTTCTATATGTAAGTCTGGAGTTTTGGGTTCTTCTTGTCTCAGTCTACACCCACTCTCATCTGACTCATACTTTTTTCATTTATTTCTCAGACCTTTCACTTTATTCTTCCTCGTTACGAGAAAAAAGCTAAGGCTTGAAACAAGTACATTTCCTTCCAGTAACTGAGAACCTTCCAGGGTTGGGAAATTGCAGTGTATCAGTGAAAGGTTAATAAAACCCCCAATGTAAATATTTTAGTAGTTTGCTAAAGAAAGAACCCTCAAATATTATGTGGAAGACAATTTAGAATGAAGTTTAAAAAGCTCAATGTAAAAACCTGTTTGACCTGTTAAAACAGGTGCAGACAATCACAATTCCCTATTAAAAGATACAATGAGAAAAACCCATAAATTCAAGACAAATGCCTTGGGCATGAGAACTCCAAATCAATAGATGGTGAATTATTAGCTGCTCCCAGTGTGTAGAGCCAAACAGACCCCAGTCACTTTCTGTCTGTTGACAGGAAACTGGGGAATCAGTATCTATGTACATTCTCAGAGAAGGGAGACTTCTTGGCAGAAGTTTAGACTTTATCCTTAATTCATTATAGTGGGACCACTCAGTTGCTTTTTTAATAACTCAGTTTCTCTAACTGTAAAATGATATAGCGCATTGGGAAATGTGGTCAAAATTTTTGTCTAAGCAAATATGCTAATGCTGGCCTTTAATTTCATGTAGCAAAATGAATTAATGCAGCAGTAATGATAGTTACTTGGATCAAAAGTTGACACAATTTACATCTTCCATTCATCAAAGTACAAAATCGGTACAGAAAGTACAGATTGACCTTCAAATAGTGCTCCCTTGTAGAGATTTGGTTCTATTGTTAGGATAAGTGCTTTTCCCCAAAAAAATGCATATGTCAATTACTGAAGTGAACTCAGACTCACACGCTAATTTAAATGAATCTCTAATACATTTTCTCCTGAAGCCATTGTAAATATTGGAATTTAAGCCTAAGTAATTTTCGTGTATAAACAACTCTTTAAATATGTTCTTCCCCATTCACCTTTGACACTGATGGAATAATAGAAGGAATGATCTTCAACAGCAATGACAGATGTGCTGATAAATGGAACTAAAGCTGAATTGTATTTTGATTGACAAGTATTGACACAAATGCTAAAAATAATACAGAAATCCATCTTGCAATTAACTCCTAAGAAATTAAAGTTGTAATTTACCTAAAATTATAACGTAAAGAATAGGCTTTCTCTGTTTTATTTTTTAAAAAAATAGAGTAAAATGGTGGTTGCCAGGGGCCAAGGGAAATAGGGAGATGTCAAAGGATACAAACTTCAGTCAAAGGATACAAACTTCCAGTCATTAAGATGAATAAGTCTGGGGATGTAATGTGCAGCATGTTGATTATAGTTAACAATCTGTGTTATATGCTTGAAAGTTGCCAAGAGAGTACATCTTATGTATTCTCACCAGAAAAAGTGGTGATTATGTGATGTGTTGGAGGTGTTAGCTAACACTATGGTGGTCATCATTTTGTAATACATAGGTATATCAAATCAACACATTAAATTTACACAGTGCTATATGTAAATTATATCTCAATAAAGCTGGAAATTAAATTCAGAGGTAAAAAAAATAGTTGGCCACAGTTGATTGCCTGACCATCATTTTTGTCCGAGTTCTATAAGCTAACAAAAACAAGACAATTTTCTAAACAACCATCTCTCTTCCCCTCTGCCTCTTCACTGGCAACAGGTACCAGGGGCTTACTAATATTCTACGGAAATGTATAAACAAACATGATCATAGGCAATCCTCTTGTGAGGAAGAAATCTTTATTTTTATTTTCTCTTGTCACCCATTTAGGTTGGATGCTCCGGTGCCCTTGAGGAGGCAAAGCAGGCACTAGAGTGTCCTTGCACAGACTAAGCTTCCTTCCTACTTGGGAGCCCACACCAGGATTTGCACTTGAACTTTGCAATGTTGCCTGGCTATTCTGTGGCCAGGGATCCACAAAGTAAAATTAAACATTGGATGATGATCTTTTTACATTATCTGGTCAATTAGCATATTTAGAAAATTTTGGAAATTTCAAATATATATAAAAGTAGGCATATAATATAATAAACTTCACATCCCTGTTGCTGAGCTTCAATAGGTATCAACACATAGCCAATCTTATTTCATCTGTTCTCCCTTGAATTTCCGTCCTACATAATTTTCAGCAAATCCCAGACATCATACAACTTTAGCTGTGTGTACCTCTAAAAGGCAAGGACTTTCTCTCTTATCCTTTTGTTTTTTTAAAAAAAAAACCATATCCACAATGCCACTGCAACAACTAAAAAGAAAGAAGTCCCTAATATCCTGAAATATCCATTCAATGTACAAGTGCCATTGTCTCATTTTTTTCCAAACATAGGTAGTCCTCCCTTTGCACAATAGTGTGGGAATGTTAAAGTACCATACAAAAATAATTTAAATAATTAATGGGAAAAATATGATTGTTCCATGACCTTTAAAAATATTAAACAATTGGACATTTAAAACCTCTCAAACTGCTGGTTATAAATAAGGAAATGAAATATCTGGTGAAACTAATATTTAGTACACTCTAAAACATTTAGAATTAAAGTGTTTTATTTCTTTATAAATACTTGTCAAGAATAGTTTGAGCAATGGTTTTCTTCTGGGCATGTAACTCACGATGTGAAGAGAGCATGTCTTGGCAAGTTGTCATACTTCTTTCTGTTTGGATCAGCTTCCAACATTTTATCCTTAGTGCCTCCAATGTTGTGAAATATCTCTAAAAGTCTGTTTAATGTAAAGACTTTGGCTGATGTCACTTCCTCTGGGACATCTTTGTCTTTTTGTCACAACCGCTTTCCTCATTTATGTCACTAAGTTTGCCTTCATCAGGTCCCTCTGGCTGCATATCTAGAATCTCCTAAATAGCTGCTTAACATTCCCATGGTCAGCTGTTTCTTTTCCGTAACTCTTCTTCTTCCATATCCATTTACGTACTATTTGAATTTCACTTCCAGCATTATCACTTTTTGTCGCTGCTGCATTTTCATCTTTGTTGGCCAATTCCCTCTTGGTTTTCCATTTTTGTAAACTAGTATGTGGGTTTATCACTGTGAGACCAGGAGGCACGCCACCACACACTCCACACACTGTACTGTTTTTTTTTTAACATCTTTATTGGAGTATAATTGCTTTACAATGGTGTGTTCGTTTCTGCTGTATAACAAAGTGAATCAGCTATACATATACATATATCCCCATATCTCCTCCCTCTTGCGTCTCCCTCCCACCCCGCCTTACTGTTTTTGAGTGTACTGAGTAACGGTTGCACAGAGACCAGTCACCAACAGACTTTGAAAGAAGTGACATGATTGGTCACTGAGCCTGATGCAAAACCTGCAGACATGGAGGGTCGACTATATTCATTGTACTACGCCATTTTATATAAGGGACTTGAGCATCCACGGATTTTGGTATCCACGGGGGCGCCTGGAACCAGTCCCTGTGGATACTGAGGGATGATGCAGAGTCACGGACAGAAGGGCTAGTAGTGAGGTTTGTATTTTATGCAATTATTCACAATCAGTATACTGTGTCAACTGAAATTTGAACCATGTTGCCGAGGGACTGGTATCATTTAACTAAACTGTTGTAACAGATATTTATTCATATCTGAATGGTATAAAATAGGCCTGCCTAGTTTGTTTGAATCAAGATCCAATTAAGGTTTACATATTGTAATTGGTTTATATATCTCTTAAGTTCCTTTATAGATTTTCCCTCCATTTTCTTTTCTTTCTTTTTTTCATGCAATTTACTGGTTGGAGAAACTGGGTTTTTTATCCTTTGCAGTTTTCCACAGTCTGGATTTTGCTATTTTCTTCTCCCTAGAGGTGTTTAACAAGTTTCTGTACTCCCTATTTCCTGTTAATTAGTGGTTAGATCCAAAGGTTTCTAGCTGAGCCCTTTTGAAACACCCTAGTAGGTTTTGATAGTTTCTTTGCATCTTGGTATCTCAGCTTACTTGTAGATATTCTAAGCTTACTTGCAGACATGGAACTCACCACTTCTCTAAGGAGCCCAGGTTCCTCTCAGTGGGAAATGGTATTTGAAGACCAAAATTTGGTCACTAGAGTTGCTCCTTGCTATTGAATTGGTCATTGCATTGGTCTTTTCAGTGGATCGAGCTAAGAACTAGATATAGATAAAATATATAATGGATTTGAACTGAGCAAAGAAGTACATCTCTATATATGTCTATTTCTATGTTTATGTCTATGTCTATGTCTCTACCTATTTCTATACTATAGTGAAAATATGTCATAAGGTCATACCATCACTTTCAATCCAAATTCAGGACTATAGGGTTTTTACTTACCTTTCTTCTACTATCTGCATTTTCTCTCTCCCTTGCCAAGCATTCCAGTCCTCAAAACACTAACAGTGATAAAAATTAGGGTATTATGTAATTACTCTCTGGCTCACAGTTTCAAAATAATAGTACAATACTATACCAACACTACAATTACTGAAAAATGTTTAATTTCCTTTTCCTCTGTTTCCCTTGCATTTTTTCTTTTTTTAATCTTTAGGGTATATTCCACCAGAGATGCAGGCAAATTTCCGTGCTTTAAAGTCATTTGGAATAATTCCTTTCTGTGTGATTAAGCTGCCTGCTTGAGACACATTTAGGTTCCTTTGTTTTATTTTATTTTTTCTTAGCTGTCTTTTTTCCTGGTTCTCTCTGGTAAACTAGCCGGCCTACTGGTTTAGCTCGTTGTTCTTTTCTTTTTTTTTTTTTAACATCTTTATTGGCGTATAATTGCTTTACAGTGGTGTGTTAGTTTCTGCTTTACAACAAAGTGAATCAGCTATACATATACATATGTCCCCATATCTCCTCCCTCTTGCAGTGTCCCTCCCACCCTCCCTCTCCCACCCCTCTAGGTGGTCACAAAGCACTGTAGCTACCTTGTTCTTCTGGAGCTACCAGCCTGCTCTCAATTGCTTCCCACCTAAATCTCGATTGTTTCTGAAAGTGCCTTCAGGCTTGAGCTTCCCCCACACTCTGTTCCCAATAAAATCCTTTCCTTTGGGGAGAGTTCTCTGTCCCGATCATGTGCCTCTCCACCTGGGCAAAATCTCTGAGCCACTGTTCCAGAACTGGGGGCAAGCAGTTTCCCACTGCCCTTGGAGGACACCCCAGTTTTATAGCAAGGTATTGAGTTGGGGTGGTAGAGTCTGGTCTTCTAAGCTTGCATCTCCTGACATAAAACTTCTGCCCTTTGAATGAGCTAGTGTGAGAGCAATCAGGGCCCAAGGGTTCTCAGCTGCCACACCTGGGATGAGCCTCTGCCCTACAGTGGGGACTGGGGGGAGGCGGGGGGGCCCCTGACCTCTCCATTGCACTCGTCTGGAATTTAGCCTCTGTGACACAGAGCTGCAGGCCAGGGGATGTGAATGCAGCTGGCCTGCACCCTAGGGCGATCCGTAGTCCCAGACTGTGAACGGGGGGCAAAAGGAACCCCATCTCTTCTTGGCTACACGTCCAGAGTAGAGCTTCTTTCATACCAAGCTAGGGAAGGGATATGGGAGCAGGTTATGGCTGAACTGCTATGGACTTTCTGCTGTTCTTAATAGATTTACTATATTTTCTTGAATAAATGTTTTCTTCATTTACTGTATGCCTTTAGTCCAGAGACTTTAAATGGTTGTTGATGATTTTTACCAGTAACCATTGTTTCACTGGGGAGCAGGTCCACGAGTTCCTCACCTGCTGGTTCTGGAAGGTGTCTCCAGCTAATACTAATTCCTGTGGTTTTCCAGTTTTTCTGATCTTTCACCCCCTGGTTAACTCTTTTTTTTTCCACTGAGTTTGTGCCAGGTGCTTTGTATATATGGTTCTCATTTTGTTCCTCACACAGTCCCTGTTGAAGGATGTTCAGAGAGCTGTGAGCTGTGATTTCAGAGGTCACAGGTCTTTCCAGAAATCACATCTGACTCCTGGATTTGGAGCCACTGGAAGTTTAGACTCATTTCTAATCAGAGGCAAGTTACCTGACTATTTACCACACAAAGGAGAGAGCACTTTCTAGTTATGCTTTCCTCTGTAGAGAGCCTACCAGCCTGCTCTACCCTCCCACTGGGTCTCAAACTGCAGAAAATCTCTTCAGAAAAGCAGAATGCTCACAGCTGGAGAAAGCTCATGTTTTCCAGCACTGCCGAGATTCAGGTTTGTGGCTTTGTCGTTGATTTGTAACAGGCTTTACTAATGCTGAAGTGATTCTATCTAATATAGCCCAAAGTCTGTAAAGGTATACTAACAAGGGGCTTGGAGGGACCTCTGTCAGTAGTTTCTCAGTCTGTTTAGGGGGATGTTGTATGTTACTGAAGGACTTTTCAGAGCCTTTAACTTGCAAAGGTGCATTTTCAACTCTCTAAGAGTGGAATATCATGTGCAATGTTTCCTATCTTATTTGGCTGTGCAACTCTATTTCCTTGTGCTACTTACACTCTATGTGGAGGATGGTTGTCCTAAAACACTTATTCAGCAAGGAAAGGGCATGGGAAATCCTTACCAATGGCTGGAAAATATTTGCGTATTAACAATGTTTCCATCAGCCATCCTTTAGGGTTAGTTTTTGGATGAGAGTACCTACTTTTTGTCTCTTAAAGGGAGAGCACATGTGCAAACTGTTCAGTTGCTGCAAGGGTCTGTGAGGGCACATCCAACTCCCTATTGAAGCCTAATCTGCATTTCTGTCTGGAGAACTCTGGAATAACCTCCCAGGCTACCTGTTGATCCTTGGAAGAAATGCAGAAAAACACTTTGGGGCCAGTGGTTAACTTTGCTATGGCGAGAACACCCTGCTGTATCCTCCAGTGCCAAGCATGGTGTATTGTGCATAATAGGAGTTTAATAAATTATTTTCTTTTTAATTTTGTTTTCTTTATTTTTTTGGCTGCGTCAGGTCTTAGTTGCAGCACACGGGATCTTCGTCGAGGCGTGTGGGATATTTCATGCGGCACGTGGCTCTTCCTTATGGCATGCGGGTTTTTTCTCTCTAGTGTGGCGCGTGGGCTCCAGGGCGCGCGGGCACTCTCATTGAGGTGCGCGAGCTCAGTAGTGTGGCGTACGGGCTTAGTTGCCCCACGGCATGTGGGATCTCAGTTCCCTGACCAGGGATTGAACCCGTGTCCCCTGCATTGAAAGGCAGATTTTTTTTACCACTGGACCACCAGGGAAGTCCCAATAAATACTTTAATAAATACCAAGTCAATGCACAATTAAAGTCAAGCTTCCCACAAAAAGGAAAATTAGTTCTGTCCTCACTGTTGGGGAGGGAACTCACTCTGAGAGAGAGAATGAAAGAGACTTTGCTGCTGGATTCCCAGGTGTGGGTGCCTAGAGGGTATGACCAGGATTGCAGAAAGTGCTATCCTGCTGAGAGCTCCTAAACCCAGTCCCTGCAAGGCTACTGGAACTTTCTCCACAGAGATAGTAACCTGAAAGAACTAGACCAGTGGTTCTCAGAGTGTGGTCCTGAGGCCTGTAGCATCATGCATTACCTATAAACTTATTAGATATAGAAACGCATGTACCCCTCCCCGAACCTGCTGGATGAGAATCACTGGCGGTTTGCCCAGGAAACTGTTTTAACAAACCCTCCAGGTGACTCTTATTCACATTAAAGTTTTTAAAACACACTATTCTTCCAAGGTCAAAATGATTGCTATGGTCTGAACGTTTGTATCCCCCCAAAATTCATATGTTGAAACCCTAATCTCAGTGTGATGGTATTAGGAGGTGGAGCCTTTGGGAGGTGATGAGGTCATGAGGGTGGAGCCTTCATGAAGAGAATTAGTACCCTTATAAAAGAGATCCCAGGATGCTCTCTGGTCCTTTTCCGGTGAGGACGCAGTGAGAGGGCGGCTGATGTATGAACGAGGAGCTCGCTCTCACCAGACCCCGGATCTGCCGGCACCTTGATCTTAGACTTCCCAGCCTCCAGAAATGTAAGAAATAAATTGCTGTTGTGGTGATATTTTTTTGTAGAGCCTGAACTAAGAGTGATAATTATCAGAGCAGTGGTTGTGAAACCTGGATGAACATTAGGAAAATCTGGAGAACTTGAGGAAACATGGAGACAAAGCCCCATTTCAAACCAATTAAAGAAGAATCTTGGGAGAATGGAGTTAGGTTATTGATAGCTCAAAGGCTCCACAAGTGATTCTAATGTGCAGCCAGCTGAGAACCATTGACCTTGTAGCTTGGGCAATCAAGCGGGCTGAAAGAGCTGGGATGCTTAGGAGACCAGTGGAACACAACAGCGGTGACTGGGGGGACCGAAGCTTGTCAACTGACGACAAGAACAGTAACGTGATGCCTGGCACCTGAGGGTACTGCAGAAGCATTTATGAAAAAGTGACAGCAAATGAGAATTCTTAACCAGATGTTCAACAAATTATCAAGTGTCAGCTCTGTGTTCTAGGTGACAGTGATATAGCAGCAACGAAAAAGGCAAAGTCTTCAGTCTCATGCAGCTTACATTCTATTGGGTGGGGACAGAAATAAACAATTGGTTAAACTATGTAATATAGTAGCTTAAGGAGAAAAACTAACGAGATTTAAAGGGAAGTAAGCCATGTGGGTGTCTTGAAGAGTCATTGAGGCAAATGGAAGAGCAAAAGCAAAGGCAAAATGATGCTCATTAAGTTGGAGGAACAACAATGAGGTGTTTTATTAAGATTAGAGAGAGAAATAGAATCATAGGGATAAGGGTGGTAGGAGGGGAGATGATATGGTCTTCCATAAGAACACTGGCTTTTACCCCAAGTGATAAGGGAAACCATTGGAGTGAGAAGTGAAGTGATTGGAGTTATATTCTAGCAGCGTCACTCTGCTGCTGTGTTGAGACTAGACTGAAAGAGGTAAGAACATAAAGGCAGAGACACCAGTTAGGAGTCTGTTGACATGGTCCCAGTGAAAGACCACAATAGCTTGGACCGAGGTGGCAACAATGGTGTAGCTGAGAGGTGGTTGGACTCTGCATGTATCTTGAAGAAAGAAACAACAGAATTTGATGATAAACTGGATATAGGTGGGAAAGAAGGATAGTACTCAAGGATGATGCTAAAGTTTTTGGTCTGAGAAGTTTTAAGGATGAAATTGTCAGTTACTGAGATTGGGAAGACTGAAGGAGAAGCTGGTTGAGGGACAGCAGGATTCAGGGCTTGTTTTAGATATATTAAGTTTGAGACATCCAAGTGGAATGGCAAGTGAGCAGTTGAATATGAGTCTGAAGTTCAGGAGAGAAGTCCAGATTAGAGACAGAAATATGAAAGTCATCAAAATGTAGATTGTCTTTCATGCCATGAGAGTGAACTAGATCATTGCTCCTTGCAGCATTAACATTACCTAGGAGCTTGTTAGGAATGCAGAGTCTCAGACCCTACCCCAGAACTATTGAAAGGATATTGGCATTTTACCATGATCCCCAGGTGATTTTAAGGCACTTTAAAGTTTGAGGATGCTTTAGGACTAGATGACCTGGGGTCTGAATCAATATAGAAAAGAAGGGCTGAGGGTTCAAGAGACTGGGGAGAGAGCAATTAGAGACAGTAAGTATAGACTTTGAGTTTTGCTTAAAAGGAAAGGAGAGAGATGGGTTGTAAGTGGATGGGAAAGTGAGGTCAAGTTTTTTGTTTGTTTTTAAGATAAGAGAAATAACATCCTATCGGTATATTGGATGTGGGAATAAGCAGCTAAGGGGAGGGGGGAGTTGTCCCAGATACCTTGAGTAGGAGAGAGTGAAGGGTCCTAGGACACAAGAGGAGGGATCACCTTTAGTGAAGAGGATGGACGTTATTTACAGGAATGGAGAAAAAGCAGGTTGATAAATGTGGGGGTGGAAATTACAAAAGTTTTCTCTTGATTGACTCAATTTTGTCAATTAAATAGGGAGAAAGCCGTAAGTTGAGCATGAGAATTGGGAAGGAAATATTGGGGATTCAAGGAGAAGGAAGTATGAACTATTATCTAAAATACTTTCCCTAATCTTTTAAAGTCATGGCACACATAAAACTGTGAGAATATTTGGGTGGCACACTTGGGTATTTATGAGGGCATTTGGAGCTCTGGACAAGTTTATTGGGGTAGGAGCCAACTGGCTCAGGTCTTCTGCTTGCCATAGGTCCTGCTTAGATGTTCACATGGGTAACAAAAGTAATATCTCCTGGCATCCTGGTTCTGTTTGCTGTATGGCTTTGGAGTAAGATATGGGAATGAATGGACCAGAGTAAAGAGATAGCAAGGTATCGTGAAAGGATCCATGTGCCGTAGAGTTCATGAATTTGAAGAGAGACTGGTCAGGATGTTTGTATGTTTTTTAACCATCTTCAGCTACACAGGTATAGTCAGTCATACAGTAGGTGGAGAACTGGATTTAAGTAGGTTTGGAGTTATGCCAAGCAAATACAACAGGAAGAGAGAGGGGATGAGGGAGTTGAGGAGAATGCAAAGGAATGACTTAAGTTTGGAGCAGCAGGTAATATAAACGAGGTGAGGAGGGAGACCAGGACACTGAATGGGTGAGGAATATTGAAAAGGTGAATGGTTGACTGGACTGTGAATTATGTGGGGTCTCAAGGTTTTTGGAATTGGGATACCAAAGGGAAGGAGATGATCAAAGAATGGAATGCTTGATCATGGATGGGATGCAGATATTGGTAATGATGAAGCCAAGGTACTGCATAAGAGTGGCAGCTGAAGAAAGGTGGAGGAGAAGAGATTGATGAGCTGAGAGGTCAGGGTATCAGAGGAATAATTTACATTGATGTTAAAATCACCAAAAGTGATACCAGCTGATGGTAACAGAGCACCTGGAGATAAAATCTTCAACAAGTGAGGGAGAATAACTCTAAAGAAAGATATGTGACCATAAAAAAAAGAGCCACTATTGTCTGCTGATAGAGTCTGATGTCAGAACTTCAAAGAAGGGCATTTGTGGAGGAGGGAGGTACAATGTGTTGGTGGGAGAAGGAGGTCGGGGAGGCCGTCATCCTCCACTTCTGGGTCTGGTGGTACAAGATGTGTGGAAAGGAGAGCAATCCACTTGAGGGCACCAGGAAAAGCGGTGTGCTCAGAGAGAGCCAGATTTTCATTAAAACCATTTGGAAAAAGAAACAGTTGGCCATGTTTGAAGATGCAGGTGATTTTGCTGAGAGGGCTGTAATTCCAGAGGGTACAATGGGACGATTTGAGGAGTTGGGAGTTTGGGAAATCTGAGAGATGAGGTCAGATTGGGGGTATGTAGAGTGATGGGGTTGAGAGTTCAGGTGATGAAGTGATGGGTATTGCTATTACTGCTACTGTTATGATTATTGGTGAGCAACAACAATTCTGAAAATTCGTTCAGAATTTTCTACCTAAGCAGCTGCAGGTTATCTAATGTCACTTTTCACTTTTTTCCTAAGACAAATTATTTTCTCATAATCTAGCTGAGAAAGCTGCTTGGCCTTCCCTTAACCCTTTCTTTTTTTTTTTTTTTTAACACACACACACACACACACACTATTTTATTTTTACAAGAGATAAATAGACTGACACCAAGCATTGTACATGGATGACCACAACAAAAGCAACACTGATTGCAATTACCAAACATGAAACACACTCATACTATGTCATAATATTGACATTCAGTCCAGTAATCCTCCACTGTAACAGCTCCTTTACTTTGCAGTGAAAATTGATTTGTATGTTCTTTGCCTCTGAGTCCTTGTGGGATTTTTTTTTTTAATTCAGACAAAGTCACAAAAATTATATTCATCATCATCAGTTCACTCAGTCCCATGTAATTAATTTTTTTTTCATCTTGATCTTTTGTTAACACTTTTATGAGTTCATCAGTTTTTCATTAGAGTTCTGAAAATGCTTATTCATTCAGTTCAGCAGTACAGTCAGTTACCAGAAACCTGTACTTGTCAGAGTCTTTTCCATGAATTTCTTAAAGATGAAACCCTTTTATAGGAACATATTTGCAAAAGTATCAGAGTACACCCAGAACTGTCTGTAAATGACAAAAGACTTAAAAATGACCACAGTTAAAGATTTGATGAAAGTTCATAATAATGCAGTTGACAAGAAAATTAGTTATTTCTGAGATATACATTTTAAAGTAATAACTAGGATTATGTCTTATAACACTATACCAGAACATATAAGATTTTTAGAAATTTCATGTAATGTCTGAAACATTTATATTAACATATTTCCATACAAATAACCCAATGAAAGTTTAGTATTAGTTGTTTTGTTTGTTTGTTTTTTTTATACTGCATGTTCTTATTAGGCATCAATTTTATACACATCAGTGTATACATGTCAATCCCAATCGCCCAATTCAGCACACCACCATCCCCAGCTCACCGCAGTTTTCCCCCCTTGGTGTCCATATGACCATTCTCTACATCTGTGTCTCAACTTCTGCCCTGCAAACCGGCTCATCTGTACCATTTTTCTAGGTTCCACATACATGTGTTAATATACGATATTTGTTTTTCTCTTTCTGACTTACTTCACTCTGTATGACAGTCTCTAGATCCATCCACGTCTCAACAAATGACTCAACTTCGTTCCTTTTTATGGCTGAGTAATATTCCATTGTATATATGTCCCACAACTTCTTTATCCATTCGTCTGTTGATGGGCATTTAGGTTGCTTCCATGACCTGGCTATTGTAAATAGTGCTGCAATGAACATTGGGGTGCATGTGTCTTTTTGAATTATGGTTTTCTCAGGGTATATGCCCAGTAGTGGGATTGCTGGGTCGTATGGTAATTCTATTTTTAGTTTTTTAAGGAACCTCCATATTGTTCTCCATAGTGGCTGTATCAATTTACATTCTCACTAACAGTGCATGAGGGTTCCCTTTTCTCCACACCCTCTCCAGCATTTGTAGTTTGTAGATTTTCTGATGATGCCCATTCTAACTGGTGTGAGGTGATACCTCGTTGTAGTTTTGATTTGCATTTCTCTAATAATTAGTGATGTTGAGCATCTTTTCATGTGCTTCGTGGCCGTCTGTATGTCTTCTTTGGAGAAATGTCTATTTAGGTCTTCTGCCCATTTTTGGATTGGGGTGTTTGTTTCTTTAATATTGAGCTGCATGACCTGTTTATATATTTTGGAGATTAATCCTTTGTCCATTGATTCGTTTGCAAATATTTTCTCCCATTCTGAGGGTTGTCTTTTCGTCTTGTTTATGGTTTCCTTTGCTGTGCAAAAGCTTTGAAGTTTCATTAGGTCCCATTTGTTTATTTTTGTTTTTCTTTCCATTACTCTAGGAGGTGGATCAAAAAAGATCTTGCTGTGATTTATGTCAAAGAGTGTTCTTCCTATGTTTTCCTCTAAGAGTTTTATAGTGTCCAGTCTTACATTTAGGTCTCTAATCCATTTTGAGTTTATTTTTGTGTACGGTGTTAGGGAGTATTCTAATTTCATTCTTTTACATGTAGCTGTCCAGTTTCCCCAGCACAACTTATTGAAGAGGCTGTCTTTTCTCCATTGTATATCTTTGCCTCCTTTGTCATAGATTAGTTGACCATAGGTGCGTGGGTTTATCTCTGGGCTTTCTATCTTGTTCCATTGATCTATATTTCTGTTTTTGTGCCAGTACCATATTGTCTTGATGACCATAGCTTTGTAGTATAGTCTGAAGTCAGGGAGTCTGATTCCTCCAGCTCCGTTTTTTTTTCCCTCAAGACTGCTTTGGCTATTCGGGGTCTTTTGTGTCTCCATACAAATTTTAAGATGATTTGTTCTAGCTCCATAAAAAATGCCATTGATAATTTGGTAGGGATTGCATTGAATCTGTAGATTGCTTTGGGTAGTATAGTCATTTTCACAATGTTGATTCTTCCAATCCAAGAACATGGTATATCTCTCCATCTGTTGGTATCACCTTTAATTTCTTTCATCAGTGTCTTATAGTTTTCTGCATACAGGTCTTTTGTCTCCCTAGGTAGGTGTATTCCTAGGTACTTTATTCTTTTTGTTGCAATGGTAAATGGGAGTGTTTCCATAATTTCTCTTTCAGATTTTTCATCATTAGTGTATAGGAATGCAAGAGATTTCTGTGCATTAATTTTGTATCCTGCAACTTTACCATATTCATTAATTAGCTCTAGCAGTTTTCTGGTGGCAGTTTTAGGATTCGCTATGTATAATATCATGTCATCTGCAAATAGTGACAGTTTTACTTCTTCTTTTCCAATTTGTATTACTTTTATTTCTTTTTCTTCTCTGATTGCCATGGCTAGGACTTCCAAAACTATGTTCAATAATAGTGGTGAGAGTGGACATCCTTGTCTTGTTCCTGATCTTAGAGGAAATGGTTTCAGTTTTTCACCATTGAGAATGATGTTTGCTGTGGGTTTGTTTTATATGGCCTTTATTATGTTGAGGTAGGTTCGCTCTATGCCCACTTTCTGGAGAGTTTTTCTCATAAATGGGTGTTGAATTTTGTTAAAAGCTTTTTCTGCATCTATTGAGATGATCATATGGTTTTTATTCTTCAATTTGTTAATATGGTGTATCACATTGACTGATTTGCATATATTGAAGAATCCTTGCATCCCTGGGATAAATCCCACTTGATCGTGGTGTATGATCCTTTTAATGTGTTGTTGGATTCTGTTTGCTAGTATTTTGTTGAGGATTTTTGCATCTATATTCATCAGTGATATTGGTCTGTAATTTTCTTTTTTTTTGTAGTGTCTTTGTCTGGTTTTGGTATCAGGGTGATGGTGGCCTCATAGAATGAGTTTGGGAGTGTTCCTTCCTCTGCAGTTTTTTGGAAGAGTTTGAGAAGGATAGGTGTTAGCTCTTCTCTAAATGTTTGATAGAATTCACCTGTGAAGCCATCTGGTCCTGGACTTTTGTTTGTTGGAAGATTTTTAATCACAGTTTCAATTTCATTACTTGTGATTGATCTGTTCATATTTTCTGTTTCTTCCTGGTTCAGTCTTGGAAGGTTATGCCTTTCTAAGAATTTGTCCATTTCTTCCAGGTTGTCCATTTTATTGGCATAAAGTTGCTTGTAGTAGTCTCTTAGGATGCCTTGTATTTCTGTGGTGTCTGTTGTAACTTCTCCTTTTTCATTTCTGATTTTATTGATTTGAGTCCTCTCCCTCTTTTTCTTGATGAGTCTGGCTAATGGCTTATCAATTTTGTTTATCTTCTCAAAGAACCAGCTTTTAGTTTTGTTGAGCTTTGCTATTGTTTTCTTTGTTTCTATTTCATTTATTTCCGCTCTGATCTTTATGATTTCTTTCCTTCTGCTAACTTTGGGTTTTGTTTGTTCTTCTTTCTGTAGTTCCTTTAGGTGTAAGGTTTAGATTGTTTACTTGAGATTTTTCTTGTTCTTGAGGTAGGCTTGCTATAGCTAATAAACTTCCCTCTTAGAACTGCTTTTGCTGCATCCCATAGGTTTTGGGTCGTCGTGTTTTCATTGTCATTTGTCTCTAGGTATTTTTTTATTTCCTCTTGATTTCTTCAGTGATCTCTTGGTTATTTAGTAACGTATTGTTAGCCTCCATGTGTTTGTCTTTTTTACGTTTTTTTCCCTGTAATTCATTTCTAATCTCATAGCATTGTGGTCAGAAAAGATGCTTGATATGATATCAGTTTTCTTAAATTTACTGAGGCTTGATTTGTGACCCAAGATGTGATCTATCCTGGAGAATGTTCCGTGCACACTTGAGAAGAACGTGTACTCTGCTGTTTTTGGATGGAATGTCCTATAAATATCAATTAAATCTATCTGGTCTATTGTGTCATTTACAGCTTCTGTTTCCTTATTTATTTTCATTTTGGATGATCTGTCCATTGGTGTAAGTGAGGTGTTAAAGTCCCCCACTGTTATTTTGTTACTGTCAATTTCCTCTTTTAGAGCTGTTAGCAGTTGCCTTATGTATTGAGGTGCTCCTATGTTGGGTGCATATATATTTATAATTGTTATATCTTTTTCTTGGATTGATCCCTTGATCATTATGTAGTGTCCTTTCTTGTCTCTTGTAACATTCTTTATTTTAAAGTCTATTTTATCTGATATGAGTATGGCTACTCCAGCTTTCTTTTGATTTCCATTTGCATGGAATATCTTTTTCCATCCCCTCACTTTCAGTCTGTATGTGTCCCTAGGTCTAAAGTGGGTCTCTTGTAGACAGCATATATATGGGTCTTGTTTTTGTATCCATTCAGCAAGCCTGTGTCTTTTGGTTGGAGCATTTAATCCATTCACGTTTAAGGTAATTATCGATATGTATGTTCCTATGAGCATTTTCTCAATTGTTTTGGGTTTGTTTTTGTAGGTCCTTTTCTTCTCTTGTGTTTCCCACTTAGAGAAGTTCCTTTAGCATTTGTCGTAGAGCTGGTTTGGTGGTGCTGAATTCTCTTAGCTTTTGCTTGTCTGTAAAGCTTTTGATTTCTTCATCAAATCTAAATGAGATCCTTGCTGTGTAGAGTAATCTTGGTTGTAGGTTCTTCCCTTTCATCACTTTAAGTATATCATGCCACTCCCTTCTGGCTTGTAGAGTTTCTGCTGAGAAATCAGCTGTTAACCTTATGGGAGTTCCCTTGTATGTTATTTGTTGTTTTTCCCTTGCTGCTTTTAATAATTTTTCTGTGTCTTTAATTTTTGCCAATTTGGTTACTATGTGTCTTGGCGTTTTTCTTCTTGGGTTTATCCTGTATGGGACTCTCTGCGCTTCCTGGACTTGGGTGGCTATTTCCTTTCCCATGTTAGGGAGGTTTTCGACTATAATCTCTTCAAATATTTTCTCTGGTCCTTTCTCTCTCTCTTCTCCTTCTGGGACCCCTATAATGCGAATGTTGTTGCGTTTAATGTTGTCCCAGAGGTCTCTTAGGCTGTCTTCATTTCTTTTCATTCTTTTTTCTTTAGTCTGTTCTGCAGCAGTGAATTTCACCATTCTGTCTTCCAGGTCACTTATCCGTTCTTCTGCCTCAGTTATTCTGCTATTGATTCCTTCTAGTGTAGTTTTCATTTCAGTTATTGTATTGGTCATCTCTGTTTGTTTGTTCTTTAATTCTTCTAGGTCTTTGTTAATCATTTCTTGCATCTTCTCCATCTTTGCCTCCATTCTTATTCCGAGGTCCTGGATCATCTTCACTATCATTATTCTGAATTCTTTTTCTGGAAGGTTGCCTATCTCCACTTCATTTATTTGTTTTTCTGGGGTTTTTTCTTGTTCCTTCATCTGATATATAGCCCTCTGCCTTTTCATCTTGTCTATCTTTCTGTAACTGTGGTTTTTGGTCCACAGGCTGCAGGATTGTAGTTTTTCTTGCTTCTGCTGTCGCCCTCTGGTGGTTGAGGTTATCTAAGAGGTTTGATGGGAGGCTCTGGTGGTGGGTAGAGCTGACTGTTGCTGTGGCGGTCAGAGCTCTGTAAAACTTTAATCCACTTGACTGTTGATGGGTGGGGCTGGGTTCCCTCCCTGTTGATTGTTTTGCCTGAGGCAACCCAACACTGGAGCCTACCTGGGCTCTTTGGTGGGGTTAATGGCAGACTCTGGGAGGGCTCACGCCAAGGAGAACTTCCCAGAACCTCTGCTGCCAGTGTCCTTGTCCCCACGGTGAAACAGAGCCACCCCCTGCCTCTGCAGGAGACCCCCCAACACCAGCAGGTAGGTCTGGTTCAGTCTCCCCCAGGGTCACTGCTCCTTCCCCTGGGTCCTGATGCGCACACTACTTTGTGTGTGCCCTCCAAGAGTGGGGTCTCTGTTTCCCCCAGTCCTGTCGAAGTCCTGCAATCAATTCCCACTAGGCTTCAAAGTCTGATTCTCTAGGAATTCCTCCTCCCGTTGCCGGACCCCCAGGTTGGGAAGCCTGACGTGGGGCTCAGAACCTTCACTCCAGTGGGTGGACTTCTGTGGTATAAGTGTTCGCCAGTCTGTGAGTCACCCACCCAGCAGTTATGGGATTTGATTTTACTCTGATTGCGCCCCTCCTACCGTCTCACTGTGGCTTCTCCTCTGTCCTTGGACGTGGGGTATCCTCCTTGGTGAAGTCCAGGGTCTTCCTGTCGATGATTGTCCAGCAGCCAGTTGTGCTTCTGGTGCTCTCGCAAGAGGGAGTGAGAGCACGTCTTTCTACTCCGCCATCTTGGTTAATCCCTCTTAACCCTTTCTTGAAAATTTCCTCAATTATCAATTCCAGAAATGAGAAATGAATCTCGTCTAATTCCCTGCCTTAAGATAATTCATTCTAGAAAAGTGATGATCCATTTTCTTCAAGACTCTTTTTAAAGCCTCTTTATTGAGTCTCCCTTCTGATTTGAACATTGATCCAAATCTTTAGCAGCCCTTATTCCATCTTAGTGTTCCGTATGAGGACGTGAGCCTTTGCTCTGGAGGTGAGGGCGGGTGTATACCAGTGTATGTGAATGTGTGTGTTTGTGTGTGTTGCCAGGTTGGGAGTGGTGGTTTCCTGAATGCTCTTTAGACCTGATCTCTGTGGACTTCCATGGTATTTCCAATTCCTGTGACCTGGTGACATTGGGTGTAACTCACCTTGACTAATGTTCTTCTCAAAAACACTGTGCACTGAAGGACAGCTAGGAAATTCTAGGAGTCTGTCCAAATTCTAATGTGGAGCAATTCTCCTCCCTCACAGCATTTTATTGGGCAACTTTTGTTAGCACTTGTTTTCCAAGTTACCAGATTCTCATTTCAGAGTTCAACTACCCAGAAACTTTCTTCTAAGCCTACAATAAGAGACAAACAATAAAGACAATCAGTATCTAGGATAAGGGCTGGCATGTGGGGTGGTCCCATCTTGGCTGTGATGCTACAGGGAAGTAGTGGGGAAGAGAGAAGCCAGGCTTCCAGCAGGCAATTGAGTAATCCTACTGCAACATCCCACCTCACATCTTGGTAGGTGTATTAGTTGGGCTTTTCAAGGTCACAAGAAGGAATCTTCTACATAACATATCACCTTCTTTGATGGGATTTTATTGTCAGAATATGTGAGAACTTAGGGTAGGATGGGAAATTTCCTCATCGGCTACACAATTCCTCCTGGTCCAAGAGCCTCAGAGCTGGGATGAGGAAGCACAACAGATTTCTCACCTGTAATCAGAGGGAAGAGAGGTACTGTCTTCTCTTTGTTCCCCTCCCAACACAGGGTCTGAGTCAGCTTTCAGCTTTTCAGTGTGAGGCCCCCCAACTAGAAATGGTTCCCCAAAGTTCACCTCTTTGATGGTCAGCTTCTCTAGCATTGGGGAGTTTTGACCTGAGGCTTTGGGGATCCACAACCCCCCCTGGAATTATATGCCTGAATGAGAGTCTGTTCCTATGTACATTTTCTTGGGAGTTGATCACCCATTGCCAAAGGGGCCTTAATCCTTGCTTCAGTTAACCATGGCTCAGGTAACAGCTTTGGGCTTTACTCATGGCCCACGACAACGCAGGCGGGAATGAGTTCATTTGAGTCATCACCCTCAACAGGGGTCCATGACCTGATGGCAGCTGGAGGCTTCAGAGCCTCCTCCTGCAGCTGGTCACAGAACAAAATGTGCAAGGTAATCCTCTCACCTCCCCACACTGGATTCTGATATCTCCTTCTGGTCTTAACATTAATCACAGAAATTCCACCATCTGTCTCCATGTGCTCATACCCACCCCCTGACTCAGTGACAGATGTAGAATGGTTTTCTTGTGTGGTTCTATGGCCAAATAAGTTTCTTTTACGCTGCTCAAATAGACTCCGTATAATGACCTTAACAGTGGTTGCCATAGTTGCTGCACTCAGTTCTCATTTCCTCCTGAGTGATCAAGGTTGAATAAGTGAAAGCCATTCCAGGATTTTCACTTTTTAGAAAGCAGACAGTTTAGATACCAATCTCCCACACTTTAGTGGTAAAGATTCTCCGACTGTATATACGGGAATTCCAGGCAATCCTAAAGGTTTCTCTGGCCCATGCCTCTGTGCAGAGGTAAATTTTTAACTACCTGCAGCAGGGTTTTCAGTATATCCGGCATTGACTCAGACCCAATCAACAGCATTATCAAAATAAATGGATAGCAAGTCTAAGAAGAAAGTCCAAATGCTGTTCTTCAACCCCAAAGATGACATGGATGACGTGAACTCATGTTGCTTGTGTAGTCAGCTATTCCAAGTCGAATGCACTTATCTCTTGATGTAAACAATCACTTTCATAGCCAGGGCTCTGCCTGGGCTTCAGGGCCCTGAGTTAGAGGAGATGGAAGGAAGGTTTGGGTGTTGTTTGTCTTCGGAGTGAAGCAACACGTGGTTCAAGTTCAACCTGATGTCATTAACTCTGTAAGTGAATTAACCAGCGCAGTTACCAAAGCTAACCAAAGCCAGGAAACAAAATTTATTTCACCGAAGTTTTCAGTTCACTGACATTGAAAGGGTTTAGGACTTGATAATGTGAATATATTGTAAGGGTCTTTACAAATTTTTAAGACAAATCTGTTGAGAAAAGGGATGATCACTACTCAGTTCCCTGGGCATCAAGGATCATTGCTAATTTTTGCAGAAAGTTTCTCATGCAAAGACCAATGTAACTGTAAGAAATACTCTTATTTTTCATCCTTTGAGAAATCTGAACTCTTTTTAAAAAGTGAATGAAAATTCATTTCTGTTGAAAAGGCATTTAGGACTTGCATTTTTATTTTCTGCATTTGTTTTGGAGGATTTTTTTTAACGTTTATCAATACCAAGTCTTTTATTATAATCTATTCTATTAAGGTAAAGAAAAAAACCAATATTTCAATAACATGCTCTACACAAATCTTGAATACAGCTCCAGGAAAGACACATAAAACATGATGATTACATTTTACTTTTCTCTTTGGATTTGGAAAGGGTTAGAACAATGCTTACATTGAATCAAGAAGAGAGAAAACCCTTATGAAGGAAGACAGATCAACACAACCAGCTGGCATTATGTTTATCTTCTCAGCATTTTTTAAAAACTTTTTTTTGGCTCTGCTTCTGACCTTACCTTTTATATTGTTGTTCATGTAGTTTTCAGAGGGCTTGGTTCTTTTCCTTCTATTTGAACACACATATTATTTGTTGGAAAAACTTCCATTAAATTATCTTGTCAGCTCCCACCACACTTTCTTTTCATGGCTCTTGCTGTCTAGGTTATAAGAACCCATGGCAAACACGAGAGGCCCCGAAGGAATGTGTGACGGATCTTCTTGAAACATTATTGCCTGGATCCAGTGAGATCTTTGCCTCTGGGAAGCAGCGGGGAAAAGGTAGGTTGGCCTGTGCACAGTCTCTCATAGTGGATGGGTTTTTCTTTAGAGTAACCATGTCAAGTAGTACCTCAGGGACTAACTGATACCAAGCTGAGGGGTTGGCAGAATGTTCTTAATAAATGTGAAATAAGCAACTCTCCTGCAGGTACTTCTTGGTTGGTATTTACCTTATGATTTCCATCTGGCGCTGTTCAGTGAATCCTCTCAGAGCCTAGGAGGTTGTCTTCTACCTCTCCCTCAGGACAAATGGGTTACTGTTTTCAAGCCTTTTTGCTATAAAAACAGCCTTATTTCAGTGACCAGTTTTATTTCCTCTAATGAACAATGATGGCCAGTGTGACTGTGCATCACTACATTAGGTTAGCATGGCCAACAGCACATATGAGACCATCAGCTGACCCTAGGCAGGCTGTCTCTCTGAAGTGCAGCCCCAGGTAGACTGTGACACCTCTTCAGACTTGGCTTTAGTTGGAGAAGAGCTCAGAGACAATAGAGTCTATTTTCATGTACTTTTAAAACCCAAACAGTTGTTTTAATTAAAATACTACCATGCACTGGCAATGTATGTTAAAAAAAAAAAATGATACACAAGTTAGAGGAAAAAAATATAAAGAAATGCCATCTTCTAGGTTTGACTTAAGCATCCTTTTTCCTGAAATTAAGGCTTATTGAGCTTTGCTAATGTGGCATAGAATGGTGAAAGAGTTAAACACCCAGGCTCTGCATCAGGGGACTTGTTTAATAGTGTGATGCACCCTGGGAAAATCCTCACTTTTCAATGTGGAAGTTAATCCTCCCACCCAAAGGATCAGAGAAGAAAGGCACCTCCCCCCCCCCCCACAAATCCAGGTGGAATGCATTAAGTTGAACCATATGATATTGCTGATATTGACCATTTTTGCCCGACAAAAAGAGCAATTTCGTATTATTTAACACAAGAGAATCAGAAACTTCTATAAGAGGTACTGTGACCATTTCCACTTTTTCCTTTCTCACATGCTTGAGCAGAAATTCCCAGTAAGGAGTAAAACTTGCTTTGTTCCCAGGAGAGACAAGGAATTGTTTTTTCCTTCCTCATTCTCTGCAGTGTCACAAAATATCTTGAAGTATCCCATGAGACCTCAATATTATGCCTGCTCTCTCCTGGGATCCAGACTTCTCCATCCAGATTGGCCTTAACTTTCTCTCCTAATTAAGCCTCATATGTTTGCTGGGGCAGAGGGAGTGTGGGGACAGACATGGGGGTGTTTTTCTCTACATATATAAAGTTATTTTTCCATAGGATAGGTTTAATTTTCTCAAGGTTTTTTAATGACTTGGGTGAAGGAACTCCTTCAGGTATTGTTAGTGATATATATCTATAACCTCAACTGATGATTTCAGTTAAGATTGTTTTACCCAATGAGTGTAGGCCAAGTAAGCATCATTCCTTACATACTGCTGCTGTTTAATGAGTGTGTAGCTGTCTAGGTGTGTTACATGTTACATAAATCTTGGCTTTCCTAGAGGCTGCCTCAGGACATATTCATATGACTCAACTACTTCAATGTTCTTGACTTTCTGTCAGTAAAGCTAATAGCAATGTGTGTTTGCTCACCTCACCAGCTGTTACACTGAGCACTGATTTCCCTGGAAATAGCTTCTCATTTCTTCAGGCAAATGTTTAACAAGCCAAGCCAGTTTGTCATTAGTTTCTCACCTTGAACAATCTTGTCTTTTATAGAATCTCCAACATTCAAAATGGAGGAACTTCTAAACCACTATCAAACTCTTAACTGGTTTTTGATATTGACACCATTATATCTTTTGATTAATAACATTTTTTTAAAAAAGAGAGATGGTGTATTATAAGTTTCCTAGGGATGCTAAAACAAAGTAACACAAACTGGGTGGATTAAAACAACAGAAACTTACTCTCACAGTTCTAGAAGTTCTAGAAGTCCAAGATCAAGGTGTTGGCAGGGCCATGTTCTCTGAAGGCTCTAGGGGAGGAGCCTTCCTTGCTTCTTCCTAGCTTCTGGTAGGTGCCAGCAATCCTTGGTGTTCTCAGCTTGTAAATGCATCACTCTAGCCTCTGTCTCCTTCATCACATGCCGTTCTCCCTTCGTATCTTTGTGTATCGGCATTTCCCTCTTATAAGGGCACTGGGCACTGGATTAAGTGCCACCACCTTCATCCTCAACTTAATGTGATCACTTCTGCCAAGACCCTATTTCCAAATAAGGTCACACTCGCAAGTTCAAGTGAATTTTGGGCAGACACTATTCAACTCAGTACAAGTAGTCTTGAAGATATTCTTCTAAATATGCTAAATCCTTTTAAACTAAATGTGGTTCAAACAAATACCTAGACAGAAATAATCACCATCACATTCCCAAGTGCCACACTTCCATTCATTTAACAAATACTTATTGAGAGTCTGTCAGATGCCACGGACAGTGGTGGGCACTAGGGAGACAGTGAAGAACCAGAGACACGAGGTCCCTGCTTTCAAGGAGCTTACATTCTAGTTGGGGGAGAGATATACAAGTATAATTTCACTGGGCTCACATACAAGTATAATTTCACTGGGCTCACAGGCAATATATATTGAGAACTGACTATGTGCTGGTCACTGAGGATGAAGAAGGGGAAGAAAGAGCAAAAGTCCATGCCCTCATAGAACTTACTTTCCATTGGTAGAAAAACAATTCATAAATTAAGGAAGCAAAATAATTTTAGCTAGTGATAAATGCCATGAAGAAATAAAAGGCAGGGCCAAGTGGTGCAGGGCGTTCTTTTGTTCTGAGCCTGAAGCAAGCCAGGATATGAGTCTCCTGAATGTCTAAGTTCAGTGTTCTAGTGGGAGGGACTGGAGGTAAAGGAAGTTCCTGGTACATTTAGAAACAGAAGGAGGCCACTGTGGAGTCAACCAGGAAGGAATGGAAAGAAAGGGATTGAGCAGTAGTAGCCTGGGGCTCAGATAGAGCCTAGTAAACCACCGAAAGATACTATGGCTCTAAACCTCTGGAAAGCATTCTGAGGGTTTTGAGCAGGAGAGTAATTTGAATTTACTTGGATTTGATAGGGAGCCCCCTAGGCTATTTTTTTTAATTTTATTTATTTTTTATTTATTTGTTTTTATTTTTGGCTCTGTTGGGTCTTTGTTGCTGTGCGCAGGCTTTCTCTAGTTGGGGCGAGCGGGGGCTACTTTTTGTTGCAGTGCGCGGACTTCTTATTGTCGTGGCTTCTCTTGTTGCGGAGATTGGGCTCTAGGTGTGTGGGCTTCAGTAGTTGTGGCACATAGGCTCAGTAGTTGTGGCTCGCGGGCTCTAGAGCGCAGGCTCAGTAGTTGTGGTGCACAGGCTTAGTTGCTCTGCGGCATGTGGGATTTTCCCGGGCCAGGGATTGAACCCATGTCCCCTGCATTGGCAGGCGGATTCTTTACTACTGCGCCACCAGGGAAGTCCCCCCTCCCTTGGCTATTGTGTGAGTAATGGGTGGAAAGGGGCTCAGGTTTGGGAGGGATTTTGACTACAGAGCCAATGGGATTCAGATAGTGAAAAGTGCTGTGAGGTAAACTTGGCATGAAGGAGAGGATGGGTGTGCAGGAAGGTAATTCTGTTAGGCTGCTAGTAACCAGGCAAGGTCTCCCTGAGGAGGTGACGTCTTAGCTCATACATGAATGACCAGAATTGGCCAGCCTTCTAAAAACCTTGAGGGAACAGAAATTGGAAAGCCTTAAGTCCAGTGTGTTGAAGGAAAGAAAGGACAGCTAGAACCTTGATGATTCCAGCCTGGGAAGCCATCAGATGCACCGTAGCAATCAAAGGGAAAGAGGCGGGGCAGCATCAGGTGGGCCCCTGTGGGTCCTGTCTTCATTTCCTGAGCTTCTTCAGAGTACCAGAGGGGACACGAGGCTCTGTGGCTGCCTTCCAGGAACAGGATACTGTCCCTGGCCCCTGAAGTCGCTGTTTGTGGCACGTGGGCTCCCACTGCCATTGTAAGGCACAGCATTCCTCAATGTAAGAGGAAGGAGTGACCACTTTGTGAGATATGATCATTTAGAGGACGTCCCTCTGCAAAGCATTACAACTAACTCTAAAACATCTATGCCTTTCACACAGCAAGACCATTTCCAGGAATCTGTCCTATAGAAACAAAATTAGTAATATTTAAATACAGAGTATAAAGATTTTACTGTGCTGTTGATTATAAGAGAAACAACATTCAAAAAACTGAAACAATCTCCTTCACTGTTTTCTCAATTATTGATTTTTTTAATTAAAAAAAAAATTGGGGCTGACTGTGCATTCTAACTTCATTCTTCTAATTCTCCTGATTAATATTTTCATATACTTAGTTTTGTCAAAATCAAATTGAAATATAGCAAAATTTGGATCAAACTTACACCTGATAACAAAAAAGCTTTATTAAAGCACAAATGAAAAGAATTGAAGCTGCATAGTGGCTTCTCACTGTGGTTCAATGTATAATGACCCACTTTGACAGATAAATGGCTAATGTTTCACAAAATTGTCTATTTTCTCAGTGAAGCGAGATCTCTCTTCTTTGCTCATGAATTACAAATCTGTTCTGATTGCTGGTAATATTGTGGATTAGATGATTAAACGAACAATTGAATGATAATGCTTTCCTTGTATGCAACCTAAGAAAGTAAGTGGGGGGAAATACACCCATGACTCAAACCCCAAGTTTCTTTTAAAGAAAAAGAAGTCACATCTTGGACTTCCCTGGTGGCCCAGTGGTTAGGAATCCGCCTGCCAATGCAGGAGACACGGATTTGATCCCTGGTCCGGGAAGATCCCACATGCCGCGGAGCAACTAAGCCCGTGTGCCACAACTACTGAGCCTGCGCTCTAGAGCCCGCGGGCCGCAACTACTGAAGCCCGCATGCCTAGAGCCCGCACTCCACACCAAGAGAAGCCACCGAAATGAGAAGCCCGTGCACAGCAATGAAGACCCAATGCAGCCAAAAAAAAAAAAAAAAAGTAACATCTTACCAGTGATTTTAGTACAAACAGCAGGAGATAAAATACAGGATTTAATATGAGGGGGAAAAAGAAACCCTGAAACAATCTGAATAAAGCCCATCAACAGGGAAATGGATGAATAAATTATGGTACATATATAAGATGGACTTCTATGCAGCTATTAAAAAGAATGTGTTGGGCTTCCCTGGTGGCGCAGTGGTTGAGAATCTGCCTGCCAATGCAGGGGACACGGGTTTGAGCCCTGGTCTGGGAAGATCCCACATGCCGCGGAGCAACTAGGCCCGTGAGCCACAACGATTGAGCCTGCGCGTCTGGAGCCTGTGCTCCGCAACAAGAGAGGCCGCGATAGTGAGAGGCCCGCGCACCGCGATGAAGAGTGGCCCCCGCTTGCCACAACTAGAGAAAGTCCTCGCACAGAAACGAAGACCCAACACAGCCATAAATAAATAAATAAATAAATAAATAAATAAAATTAAAAAAAAAAAAAAATCTTGTGGAATTCCTAGAAAATTAAAAAAAAAATTGGTTAAAAAGAATGTGTTGGATCTGTATTTGACTTAGAAAAATGTCCACAATACATTATTTTGAGTAGTAGACTAGCCTACAGAAATAATATGTAAGTAGAAAGTGTAATACTATATAACAATCTAAAATGATTTTTAAAAACCCATGTGTGGTGATGGAAATGTTTTGTGTCTTAATTGTAGTGATGGTTTCATGGGTATATACAACGGTTAAAACTCATGGAATTATACTTTGAATGTAGTTCATTTTACATAAGTCATTTCTCAATAAAGTTGAAAAATTACACCCCTAAAAAACCTGTCTACATTTGAGTAGGTTTGTGTAAGCAAATGAAGAAAATAAAGATACAGTGTTTACATAGGGATGAATTTGGAGAGGACTGTATCTAACCTAGAATCCTATAGTAGCCTTAGCCTCAAGCTGCTATCTAGCCAAAATGTCTTAATGTGACAATACAAATTTGTCAACAGAGCTGAGCTAGGTAAATATTTGGGCTGGCTAAGTGAGGAAAGTAGCTCCCATGTCACTTCTGCACTTTGTGTGCATGTGTAAGGAGGTGAGAGATGAAGAGGATATGGTTGTGGTCAGCTATAATTAAACGTAAGCCTCGGATTGGATCATTGACCAAAGGATCATTCTTTTATAGCCAGTCTTGGAACACAGTGGAAGAGCAAGATGTTTGAGGTTAGAAATGCCCGAATTATAATTCCAGGCTTTCTTTTCTTCAAATGCAAAAAAGTAATAACCCTCATAGGATTGTAGAAGATTAATTCAGGTGAAATGTTCACAGGGCCTCCTGTGTTGAATGTCAGTACACAATATTATTACCCATGTGTAAAAGTTCTTTTTCTAAGGATTGGTGAATTTAGTGTACTTATTTGCATGGCTGGGCAAAATGTTCATTAAAAAGTCCTAATTCTACATTCTGCTGTGAGCCCACTCTACAGTATTGTGATTTGGTACACTTTTAAAAATTGAATTTGTAATAACTTCAGCATGTTCTCCAACATCTCAATGAAGTCAATGATCATGTTTGGTCAGATAGTGTGTAATTCTCTGAAATTTGTTTTGTCAGGTTTAGGGCAGCCAGAACTCCCTCCACCATGATTTTCTTGCAGCCAGTGAAATTGCTCTGATGAAATGATGTTCCCAGATGTCCATGGATTTTAGGAGACTGACTTGCCCAAGTGGCTTCTCAAACTTGGTGGTAGTGGGGTGGGTTATCATCAGGAGACAACACTGATTTCTTTTTCAGGTAACAAGTAGAGGAGATGAAGTTGCCTTTTGATCTGTTTCTACAGATGCTATATTGTCTGCCAGAAAGTGTTTGAGATTAAGCTCTGTGTTCAGAGATGCATGGAGTGAGGAGAGCGAGCTTTCTCTGAAAGATGTCTGTGTCCCATTGTTGTAGGGCAGCCTCGGCTGAAAGACCTGGCCTCCAGTACATTTATTCCCTGTCACCCTTCAGCCGCCTTCTTGTAGCATGAGGTGCACTGCACTAATACACCAGAATCCTAGGTCTTAGTTTCCCTTTTACAACAGGCTTGCTGGGTGACCTTGGGTTAATCACTCAGGGTCTAAGCTATACATCGGTAAATTGGGGATAAGATTATTTCCCTATTTGTCTAAAGGCAGAGAAGTGAACACGTAGCCCTTCCAATTTTAATTTTTATTGTGTTCAACTTTATTTTTCTGCTTTGCTCTTGTCATCTTCTTTCTGGGTTTCCTATCTTTTATATACAGGACACTCTAGCTATCCTGCTCAGCATTTTATGCTAGAAACTATCATCCATGTTGTTTCTAACTGGAGGGAAAAAGTAAGGGTGACTTGCAGGTTTGTGTCTTTATGCTCCTGACACCTGAGATAAGGAACAAGAATAAAAGCATGTGAAGGTAAAGAAGGAGTAGGTTCAGATGTGGCCATGTCAACTTCAAGGCAATTGTCATCGTTTCACAAACAGATCTAAGTATTTACAACCCACAGTACAGATATGAATTTTTGGTAATCATTAGCACATAGGTTGTTAACACCGTGGGAGTGGATAAGATTCTTCAGGAAAAGTTTAGTGAGCAGAAAAACAAGTGCAAAGGGAGGTTGTGCTTGAACTTTTGAGTTGAACAGATAGAGGTTCCAGTGAGGGAAGTTGAGAAGCAGCCACTGGAGTAGAAAGAAGACTGAAAGAGCTTGGTGTTCTGGGGGGACCATGGAAGGAGAAAGCCTTTGTCGTGGTGGTGGAGGCAGAAGGGGAAGGAGAGGCATGATCAATAGTACCAAATACAGCATGGAAATATAGTAACTCAAGGCTTAAAAACTGCCCATTGGTTCTGGAAGTTAGAAGGTCATGGGTGATTTTAGGGATAGCAGTTCCACTAATAGAATGAGCACAGAGCCCATTTTAGTTATTAAAGAATAAAGGAGGGGAGGGAAAGGCTGGTTGAGAAGACGTGGGAAGAGATGTCAGTTGCTAGAGGTGGTCCTTTTCATTTTTTAATGAGGGCTTTTTGAGCTTACATGTGGGCTTAAGGGAAAGAACTACAATGAGGGAAGATAAAGGAGACCAAACAGGTCACTGAAGGAGCTAGGTCCTGGGCAGTTGTGCAGGTGAAAGGGAAAACCTCATTTTGTGATAAGAAGTATGTTAGTTTGGGTTCTCCAAGAAGCAGACAACAAGATGTGACTGGATGTGTAAGAGTCACTGGGGAAAACACTTGTGAAGGATAAGAGGGAGCAAGTGAAAGTAGGGAGAGTTTTCAGACTTTGGTGGAGATCTAATACCTGTGAAAGAAAGGGGAAGAAAGGAGGATTAGGCAGGAAGTATCTCATCTCTAACACAGTTCCAAGGAAGTTTTGGCCAGGCCTATGGAGTGCCTATGGAGTGTCAAAATCTCTAAAGAAGTTCTATGTCTCATAGGAATGGGCCGGTCAGTATCCTTTCCATGCTCACTCCCTGGCTGAGGGGCAGCATATGGGCAGTGGTGTGGCCTCAAACCAATGAAGGGGTGGACCCCTAGGGGCAGCAGCTGGAGTCCTCAGGGATTCTGCTTGCTGCAGCGGGAAATCTGGGTAGTGCATTTTCATGGTAAAATGTTGATAACAACTGTGGCTGTATTTGGATGTCAAGAAATGAGAACAGGAAGATAAGGGAAGTCTCAGCTGGTAGCCTCATTTTTCTTTGAAGTATGGAGCTTTACGTTTTAATCTGGCTAAAATGAAAAAAAAGGAGAGAACAGGATTGGGGAAGGGACTTGTGTGATGAAGGTTTGGAACAGCAGAAACTGAGATGATAAATGATTTTGTGTCACACAAGGTATCACTGAGAATGGAAACTTAATGGACCGTGATGTGTAGTGGTACTAACAAGGCACAAATGTGCTTTCCTCCCGAGGGATGTAGTAAGAATAGAGAAAGACGATCTTGTGACTGATCCCTTTACTGTTAATGCCATCCCTGGTTCCAAGGCAGACTCACATTGAGACTTTTTAAGTTATTAGTAAGTTACCGCTCATTTAAATGCAACTATATACATATACATATATATATATCACTTGCTATGTATACAGCACAGAGGGAGATATAAACATGGTTTTCTGCCCTCAAGGAATGTGTAACTTTGAACAAGGGAGGCTATGATAGGTGGCGTAAGAGAGGTACAAATAAAGTCTACGGGATTTCAGAAGAGGTATAGAGCCACCTGGACAGCAGATAGTAGGGAGGGTAGGTAGGTCAAAAAAGCCTTTGTGGAGGTGGCTTTGGGTTGGGACTCATAGAGTGGATAGAGTTGTGGCAGGGTTATTATCTTCAATGTCTAAAAATAGCACCAGGTGCCGACCCTTCTCCCCATTTGTAATCTTCTAATTCAGGACCTTGATCCGGGCCAAGTGGTGACCACCTCATGTCTAGATTGCTAATCAACTGCTCAGTCACTCTTTAAATCTAGTGTCTCATATGCCCAATTTCAAACACAGTTGGGTAAATCTGTTGTTCATATACTCCACAAGCTTTTGGGGATCTCTCCCCTATTTCCCAAGCTTAACAGATGCTACTGCATTTTGTACTTCCTGCACATTTTCAAATTTTGCACATTTGCACCATGCCATATTGCACCAAGGTATTTCCCTCTACTAGGCAGTGATAACTTTGTGGGCAGGAAACTACATATACTTGGTACGTAGTAGTCTTGGTGCAGGGTCTTAGTTATTCACTTAGTTATCTTACCTGCCAATGAGTCTGTAAATCAGTCAAGGTCTGGGTTTGGAGAGGAAAGGAGGGAGGTAGCCCCGCTATATTATCTAATTCACCTTAACCAGTATATAAGCTAACCCTGAATGTTGATTATTAGTCTGTTTGGGCTGCTAAAACAAAAATACCGTAGAGTGGGTGGTTTATAAACAACAGAAATTTATTTCTCACAGTTCTGGAGCCTGCTGAGTCCAAGATCAAGTCACTGGCAGAATCATGTCTGGTGAGGGCCTGGTTCATAGACAACTGTTTTTTCCCCTGTGTCTTCACATGGCAGAAGGGGCAAAGGAGCACTCTGTGGTCTCTTTTATATGGGCACTAATCCCATTCAGGAGAAACCTACCTTCATGACCTAATCACCTCCTTAAGTCCCTACCTCCTAAAACCATCACATTGGGGATTAGGTTTCAACGTAAGAATTTGAGAAGACACAAATTCAGTCTACAGCATTTCTTCACTTGGGCCCTTTTGTTCATTTCCAAACGTTTGAGACTCCAGCTAGTCATAATATGTGGAACTATTTAAAAAATTTCCCCCTCAGTAATAAGCCTCTTCTGTCTTCTCAGTAACTTGGGATAAAAACTACTGGAGGATACAAGTATAATATTATATAGTCAGGGCCTCTACCTTATAAGGTAAAAATGAATTGCTGTACAGAATGTACTTACTCTACAGAATGGAGGGAAATGTACTTACTGTACAGAATGGAGGTTATTCAGTGCTATTGCTAAGTTCTTCAGATGAAGCTTAATACAGTCCATCAACTAGCTATGCCCAGCCTCATTATCTTCACTGTTAATGCTACACAGTAGACTCCAGTCAAGAAAACATGTTTAAGACTCTTCACACTTGATTAATTCACGCCAGACTTCACAATGTCATACAGAAATATCAGTAAACAGTTATGAATGAAATTAAAGTCATAGAGCCCTTGCCAATGTGATAAGCCCCTCCAAGAGACTTTTCTGGTGGTTTACTCAGATAACCAGTACTTAGATGTTTCATAATTAGTGATTTTTCATCTTTTCTGAAGGTTAATATTTTGCTCTCTATTTAGAGGTAAACTCTGAGGACTGAGATTTCAGCTCCAATTTCTGCTTGTTATGTAGCTACCATTGGTCTCTCAGGGTTCTGTTCCTTCAGAGGAAAAGACATCTTCTTTGAGGAAACTTTGACAAGGTCAACAGAACAGAGTGGATTTATTTGAATAATCCTTTTGTATTAACAGTATCTACTTTTAAGGTTATTAAGATCTATTTTCCTCCCACGTAGCAAGCTGGGCTGTTGCTACTTCAGAAAAAAGTGGAGTTTGTTAGTGTTGGCGAAAAGGCTGGAAACTTAATGTCATAAAGGAAAGGAAGATGCAGTTGGATAGGACCTTAGAGTAGCTGAGAAAAGGACTCTGAGGGAGGCTTGCTCTTCTATCTTAGATGTGGTAGAACCTTCCATGTGAGAGTCTCCTCCAACACATATGAAAACTCTTTTTTTAATTCTCCATAGGTCTAACTCTAAGTATTTTCTTTGCACTTTATTCTTTGAGGGTTGGGGAGGTGAGCTGCCCCTCCTTGGATTTAAGGTTCTCACTTTTTTAGCTTTCAATCTGCAGAGTCTCTGGCTGTCTGGGTCTGCACACAAAGGCCATTCAGAGCTCCATTTCAACAAGTGATTGCATCTTTGATCCAATAATCCTCTAGAACCAGAATTTGACAATCCTTCTCAAAATATTTTCCAAACAGCTTACAACCATCCTTTTCATTGTGTTAAGTGCCAGGTAGATAAGCATGGAAAGGCCAAACACTTTCCATGCTGCCTTGACAAACATCTAAGACATGGATAATTGACCCATGGTTGTAGGAAGTTCACATAATATTCAACCACCTCTCAAGTTTGCTTGTGACTGCTCGGTTACTTGTGACATTGGGCTGACATCCTACCTTCAGACAACCTTATTCTCACCTATAATGTGTGATAAAAGGATTACTTGGTCAATGTCTCAAAATGACCAATTTATAGACTACTGAAGCCCATTGGTGGATTATGTCCAAGTTGGTCCCTGAACTTCATCATAACATAAACCTTGGTAGCTGGGTCCTCTTCCTTTCCCCTTCCTCTGACTCACTCTTAGAGACTTTTATAATTTAGGTAAATGGCTAGTTCCAGGCTTAGGGTTAGAAATATGCCAAAGGAATTTACCATGAAGCTTAAGTTCACGGATGTTCTCTTATACTGACCCATTCCAAACCTCCAAATATTCTCCTCAGTGGTTGCAGGATAATACAATAGCCACAGCATGTGATAAGAGATATAGTGTTGTTATCCAGAAGCTTTGATGACCCCAGACCAGTAGACCTCATCCAGGATCAAATCCTGTTTTTGTCCCAAGGAGAAGAATCTGAATGAGTCACTGCTTTGCTCTCTGAGCCAGACCACCGTGACTTAGCCTATATGACCATCTGGCCCATCCTGCCCACAGCCAGAAGCACCAATAATTAAAATAAAGTTTGAAAAAACTCTGCTAGAGTCAAGACTGAATTATCTTTCTATTTTTTTCTATAGAAAATTTTACAATATCATTGCCACATTAAAAGGAAAACAATTCCGTGTGGTCCCTGAAAGAGTACAATCCTTAGACTGCAACTTTTTATTTTATTTTATTTTGGTAACAACTTTACTGAGATATAATTCATATATAGGTAGGATATCGTACAATTCTTCCATTTGAAACCACTACAACTCAATGATTTTTAGTGTATTCAGAATTATGCAACCATAACAAAAATCAATTTGAGATATTTTTATCACCTCAAAAAGAAACCCTGAACCTTTAGCTATCACCTCCCTCAACCCCTCTATCTCCCCTAGGCCTAAGCAACTGCTAATCTACTCTCTGTCTCTTCACAGTTATTGTTTTTTTGGTTTTTTAAAATACATAGCGTTCTGTAAGAAGATTTAAAAAATGGTTTTTTAATATATTCTCTGGCTTGGATTTCCTTGTTTCAGTCCCTTGGTGTGGAGAAACAGACACTGGGTTCTGTTCTCTGCACTCCAGTTGGATTAGCACCCATGACTAAACGTACCATTTACTTCAAAATTAAGGCAGAACAAAATATATTTTTTAGCATTCTACATAATATCAAAGCATAACATTGAGAAGGAAAAGAGATCTGTGCTATGATTAGAGAATGTCTGATTAGTTTTAGATAGGCTTTCTTTCCTTTTTTACAAAATGTGGTCATGTATGGCATGGTATAGTTGGAAGTTATATTATTTAGAATTTCCAATCACAAGAGACAGAAGTTTGACTCACACTGGCTTAAGCAAAATGGGAATTTATTGGCTCATGTGAACCCAGGGTTCTTAGGTACTGCCAGATTAGATGCTCAAACACTATCACCAAGGTTGTCTTGTGCCCTCTGCTTTTCTTGGTTGACTCCATTCTAAGGCAAGCTTGCTCCTTAAGGTGGCAAGGTGGCTGCCAGCAGCTCCAGACGTACAATCTATCCTCTCAACAACCTTAGTGGTGGGGAGAATACCTCTATGTGAACCAGAAACGTAGTCCTAGACTTGAGTGTCTTTGGCTCTGATTGGCTTGAACTGGGTCACATGCCAACTCTTGGCACTGGAGAGGGAGTCAGCTCTGTCTGGTCCACTTGACAGAAAAGGGGAGGAATTGTTTCCCAAGGAAAATTGGGTGCGTTACCAGACGAAGCGGTCAAAGGGATGGCTTTGGGGCTGGTAAAAAGAAAGGATCATGATTAAAGACTGCTGCAGTATGAGTCATAAAATCTGTGTTTTAGTCTTATTTGCCACTAAGTAGTTTTATTACCTGAGACAAATCACTTACTCTGTAGACATTCGTTCCAAATTTTGTAAAATTACAGACTTGCATAAGGAGTTCTTAAAGATCTCTGTTTAAAATTCTATTTCAGTGATGAATTGGCTAGATATTTTGGTATTAAATAGGCATGACTAGCCCCGAGTTTCTTTGATAAAAATCAGTACAATGACTTTCATGGAATATATCCTATAGCAAGCGCGGTTCTGCCTGGAGTCATGAGGTTGTGTGCTGTCTTTGATACTGAATATTAACTAGAAGAATGCAAGGTTTCTAACTCATTGTTGAACTCTCCAGTCTGTTTAAAGAAGTTTAATCCCTTATGATTTAGAAGAAATCATACTGGATATCAAGTTGCTTCCAGTACTTTCTGTATGTTTACATCAAGCCTTGTGGTGTTGCTTAGAGAATGAATGAATTCTTGGAAGTAGCAGGGATCAGTTAGACAAAACAAGGTAGAGTCAGGTTGCTAGCATAAATGAACCTTCTGATATGCTTTTTTTTTAAAATGGAGCTATCATCACAAGTTAGGAACTACAGAATTGAGCTGGAGAAAAGAGTAAGCTCAAAAGAAAGGTCTTAAGATGTTTGATGAGAGCCAAGACCAATAGTCAACTTGGCAGCTAGGCTAGCTCAGGGTGTGATTGAGAGCAGCTGGGAAAGACCTTGGTGTGGGGAAGACAAATTCTTCATGCTTGGGTGTAGCACACAAATTAATTTTCTCAACTAGAGGTTCTAGCTTTGGGTGATAAAGGACTTTTTAAAATAAGTTTTCAATAAAAATGCAAATACTTGAGTGCCCCACAGATGACTGAGACTCAGATATCAATTAAAAGTCAGGAATTATGACTCTTTTAGAAATTCCAACAAAACTCATACGTTTCATCTGTCTGTTATATTGGCAACATACATCTTGGCTTTTGCTTTGGTATAGATGAGTCACTCATGTGGGGTTTCAAAGCAACACATCTTTAATTTAGGATAGGCTTTTTCTCAGCTTGGACATGAATGGCAGATACGCTGGGCAGGTGGACATCCAAAGGAGGCACCGTTCGCATGGAATTCAATGTAAATTGTGTCCCCTGAAGCATAAGTCTGTTGATGTCTCTTTAAAGACACTATACTAGTCAGATTCTGCAATTTACAGGTTGACTATTCCCAGGGGGAAATGTAGCTCGATTTGAAATTAAAAAGCAGGTATTCAATCTCAGGTCTACCCCAAAGTATACGCTTCCATGAATCTGGGCCACGTTTTTGAAAAGTCTGAAGTGGTTATGAAGTACATCTGTCAAGGAAGGTGTGAGAAGGAGCAAAATAATGATCCATCTTGGCAATGCAAATGCTCCAGTGAATGGGGAAGTTGGCAGATGTTGGGCTTATACTGAAATACGTACATACACATGTACCACAAGATTTCCGTGACTGGCATGAGTGCCCAGTCATGAACCTTGTATGAAGGATTAGTTGGTACAGTAATGCTCTTCAAGTACTTTGGGTAAGTATTAGGTTTAAAGGTGAAGTACTTTATAAGTATTTACAGGATTAAGTGAGGTATAAATTAATATTAGCACCTCAAAGGGAGGGAAAGAAGATGATGTTGTGGTCACCCCACAGAGGGAGTAGGAACCCTCCACCCGATATTTGGTTCAGATATCAAAACTGATGAGCACACACACCCCACCAAGAAGGTATGAAAGCTTTATTACTTATACAATGAGGTCTTCTAGACAAAGCAGGGTGGGCTCCCACGCAAGTCCAAAAGTGGACTTCAGTCAGGGAGGACTTGGGATTATATGGTGGTTAGGCGGTAGGGCTAGGGTAATGATTCCTTTGTAAGGGTGAGGCTTATATGATTTGAACTTCTCACCAGTGCTGAAGGAAGGAGAATCCAAGTTTTCTTATCAGCTTGCCCAGATGTGGGTAAGGGGAAAGGGGAGTGGTGGAGTTTGAAATTAGCCAACAGTCAAATTCAATGGTTAGTGCTTTTTACATCCTGAGAAATCTGTGCCTAATCTGAAGTTAAGGGTTTTTGCGTATGGTTTCTTTTAGAAGTTGCATACTTTTAGCTCTTATATTTAGGTCTATACCCCCATTTGAGTTGATTTTTATATATGATGTAAAGTAAGGATTGAGGGGTTTTTTTTTTTCTTTTTGTTTTTTACATATTGATATAAAATTGTGTCAGTACCATTTATTGTAAAG
Source organism: Balaenoptera musculus (assembly GCF_009873245.2). Taxonomy (NCBI): domain Eukaryota; kingdom Metazoa; phylum Chordata; class Mammalia; order Artiodactyla; family Balaenopteridae; genus Balaenoptera; species Balaenoptera musculus. The sequence goes on along the minus strand of NC_045793.1, from coordinate 33,025,679 downwards.
ATTATCCTTTCCCCATGGAATTTCTTTTCAAAATTGGTTTGGCTATTTTTTGTCTTTTCTATTTCCATATAAATTTTAGATTCAGCTTGTAAATTTCTTAAAAAAAGTGCAGGGAGTTTAATGGGGATTGCTTTGAATCTATGGGTCATTTTGGGAAGAATGGATATCTAAAAAATACTAGCTCTCTTCATCCACTGGCACAGTATATCTCTCCATTTTTCTGAGTCTTTTTTTTTCCCACATTGTTTTACAGTTTTCAGTGTACATGTCTTACATACTTATTTTACTGAAGGTATTTCTAACTTTTTCTTAATTTTGCTGATATTATAAATAAGGTATCTTTTAAAATTTCCATTTGCTACTGTATGAAATTCCTAGTGATTTTTTCTCTTTTCTTTTTTTCAAAATTGAAATATAATTGACATATTGTGTTAGTTTTTTACATGTACAACATAATGATTCCATACATGTATATGTATATTGTGAAATGATCACCACAAATTTAGGTAACACCCATCACCACATGTAATTACCATTTTTCTTTTGATGAGAACTTTTAAGAACTATTGTATTAGTAACTTATAAATATATAATAGAGTATTATTAATTATAGTCACCATGCTCTACATTACATTCCCTGGGCTTGCTTAACTTATAACTGGAATTTTCCACCTTTTGACCACCTTCACCCATTTTACTCCCCTACCCTGCTTCTGACAACCACCAATCTGTTTGCTGTATTGATGGGAGGTTTTTTGTTTTGGGGTTTTTTTACGATCCTACATATACCTGAGATCATACGGTATTTGTCTTTCTTTATGACTTACTTCATTTAGCATAATCCCCTCAAGGTCCATCCGTGTTGTCACAAATGGCAGATTTCCTTCTTTTTTATGGCTGAATAATATGCCATTGTGTATCTATGCCACATTTTCTTTATCCATTTATTCACTGATGGTCACTTAGGTTGTTTCCCTATCTTGGCTATTGTAAATAATAATTCAATGAACATGGGGGTGCAGATAACTTTTTGAGATGGTGATTTCTTTTCCTTCTGTGAGAAGTTTTAAGAACTATTCTATTAGTAAATTTCAGACATATAGTGAAGTATTATTAATTATAGTAACTGTGCTGTAGATTACATCCCCAGGACTGACTTATTTTGTAACTGGAAATCTGTACCTCTTGACCACCTTCACCCATTTCACCCACCCATGCCCTACCCATACCTCTGGCAACCACCAATCTGTTTGCTGTATCTATGAATTTTATTTGTTTTTTTAAGATTCCCAAAGTGGAATTGCTGGATCATATGATAATTCTATTTTTAATTTTTTGAGGAACCTTCATACTGTTTTCCATAGTGGCTGCACCAATTTACATTCCCACCAGCAGAGCACAAGGGTTCCCTTTTCTCCACACCCTCTCCAACATTTGTTTTTACTTGACTTTTTGATAATATAGCCATTCTAACAGATGTGAGGTGATATCTCATTGTGGTTTTTATTTTCTTCCTCTGTGCTGGGGTCAGGGTGTATAGCTGGGGTAAGGTGAACCAGTAAAAACTTAAGTTTTTGTTTCCTACAGTCCTGTGGGACTCCTGAATGGAAACCCCGTTGGTGATCAGAGCTAAGGTAATCTGGGCACCCACCTCTTAGGTGGCAGCTGCAAAAGTGGGGTATAGATGTGTGTCCCAGCTCCCTCCAGGGAAATACTGGCTACTTAGGGGCACGCAGGGAGGAGATGGTGGGTGAGGTGTCTGCGGGCTTCTCTCATCTCTGGGAAGGATTGCAGTCAGCCCCTAGGTGTATGCTAAATTACAATTTTGACCCTGAGGCAGTAGCTTTTAAAGGATGCAAATAGATTTTATTCGGGGGAAGACTGGGAAATGGGCATTTTTGCCTGCTCTCTCTGAGTCGAACCCTGGTGATAGCGTCCGTGAATGTTTGTGCCGTTAGAGTCTTGTGGGTCTCGTGGACCCAAGCTTTGTTAGGTTTCAGAGGTAGGTGAGGCCCATCCCTCATGTGGGATTCTTAAAAGTTGGAGTGCTAGACTGGGGTCCAAACCCTTTGCTCCTCACGGAGAAGCTGGGAGTTGAGGGTTCCCTCCCAATTGCATGGCACTGTGCTGAGGTGGGGTTAATGGCAGGAGTGTGGCTCCTCCTCTACCCACTTCCATGTGGGTTTTCTTCTTGTTTGCCCTATGTATAGGAATCGCTCAGCCAATTTCTGGATTTCTTTCGGAGGAAATTGTTCCATGTGTAGTTGTTCATTCAGTGCATCCATGGGAAGAGGGGGGAGTTCAGGAGCCTCCTGTGTCACCATTTTAGAAGGCTTCCATGTTGTTTTGTTTTTGTTTTTTGTAGATGCCCTTTTTCAGGTGAACTCTCTTCTCTTCCTGGTCAGCTGAGAGTTCTTATCATGAATGGGTGTTGAATTTTGTCTAATGTGTTTTTCTGCCTGTATTGAAATGGTTATATATCAATATTTTTTCTCCTGTATTTTAACCCTCAGAAGATATTTTTCACTGGATATAGAAACCATAGGTTGATAGTGTTACTTTTTTTAGCGCTTTAGAAATATCATTTGATTTTCTTCTGGCTTTTATAGTTTCTGGTAAGTCTGCGGAAGTTCTTATCTTTGTCTGTAATAAGTCTGTCTTTCTCTGACTGTTTTTAAGATTTTCTCTTTATCACTTTAGTTCAGGCTGTTTTCCTAACCAGAAATCCATACCCCAGGGGTGGTTGGCCAGCATTCTAAAGAGGAAGCTCAGGCAACAGAAGCAGATACTACAAGCACTTTTCTAACTTCACCATCGATCAACATTAGATCATTGGCTAGTTAGTGTAATACATGTCTGAAATAAGTTTTCACTGATGAAATTAGTGACTTGTCAATTAGCTAAATGAATGTTAGAAATATCTTGTTGGGTAAATGAGTGTTCAAGTTTTATGACCTGGCTAGAATATTTTGGAGACATTCTTTACAGAGAATAAATTATAGGCAGCTTGGAAATTCTAGCACCTCGAAGACGGTGCTTGATTTCTTAAGTGCTCCCAGATCCAGTCATAGGTTAAGGGTTTTTCTGGTTGACCAATTCTGACTATAACATAAATCAATCTGCCTTAAGAATATGTCTGCCTCAAGCAAACTTTTTTTTAAATTGAAGTGTAGTTGATTTACAATGCTGTGTTAATTTCTCCTGTGCAGCCAAGTGACTCGGTTATACATATATATTGATATGTTCTTTTTCATATTTTTTCCATTATGGTTTGTCACAGGATATTGAATATAGTTCCCTGTGCTATATAGTAGGACCTTGTGTTTACTCATCCTATATATACTAGTTTGCATATGCTAATCCCAGACTCCCAATCCTTCCCTCCCCTACCTCCACTCCTGCTTGGCAGCCCAACAAGTCTGTTCTCTATGTCTGTGAGTCTGTTTCTGTTTCATAAATATGTTCATTTGTGTCATATTTTAGATTCCACATATAAGTGATATCATATTGGTATTTGTCTTTCTCTTTCTGACTTACTTCGCTTAGTATGATAATCTCTAGGTCCATCCATGTTGCTGCAAATGGCATTATTTCTGTCTTTTTTATGGCTGAGTAATATTCCATTGTATATATGTACCACATCTTCTTTATCCATTCATCTGTTGATGGACGCTTAGGTTGTTTCCATGTCTTGGCTATTGTGAATAGTGCTGCTATGAACATGGGGGTGCATGTATCTTTTTGAATTAGAGTTTTGTCTTGATATATGCCCAGGAGTGGGATTGCTGGATCATATGGTAATTCTAGTTTTAGTTTTTTGAGGAACCTCCATACTGTTTTCCATAATGGCTACACCAATTTACATTCCCACAAACAGTGTAACAGGGTTCCCTCTTCTCCACACCCTCTCCAGCATTTGATAGTTGTAGACTTTTTAATGATGGCCATTCTAACCCGTGTGTGGTGGTACCTCGCTGTAGTTTTGACTTACATTTCTCTGATAATTAGCAATGATGAGCATCTTTTCATGTGCCTGTTGGCCATCTGTATGTCTTCTTTAAATAAATGTCTACTTAGATCTTCTGCTCATTTTTTGATTGGGTTCTTTGTTTCTTTGTTATTGAGTTGTATGAGCTGTTTGTATATTTTGGAAATTAATCCCTTGTCGGTCACGTCATTTCCAAATATTTTCTCCCAGTCTGTAGGTTGTCTTTTTATTTTGTTTATGGTTTCCTTTGCTGTGCAAAAGCTTATGAGTTTGATTAGGCCCCATATGTTTATTTTTTTGGTTTTATCTATATTGCCATGGGAGAGCAACCTAAGAAAATATTGGTATGATTTGTGTCAGAGAATGTTTTGCCTACTGTCTCTTCTAGGAGCTTTATGGTGTCATGTCTTATATTTAAGTCTTTAAGTGATTTTGAGTTTATTTTTGTGTATAGTGTGAGGGTGTGTTCTAAAGTCATTGATTTACATGTGGCTGTCCAAATTTCCCAATACCACTTGCTGAAGAGACTGTCTTTTCTCCATTGTATATTCTTCCTTCGTTTGTCAAAGATTAATTGTCCATAGGTGTGTGGGTTTAATTCTGGGCTCTCTATTCTGTTCCATTGGTCCATATGTCTGTTTTTGTGCCAATACCATGCTGTTTTGATTACTGTAGCTTTGTAGTATTGTCTGAAGTCTGGGAGCATTATGCGTCCTGCTTTGTTCTTTCTGCTCAGGATTGCTTTGGCAATTCTTGGTCTTTTATGGTTCCATATAAATTTTAGAATTATTTGTTCTATTTCAGTGAAAGATGTCATGGGTAATTTTATAGGGATCACATTAAATCTGTAGATTGCTTTGAGTAGCATGGACATTTTAACAATATTAATTCTTCCAATCCAAGAACATAGGCTAGCTTTCCACTTCTTTGAATCATCTTCAGTTTCCTTTATTAATGTTTTGTAGTTCTCAGCATATAAGTCTTTCACCTCCTTTGTCAGGTTTATTCCTAAGTATTTTATTTTGGGGGGTTCAGTTTTAAAAGGATTGTTTGTTTACATTCCCTTTCTGATATTTCATTATTAGTAAAGAAATGCAACCGATCTCTGTATGTTAATCTTGCATCCTGCTACCTTGCAGAATTCATTTGTCAGTTTTAGCAATTTTTTTGTGGAGTCTTTAGGGTTTTCTATATATAGTATCATGTCATCTGCATATAATGACAATTTTACTTCTTCCCTTCTGACTTGGATACCATTTATTTCTTTTTCTTGTATGATTGCTGTGGCTAGGACTTCTAATACTATGTTAAAGAGAAGTGGTAAGAGTGGGCATCCTTGTCTTGTTCCAGATTTTAATGGGAAGGTTTTCAGCTTTTCACTGTTGAGTATTACATTGGCCATGGGTTTGTCATAGATAGCTTTTATTATGTTGAGATATGTTCCCTCTATACCCACTTTGGTAAGAGTTTTTATCATGAATGGATGTTGAATTTTATCGAATGTTTTTCTGCATCTATTGAGATGATCATGTAGTTTTTGTGTTTTCTTTTTTTGATGTGGTGTATCACATTGACTGATTTGTGTATGTATTACCATCCTTGTGACCCTAGGATGAATCCAACTTCGTCCTGGTGTATGATCTTTTTTTATGTGTTGTTGGATTCGAGTTTGCTAATATTTTGCTGAGAATTTTTGCATCTATATTCATCAAAGATATTGGCCTGTAATTTTCTTTTTTGGTAGTGTCGTTGTCTGGTTTTGGTATCAGGGTGATGGTGGCTTCATAGAATATCTTTGGGAGTGTTCCCTCCTCTTCAATCTTTTGGAAGAGTTTGAGAAGCATTGGTATAAGTTCTTCTTTGTATGTTTGGTAGAATTTGCCTGTGAAGCCATCTGGTCCTGGACTTTTGTTTATAGGGAGTTTTTGAATTACATATTCTATTTTGCTTTTAGTTGTTGGTCTGTTCAAATCATCAATCTCTTTTTGATTCAGTTTTCGTGGGCTGTATGTTGCTAGAAAGTTGTCCATTTCTTCTAGGTTGTCAAATTTGTTGGCATATTATTGTTCATAGTATTCTCTTATGGTTTTCTGTATTTCTGCAGTATCTAGTGATTTCTCCTCTTTCATTTCTTATTTTCTTTACTTGGGACTTCTCTCTTTTCTTCCTGGTGAGCTTGGCCAGAGGTTTGTCAATATTGTCTACCCTTTCAAAGAACCAGCTCTTGGTTTTATTGATATTTTTCTCTTGTTTTTTAATCTCTATTTTATTTATTTCCTCTCTGATCTTTATTATCTCCTTCCTTCTCTTGACTTTAGGTTTTGTTTGTTCTTCTTTTTCTAATTCTTTTAGGTGGTGGGTTAGGTTATCGATTTGAGATTTTTCTTGTTTCTTAAAAAGGCCTGTATCACTATGAACTTCCCTCTAAGAACTGCTTTTGCTGCCTCCCATAGATCTTGTATGGTTGTGTTTTCATTGTTATTTGTCTCAAGGTATGTTAAAATTTCTTCTTTGATTTCATCATTGACCAATTGGTTTTTTAGTAGCATGTTGTTTAGTCTCCATGTAATTGTTTTTTTTTTTTTTCTTGTTTCTTCTTCTGTGGTTGATTTCTAGTTTTATGCCATTGTGGTCAGAAGAGGTGCTTGAAATAATATCTGTACTCTGAAATCTGTTGAGGCTTGTTTTGTGCCCTAGCATGTGGTCAATCCTAGAGGATGTTCCATGTGCACTTGAAAAGAATGTGTATTCTGCTATTTCTGGATGTAATGTCCTGAAAATATCAATTAAGTCTAACTGTTCTGCTGTATCATTTAGTATCTCTGTTGCCTTATTGATTTTCTGTCTCAAAGATCTGTCCATTGATGTGAGTGGGGTGTTAAAGTCTCCTACTATTATTGTATTCCTGTCAATTTCTCCCTTTATGTCTGTTAGTATTTGTTTTATGTATTTGGGTGCTTCTGTATTGGGTGTATATGTGTTGACGAGTGTAATATCCTCTCCTTGTATTGATCCTTTTATCATTATATAGTGTCCTTTTTTATCTTTCTTTATAACCTTTGTTTTAAAGTCTGTTTTGTCTGATATGAGTATTGTGACCTATGCTTTCTTGTCATTTCTGTTTGCATGAAATATCTTTTTCCATCCCCTCACTTTCCATCTATGTGTTTCCTTTGCCCTAAAGTGGGTCTCTTTTAGGCAGCATATTGTAGGCTCTTGTTTTTTTATCCAATCTTCCACTCCATGTTTTTTGATTGGAGCATTTAGTCCATTGACATTTAGGTAATTATTGATAGATATTTATTTATTGCCATTTTAAACCTTGTTTTCCCGTTGATTTTGTATTTCTTCTTTTGTCCCTTTCTTTTTCTTTTTGTTTTTCCTTTTGTGGTTTGATGATTTTCTTTTGTATTATGTTTATGTTCTCTTCTTTCTGGTTTCTGTGAATCTACTGTATGTTTTTGATTGGTGGTTACCCTGTTTCTCAGGTATGTTAACCCCTTCCTATATCTACTTGCCTTAGACTGGTAGTCATATAGTCTCAAACACATGCTAGGGAAAAAAAAAATCTACATTTTCTTACTCTCCTCCCCCATATTTTATGATTTTGATGTCCTCTTTTATATCTTCATGTTCATCCTTTTGCTGTTGATTGTGGTTATCACTGCTTTCACAGGAATTTTTTGATTATTTTTAATCTGTGTACTGGCTTATTTAAGTGATTACTTTCCAATTGTGCTTTTCTCTTTCCTGTAGATTCTTACATATTTTCTATTTAGAGACAATCTTTCAGTATTTCCTTTAGTATAGGTTATTATTGTTTTATTCTTTTAGTTTTTGCTTGTCTGAGAAACTCTTTATCTCTCTCTACTCTAAATGATAATCTTGCTGGTTAGAGTACCCTAGGTTGCAGATTTTTTCCTTTCAGGACTTTGCATATATCTTGCCACTCCTTCTGGCCTGCAACGTTTCTGTAGATAAATCAGCTGATAGCCTTATGGGGGTTCCCTTGTAATTAACTCTTTGTTTTTCTCTTCCTGCCTTTAGAATCCTCTCTTTATCTTTAACTTTTGCCATTTTTATTATAATATGTCTTGGTGTAGGTCTGTTTAGGTTTATATTGTTTGGGACCCTCTGTGCTTCCTGTACCTGGATATCTGTTTCCTTCTGTAGGTTTGGGAAGTTTTCAGCCATAATTTCTTCAAATACATTTTCAATCCCCTTTTCTCTTTCTTCTCCTTCTGGGATCCCTATTATGCATAGATTGGCATGCTTTATATTATCCCGTAGGTCTCTTATATTGCTTTCATTTTTTTCATTTGGCTTTCTGTCTGCTGTTCTGATTGAGTGATTTCCATTATTCTATCTTCCAGGTCACTTATTCATTCTTCTGCATTATTCATTCTGCTAGTCATTGCTTTTAGCTCAGCTTTCATTTCAGTGAGTGAAGGTTCTAATTTTTCTTGGTTTCTCTTTATAGTTTCTAGTTCCTTTTTACAGCAATCTGCATTTCTGTTGATAGCCTTCTTAGTTCCTTCAGTATTTTCATTATCTCCTTTTTGAACTCTTAGTCTATTAGACTGAAGAGGTCTGTTTCAGTGTTTGTTCTTTCAGGGGAATTCTCTTGATCTTTTAATTGGGAGTGGTTCCTTTGCTTCTTCATTTTACTTATCTCTCTTTCTCTATGACTTTAGGAGAAACAATTTTCTACTGTGGTCTTGGAGGGCTATTTCTATGTGGGAGCATCCCTGTGTAGCCTGTGTGGGTTTACTGTTTTTTGGTGTGAGTGCTGTTTTTTAGTGTGCTTGCCTGCTGCCTCTTTCCTCAGTGTATGCTGACCAGTATCCCCTTGATAGGAGGCGCGACTGATGTTGTGGTGACCAGAGCCTGCACTGGATATTGAGCAGGACCTCCTCTTTGCTCTGTGGTTGCCACTGCCCTGTCAGGGGCTGGCTCTGTTCCCTAGCTGTTGGAGTAGAAGCCCCCAGATCTGTTTCTGAGCTGTGGTGCAAGGTAGATGGATTAGAGCACTCCCACTGGGAGAGGAGCCACTGAGTATTTCTCTACCAGAGCTGTTCACCAGTGAGTGTGCTCTGTTGTGTCACCTGTCACCCATTGTGCAGGCACACAAAGTACACTGTTGTTGACACTGCCCTTGGCCCCTTGTCAACCTTGGGAATGCCAACGTTGGCCCTGGTGTCCCTCAGGCATTGTTTTTACAAGTCCACCAGCACAGATCCACTGAAATCAGGTCCCAGGACTGTAGTAATTGTGCACCTGGACCCACTGTGAGAGCTATAGAGGCAGTTCAGACTTTGACCCGGCCCAGCCCCCATGTGCACATGCCCACAAAGCCCACAGCTGCTAAGGCCCAACCCATCCTAGCTGTGGGAACCCCCATTGTCCACTCAGATGTCCTGCAGACGCTGAATCTACAAAGCTGCTAGTGGAAGTGTAAGTCTGCGGCTTGCGCAGCCATGGGGAGAGATTTCAGCCCTGCTTCCTAAGTCACGTGGCCCCTGGGGCTCAGCTGTGGTTTCAGCCCCACCTCTGTGAGTGGGCAGCCCACTGGCTTCTGCTCCTGGAGCTGGCTGAGGTGGCAGCTGGGGCACAAGAGCATGGAGACAGGAGCCCCTAGGCGGTGGCTGGGGCGTGTTCTCCTGGAGCCCACGGAGGTGGGAGCCAGTGCATGGAGAAAGAGGCTGTAATGGCAGCCCCGCCCCTCCCTTTGTGCATCACTTAACAATGGCTCTTCGCTTCTATGGCGGATCAGGGCTTCTGCTGTGAACACCCCAGGTAGTGGCCATACCACACTCCAGCCCCTCTGGCTGTCTCCGCCCATCCAACAGCAGTCCTCTCTCTGGGTCTGTCCTCTAAACAATGAATCTCAGCACCCAGCCTGGCCCCTACCAGTGGACATGCATGTCTCAGGCTGGGGCTCGCAGGGCAGTGGCAGGGATCATCTGCGCAGGTCTCTCTCTCTCTCTCTCTCTTCTGCCTGCCACAAACCAGTTGTTGTGCTATCCTCTGAGCCTCTGAAATTCCCTTCCTGTCCCAACTGATCTCCCTGCCAGTGAGGGGGCTTCCCAGCGTGTGGGAACCTTTCCTGTTTTTCAGCTCCCTCCCAGGGACACAGGTCCTATCCTGCTTCCTCTTTTTTTTTTCTTTCAGCCTGGTTATATGGAGATCTTTCTTGTCCTTTCAGGTGTTTGAGGTCTTCTGCTAGTGTTCAGTAGGTGTTCTGTGAGAATTGCTCCATCTGTAAAAGTATTTTTGATGTATTTGTGGCAGGAGGTGAGTTCCACATCCTTGTATTCTGACATCTTTTCATGCAAGATGTTAGATCATCTGAAAGGGATAGAAAGCCGAGACTTCATCAAACTTCTTAAAAATAAGTTATGAGAACTGCTTGCTGTCTAATTTCTAATGAAGGTTTTTAAAAACATGTGAATATGAGGCAAAATTTGATCTGAGATTCTTGCTTTCATTATCACCTGATAGTGAAGTTGAGGGAAGTAATTATCCTTTACCCACCTTTAATTTTAGGTGGCTATCAGTATTTACCAAAAAGGACCTAAGAATTGTGCATGACCAATTTATAACAGGCCCCACACATATATACAGTGGGATATTACTCAGTCATAAAAAGAAACGAAATTGAGTTATTTGTACTGAGGTACATGGACCTAGAGTCTGTCATACAGAGTGACGTAAGTCAGAAAGAGAAAAACAAATACCGTATGCTAACACATAGATATGGAATCTAAAAAAAAAAAAAGGTTCTGAAGAACCTAGGGGCAGGACAGGAATAAAGACACAGATGTAGAGAATGGACTTGAGGACAGGGGGAGGGGGATGGGTAAGCTGGGATGAAGTGAGAGAGTGGCATGGACATATATACACTACCAAACGTAAAATAGATAGCTAGTGGGAAGCAGCCACATAGCACAGGGAGATCAGCTCTGTGCTTTGTGACCACATAGAGGGGTGGGATAGGGAGGGTGGGAGGGAGATGCAAGAGGGAGGGGATATGGGGATATATGTATGTGTATAGCTGATTCACTTTGTTATACAGCAGAAACTAACACACCATTGTAAAGCAATTATACTCCAATAAAGATGTTTAAAAAAATTTATAACAGGCCCCAAATTAGTTAATGGTCCTTATAAAAATGATTATTAAAATTTACTAGATATATAAATAGAAAATAAGACTTAAAAACATGAAATCACCCAAATAGCTTTTATCTGTCCACAATATCCATCTTCAAAAACATCAAAAAACTTAAATCACAGCCTTGAGTCACAGAGTTAGGTAGGTCAGGATTGAAAGAAACTTTCAATGTTACCTATATAGTCCTTTAATTTTTTACTGTCCTTCCCTAGACACTTGATTTAATTGTTCCAAGGATTAATCAAGGTCCTCTATGAAATCTCTCTCGAGTTCTGATGAATCCCCCGTTCTCTCCATTGACCCTTAAGGTTTGATAATTAAAAATTTTATCTGTGCAAATAAAATTTTATCTGTTTAACCACAGACCTTTGCTCATCTGCATTTGTCTAGATTTTAGAGATCACACTTTCTAATGTGTTGACCATATAATAGGTTCTCAGTGGTATTTACTTTTCATCAATTCATCTTTATAAAAACCCTATGAAGTAGCACGAATATTATCTCCATTATTCAGATAAGGAACTTGGAGTCAGAAATGTATGTAATTTCCCCAAGGTCATTCTCAGCTAGTAAATGAAGGAGCTGTTACTCAAACTCAAGTCTGTCTACAGAGCCAAAACTCATATGATAAACTATATGATACAAAACAATATGATACTATTTCTCAATATATTTGGTGAGATAATGCATGAGGTAACACTTAACACTGTAGCTAGCATAAATATATTTAGATCAATAAACATTATCTAATTTAGTAGATAAATAATCTTTTCTTTTTTTCTTTGCCATTTTAGATGGATACTTTTTAGCTTTTGAGTTTAAACTAATTGGCCATGAAAATTCTGTGAAGTAAACTAAGGACTTCTCTTCTGCAAGGGAAAAGAACTTGGGTGGGCAGGAAATGATGGAAGTAGGGAAGAAAGACCAAAGAAGGGGTTGGGGAACCCAGGGTCTAAAAAACTAGGTGTTCATTAGGAAACATGGTTGGAAAGAGAAGCCAGTGGCTAGAGGGAAAAGCACACTGCAAGAGGTCCCATTTGGATGCTCAGGAACCTGGATGGATGGGGTGTTTACAAGCTGATGGTTCACATTTTCCACCTGCCAGTTCTTATTCTGTGGTTTTTGCCCTGCTGTTATCAATCTAATGCATACAATCACAGGAGCTCTAACACCCTAAATGAAAGACATGTAGTTATCTACTGTGGTGGCGGAGGTGAGGGCAAAGGTGAGAAGCCCTTAGAACTTTTCTTAAGAGGAACTTGAACTGAACTTGGGTTCCTGGTTAGTCTAGGACACTACCATCATATCACCATCATATTTTTATCAGTTGTTGTCAAATATTTATATATCTATTATTGTTCTACTGTAGGGTAGTACTAAGTATTAGAGGTAAAAAGAAGCGAGGAAGGCATGAATGACCTTTGCCTCCAAGTAGCTGATAGAGAACCTTGTGTTTGGTTGGTGTCAATATTTGGCACAATATTTTATTTTCATTCAGAGTTTCTGGACTCAGCTAGGACTAGCTGGATGAAATATCTCTCCACCAAAACACCAATCTTCTGCCTGTGTTTCTTTTTCATTACCTACTTTTCTAGCTTCTGTATATTTTCCTCTTGGATTTTCTGCTCCTCACTCCCTTCCTGTACCAGCACGGTGTCTTTCACTGTTTCCCTTCCAACACCACGCACCTGGGGCATCACTTGATGTTGAGGGACCCAAGTCCTTTATCCTATCTGATGGCTTCCTTCTAACTAAATGCAAGGATTCTGGTGCCATCCTTCAGTGTTCAGCTGAGAGAAATTAAAGAAAAAAAGCTAACCTGAGGTTATTTGAGGTACTTGATAAATTATAGAAGCAAAGATTTCTGGAGTTAGAAGGTACTTTCTTTCCAAATCAAAAACCTAGGCCCAGGAAAGTTAAGTGTCACAAGGTCGATGACACAGATCACTCAAGGGTAGAGCAGGAAATTTTTTATTACTTCAGTTCCTGTGCTCTCTTGACCAAAGCACAAAATGCCACAATATATATCACATCTTACAACAGTTTAGAAATGGGAAAGAGAAAGAGTGGGGCAGGCAAAGCTTGCCTCACCTCTCAAATTATACCACACAAATGCTACATATTATACTAGTTCCTATTTCATTACACGGCCAGTCTTGAAAGTTCCAGGCTAAAGTGAATGAGTTGTCAGAAATATCTGAACAACAAACTGGTTTGACAAGACCAACTCATGCTGCTTTTGCTTTTTAAAAATATTTTAGCTAAAATATTATTATATTTTGACTTGAACACTCCTTGAAGGATTTGTCAGGAAGAAAATAGAACATTGATTGTTTAGGCCCCTTGGCACAGAGACCCAGAAGCCAGGTGAATTTAATCAGCCTATTTTTCCTTCCTAAAGAGGAGAAAATGCCCCAAATCAATGGCAGTTATTGTAGAAGGAATTCAGCTCTAAGCCAGAGTGACTTGAATATCTGTGTGCTGTTTCTAGGTCAGAGGGCCAAGCAGATACACCAGAACTTTCCAGATTAAAGGGGAAGATATGCTGTTTCAAAGAGCTTGTCAACTTCTTAAATATTTTTTGCTGGGATTTTTGTTAGAATTGCACTAAATCTGTAGATTTGGGACAAATTGACTCAACTTTAAGTGCTCTTAGCCACTAACACACTGTGTCTCTACATTTATTTAGCAATATTTTATATTATTCAGCATAGGATTTATACTTATTTTGTTACATTTATTCCTATATTTCATATATTTGATGCTATGGCAAATGACATTGTTTTCCAACTGTTTATTGGTAGAATATAAAAATACAATTGATTTTTGTATACCGACCTTATATCTTGGACCTTACTAAATTCACTTATTAGTTCTAGAAGCTTTTTTGTAGATTCCTTAGGATTTTCTGTGTATATGATCATGTCATCTGCAAATAATGATAGTTTAACTTCTTCCATCCCAATATGTAGACCTTTGTTTTGTGTGTGCCTATTTTCAGTAAAAGTGGTAAGAGTATCCTTGCCTTCTCTTGATTTTCGGGGAATACATGAAGTCTTTCACCATTAAATATGATATTGGCTGTAGGTTTTTCCTAGATGTCCTTTAACAGGTTGAGGTAATTCCCTCTATTCCTTGTCTCCTGAGAGTTTCTGTCATGAGTGGGTGTTAAATTTTTTCAGATGCTTTTCTAAATCTACTAAGAAGATCCTATGATTTTTCTTCTATATTCAAAAAATGTTGAGTTGATTTTTTTCCAGCTATCTTGAGATATAATTGATAAACAATATTGTATAAGTTTATTGTCAACACAATGATTTGATATATGTATGTATTGTGAAACAGTTACCACAGTAAGTTTAGTTAGCGTATTCATCACCTCACGTAGTTACATTGTGTGTGTGTAAGAACTTTTAAGTTTCTAGTCTCTTAGTGATTTTCAAATATACAATACAGTATTGTTAACTATAGTACCTATTACTTAATAGTTAACTAGTAACTATTGTTAACAATATAGTGCTGTATATTGTTGGGTTGGCCAAAAAGTTTGTTCAGTTTTAAGTAAAAATAAAAGACACATTTTTCATTTTCACCAAGAACTTAACAACATATTCATTAACCGAACGAACTTTTTGGCCAACCCAATACATGCCCAGGGCCTATTTATATTATAACTGGAAGTTTGTACATTTTTACCCCCTTCACTCATTTCCCCAAGCCCCCATCCCTTGTATCTGGCAACTACCAATCTTTTGTCTGTTTCTGTGAGCTTGATTTTTTAGATTCCACATATATATAATGACAGTGTACAATATTTGTCTTCTCTGACTTATTTCATCTAGCATAATGCCCTCAAGGTCCATCTATGTTGTCACAAATGGCAAGATTTCTTTCTTTTTTATGGATGAATGATATTCCATTGTTTGTATATACCACATTTTCTTGATCCATTCACCCATTGATGGGCACTTAGGTTACTTCCTGCTATTGTAAATAATGCTGCAATGAACATGGAGGTGCAGATATCTTTTTGAGTTAGTGTTTTCATTTCCTTCAGATACATACTCAGAAGTGGAATTGCTGGATCACACAGTAGTTCTATTTTTAATTAATTAATTAATTTTTATTGAAGTATAGTTGATTTACAGTATTGTGTTAATTTCTGCTGTACAGCAAAGTGATTCAGATATACACATATATATATACATTCTTTTTTTGCTTTGTTTTGTTTTTTTGTTTGTGTTGTTTTGTTTTGTTTTTTTCAACTTTATTTTCACATACAATAAAATGCACCCATTTTAAGTATACAGTGCTGTGAGCTTAGAATTGAATCACTACCATAATCAAGATATAAAACATTTCTATTGCACCCCAAATTCCCATCTTTCCCACTTAATCATCCATTCTTACACCTGGGTCCAGGCAACCACTGATCTGCTTCCTGTCATCATAGATGAAGGTTCTCTTTAGGTTTTATATCAATGGAATTATATTTTTTGTATTCTTATATCTGGCTTCTTTCACTCATGGTAATTGTCTTTGAGGTTGATCCACGTTGTTGGTGTGGTCTAGTCATTTGTATTGTTGTGTGGTATCCCCCCATTGTATGGACGTACTGTAACATTCTTAGCCATTCTCCTGTTGATGGACTTTTGGGTTGTTTCCATTTTGAGGCTATTATGAATAAAGCTGCTGTGAACATTTATGTAAAGTTCTTTGTGTAGATACGTTTTCATCTCTCTGGAGTAAATATTTAGGAGTAGCGTTTACTGATATGAAGGGCTTAGAGGTCACACAACCAGAAAGGCACCATGCCTGGATTAGCATTTAATTATTCATCTACTGACTTCTCTTCAGGATCCATTCCATCGGACCAGTGATTTTCACACTTGTAGAGCACCAGGACTCTTTCACATGAAATACTGCTCAAAATACCCATTAAAAAAACAGACTAAAGTGATGTAGACAGGCTCCTCGGAAAGTTCAGAGAGTCCTTTTTTGGCTGTTAACGTGCTAAGCACCCACGCTCTTCTCGTGGAACCCCTTTACAAAGTGCTGCCCCACTTTGGCTACTTCTTGAGAGCAGAGTCTGGGCCCCTTGAGGTCTAGTCCTTAAACATCTCTTCTTTTTTTTTTTTTTTAAGTTTATGATTAAATGTCCTTTTTTCTTTTTTTAACATATTTATTGGAGTATAATTGCTTTACAATGGTGTGTTCGTTTCTGCTTTATAACAAAGTGAATCAGTCATACATATACATATGTCCCCATATCTCTTTCCTCTTGTGTCTCCCTCCCTCCTACCCTCCCTATCCCACCCCTCTAGGTGGTCACAAAGCCCTGAGCTGATCTCCTGTGCTATGTGGCTGCTTCCCACTAGCTATCTATTTTACGTTTGGTACTGTATATATGTCCATGCCACTCTCTCACTTTGTCCCAGCTTACGCGTCCCCCTCCCCGTATCCTCAAGTCCGTTCTCTAGTAGGTCTGTGTCTTTATTCCCATCTTGCCCCTAGGTTATTCATGACCTTTTTTTTTTTTAGATTCCATATATATGTGTTAGCACACGGAATTTGTTTTTCTCTTTCTGACTTACTTCACTCTGTATGACAGACTCTAGGTCCATACACCTCACTACAAATAACTCAGTTTCGTTTCTTTTTATGGCTGAGTAATATTCCATTGTATATATGTGCCGCATCTTCTTTATCCATTCATTTGTTGATGGACACTTAAATTGCTTCCATGTCCTGGCTATTGTAAATAGAGCTGCAATGAACATTGTGGTACATGACTCTTTTTGAATTATGGTTTTCTCAGGGTATATGCCCAGTAGTGGGATGACTGGGTCATATGGTAGTTCTATTTTTAGTTTTTTAAGGAACCTCCATACTGTTCTCCATAGTGGCTGTATCAGTTTACGTTCCCACCAACAGTGCAAGAGGGTTCCCTTTTCTCCACACCCTCTCCAGCATTTATTGTTTGTAGATTTTTTGATGATTGCCATTCTGACTGGTGTGAGATGATATCTCATTGTAGTTTTGATTTGCCTTTCTCTAATGATTAATGATGTTGAGCGTTCTTTCATGGGTTTGTTGGCAATCTGTATATCTTCTTTGGAGAAATGTCTATTTAGGTCTTCTGCCCATTTTTGGATTGGGTTGTTTGTTCTTTTGATATTGAGCTGCATGAGCTGCTTATAAATTTTGGAGATTAATCCTTTGTCAGTTGCTTCGTTTGCAAATATTTTCTCCCATTCTGAAGGTTGTCTTTTGGTCTTGTTTATGGTTTCCTTTGCTGTGCAAAAGCTTTTAAGTTTCATTAGGTCCCATTTGTTTATTTTTGTTTTTATTTCCATTTCTCTAGGAGGTGGGTCCAAAAGGATCTTGCTGTGATTTATGTCATAGAGTGTTCTGCTTATGTTTTCCTCTAAGAGTTTGATAGTGTCTGGCCTTACATTTAGGTCTTTAATACATTTGAGTTTATTTTTGTGTATGGTATTAGGGAGTGTTCTAATTTCATTCTTTTACATGTAGCTGTCCAGTTTTCCCAGCACCACTTATTGAAGAGGCTGTCTTTTCGCCATTGTATGTTCTTGCCTCCTTTATCAAAGATAAGGTGACCATATGTGCGTGGGTTTACCTCTGGGCTTTCTATCCTGTTCCATTGATCTATATTTCTGTTTTTTGCCAGTACCATACTGTCTTGATTACTATAGGTTTGTCGTATACTCTGAAATCTGGGAGCCTGATTCCTCCAGCTCTGTTTTTCTTTCTCAAGATTGCTTTGGCTATTCGGGGCCTTTTGTGTTTCCATTCAAATTGTGAAAAATTTTGTTCTAGTTCTGTGAAAAATGCCAGTGGTAGTTTGATAGGCATTGCATTGACTCTGTTGATTGTTTTGGGTAGTATAGTCATTTTCACAATGTTGATTCTTCCAATCCAAGAACATGGTATATCTCTCCATCTATTTGTATCATCTTAAATTTCTTTCAGCAGTGTCTTAGAATTTTCTGCAATACAGGTCTTTTGTCTTCTTAGGTAGGTTTATTCCTAGATATTTTATTCTTTTCGTTGAATGGTAAATGGGAGTGTTTTCTTAATTTCACTTTCAGATTTTTCATCATTAGTGTATAGGAATGCAAGAGATTTCTGTGCATTAATTTTGTATCCTGCTACTTTACCAAATTCACTGATTAGCTCTAGTAGTTTTCTGGTAGCATCTTTAGGATTCTCTATGTATAGTATTATGTCATCTGCAAACTGTGACAGCTTTACTTCTTCTTTTCCAATTTGGATTCCTTTTTTTTCTTTTTCTTCTCTGATTGCTGAGGACGATGTGGCTGTGGGTTTGTCATATATGGCCTTTATTATGTTGAGGCAAGTTCCCTCTATGCTTACTTTCTGGAGGGTTTTTTTTAATCATAAATGGTGTTGAATTTGTCGAAAGCTTTCTCTGCATCTATTGAGGTGATCCTATGGTTTTTCTCCTTCGATTTGTTAATATGGTGTACCACATTGATTGATTTGCATATATTGAAGAATCCTTGCATTCCTGGGATAAACCTCACTTGATCATGGTGTATGATCCTTTTAATGTGCTGTTGGATTCTGTTTGCTAGTATTTTGTTGAGGATTTTCGCATCTATGTTCATCCATGATATTGGCCTGTAGTTTTCTTTCTTTGTGACATCTTTGTCTGGTTTTGGTATCAGGGTGATGGTGGCCATGCAGAATGAGTTTGGGAGTGTTCCTGCCTCTGCTATATTTTGGAAGAGTTTGAGAAGGATAGGTGTTAGGTCTTCTCTAAATGTTTGATAGAATTCGCCTGTGAAGCCATCTGGTCCTGGACTTTTGTTTGCTGGAAGAATTTCTTTTTTTTTTTTAAACAGAGGGAACCACTATTTTTATTTTTTATTTTTTTTAATTTTTATTTATTTATTTATTATTCATGGCTGTGTTGGGTCTTCGTTTCTGTGCAAGGGCTTTCTCTAGTTTTGGCAAGTGGGGGCCACTCTTCATCGCGGTGTGCGGGCCTCTCATTATCGTGGCCTCTCTTGTTGCGGAGCACAGGCTCCAGACGCGCAGGCTCAGTAATTGTGGCTCACGGGCCTAGTTGCTCCGCGGCATATGGGATCTTCCCAGACCAGGGCTCGAACCCGTGTCCCCTGCATTGGCAGGCAGATTCTCAACCACTGCGCCACCAGGGAAGCCCCTGCTGGAAGATTTTTAATCACAGTTTCAATTTCAGTGCTTGTGATTGGTCTGTTCATATTTTCTACTTCTTCCTGGTTAAGTCTCAGAAGGTTGTGCTTTTCTAAGAATTTGTCCATTTCTTCCAGGTTGTCCATTTTATTGGCATAGAGTTGCTTGTAGTAATCTCTCATGGTCCTTTGTATTTCTGCAGTGTCAGTGGTTACTTCTCCTTTTTCATTTCTAATTCTATTGATTTGAGTCTTCTCCCTTTTTTTCTTGATGAGTCTGGCTAATGGTTTATCAATTTTGTTTATCTTCTCAAAGAACCAGCTTTTAGTTTTATTGATCTTTGCTCTCGTTTCCTTCATTTCTTTTTCATTTATTTCTGATCTGACTTTATGATTTCTTTCCTTCTGCTAACTTTGGGATTTTTTTGTTCTTCTTTCTCTAATTGCTTTAGGTGTAACGTTAGGTTGTTTATTTGAGATGTTTCTTGTTTCTTAAGGTAGGATTGTATTGCTATAAACTTCCCTCTTAGAACTGCTTTTGTTGCATCGCATAGGTTTTGGGCCGTCGTGTTTTCATTGTCATTTGTTTCTAGGTATTTTTTGATTTCCTCTTTGATTTCTTCAGTGATCTCTTGGTTATTCAGTAGTGTATTGTTTAGCCTCTGTGTGTTTGTATTTCTTACAGACTTTTTCCTGTAATTGATATCTAGTCTCATAGCATTGTTGTTGGAAAAGATACTTGATATGATTTCAATTTTCTTAAATTTACCAAGGCTTGATTTGTGACCCAAGATATGATCTATCCTGGAGAATGTTCCATGAGCACTTGAGAAGAAAGTGTATTCTGTTGTTTTGGGATGGAATGTCCTATAAATATCAATTAAGTCCATCTTGTTTAATGTATCATTTAAAGCTTGTGTTTCCTTTATTTTCATTTTGGCTGATCTGTCCATTGGTGAAAGTGGGGTGTTAAAGTCCCCTACTATGATTGTGTTGCTGTCGATTTCCCCTTTTATGGCTGTTAGTATTTGCCTTATGTATTGAGATGCTCCTATGTTGGGTGCATAAATATTTACAATTGTTATATCTTCTTCTTGGATTGATCCCTTGATCATTATGTATTGTTCTTCTTTATCTCTTGTAATAGTCTTTGTTTTAAAGTCTATTTTGTCCTATATGAGAATTGCTACTCCAGCCTTCTTTTGATTTCCATTTGCATGGAATATCTTTTTCCATCCCCTCACTTTCAGTCTGTATGTGTCCCTAGATCATAAGTGGGTCTCTTGTAGACAGCATATATATGGGTCTTGTTTCTGTATCCATTCAACCAGTCTATGTCTCTTGGTTGGAGCATTTAATCCACTTACATTTAAGGTAGTTATCAAAATGTATGTTCCTATTACCATTTTCTTAATTGTTTGGGTTTGTTATTGTAGGTCTTTTCCTTGTCTTGTGTTTCCTGCCTAGAGAAGTTCCATTAGCATTTGTTGTAAAGCTGGTTTGGTGGTGCTGAATTCTCTCAGCTTTTACTTGTCTCTAAAGCTTTTAATTTCTCCGTCCAGTCTGAATGAGATTCTTGCTGGGTAGAGTAATCTTGACTGTAGGTTTTTCCACTTCATCACTTTAAATATGTCCTGTCACTCCCTTCTGGGTTGCAGAGTTTCTGCTGAAAGATCAGCTGTTAACCTTATGGGGATTCCCTTGTGTGTTATTTGTTGTTTTTCCCTTGCTGCTTTTAATATTTTTTTCTTTGTATCTAATTTTTGATAGTTTGATTAATATGTGTCTTGGCATGTTTCTCCTTGGATGTATCCTATATGGGACTCTCTGTGCTTCTTGGACTTGATTAACTATTTCCTTTCCCATATTAGGGAAGTTTTCAACTACAATCTCTTCAAATATTTTCTCAGTCCCTTTCTTTTTCTCTTGTTCTGGGACCCCCACAATTCGAATGTTGGTGCGTTTAATGTTATCCCAGAGGTGTCTGAGACTGTCCTCAGTTCTTTTCATTCTTTTTTCTTTATTCTGCTCTGCAGTAGTTATTTCCACTATTTTATCTTCCAGGTCACTTATCTGTTCTTCTGCCTCAGTTATTCTGCTATTCATCCCTTCTAGAGAATTTTTAATTTCATTTATTGTGTTGTTCATCACTGTTTGTTTGCTCTTCAGTTCTTCTAGGTCCTTGTTAAACGTTTCTTGTATTTTCTCCATTCTATTTCCAAGATTTTGGATCATCTTTACTATCATTATTCTGAATTATTTTTCATGTAGACTGACTATTTTCTCTTCATTTGTTTGGTGTGGTGGGTTTTTACCTTGCTCCTTCATCTGCTCTGTCTTCTCATTTTGCTTAACTTACTGTGTTTGGGGTCTCCTTTTTGCAGGCTGCAGGTTCTTAGTTCCCGTTGTTTTTGGTGTCTGTCCCCAGTGGCTAAGGTTGGTTCAGTGGGTTGTGTAGGCTTCCTGGTGGAGGGGACTGGTGCCTGTGTTCTGGTGGATGAGGCTGGATCTTGTCTTTCTGGTGGGCAGGCCCATGTCTAGTGGTGTGTTTTGGGGTGTCTGTTGCCTTATTATGATTTTAGGCAGCCTCTCTGCTAATGGATGGGGTTATGTTCCTGTCTTGCTAGGTGTTTGGCATAGGCTGTCCAGCTCTGTAGCTTGCTGGTCATTTTGTGGAGCTGGGTCGTAGCATTGAGAGGGAGGTCTCTGGGAGATTTTTGCTGTTTGATATTATGTGCAGCTGGGAGGTCTCTGGTGGACCAATGTCCTGAACTTGGCTCTGCCCTGACGCCTGGCTGGAGCACCAAGAGCCTGTCATCCACATGGTTCAGAATAAAAGGGAGAAAAAAAAGAAGGAAAAAAAGGAGAAGATAAAATAAATAAAATAAAGTAAAATAAAATAAAAAATAATTATTAAAAATAATTTTTTTAAATAATAAAAAAAGAAAGAAGAGAGCAACCAAACCAAAAAAGAAATCCACCAATGATAACAAGTGCTGAAAACTATACTAAAAACGAAACAAAACAAAAAAACCCAGACAGACAGAAGCCTAGGACAAATGGTAAAAACAAAGCTATACAGACAAAATCACACACAGAAGCATACACATACACACTCACAAAAAAAGATAAAGGGAAAAATATATATATATATATATATATCGTTGCTCCCAAAGTCCACCTCCTCAATTTGGGATGATTCATTGTCTATTCAGGTATTCCACAGATGCAGGGTACATCAAGTTGATTGTGGAGATTTAATCTGCTGCTCCTGAGGCTGCTGGGAGACATATCCCTTTCTCCTCTTTGTTCGCACAGCTCCTGGGTTTCAGCTTTGGATTTGGACCCGCCTCTGCCTGTAGGTCACCTAAGGGCGTCTGTTCTTTGCTCAGACAGGACAGGGTTAAAGGAGCAGCTGATTTGGGGGCTCTGGCTCACTCAGGCCGGGGGGAGGGAGGGGTACGGATGCGGGGCGAGCCTGCGGTGGCAGAGGCCAGCGTGACGTTGCACCAGCCTGGGGCACGCAGTGTGTTCTCCCGAGGAAGTTGTCCCTGGATCACGGAAGCCTGGCAGTGGCGGGCTGCACAGGCTCCTGGGAGGGGCGGTGTGGAGACTGACCTGTGCTTGCACACAGGCTTCTTGGTGGCGGCAGCAGCAGCCTTAGCGTCTCATGCCTGTCTCTGGGGTCCGCGCTGATAGCTGCGGCTCACGCCCGTCTCTGGAGCTCCTTTAAGTGGTGCTCTTAATCCCCTCTCCTCGCGCACCAGGAAACAGAGAGGCAAGAAAAAGTCTCTTGTCTCTTCGGCAGCTCCAGACTTTTTCCCGGACTCCCTCCCAGCTAGCTGTGGTGTGCTAACCCCTTCAGGCTGTGTTCAGGCCGCCAACCCCAGTCCTCTCCCTGGGATCCGACCTCCGAAGCCCTAGCCTCAGCTCCCAGCCCCCACCCGCCCCGGCGGGTGAGCAGACAAGGCTCTCGGGCTGGTGAGTGGTGGTCTGCACCGATCCTCTGTGCGGGAATCTCTCCGCTTTGCCCTCCACACCCCTGTTGCTGCTCTCTCCTCTGTGGCTCGGAAGCTCCCCCGCTCCGCCACCCGCAGTCTCCTCCCGTGAAGGGGCTTCCTAGTGTGTGGAAACCTTTCCTCCTTCACGGCTCCCTCCCACTGGTGCAGGTCCCGTCCCTATTCTTTTGTCTCTGTTTTTTCTTTTTCCTTTTGTCCTACCCAGGTACGTGGGGAGTTTCTTGACTTTTGAGAGGTCTGAGGTCTTCTGCCAGCGTTCAGTAGGTATTCTGTAGGAGTTGTTCCACATGTAGATGTATTTTTGATGTATTTGTGGGGAGGAAGGTGATCGCCACGTCTTACTCTTCTGGCATTTTGAAGCCCCTCTACATTCTATTTTTATATTCTTTCCCATTATGGTTTATCGTAGGATATTGAATATAGTTCTCTGCATTATACAGTAGGACCTTGTGGTTTATCATTCTATGTATAATAGCTTACATCTGCTAACCCCAACCTCCCATTCCATCCCTCCCCCAACCTCCTCCCTCTTGGCAACCACAAGTCTGTTCTCTCTGTCTGTGGGTCTGTTTATGTTTCGTAGATAGGTTCATTTGTGTCATATTTTAGATTCTACATATAAGTGATATCATATGGTATTTGTCTTTCTGTTTCTGACTTACTTCACTTAGTATGATAATCTCTAGGTCCATCCATGTTGCTGCAAATGGCATTATTTCATTCTTTTTTATGGCTGAGTAATATTCCATTGTATATATGTACCACATCTTCTTTATCCATTCATCTGTTGATGGACACTTACGTTGTTTCCATGTCTTGGCTATTGTGAGTAGTGCTGCTATGAACATGGGGGTGCATATATCTTTTTGAATTAGAGTTTTGTCTTGATATATGCCCAGGACTGGGATTGCTGGATCATATAGTATTTCTATTTTTAGTTTTCTGAGGAACTTCCATACTGTTTTCCATAGTGGCTGTACCAACTTAAATTCCCACCAACAGTGTAGGAGGGTTCCCTTTTCTCCACACCCTTTCCAGCATTTGTTATTTGTAGAGTTGTTAATGATGGCTATTCTGACCAGTGTAAGGTGGTACCTCATTGTAGTTTTGATCTGCATTTCTCTAATAATTAGCAATTTTGAGCATCTTTTCATGGGCCTGTTGGCCCTTTGTGTGTCTTCTTTGGAGAAATGTCTATTTAGGTCTTCTGCCCATTTTTCAATTGGGTTCTTTGTTTCTTTGTTGTTGTATGAGCTGTTTGTATATTTTGGAAATTAATCCCTTGTCAGTCACATCATTTGCAAATATTTTCTCCCATTCTGTAGGTTTTCTTTTCATTTTGTTTATGGGTTCCTTTACTGTGCAAAGCTTGTAAGTTTTGATTAGGTCTCATTTGTTTATTTTTGCTTTTATTTCTATTGTTTTGGGAGACTGGCCTAAGAAAACACTGGTATGATTTACATCAGAGAATGTTTTGCCTATGCTTTCTTCTAGGAGTTTTATGGCGTCATGTCTTATGTTTAGGTCTTTAAGCCATTTTGAATTTATTTTTATGTATGGTGTGAGGGTGTGTTCTAATATCATTGATTTATATGTGGCTGTCCAACTTTCCCAACACCACTTGCTGAAGAGACTTTCTTTTTCCCATTGTATATTCTTGCCCCCATTGTTGAAGATTAATTGTCCATAGGTGTGTGGGTTTATTTCTGGGCTTTCTATTCTGTTCTATTGGTCCATATATCTGTTTTTGTGCCAGTACCATGCTGTTTTGATTACTGTAGCTTTGTGATATTGTCTGAAGTCTAAGAGGGTTATGCCTCCTGCTTTGTTCTTTTTCTTCAGGATTGCTTTGGCAATTCTGAGTCTTTTATGGTTCCATATAGATTTTAGGATTATTTGTTCTATTTCATTGAAAAATGTCATGGGTAATTTGACAGAGATCACATTAAATCTGTAGATTGCTTTGGGTAATATGGCCATTTCAACAATATTAATTCTTCCAATCCAAGAGCATGGGATAGCTTTCCATTTCTTTGAATCATCTTCAATTTCCTTTATTAATGTTTTATAGTTCTTAGTGTTTAAGTTTTTCACCTCCTTGGTCAGGTTTATTCCTAAGTATTTCATTTTGGGTGGGTGCAATTTTAAAAGGTATTATTCTTTTACATTCCCTTTCTGATATTTCATTGTTAGTGTAAAGAAATGCTTTTGTATGTTAATCTTGTATCCTGCTACCTTGCTGAATTCATTGATCCATTCTAGTAGTTTTTTTGTGGAATCTTTAGGGTTTTCTATATATAGTATCATATCATCTGCATATAATGACAATTTTACTTCTTCCCTTCCGACTTGGATACCTTTTCTTTCTTTTTCTTGTCTGATTGTTGTGGCTAGGACTTCCAATACTATGTTGAATAGAAGAGGTGAGAGTGGGCATCCTTGTCTTGTTCCAGATTTTAGCAGGAAGGCTTTCACCTTGGAGTATTATATTGGCTGTGGGTTTGTCATTGATAGCTTTTATTATGTTGAGATGTGTTCCCTCTATACCCATTTTGATAAGAGTTTTTTTTATCATGAATGGATGTTGAATTTTGTCAAATGCATTTTCTGCATCTGTTGAGCTGATCATGTGTTTTGTTGTTGTTGTTGTTGTTGTCCTGGGTCTTAGTTGCGGCACGTGGGCTCCTTAGTTGCAGCTAGCTGGCTCCTTAGTTGTGGCATGTATGTGGGATCTAGTTCCCTGACCAGGGATCAAACCCGGGCCTCCTGCATTGGGAGCACAGAGTCTTAACCACTGTGCCACCTGGGAAGTCAAGATCATGTGGTTTTTGTCTTTTCTTTTGTTGATATGGTGTATCACATTGATGGATTTGTGTATGTATTACCATCCTTGTGAACTTGGGATGAATTCCACTTGGTCGTGGTGTATGATCTATTTTATGTGTTGTTGGATTCAGTTTGCTAATATTTTGTTGAGAATTTTTGCATGTATATTCATCAAAGATATTGGCCTGTGATTTTCCTTTTTAGTAGTGTCATCATCTAGTTTTGGTATCAGGGTGATGGTGGCTTCATAGAATGTCTTTGGGAGTGTTCCTCTTCGATCTCTTGGAAGAATTTGAGAAGCATCGGTATAAGTTCTTCTTTGAATGTTTGGTAGAATTTGCCTGTGAAGCCATCTGCTCCTGGACTTTTGTTTGTAGGGAGTTTTTTGATTACATATTCTATTTCACTTCTAGTGATTGGTCTGTTCAAGTTGATAGGGGGTAAGCAGATGCAGAGGCTGATGCCAGGTTCTGGGGTTCTCGGTAGTGGTGGTGGCTCACGCACACCCCTGGAGCACACAGTGGGAGCAGAGGTGGCTTGTGACCTCTCCTGGAGTCTGCGAGAGTATTTTTATTTTTTGAGGAACCTCCATACTGTTTTCCATAGTGGCTGCACCAATTTACATTCCTACCAACAGTGCCTAAGGGTTCTCTTTTCTCCATATCCTTGCCAACACTTATCTCTTGTCTTTTTGATGATAGCTATTCTAACAGGCATAAGGTGATATCTCACTGTGGTTTTGATTTGCATTTTCCTTATGATTCGTGATGTTGAGCACCTTCTCATGGACCTATTGGTCCATCTGTATGTCTTCTTTGGAAAAATGTCTATTTAGATCCTCTGCCTGTTTTTAATTGGATTGTTTGGTTTTTTGCTGTTAAGTTGTATGAGTTTTTTAAAATATGTTTTGGGTATTATTCCCTTATCATATATATATGGTTTGCAAATGTTTTCTTCTATTTTATAGGTTGGGTTTTCCTTGTGTTGGTTTCCTTTCCAGTGCAGAAGGTTTTTGGTTTTTATGTTGTCCCCCTTGTTGATTTTTGCTTTTCTTGCCTTTACTTTTGGTGTGTTTTGCATGTAGCTGTCCGGTTTTCCCAACAGCATTTATTAGGGAGACTGTCCTTTCCTCATTGTATATTCTTGGCATCTTTATCAGAAATTGTCCATATATGCATGGGTTTATTTCTGGGCGCTCTATTCTATTCCATTGATCTGTGTCTGTTTCTATGCCAGCACTATACTATTTTGATTTGTTATAGCTAATATAGTTTGAAATCAGGAAGCATGACACTTCCAGCTTTGTTCTTTCTCAGACTGCTTTGTCTATTCGGGGTCTTTTGTGGTGCCATACACATTTTAGGATTGTGTGTTCTATTTCTGTGAAAAAAGCCATTGGAATTTTGATAGGAATTTCACTGAATCTGTAGGTTGCTTTGGGTACTAGGGACATTTTAACAGTATTAATTTTTCTAATTTGTAAGCACAGAATCTCTCTCCATTTATTTGTGTCTTCTTTAATTTCTCTCACCAATGCCTTACTTTTCAGTGTACAGGTCTTTTACCTCCTTGGTTAAGTTTATTCCTAGGTATTTTATTCTTTTTGATGAAATTGTAAATAGGATTGATTTCTTAATTTCTCTTTCTGACATATTCTTGATTTCCTCAAAATATAATCCAAGTAACTTTTTTTTTGATATGTTTAGCTGATGTCCTCCCTTATTAAGATATCAGAATGTGTAGGAACAACTATCAGGATTTCTGATTTTCCTATTGTACTTTTCCTTCTGGGAAAAGAAAAATCCTCTATTTTTTCTTCCAATGAAGACATTGATGCCCAGAGATATTACATGTTGTCTTAGCCTTGTGGCCAGAACCTGCAGCTCATGACTCTTGATAGTCAAGTGTTATCTTCACTATTAAAGACAGAATAGATATGGTGTGTAACTCATATCCTCTCTCCATATATTTCCATAGTCCTCTCTTTCAAATTAACAATGGCATCTTGGTCTACAAGTCAACTATTTATTCACAGTAAAAACCAAACTAAACTAACAGGATTATCTATTCACTAACTTACTCCTTTGACATCTGAGGGATGTTCTCTGAGAAAAATGTTACAAAAGGGGTCAGATAGAATTCAGAAAGTATCACATAACTTCATAGAGTAAGTTTTGAGTAATGGCTCATAGTTGTTAAGAACAGGTACCTAAATCAGGTGTTGGCTAGGTCAACTGAACTTAATTTGCATTAAGTATTTACTGCAAGAAAAAAATATTATGAAATTCTGTCTATCAAAATTGGCTTTTTTCATTATCAGATTTTATGACACATCTACTAGTTTTTCTTTTACATGAGCAACTGCAAAATGTGTTAGCTTGATGATGAGGTTCTCCTAAATAGACTAACATAAAAGGAAAATAAAATTTACTAATGTTTTATATTAATTTCCAATTTGCTATTTCTATCTGTTAGGTGTTTCATACAACTGTAGTAAAATCTGATGCTCATAATACAGCTGTTAGTAGTTGCTTGTGAATTGATTACAACTTGAAAAGATGTTGGATTGCCATAGAGTTCTGGGACATAATTTACTACTTTTTATGTATGAGGGAGGTAACTAGGAACACTATATTACCTCATTTTAATGCTCATGGATAACTTGTAGGGTTGTCATGTCCTATTTAACTATTGTGAAACCTGGGTCAAAGAGATCAGGTAACTTGTCTTAGGTCACACAGCTAGTAAATGTTAGTGCTTAATTCAGTCCCAAGGCTGTTTATCACCAAAGAACTTTTTACATCCAAAGCACCCCGACCCTCACCACTAGGTTCCATTATACAGTAGTGACTTTCAAAGACTTTTGGCCATGACCCACAGAGTTATGCTTTACATCACAATCCAGTGCCTACATCCGTATACCTACATAATAGAAATAAAATCTTCACAAATAGTTCATTTATTGACTGTAATACCATGATGTACTCTGACACTTTCTATTCTATCCTATTCTATTTTCAAAAAACTGGTAGTTGTGACACACTAAATTGATAAAATGACCAATTACTAGGTCTCTATCTGTGCTCCTGATCTAAATGCCTTCTTTAGACATCTTCCAGTCTGCCATCCAATTCTAAAAAGTATATGTGTTGATTTTACTAATGAATCAAAACTGTATGGATCAGTTACTAGAGGTCATCTTAATACTATATTCCAAATTTTGTTTTTCTCTTCTCTGGTCCTTGAATACACTAATGAGATCCTTATCTTCAGAAAAGCTGCTAATATAAAGCACAATGCCTTATCACTAAAAAATCAAATACGACACAATCTAAGAAGGTGTACGTAAGCAGGAGGAAACACATTAGAGCCACCTCAATCTAGGTATGTTGGTCTATGATATCAAGAGCATTGAGTTTTGTTCCCAAGATTAATGTCTTTCTGTGAAAACACTTGGGAGTATCAAAAATCACCAGGGTACCAAGAATTTGAGTCCAGCTAAAAGGCATTATTGTGTTCAAGTCTATTTCCTCCAGCCTCTCTCTCCTATCATCTACCCTCTGTCCCTTGCTCTAGTTCCATCTCCCTGTCCGTGAGGTCCACGCTGTACACCCAAGGATTGCAGAGATGAAGGCTGACAGGTACTGGAATTGATCTCTTCCCTGATCCTTCCTCTACTTCACCCCATGTGGCCTAATCTTCACCATACATTTTTTTAAAGATACTTGCAAAGTGTAATATAGTTTCAATGCACATGTGTATACTTTAATGTAAATAACCATTCTGGCCAAGAAAGGACTTTCAGTACTCTCAGATAAGCAAATGACTCTTGGTATATAATTATACCTTTTTTTTGTATGTATGAAAACATTTTTTTCAATGAGCACCTAATTCCTAGAGCTCCACTGAAATGTTTGTTTTATTTTAGTTTAAACCAACTAATACTTTCTAACAAGCGTGAGTCTTTCTCTGAATAGCTACTGAAATACCAACATGGAGGACCAGTTTTATAAATGTCCTTAAATTGAACACAAATATCTTTTGCATGGATAAACTACTAAGAGCAATAGATAGAAACTATGACAAAATTATTTCACTAATTCAATATTTTATTTGGTGTCAAGGCATATTAACTTTTTGAGTTATAAGTCATTTCATTAGTGAAACAAACCGTCTAGAAAATATTATCCATTGTGCCACTAGAATTGAAGAGGAGTTAAGTCTCATTTATTGAAGCATTTACATTTTTTTTTAATATCCACTTAGGTATAAAACTTTTGTTAAGAAAGATAACACTTTTTATTGCATTATATAATTTCATATTTTACAGGAGTCATAATGCAAACTCATAAGCATAAATATACATGATGCAACCATTAAAAGATTTAAAACTGGAAACTAGAATTTTAACAGGCAAAATACTTAATATGGCTTTTAAGAAAAGTAACTGTTGAGAAATGATTTGTTATTGCCCCATTCTAGTCATTTCTCATCAAGTGAACATAAAATTATGATCTCTTTAAAATGGTACCTGTTATCTAAGCCAATGCTGCACACATGTAGTATGCAATGATTCAGGGTTTCTTAAATACATATGTACATATATATAGATATACAGTACACAGACAGTTGTTTTAATACCCCTGAACATCTTGAGTAAAACTATTACGACTTTTCTATTATAAAACTACTTGAAAAGTGGGTATAACTTCTTGGTATTGCAGTTCAATCCTACAGAATTGAAAAAAAACCCAAAATGTTGATTATAAATACATTTTACAAAAAACTGAATAGTGGTCCCGCACTTTATATTGCAGTGAAAACATTTGATTCATTTAAAGGTATTTACATCTTGTTGTCCTTGGTTTCTGTGTGAAATATACAGAAGAAGAATGAGAATATTGCAGGCAGGCCTATTTGTTAGGTTTTTCTACTTGTTCATTGTTGTGTAAGTTTCAAATCTCTTCTTTTGAATTGTTTATTTCTATTTGCCTTGTATTACTGCTGCTGCTGCTTCTTTTGGTGTTCTGGGAACACTGGGTGACTTTACTTCTAGGAACAGGAAGAAAAGATTTAACTCTTGAAACACCCAACTCAGTCTTTGATTTACTGTTGCTGCATTCGGTCGCTTGATGGCTGCTAAGAGGACTGACCTCCTGTAAGAAGGGCAAACAAAATAGGTTGTCAATTTGACATCGTTCCCAACTTCTGTGATCAGTCCTAACTTCCTCCTCTCCGTCCCTGAACAAGCATGTAGGAGTTTCTCAAGTTCTCATGAAAAAACGAACAAAAGACAATGGAGGGGAGAAGCCAATGCTTAATGTCCTATAAACCCACTGGCTGATTTTCATTAGGTCCTTTGCAGTATCACAAAAGTGCTATATACAGGAGTCAGTGAATCAAGTGCCAGAATCTGGGGTCTCCTCACCAGCTGGGGTTGTATGAAGTCCTAGGCCTGAGGAAATCAAACTGGACTACTCCAACCATTTTTAAGCAGTTCTACAATTCAACTCTTTCACCTTGAGCATGTCACTTAATTTTTCTGCCTTTAGATCTAATTGGACTATTACTCAA
Source organism: Balaenoptera musculus (assembly GCF_009873245.2). Classification (NCBI taxonomy): domain Eukaryota; kingdom Metazoa; phylum Chordata; class Mammalia; order Artiodactyla; family Balaenopteridae; genus Balaenoptera; species Balaenoptera musculus. The sequence goes on along the minus strand of NC_045793.1, from coordinate 32,993,897 downwards.
CACATATTTTGAATGTTTACAAGACAAGCACTGTTCTAGGTGCCTGGCTTACAGTAGAGAACGTAAAAGAGCACCATCCTTGCTCTGATGGAGCTTCTGTTGTGAATTAAAGTTCCTGCATAGCAATTCTCTATGACTAAGGAGCTCAAGATCTTCCGTTCTTGGAAACTGCATGCTCTTGTTTTTCTAGTGTTTCAGAACTCTTCTGATCACCTGGTCTAGGTGTCTCATTTTGCCCCCGAGGAACCAGAGTTGGATAGGTGAGAGTGATGATGCTGGGATAAGACCTTTTCCCTGATCTTGAGTTCACTTGGGTAGCCTCACTTCATATTTGGCAGGTGCAGAACTGAACTCAAGTGAGTATGAAGTGTGACAGGTGAAGAGGAAAGGGTTCCATGGGAAGAAGGAAGGGTGAAGATGGACATGGGGAGGTGTAGGGTATGGTGTTGAAATAGTAAATTACATGTAAAAATAAGTTATGTGAAGTTTAAGGACATATTTGGAAAGAAATGGGGTGGAAAATAAGGAGGATGAGAGATCAGAGGTATGTGTTGGAGAGTGGGTCTAAGCCCTGGCTGCACATGAGAATCACCAAGGAGCTTTTAAAAACCCCAACATCCAGGTTGTACCTTGGACCAATTACATCAGAACCTCTAGGGCATGTGGTCCAGGTACCGGGGATGGGAAAAAAAAAATCCTCAAGTGGATTTCATTATGCCACCAAAATGAGAACTGCTTTAGGGGGTTTAATCTGCATCTTAATGAGAAGAAAACATTTATTAGTATCTACTCTCCTGATGATTTAAATCTGTATTTATGTAAATATGGGGTTTTTTGTTTGTTTTAAGAAGGCTGGCTGACATGCTACCTGATTAATAGGCCCCTCTCTGGCCGCACAGGAGAAAGTGATTTCACAGACAGCTCTTACTTCTAAAGGGAATTACTTCCTGATAACAGAAGAGACTGGGCATCTAACCAAGAAATGCTCACTGCGTTTATCACGGTAGAAGAGGTATGAGCCCGTGACGCTCTCAGGAGGCTGGCAAATGCCAAATGAGTACACTTCACCCTCTGCTGGCAGGTTCTGAGAAGAACATCTAGCCACGGGGAACAGTCCTCACAATGCGTTCAGTGGGCAAAGCAATAGGGGGCAGCTGTCCTAATACCTGCATCAAACCGCACATTTAAACAACTCTATGGTTCTTTCTGAAGAGCCCAGAAAGTATAAAATGATCCATTTTTTAAAAAGGTCCCTTTTAAAACAAAGCTTAGCCTACTTTCAGTACTATTTTTCTGGACAGTACCTTATTGTAGCAACCCACTAGGGTCCTGTGACAGAGAAAAAGAGGTACAAAACTGTCCTCATTAGCCATAGTACAATAGCTGCCAGTCGTCACTACCGGTCAACCTTTTTGTAGTGGACAAAGAGTGGCTCATCGCACCGCTTCCCACTGATTGCTGCGCGAGGGGTCCTGGAGGCCCAAGATAGGTGTTCTGAACCACAGCTCCTGAACAAATATTTTCCAGCCAGAATTCTCCGCAGGGACCCCAGGTCACCTCCTTAGTCATCCTCCCTTACCTGCTCTCCAAACTATGCTTTTGCTGTGCTTCTAAACTGTTCCCAATTGGGGAAAAAAAAGCAAATACTATACCGAGTAAGCCAGACAGGTCATGCTCTTCTTCACAGATCATCATGTTATATATTTTTTATACAAGAACTCAGCCTTGTTAATATTCCCCCCAACACACACAGCTTCGCGCGTAACTAATCAGGACTGACACCTAACGAAGCCGTGAGAGAGCAGGGCAGGGGAGCCCAGGGCTGTCCGGTGATCAGAGGAGGGTTAATAATGTAACAGTCTCACCACGCTGACTTTATAATTCTGCTTTCTGCACTGCCCCCCAACAGGTTTGTGTCAGCTGCCATGCGAGGGGATGAGAACAGGATGTGAACCACAATCGACATGGCTTGGTGAGCAAACCACACGTTGCTAAATGCCTCTTACAAAATATGCATCCTCCTAAAATCACTACGGGATGAGAAGTAGTGTTATTGTTTCTGTTCACCCAGGAGTACCATGCTGGGCCATCTCAACTCTTGGCATTTATTAACCAATCGTAGAAGTTACTTCAAGAGGTTAAGGAACTCTATTGGAATCCTGGCTCTTCTATTTGACATTCTGATTTGTTTTTAAAGGAAAGTCTCTCACTGAAACATGCATGATACGGCAAGTTAAAGTAAACCAGGATGAGATTTTTTTTGTGTGTAGATCTTTGTTATCACTCAGCACTTTGCTAAAATTAACTCCAATTTTCCAAAATAGTGCTCAAATGAAATTCAATATCCCATTTTAAAATACAGGAAAGAAGACAGAAAGTTACATTAGTTCTAGTTTCGGCATAAACAAATGGACAAGACACCCAAAATTTTGGAATCAAGTTTTTAGGCATCAAATAGAAGGAAAAAGAATGCTTTTCTATGTGATTCTTTCAAGCTATTATCCAAACAATAATTTTTCTAACCTTGATTACCTAGTGAACACTTTTGCCTTTATCCTATTTATTTCCCAACTATGGTTTAAAAGTAACTTTGTGATGCACATTGAAAGATTTGTGAAGTCAAATTCCACAACAATCCTTCTTTGTCCCATTTAGGAGGGAAAGGGGACACTTACCTTTTGTGACACTGGCATTCTTGGATTATTAACAGTTGCTGAAAATGCAGGGTTGTTTCCTGAACGATCAAACCTCCCTAAATCATCCCCGGAATCAGCAATCTGGAAAATACACAGTTTATCAAGTCACTGTGGAAAACCCACAACAGAAGTGTGATCCTTCTCTTACTGTCAGAAGCTCTACAGAACAGACCTTCAAGTCCTATAATGTTCATATAAAGACTTGAAGTCTTTATAAAGACTTGAAGTCTTCATGTGAAACTAACGGCAAATGCATGAGAAATAGCCTCTAAGGAAAAAGTCTTTTAAAGTCAGAAGACAACCAAATGAGCCCTATTAAAAAAAAATCACTTGGCACAAAATGAAAGGATATAAAATTTGCAAGATTTTTCATTGTTACCTTATTTTTCCAGAGGTAAAGTATTTCGACTCATTTCCAGCGACATTAAATAAGCTAGTCAGTCAGTTCTACTTTGTCCAGAGATTATGACTGTCTAAATACAATAGGTGAGTCTTTGGGTGGAAGCTGCACAAGTTATAACTACCTTCTTATGCTCCCTTTCAAGTAAAAGGCATTTATCAAGGAAGTTTGGTCAAATTTGCTGCAGATATCAGGGTGCCAAAACAGGCTGAACTTGATGCTGTTAATGCTTCGAGATTTTGGGTCACTGATTTCCGTATTTGGATCTCAAATTTCACAGCTTGAAGACTCTGACTAAACAAATTACACAGGCCACTTATTTTTTTTATTTGTAAGGAAAGTTGCCGTTCTATCCAGAACACAAGGCTGCTGTAATGCTCTCTTACTGATCGGTGACTTATGGGCCAAAGTTAGGAATACAAAAAGGAAAAGGATGTATTGGTGTAATTTGTGGTAACGCAATTAACATATGCAATTTTCACTTCAGGTTTTTTCAGAGAAGCTATGCTAAATAGAGCTCCCTTATTGTAGAAGGGGTATTTTGGGAGAAAGGGCTTTTCTAAGCAAGGTAAGGGATGTTCTGATTTGGAGCATTAACATGCTATTTGATAAGGAATTTCTGTCTGGGAGTGAGAGTTACGATGTGGCTCTAAGAAGTCTCTCAGCTGCTGGGTGGAACCATTCAATGTCCTCCCCCAAGCGTCCTGCTTACCTTGCTTATATCAGATTCAGATTTGCTGGAGCACATGCTCTGAAGTTCCTTGACAAGGTCCGCTTCATCATCCGAACCCAGAGAGAGTCTTTGATCCAAATTCAATGTCAATGATAGATCATTCTCTAGAGACCTAAAAAGTTTTTAACATCCTTTAAAGGCATCCATCAATGTCACTTATGCAACAACCCACTCCCACTGGATTTTGAAAACTCCCACTTAAAATTCTCAATAGGGTAAAATTTTATTACACAAAGAAATCTACTTTCACTTAAAACATTTCCCTCTTCTTCTCTGTCTCCAAAGATAAAGCTAAGACACTGTGTGCAGGGGGCAGTGTGATAATGGAGTAAATATGAATTTACCACATATTAGCAATATGACCACAGGTCAGGTTTTCTTTTTGTCCTCAACACCTCACTCAGTTCCTGGGTTCCCTTCTCTCTAACAAATTCCTTATACCTACAACATAGAGTTATTACAAATATTATATAGGCTGTTGAATACAACAGATCTAACAGTGGACCTGGCAGAAACAAGCATGTGATGCAGATTCAGTGACCCCCCCCCCCTCACCCCCTTCTGTAATTCTGTGAACCAGGGCACAGGGTCCTAAATGTTACCTGCCAAGTGATTGAGCACACAATTTACTGGGCTACACTGGGGACCTATTTACAAACTACCAAGCATTTTTATTCTATGATAAATAATTCCTTATTTCAGCTTACAAGTTTGGAGGTATAATCAACAATTCCCTAGGAGCAAAATAAGAAAAAAATAAGTCATGCTATGTTTCTGTAAATCTATCATTAAAAAAAAAAACAGTTAGTTATCTAAAAGTCTGTTTAAAAGTTCACAAGGGCTTCCCTGGTGGCGCAGTGGTTGAGAGTCTGCCTGCCAATGCAGGGGACGCGGGTTCGAGCCCTGGTCTGGGAGGATCCCGCGTGCCGCGGAGCGGCTGGGCTCGTGAGCCACAATTGCTGAGCCTGCGCGTCTGGAGCCTGTGCTTCGCAACGGGAGAGGCTGCGATGGTGGGAGGCCCGCGCACCGTGATGGGGAGTGGCCCCCGCTTGCCGCAGCTAGGGAAAGCCCTCGCACAGAAACGAAGACCCAACACAGCCATAAATAAATAAATTAAACCTTATAAAAAAAAGTTCACAAATGCAGGATTTTACCATATCTTTGTCAACTGCATTAATAATAACTATCAAATTTGATACAAAATGAAGCCAATGATATTTCTAACCTTTTAACAAACTAAAAGCAAAATAGGCTTTCTGTTAACTTTTTTTAAAATTCATTCATTAGATTTCAGTTTAATACTAGCATTTGAATTACCTCTTGCTTTTTAAAAAATTAACAGTGTAATAGTTGCACAGACTCATAATGAGAATGTGTATTGTTTGTTATGAGTTAAATCTACAAGGCAAACTTACTTTTGTTTTGACAGAGAAGCATTCCTGTTACAATTCAGCTGTAATATAGTCTTATTTTTCATACCTGTTTAAAGAAAAAAAAATGTAATCATTTCAACAGAATGTCCCTGTGCATCTTGAACTCTGTATTTAAAAGAAACAAACAGACTATGGACTCTGCTGTATTTTCATATTGTTTTTGGATTAAATCCATCTCTTGAGGTCCTGTGGAAGGTCAGGGAATGACCAACAACCTCATGTATTGATATATTTATGACTAAAGACAGTACAACTCACACCACCTGAGGCTCAATTCAGGAATCTTCAGCTCTGCTTTCATCAATGGACCCTATTCTAACCAGTCAAGTCCCCACATCCTTAGGTCTTTGTTCTCAAAGTACCTAAAAAGGGGTTAATACATGCCTTTTGATGATGGTAATTTCCCTTTCTCTCCCTTTGTTTGCCTTCCAACGTTACTGACTATGTAGATCTGGAGCAGTTTTTGATGTCTGGGCCCCATGATATATTACAGTGCGGGTGGCCTTAGTCGTGTAGAAATTTAACTTTTAATTGCTTTGCGTTTTGCAGAAAACAAAATAGGAACAGTATACAAAAAGTCACAGCATTAAAACAAATACTGCATATCACAGCAATGTTCTTCAAACTGCATATTTCAACCCATTTAAAAAAAACAGAATAGGAAATATCAGATTGTACAGGTTGAAGTAAATATATAAATTTGTATCAGTTATAGATACATGCAAATGCATAGGTTTTTTTGTGTGTACTGGTCAGGCTTTGAGAAACACTAAACCATTTTAGACTCAAAATGTCTGTTTCTATAATACCCACTCTAAATTTTATAAGTTCATTAACACAGTTGCTTCTGAGGGAATTCTAAAATTGTACGAATGGTGCTAGCACAGATTAATCTCTAAAGAATGATTTTGAAAAATAAGTCGAATTTGATATATCCTGATTAAAAGCAGATCATCAAAGAATCTCTGTATGTTTCCTCATCCATACTTTCATCATTATTGTTAGAAAGCAATGACTAGTAGGTTTCCCCTAATTACCATGTAAGTGCACAGCCTTGGGCCCTGCTCTCCGGAAGCCTGTGACCAACCCCTCAGTCTTGGTTTAGGTCAGGAAAGAAAAAGGCTGTGTCTTTATTAAATTTTATGAGTTTCCATAGTGGTCTGAATGGAATGCAAAAGGGTTCTATTTTTTTTTTTTTAAACCAATGATGTCAAAAAATCAAAAATCAACCCAAACATTGTTGTAATAATTTTTATATCAAATGTAATTATCAGAAAAAGTTACTATTATAAAAAAAATTAAAAACTAGAGGCATGTCCACCTTTGGTCCTTAACCAATCAGTGGTTCATGCACCTAAACACTGCCCAATGCATTTTATAAATCTCTGCATTGAAGTCAGTGTAAACTATGGTTGCACACAATTTTATTCATCTAAGTTTTCATGTTTCAAAGAATATTTGATATATCCAATAGTTGTACAACTAATAATTATTTAAATGAATTTAAAATAATTTATAACTCAATTTTGCATGATACAGTCTGCATATTATTTCCATAATATTGTTTTAAGTTCATATTCACTTTATGGATTTTGTTTGTCAACACTAAGTATTGATATATATTGACAATGCCTTATTGTTCAGGAAAGCAGCTGGTCCTGAACCCTATAGGAATTCTAATGAACTTGGAAATGATACAGTGAAGAGCCTGCATGGGTGCCCTTCTTTGAGTGCCACGGATTATTATGAGTGGCACAGACTGAAGAAAACAGCATTGGACTCGCAAGGAACGAAAACATGGACTGCAGAACCCCCTGTTTGTAGAAGTGATTTGGAGCAGGTAACCAAGGGTTTCTGAGCCTCAGTTTTGCTCTCTGTAAATAGAAATGATAATCCTCATCGTAGAGCTCTTTTGGATACTCTCAAGGGATAAACAGGTAAAAGGTATAATCCTTGTTACAGAAAGTCATCTGAGGGAGGCTCTTTGCTCTACTGGGGGGGCTAGAGTCTCATGATTTTATTCCCTGAATCGAACACTCTAACTTTAGGAAGTAAGGGCAAGCCTTTGGGATCAGAATGTATCCTATTATAAATACATAAAACTTATATTTACAATGAGAGTTTATATTTTTTTTCAGCGACTGTCCATTCAGTCATTTAAAAAAGTGCTCACAATTTATTATCACATACTTGGGGTAATTATAAAACTCTGGCATGTACTGATATGGTTAAAACCATATTAAATTTTTAAAAAAATCAATACAAGCTTCAATATAAAAATATAGTAACAAAAGCAACTTTTTCTGTTTTAAGAAAGATAAGATTTTAGGCATCATATTCTTTTACTTAGCAACCCCACTGCTGTCAACTTGCCATAAAATTACATAAAACAGAACATTTTGGGGTGCAAGGGGGCTCTTGAAGACCTAAATTACACGTAACAGAAATCCACAATGCATGTGAGGTTGGAACATCTTTTCAAATATGACTGCCTTTAGGGAGGACATTTAAAATTTGTACAATTGATTATGCTATTATCAAAGCCAAAAGGAAGAGGTCTAATAATTTATTAGAATGTAAACTTTATGAGGGGAGGTATTTTTATCTCCTGTTTTCACTGCTGTATTTCCAGTGCTTAGAATAAAACTTGGTACACAGTACATCCCATGTATGAAAAAAACGTGTAAAGCTGACTCACTTGTAAAGACCTTAAACTGGTATCAAATATGCCTATAATCAAATACGTCTATAACACATACTTCTAAAAATTTAAGGTTGGCTTAGGAATGCATGTTGGCATATTTCTTTCCTTTTATGTGTCAATTTGTATTACATAAATATAATTGTGTGCATCCCAAGAAAATCAAATTAATAAAAAGCAGATGACCATTAACATGGTAAAGATTAAATTTAATTTCAGAATTCTAGTATGAAAGATTATTTTTTCAGGTAGGGGGCTCTCAAATATTTTTGGAGTGTAACTACCACGTGTTTTATTCCATGAAAATATGCATCTGAAATACTCAGAATTTTGCTTTGTTGAATGCAGAGTGATAAAAATAAAGCATGTTTGCATTCAGAAGCCACCTCATGGGTGCCCACATACGTGTGGGTGACATGCCTGCCCGCCTTACCTTCCTCACTCAGGTCCGGCTTGTTCCAGGTGGGTGAAGAGAACCGGCCAGACTTCTTGCGAGGACTGGTGCTCACCTTTCTCCAGGCACCACTCTCTTTCTTCTTGCTGCAACTGTTGTAACTTGAAACTATGGATAAAGGGAAACTTCCTCCTTTGAAATCAGCTGTGTGCTGGTCTAGCTCTGAAATAACATAAACCATGTTCTGTCAAAAGGACAGAAGCAATAATGCAGTTTCACAGAGTCAAGCAAAATCCAACATTGCCAATACTTAAAGAAATAGCCTCTTCAAAATCACAGGCTTGTAATACCCAAGCAGGCGTTTTGTCAACCAGCAAACTTTACTTTGAAGTCTGGTATTTAAACATGAGCCAGTAATGAAAAAAGAGAGAGTTCCAAAGCTGTGTTGTGCAACATCCATTACATGGAGATAACTAACTTCTCTCATTACAAAGAGAGAAAATAGAGCGCCCTAAAAACAAATCCAAGCAAGCATTGCATAAGAGTGTGAATGTCCTCTCCTCCCAGCAGGAACCCACATACCTGCTCTCTGGAGGGGACAGCCATGCAGAACAGCTTTATTAAGCAAGATGCTGAGAGCAGCTCTAACCACAGCCTGCTGCCCCTGGCTGGGGTTTTTAGTTGTTTGCCCAAGGCTGGGTTGTCTTTTCACAGAGGCTCTTGACAATATTGCTTCTTGAACTCTGGGTGCAATGACAGCATTCCACAGCTTAGACATCCACCTTCCGAGAGAGGGGTGGGTTTCACAGTTAGGACCAAGCCTCTCAGGAATCACACACAACTCTACGGGGAACAGGTTGGAAGACTGTGAAACAAAACCTAAGCGTTTCTATGGACAGGCTACCTTTCCCAGGTCATTTTGGAATACGTGAAATTATCCAACACCAAAGTAGTTTGAATTTGCCTTAAAAATACAATGCATTTCAAATGAAACTGCTAACATGTCCCTCACCTTTTTTCTTTATAAGATCCTGGAGAGCTGGAGTGTTGAATAAATGAATGCACAAATAAAATTAAATATATGGAAAGGGAAAAAATACATGGAAAACTTTATAGACTAAAGAAGTCTGGAAAAAGATTTCCTGAAAGTCTGTGTCTAAACAGCTTAAACTTATTTGCCATTTTCCTTAATAAGACGCATATACTGTATTTTAGTATTTCTGCAATTGGGATACATTTTATGATCCCTGGCATATTAAATCTGCCTGCCCCAAGGCAGGGGCTCAGCGTCTACACGTGGTGGGTTAGCCCTGTGGAGAGGGGATGGGATCAACCAGCCACGGCCTCAGGTGGATTCTTTGCATTAATAGCTGTAGCTGCTGTGGGACTTCAGCCCAAATGTGGAGCACTCAGTGCCAATCAAAATTCCTTCAAAAAAGATTATACTTGTTGCAGCATTAAAAAACAGTTAATACAGTTAAAGGCTGTAGACAAAACTCCATCTCCCAGAATAGGAAAGTTTTCAAAGTTATTAGATACTGACATAAGCCTTTCAAGACCGTTAAAACTATTTACTCAGTATCAAGCATCTACTGTCAGCTGCTTTGTTAATGTCTAGTGACACGTAATTCAGGAAAAAAAAGTACACAGTTACTCCTAAAGGTGCTGAAGGGGTAAAGATGATATAAGCTTTGGCTAAAACAATATATAATTAAAAAGAAAAAGGCAGTTCCTTAATATGGCTGTTGGGAGATAACTCTCCATGGCACTTCTGTAGCTCTTGTGTCAGCTGTTGCTCTGGATGATCTTTTCAAGGCTGCTTTAGTATCATAAACCGACTTGGAAAAACAGAGACAGCGTCTCCTTCTGGAGCAGAGGGCAGATTTGTTTCCTGACGATAATGAAAGTTATATTTCCTTCCTGGGCAAAGGGTGGGCAGATTTGCCAGCATCCCCGTTAAAAAACTGGGTGATTCCCAAGCTCACAGTTCCACAGCTTTGATGCAAGGCCAGCATCCACCTGGGCCACTATGCATCACCCCGTAGGACCTGAGGAGGTGGGGAAACCAATGCAAATATGAAGCCTAGGCTGTGGCTGTGCTCTGAGTGATGAAGTGCTGGGTCAGAGGCCACATCCTGAATGTGGCAGGCTAACTTGTCAGCTTGCAGATAAGGTAAAAATCTCAGAGCCTCTAGCTCTTGACAATGACCATGCAGCAGACAGGAAAGGCCAAAACTGGTTCCTAAGAATCTTGAGGCTCTGGATGTTAAAAAAAGAAAAAAAAAAAAAAAGGCTTACATTTACTCATGAAACTGATAAAGGGGTAATTATATGAATAAATGTTTCTGCTTTTTAACAAGAAATTGCTATATACTTTTTAATATAGCACTTCTTGTGTTCCCTCAATTAACTGTTATTAAATTGATAGTTTGTCTTACAATAGAGAAGGCATATTATCTGCATACCCTGCTTTTCAAAATAGATTTCTGTCCAGGATGCCAGAAAGTACAGAATCAAATCTAACAGCGAATCACAGAACCCTTACTAAGTAAGCTGGATGGTGACAAATTTTTTCCTCCTTTCAGTTTCCTTCTAATTTTCTATTTCATTAACCTTACTGTATATACGTCTGTTTTCATAAGCTGCTCTAAAACACAGTAAGTACATAAGTCTCATTAATAAAAGGAAGCTTTTCAATTCATCAACAGAATGTAAGTGGGGTTTTTGGGGGGTGGGGTGGGGGGATGGTTACAGGATACTTGACCTAATGTCTCATGTGGGCCTTCCCCAGGAGACACTGCCCAGCAAGTCGCACATGAGTCTGATGAAAGTTTTGCAAACAGAGGGAAATTGGGATCTATCTAGTCTTAGCAAAAATAGTTTCCTTAGGAAGTACCCACCACACGAGTCATGGTCGTCCTCTGACAGGAGCACAGGGCACTGGCTTTCCATGTTCATCACAAGAGGTGGCACAAGGTGGCCCCTTCAGCTTTCGCACCCCCAAACATTCCCAATCAGCCAGGGCTCTACTTTAAATAGGCAAAGAAGGATCAATGACACTTACTTCACTGTCGCTTGGGCGTGCCCTGGGATTACAGGACAAGACAGGAAATACTTTGGCCCAAGAAGTGCTTCCGGTGTGCCCAAGCGGGCCAGGCACGAGTTGAGCTGGCGCCAGACAGCCAGGGCCCAGTCGACCGTCTTGCACACGGGGTCGCAGGGAGAGGGCACCTGACCCCTGAACTAGAGACAGGGAGGGGGAAGACGGGGGCTTGGTTTACAACGGTGCTTCTTGTCCTTTTGTTTCGAACACTCCAAAACTAAAAATATAAAAATTCAAACTGTAGAACAAAACTCTAGCCAAATCTGATTTTACCTTCACTTGGGGTGGCTGGAAGAGGGCTAGGTAATAACATACTCTCTGACGTGTGTTAGCACGAGATACAGATCTGTAGCTTATTACATGCAATGAAAGGATTCAGACACGATAGCACAGTAAGACACCTTGGATGAGGTGTCTTACTTGGATGAATTCTTAAACATCAATTCGGGAAGAAATCATTTTTCACATGTGTATAGAATTCCTCACAAGGTCTTGCAAATAGTAGGTGTTCAAAAAAGGATTCTGAATAAATGAAATTAAAATTACATTAAATATTTTAATATCTTGGGTAAGTTATAAGATGGCATACCTGGATCTGTGGCATGTTCATCTTGTATTACTTCTAATTTCCCTAGAAGGAAGGCTCAGATAAAATGCTAACTTCATCAAAATGCTCTGACAGCATATAGAAGTATGTTTTCAAATTTTAAAATGTGCAAATTTTAAGTAATACTGTATAACATACAGTTGAATGGGAGTATTATATCTTATAGTTGGATAGTTGAATTATATCTTATAAAAGGTCGCTTTTTGGTAGTACAGAGGGGTCACAAAAGGACAAAGATTTATTTACTATGAGGAGAAACCTCTCAAATATTTAGAAGTCAGATACAGCAATTGACTGTATTTTATAAAAAAGCAGATTCACATAAATCTCTACTTTACCAAGGAATTACGATATTAAGACTGAGGATAATACATGAATGTTTTTATGTCCTACATGAGGGGAGAGAATTTGGCCTAGAAAAAATGAAAGAGTGGTTCAGTGATTCTAGCAGCTCCGTTAAAGTAACATCACTGTGTTACATGAGGCTTTGGGATCTGTTATCATAGTTTCCCTTTTCATCAAAAGAGGAACAATCATATTTCTCCCACTTTCTCTGATCCTCTTCCAGCGAGAATGAGATCATGTGCTACAATTAATAGCTGAATATTAATTTCCTACTAAAGAAAGTATAATTATTTTTTATTAAATACTAGAAGCCTGGTATTGTCCAAAAAAGGTCTGCTTACTTATATCCCTGTAAGGAGCTGGAAGAAGAAATTTTGATCACGTTGCCAGTGTGCTTCTAAGCGCCCCCAAATATTTGGTTCCATCCTGCAGTTACAAGATTTCTGGCGTTTTGCAGGAGTCATTCATTCCCATTGTACCCCTAACCCCAGGAATCCGTTTTATTAACCTACTTGAAGTGATTCCTGATAAATGAAAGGCATTACCTCCCCTCCCCTTTCTGTTCTTCACAGCACACCCCACTTGCCCATTCACAAACACAATGGAGGAAAGTGTAGAGCCTGAAGCTTGGAACTTTCCTTTCAAAATAAGTAAAATCAATCCTTTTCAAACTATGTTTACCAGAGAGCCAGAGGAGGGAAAAGGAGGTACACCTTACCAGGTAAGATGTACCTTTCAAGGAAAATTAGCATGGCCCCTGTGCAAGAAAGACACGCAAATTCGTGAAGCGTTCCATGTTTTTCTCTTGGGTAAACCAGGGATTTTGATGTGTCAGTGTAGGTTCCTCCTTGATAAGAAAAGGCACCGTTCTGGTGATAATGGAGGAGACTGTGCACGTGTGGGGAGCAAGAGGTAGATGGGAAATCTCTGTACCCTCCTTTCAATTTTATTGTAAACCTAAAACTGCTCTAAAAATAATGAAGTCTTTAAGATAAAAAACTGGTATCTTTTGCAGTTATTTAGGTGAATTTTTTGGCAATAAGATTTAAATATTAATAGTGATGAAGTTAATGGAAGTATCAATAATCTGAAAAGCTGTATACCTATGACTGTCTTTGCCTCACCTTTCTTCCTACTGGTTGAGGTCATATAATAGACGTGCTTTGGTCAAAAGAATATATTTACGACCAGGCAACTGACTTTAGCAGAGCTTGGGACAGAGGATTTCTGATTCAGTTAGGAATTTCAGATACTAATGCAAATCACCACTAGCAGGCACTGTTCACTGAATTACCAAAGGCATTCCCATCCCACACTTCTCCCTCCACCCGCCTCCCATGGCCCCAACTCCACAAATGCGTGTACGTTCACACACTCTAACATAACAGACACTGAATTTTGTTCAGGAACTTGGTGGAGAGCTTTGGCCTTGGGAAGGTAATTCTAGCCAAGGTCTCTGGCGGAGAGGTGTGCATGAAACCAGTCTGGTTAATGAACCATTAAGGGGAAATCTTCTTTCTGGGAGTTTCAGAAAAAGATTCTTTCCCCCTGATAAGGAGGAGACAAAGGAAGCCGAAGTTCCCTCTCTGCACAGCATCCTGCTTCCTGCCTATGAACAAGTTTGTGTGAGGGCGTGACGCCCAAAGTCCTGCAATCCTGAAGGGAGGTCAAGAGACTCACCCAGACCTGGGACCTGACGTCACAAAGGTGTGAATGGACACCATCAACACCTACTGCAAGGCATCTGGTTATACAAGGGAAAAAAGCCTTTTTGTGTGTGTGTGAAGCAGCTAGCAGTGGGGTGTTGTGTTACCTACAGCTTAAAATCCTGTGCTGATACAATGAAGATCCTGTCCTCCAAGTGTGGCCCAACTGTGCAGGATTAAATGATAAAATCTTGCTAAATCGAGCTCTTTTATTTCAAGTCCACCCAGACACTCAGCTACTGGCCCAATTTATGAATATTAAATAGTGATATACTCCAGTTGGTCAGCACTGAATTAATTTTGTTATCTTGATAGAATACAGAATATTTTATTATTCTGAAAAATCACCAGAAGTGATTATTATTCTTGAAAATCTGTCAACAGATAGAGATTTCTAATTTTTTCCATGTGACTTTTTAATAGCGCACTGTAACAAATATTAAAACTGGCTTGAGTGATGGATAATGAAGGCTCCAAGGAAGCAGTAGCTTTTCCTTAAGAAGAGTGATTTTCTAATCTTGTTTCCCACAGCATTTAGAATTTGGAGAGACTCCTCGAGAATAGTTCATAAAAAAAGTAAAACCTATTTGCTTTTTAAAATACTTAATGTAGTCCAGAAACTGCTATGGGTTTTACATGCATTATCCTATTTAACCCTTGCATATCCCCAAATTTTACTTGCTGGAAGCCACACAGTAAGTGGTACAGCTCAAGCCTGGGTCGCCTGACACTAAAGGCCCCTCTCCCAGCATTAGGCCGTGCCTGTGGTTTGTTACCTTATTCACGACTTTCCTCCTTAGGAACCTCTGCAGCAGCCCCTGCATGGGCTCGCCATCCCACCGCAGCTGGACCCAGCGGAAATGCTGTTGCACCAGCAAGTCGGAGCCTTGGAGACAGGCCTTGGCAATGGTTCCCAACAAAAAGCAGTTCTCGTGGAAGTAATAACATTCAGACGTTCCGTTTCCTGAAACAAACCAAAAGCAGCAGTCCAACCTCAGCAAGCCACAACAGGGTACAAGTTCAAATAAGTGAAAGAAAGACGACCATGAAGCATAACATGTGCTCTGTGAAACGGAAAGATGAGAAGGATCTCAAAGCAGCCTGCTTCTCAGCATGGTCTCTCCACCATCTTTACCTTTTTGGAAACTACAGGGGCTTTCAGTGCTGCGATTTTCCAGAGGTCCCAAAAAGTCCCCCAGTAACTCAGACAATGAAGATTTTTCCAAATTCTCTAAGATGATGATGATTTTCTTGTTAGCAGGAGATTGTTTCACTGGGATCAGACATGCTGTGGTCAAAAAGGAAATTCAGTGATTAAAGATTTTACAAAAACCTATACAAACTGGCAAAGATTTAAGTGTTAGCAAAGACGTGACACAATGGGAATGCTCTGACATTGCTGGGAGAGTATAGGATTCTGGAAAACAGTTTGGCATTACTGAATACAGTTGAAGATACACACACACAATGATCCAACATTAGTTCCACAACAGATTCCAAATGGAATCAACTCAAATCTCTACCAACAACAGACTAGATAGGAGTATATTCATACAACGGATATGAAAGTGAACAAATTACAGCTACAAGCAACCGCATGAAGACTTGTCACAAGCAATATATTAAGAAACAAATCACAGAAGGCTACACACAATATGATGCCATCATTTGAAGTTCAAAAAGGGGCAACACTAACCTTATAATTTAGGGATTCATAGATAGTAAAACTTTTAAAAAAGCAAAGAAATGATTATCACAGAAGATAGACTAGTGGTTACCTCCAGAAGGAAGGGTTTGTGAACAGGGGTGGGGCACATGGGCCCATTCTGGAAGCTGGGAATGTTCTATTTTGTGACCCGGTCAGTGGTTAAATGACAACTTTATTTTAAATTATTCATTGATCTGTAAAAATAGGCGGTATGTATTTTATAGATGGATATTTCAGAATACAAAATGTTAAAATCCTTAAATGATCTTTAAATTACACATATGTAAAATATTCATAAAATTATGGAGACAGGACCTCAGGGGCCAGCAGATCCCTCCTTTCATTTTACAGACCTCAGAGAGGTTAAAGAGATTTGACTCAGGTTTCAGAAATAGTGTTAAGGAAGGACCGCGATCTTGGACTTGTGAGTCTTATTTTAGGGGTCCTCACACTAAAGACGGGGGGCTGAACTGCATGTCAACCCAAAGTGAAAGATGGAAAGTAAATGGAAGATTGCTATTATATGTAGAAGGCAAGTCAGTGGATAAAATGTAACTGAAACAGTGCCTGGGCACCTGGCAAGCAGTCAAATGTTGTTAATATTGTAGTTGAAATATATATATATATACACACATATTTATAAATAATACTTCCTATATACCAATGAATAAAAAATTAAAATCACTTTTTAATATTTTAGAAGATTCTAAGATGCCCTAGTCTTAGCTAAGTTAACCTTGCAAAAAAGATTAATTTAAAATACTTGAGAGTGATTTTGTCAAGTATTCCACTTTTCACAAACACTTATGATAGTACATTATACTCTATTCCACCTCCTAGTTACTATAGACACAAATACATTTTCACTTTCAAAAGAAGTCCCTGTAAATGAATCTCTTCTGAGATTGAAATAGCTCTTCTGGATGCTATAAAGCTTTAAAAACTAGAAGACAGGAAACAAAGCCAGCCACCTCTCCACTGAGTTGTATTTGTTGGGGCTATTACACTAGTGTCTGGCGTGTGCTGCGTCCCCTTCCACAGAGCTATTTAGTAAAGAGTGCTACAGTTCTATGCTTCTCAGGTTCAAGTGTTATTTCAAAAATATGTTTGTTACCAAGTATGATAAACCTATCGTTTTTTAAAACAACAATGATAAACTAACAAATCTTTTATACCCAGTGATTTAAAAAAACAAAACAAAACCCAGCAACAACAACAAAACCAGACCAGGTTGGTCTACGTACCTGCTCTTCTGTAACTAAGGACTGAAGGCCTCCAGTTTTGCCTTGATTTGTGTTAAGTGTATGGCTAGTTCCAGCTAGAACGTGTCTGCAGGAACATGTAATTGCATCTCACCAAATGTTTTCCAGTGCCCCCTTGCTGTACATACAATGCTAAGCACTACGGCATGCTGGAGGTGACTGATTCCAACTGGGGGGATGTGGCATTTTAAACTGGACCCGTTACGCGGAATGGCGTCTTGACAGATCAGAAGAAGGCTTTCTAGGTTTAAGAAATGGCATAGGCAGAAGAATGGAGGCCAGGCAGAGCTCAGTCCTAGAAGGGACCAGGGCTTCAAACCAAGGTGAGACTAGTTGCAAGAGTGGCATGACAGACAGCTCAAAGCTGATACATGTGTCTAGTCAGCACAGGCTGGGAGCTTGGGTACAGAGTCACATCAGTGGAATGGAAGCCAGGAGCCCCATCTGTGGGCAGTAGGGCAGCAGGCTGTGTCCTCACTCTGGGCTACACATTACAGTCACCAGGGATCCAACCCCAGAGGTTGTGATGTAGTTGGTCAGTGCTGGGCCTGGGGCATTGGCATTTTATGTGCAGCCAGGGTAAGACTTGCTGATATGAAGTCTCAGAACCCAGCCACAAATGAAAAGTGGAAGGCCCAGGATGTCATGTCAGAAGGGAGTAACTACCAGCTCTGGGGATCAGTGGAAGCCTTTAAGGAGGGGATAAACAGGATTTGACTCCTGCTTTGAGATCTCACTCTGGTGTGAAGAATTGACAGGAGAGCGAAGAAACAAGAAGACACATCTACGGGCTCCTACTGCTGAGGTGGGGACAAGAGGTAACAGGAGGCTCATCCAGGGCCCAGGCACAGAACAAAAGGCCAGTCTGAGATGGAGTGAGCAAAGCTCAGTGGCTGATGTCTTGAGAGAGGGGCAGAAAGGGAATAGCAGAGACAACTCAGAAGTTCCCACCGGAGAAGAGGCCATGCAGTGGATGGAGACGGAGAGCACATGAGCAGGAGCACACTTGAGGCAGGGGAGGTGGTGACAGGTTATGCTTCAGGCCTGAGTGATGAGTGAGGCATCGCTCTTGAGATGTCCGGCAGGGGCTGGGACGAAAGCATGGAGGCAGCAAGGGAGGATTCAGGCTGGAAATAAACGAGTTTATAGGATTGCAGGAGGTCTCTTGGAAAGAGACACAAACTCATTCTCCTGAGTCCACAAGCAAGGACTGTATTGTCAGTGACTTAATTAATCCCACATTTAATGGACAGCTTGTGTCCTAGACAAAAGGGGTGTGGGGTGCTGTTCATAACAGTTGGGTTGGGTTTCCACTTCATCTTTGTTCATCTTGGTCTCCTCTGAGGTACCAATCAAGGGTCAAACAGACTGGGTTTTTTTGGTGAAAAGCTTTGTCTTCAATGCTGCTGGTCTCATATGTTCAATTTTTTCAGTAACATCTGCTTCTCCATCTGACCACTTAAGTTCAACATCCTAAAGCAAGTTGGTCCAAATGTAAATTTCATTTTAGTTGTGAAATAGCACATCTAGTTCAAGTTATTTAACATGGTTTCAATTCTAAAATATTAACCAACCATAGAAACAGAAACTCATTCCACCTTTGGGTTTGAAGGATTATTCAGCCTCTGATCAGGGTTCATGGAGACATAAGATGGCCACTCACCCCTTGTTATAGCTGGAGATTCCTTTCGGCCTATTGTTGGAAAGTCAGCCATTTGGATTCCCTTTGCCCCATGCTAATTCAAAGCCCTATTTCTGAAACTAATCTACCCTTATTTTTCCCTGCTTCCAGCTTTATAGGTATGTCAGCTCTGCCCCTCTCCAGAGGTTAGTAATCTTAACCAGACACCCGCTTGGCTAGGCTCAGGGCTATAGTCCAGCTTTGCATACCCTTGTATTAAAAGTTCTGGATAGCTACTTCTAGAGCAAGACTCATTGGCTTAAAAATAATGAACATATCACATTTATAGTTAAATCCGAACTCCTTTATGTCTAAGGTGACCCCAAGTCCATAATCTCCTCTTTGGGGATGGAAGCAGCCCATCTTTTACATTGTCCACTTAAAACAAGGCTCTGCAGGGATGATGCTCTGAGTCCAGATGAGAAGCAAGGGACAGACCTCCAAAGAGCCTCCAGTAACGCAGGGTCCAAGGAGGAAACTCAATTATGTAGACGTCAGTTACATATTATTACAGTAATTCTATCTTTATTACTTCTGAAGTAGAAAGTTCTCTCAGGAATCCTAAGTATTATTTTAAAATACCAATCTAGTGTTTAATTTTTTTTTTTTTTTTTACTACCACTGTCACATATAATTTTAAAAAGTATCTGTCTTGCTAGCCTAACTCAATACCTTATACTGAGGAGAAATATGACCCAATTCTAATATACGTTCAGACCCTCCTTACCAAATAATGGAGCCATGTGATGTGATGGTCTCTCACAAAAGTCAATATGAGAAGGAAGATGCTATTTTAAAATAAACACAAAATACCCATTGCTTGCATAAGTGCTACGCCATTCTTTTTGAACTGATCTTCTGTTCTACATTCTTTTCTTCACTGGCACCATTTTAGTCTCCATATAAGTTTTCGATTCTTGAAGCTGATTATTTAAAAAAAAAATCTGCTACTCTTCCTTCTTGTATTTTTTCACTCATACACTTCTTTTATTCATTCTCTGTGTCTCTTTTCACTGGCTTTCTTCTACAGAGTCATAGAAAGGAACATATAAGGTAATGTATGTGCTACGCCCACTGGAAGATGAAAGTTCAACGTTCTAACCTCCAGCTGAATGTAAGTAGTTTAAATCTCTATTTCTTTTTTTTTAGAAAATAAAGTTAGAAACCAGGAATAAGTTTAGAACACCATATGAATCAGTATATTCCTCACTTGGTAGTCATATGATTTGATCAGTTTACTTTCTTCGTAAAAAAAAAAAGCAAGACAGTAGCTGATACATAATTCCTGTCCTCTAATTATTCTAAAAGCTTAAGTGGAACAGCCTAGAAACTCCTTTTCTCTGATCCAGATCTCAGCCTTCTCTACATTCTGTCCTTTCCCATCACCCTTTGACCAAAAGAAAATTCCCTGCTAGGGGCTTTCTGCACTACATAAGAAGTGACACCACACCATCCCTAGATCCTTCCCTCTGGCTCACTTGTGATTCCCTGGCACTGCTCAGAAGCTTCTGGTGTCCCCATGTACTCAAAGTGTACGTTCTCCGTTCTCCATGATCTCTTCATTGGCCACCAGTCAGCAGCAGTGGGGCCTACTGCTATGAAAATGATGGTGATGGTGGATGGAGTTTTAGAAGATGAGGATGGACAGCAGCAAGGGAAAGGTCCAAAGCCAGATGGTAATGTTCCTGACATAACATTCAGAGACCTTCAGCGTTTATTCTGGAGCCACTGGAGTATAACAGCAGGAAATTGTCATGAGCAGTTTTTTATTCTAGGGTGAGCCCTCTGGAAACCTGCAGAGGGCTTGGGAAGGAGCGAGAGCAGAGGAAATAAGAAGGATTAGTGATGAGGCCTCCATAGGCCCTTGAGCAAGAAATGATAGGTGGTAGGGGGACTGGAGAGCAGGAGGTGGAGATGAGATATAGGAAGCAGATTCAAAAGAACTCAGGACTGACCAGACGTGGGGAATAAGCCAAATGAGGGATCTATGATAAGCTCCACTTGCTAACTTGGGTAACTGCACTCAAGGTCTTAGCAGGTGAATCTTGTGTTTATGTCTTACTTTTGTTATTAAAAAAAGAAAGAGGGATTTCACACATATAAATTACTGAGCCAAATACAGAATAAAAATCCTTTAATATTTGGAGATGCTACACTATTTCTTACATAAGAGAGTAGAGTGGAGATTTTTTGGCCTCAGTCTGTCATTTGAAAACTTCCTTTTTCAAATCCAATTCACTCTATTTTTATGCCCTATCATCAACTACTGTCTCAACAACTTCTGCACTCTCTAATCTTACTTCTTCCTACCTCCACTGTAAGCAAGTTCTTCCACTTGCTGACAACTAAATATGATTAACATTCCCTTTTTCTTTGTGCATGTTACTTCTTGTATCAGGTTCATCCACTCATTCAACAAGTAATTATTGGCAATCAGTGTACAAGGTGAAATGGAAGAATAAGCTACATTACTAGCCTTCAAGGAGCTCATAACGTGTGTGGGCCAACACAAAAGCCCAAATAATACCCTCACCGTCTTGAACTATAGTTAGGTGGGGCACAGAGGTAAACAAAGCCTACTGCTGTTCATTAGAGGTAGCTGGCATACCTGGAGGGATCAGACAAGCCTTCATTTGGGGGTGTCCTCAGAGTATTTAAACAGGGGCTTCCATGTCTATTTTAACCAGTCCTGTACAACACAGTACTTTACATAGTACCTGCCATGCAGTAGTTATGGGAGGGGCAGTTTGTGTGCTTATTCTAGATGAAATTTTAGAGTAATTATAGATGAAAGCTGCAGCATAAACAAAGACATGGAGAGTGGGAAAGCAAAGGAAATGTGAGGAAGAAATACTGTATTCTGCTGGAGCTTAGATACCTATTTTTAAAAAGGATCAGATATTCCAAAGAAGATATACAAATGACCAACAGGTACAGGAAAACAGGTTCAACATCACTAAATGATCAGCGAAATGCAAATCAAAACCACAATGAAATATCATTTCATAACTGTTAGAATGGCTATCATCAATAAGAGTTAACAAATGTTGGTGGGGATGTGTACAAAAGGGAACCCTTTCACACTGTTGGTGGGAATATAAATTGGTGCAGCCACTAAGAAAAACAGTCCTCAAAAAACAAAAAATAGAACTACCATATGATCCAGGAATCCCACTTCTGGGTATATATCCCAAGCAAATGAAATCAGGATCTTGAAGAGATTATCCACACACCTGTGTTCATTGCAACATAATTCACAAGAGCCAAAATACGGAAACAATCTAACTATCCATCAAGAAATGAATGGATAAAGAAAATGTGGCATACGTATAAAATGTAATGTCATTCAGCCATGAGAAAAAAGGAAATCCTGCCATTTGCGACAACATGGATGGACCTTGAGGGCATTATGTTAAGTGAGATAAGTCAGACAGAGAAGGACAAATACTGCGTGATATCACTTGTATGTAGAATCTAAAAAGGCCGAACTGATGAAACAGAGTAGAATGGTGGTTGTCAGGGGCTGGAGGGTGAGGGAAATGAGATGTCAGTCACAGGGCACAAACTTTCAGCTGTAAGTCGAATAAGTTTCAGGGGTTAATACTGTATCTATTGTATACTTGAAAGTTGCTAAGAGTAAATATTAAATGTTCTCACTGTAAGAAAAGAATGGTAATTATGTGACTTGATGGAGACGTTAGCTAATGCTACAGTGGTAATCATTTTGCAATACAGAAGCGTATCAAATCAACGAATTGTATACCTTGAACTTACTCTATGTTGTATCTCAATTATTTCTCAAAAGATTAAATTAAATTTAAAAGGGTCCGATAAGCAAATTAAGTGGATCAGTGTCCTAGAATGGAAGACCCTGAATGGGACTGACGTAGTTCAGTGGGTGACTGGGGCATGTGGGAGTCAAGAATCACAGAGCGCTTTTAATCAGGGCTCTGGTGGTCTGTGAAGGATGTTCAGGGAGCGCAAGAGGTAGGCAGAGCAGCCACTTACAGGAAAGTAGACAAAATATAGTAAAAGGAGGCATAAAGTGGGATGGTACCAATGGGGATGGATGAAAAAGGCACACTGAGATCCATTTGGCAGGACATGACCATGGACTGGCTGTGGGACAGGAGTGAGGGGTCCATGACTCAGAGGACCTGGGGGTTCTAGATGGTCCTAACATGGCTTAAAAATTAAGACAGTTGAAAACATTGAAACATTGAAAGAACAACCTCCCAAATGTTCACTTAAAAACCAGGATGTCTGGCTTCTTCTTCCAAGTCACAAGACCGCATGTCACTGAGTCTACACGCAGCTGCTCACAGCTCGGAGCTGCTGCCCTCATGGCGACGGAGAGAGGCTTCCCCTCCTCCAGCCCCAACCAGCCTGCTTCACCCCTTAAGGTGGCTTTTTGGCACCCGTGGGCGTTTAGGTTTTCAAGTCTGCCAGGGAGACCTGACTTCCAAGTGTGGGGTGCCAAGAGACTCACCAAACTGAGAAATTAGGAAGAAGAGTTCTTTCTAAGAAGATGCTCCCCAACGATTTAGAAATGCTGAGTTGGTCACCTTCGCATCCTTCTTGACCTAATTCACTGTTCTCAGATTTTTTTTTTCTAGCTCTCTAAGTTTAGAGCAGAATTCAGTCTAATTGCTAATCTACTCTGATAGGGTGAGAGCACAATATTTTAACTTCTTACTTTGAAATGACGCAAGACTGAACGTTGAAAACCATAGGGGGCTTTTGTTATAAAACTAAGGGGAGAAAAAAAAATGTTGGCAGGTGAGTTTTTGAGGAGCAGCGGTTGGGCAGTGAGTCGGGTCAGGCTGAGGAGCCGGAATGCCTAGTTTGAGGCCTACTCTGCTGCGTCCTCACTGCAGGGCACTTAACCTCTTGTCTCAAGTGTTTATAAATCAGGGTGTTTACAGAGTCAAAGCTTAATAAACATTAGCTATTGTTAGTATCATCATCAGAGAAAACAGCTTTTCTCTGTAGCTTACTCTCACTAGTTTCTGGCCAAAGACTGGCCTGAGTACTAGAGCAACATTCAGATTCTGGGGGGATTTTCTTGTCCCCAAAATGTGCTTCTAGGCTTGTGGATTCCTCAGTTCCCCTCTAAATCTGCCTCCTAATTTTATTTCTTGACTTAGGAACTCCTGGTAATTTCCCTCTTCCTCAACCTGGTCACCAGCTGTCCCAGCCACAAGGTTATCTCCCTTGATCACAGCTCCAGAGATAAGAATCACCCCTCTCCCTAAAAAAGAGACCTGAATTCACATTTCAACTCACCCTTCACCCAGCTCACAGCTCCCTCCTTCACCCGCTCCCCAGGGTCCCTGTGGTTTTGAGCCTCTGGAGACCAGAGGTTGGTCCATTTCAGTTTTATTTCACTAGTCATGCTATATACTATGCAGAGTTACACTAACTCCACCTGTGCTGAAGCTTGGGGTGTTATGCTCTGGAGCCTAAGATAGAAAATTTATGAAAACTTTATATTAATAAACATGTTTAATCACGGTTCTGCCACTACGTAGTTGTGGTAAGTTACTGAAACTCTCTATGCCTGTTTCCTCACCTTTGAAATCGAGATAATACCAACCTACATAGGGCTGCTGTGGAGATTAAATGAGTTATTTAATGCATGTCATGTGTTTAGCAAAGTGCCAGTCAATGGCATACTAAGAATGACGTGGAGAAAGCAGTGCACCCCAGGTGCAGCAATAGGGGTGCTTTCGCTGTACAGAATTTATGAATAATAATAATATTTACTAAAAACCTATCTCCTGGGGCTTCCCTGGTGGCGCAGTGGTTGGGAGTCTGCCTGCCAGTGCAGGGGACGCGGGTTCGAGCCCTGGTCTGGGAAGATCCCACATGCCGCAGAGCAACTAGGCCCATGAGCCACAACTACTGAGCCTGCGCGTCTGGAGCCTGTGCTCCGCAACAAGAGAGGCCGCAATAGTGAAAGGCCCGCGCACCGCGATGAAGAGTGGCCCCTGCTCGCCGCAACTAGAGAAAGCCCTCACACAGAAACGAAGACCCAACACAGCCATAAATAAATAAATAAATAAATAAATAAATAATTAAAAAAAAACAAAAAAAACAAAAACCTATCTCCTTATTATCACTGTGCAATTTTTAACTGCACCAATAACGCAATGCTTAGTTCTGCTAAGGTGGACTGCTCCCACCACCCCCTCCCTTGGTATCCTCTAGTGCCAGTTACGTAGTATGCTCCCAACAGATAATTTATAAACAAAAGAAGAAAAATATAGGATGTGCAATAGATGCAATGGTATGTACATGAAAATAATTTTTTGCAAGTGCTCACCTGGGTTCCCAGTTTTCATCCCACAGCTGCTCCGTAACTGAAAAGTCAACTTAAATTTATCCCCAAGCAACAACATTTATTTCCGTATAACGGCTTACTTGAAGGGCATGCCTTTCGGTTATCACAATTCAGTTTGCTGAGATGGTCTTACCGCTACTGATGAACAGATCTACTAGCTGGTCCTTGGAGAAACCAGTATCCACTTCAGCTCTCACTATTTCACAGGGGACTCCTGCAGCCATTTGTCTGTGCTGTGATAAGAGAGTGATTAGTTCTATACGCTTTTGTGTTTTCAAAGAAAAGGAGAGGGTACGTGAGTGGTCCCTACCTTCATGCAGAGTGCAAGCTGATGGGCTATGTAGTCTTGCAAGCTTCCTTCTGGGCCGTGGAAAATGACATTATGATATTGCTCGACCTATTAACAAAACAAGAAGAAACCTTAGGTAAAAATGCTATGAAGGGAAAAAAGTGGTACACAAGTGTAGAATTTCCTTTCTGATTGTCACCAGCCTTTCAAAAGATTAAAAATATTATTTTAGGGGTTAGCTTCATTCATTGGGCATGTGAAGTCTTTCATTTTAAGGTGAAACACTGGCAAACATATTATTTATATAGTATTTTACATTTTATATAGTACTTACATATTTATAGCAAGAGATGGCATTGTTTTAAAGAGCATACTCCTTCCCCCTCCATTTTCTACACTGAGGTTCAGTATATTAGCTGGGAACACAATTCCTAGCATGTTTTTGTCCCTTGCAGATGTTCCATAATTTTTTTCTTTATTATCCCTTACAGATGCTCTTTAGTTTGAATTTTCCCAATGCATATTTTACTTTTCAGAGGTTAAAATAGCAATGAATGTTTTTCAGGAAATTTTGGAAAATACAAAGAAAAATAAAGAAGCAGAACAGAAATCACTGAAGCAACCACTGTAAATATTTTTATGTTTCTTGCCAGCTTTTTTCTCTGCATAGTTGATGTGTGTGTATTTGTTTTTTTTTCTTTTTTTCTTTTAAAGAGACAGCCTTTATTTTAAGGATTTTTACATTGAAGACTTCAAAAAGTGGTAGGTTTTTAGAACTTATTGACCTGTATTTAAAAGGAACTGTTGACAAAGATTCGCCAGAAATAATCTGAACAAGCGGGAAAGTACAGTTAATACTTCTGAAACCTACTAAAATAACTCCAGGACATATGGTTTATCTGACATAACGATACCTCTAAATGGTGTCACTGATATGAAACTGACTGCTTCTTTTCTAAACACACAGTGGTATAATTAACAATATTCAATCACTTCTGTTTTTTCCTGAATATATAAAAATTAAAATACCAATTAAAAAACTAATATATTTTTCTCTTTCAATGTTTCTTACAGATACAATTTCAATATTTTCATTCAATAGTGGTGTGGTTTAAGAGATTTTTCATTCACAAGTCAAACAACAATCTACCCAAAGGGAACTGATAGTCTATAGGCTCATAGTGCAAATAAAGAGTTCGGGAATGCAGCAACTGACCTTTCTAAAATACAAAACGGATGAAATTCTTAGAAGATACATGTAACAAGCTCTACTAAGCAGTTGGCCACAGAACTAGAACATCTGATAATTTTCCTGGTGATTCACTGGGACTCCAGATGTTTCCAAACTCAACTTGAACCCTCATCTTAGGCTTTGTATTTTGCTTTTCCAGTTTCGCTAATGACACAAACATGATTCAAATCCTTGAAGTAGTCATTATAGTCAAGGGCATATCCTACAACAAACTTGTCTGGAATTTCAAATCCAACAAAGTCTGGTCTATATGCAACACTCTGAGGGGTCCTTTTAACAGGCAAGCTTGTAACCTTGAGCATCTTTGGATTATTCTGCTTGACCAAGGAAAGCAAGGTTTGCATTGTTTTGCCAGTGTCAATTATATCTTCAACAATCAAGGCATTCTTTCCAGTTAAAGTTGAGAGATCATCTCCACCAATTACTTTTATGTCACCTGTTGACTGGTCATTACGGTAGCTCTTCAGTCTAATAAAATCTACAGTCATAGGTATAGATCTGTCACTATTTCTCTTCAGTGCTTTGATGTAATCCAGCAGGTCAGCAAAGAATTTATAGCCCCCCTTGAGCACACAGAGGGCCACGATGTGATGGCCTCCCATCTCCTTCATCACATCTCGAGCCAGCCGTTCAGTCCTGTCCATAATTAGTCCATGAGGAATAGACACCTTTTCCAGATCCTCAGCATAAATGATTAGGTATACAATATACATCTAGGTCATAACCTGGTTCATCATCATTAATCACGACGCGAGGGCTGCGGGTTGCCATAACGGAGCCGGCTGGTGCGCGGGCTGAGGGCAGTCTGGGCAGGAGAAGCCGGCGGGGCCGAACAGGAGGCAGCGCCGCGCAGGAAAGCAGAGTGGTCCGCCCGAGCGCTCTTCGCCGCCGCCGCTCAAAGCCCAGGCGCCTGTATTTGGTTTTTAAGAAGGATACAGGGGTGTAATCTTCTTACAGCTATTGTATATCAGAGGATATCTTTGTGTTGACTTTTTGCATAAAAGACATCTTCATGAGTATTCAATTCTTGTATCAACTATGTGATCCCATTCTTCTGGAAGCACTGAATTCCAGAAATCTAGGTAGAGACTGACTGATACTTTTACTTTGTGAAAATGAAAACTCTTGCCTGGAAGCCTATAGGGTCTTAAAAAAATCTTTATCCTCATGTATAAGGATATCTCGCCTAACAACATGTGGAGATGTAGTGGGTGCTGGGACAGAAAGCCATGCCCTTTTATGTATGTCAAGGGCCGTGACGTTTGGAGTAAAATGTGGAGGGGAGGTCAGCCTCCCACCTCCATGATCCCAGGGCTGAGTTCCCACTCCCAGCCCACATGTTGGGGAGAAACTTTCTTCTTGGAAAGGTCTTGCAGAAAAGCACCTGTGCAGGTGTAGCACCTACCTAACGAGTACAGTTGACGAAGCTCATATATGAGGATTGAGCCACCCATACTTAGAGAAGTGTTAGACACAACAGGGTCTGTTCCCTCTTTATAATTTGGAATGGGACAATGTAAGAACATGTATATCTTTGTCCTATTGTTTCTCTGCTGTGCTCTGATGGGTTTGTCCCTTTTACATAACAGGGGAAGGGCACATCCTTGAGGGTAGCCGGAGTAGACTTCTACGAAGACAGTGACTATGCCCCTGGCTCCTTACAGGAAAAGGCAGGTTCTGAGATATGAAAGGAAGGCTTGAGGGAAAGCCCTTAGCATGGAAGGAAGAGGGAACTCCTTCCTTACCTGGGGACTTTAAGACCTGAGCTTTGGCCTCCCAGGAGACCATGACATAAACTTAGAGGAACTCCTAGAAAGTGGAGGAAAACTAGTCTTGACCACTGGGTGTCTGAAAATGAGCTAAGGAGGGAAGTGATTCTTAAAGGGGTCCCTTGACGTTGCACTTGGGACTGGGTTTTAGGCTCTGAAAGACAATTTATCTGGTAGCCACCAGTGATTTACTCTGAGTTTAAATATTATTCCACCATTGCTAAGCCTTCAATGAAAAAGGGAAGAGCTGGATTCACACTGGGGGTAGGGCAGCAACACGGAGAGTCGTGGCTGGAAGACACATGACAGTGGCTGTAGCTGCCTGAGGAACGTCAGGATCCTAAAGCCACAGGATGAACTCCACAGTGGCTGGCCTGGGCTGTTTTCTGTGGTACTGAGAATCTGTGAGCCAAGCAACGGTAGAGATGCCGGCCAGGACCAAGACTGGGACACGGCCTCTTCCAGAGACATGGGAGAGATAGTATCCTAAAAAGTTCAGTTGAGGTTCTGCTTCTTAGACAGTGAGGCCATAGAGCCATAAGACTTCAGGGGTAAGTTATTATTAAAGAAGAATTATTGAAGAATAATATGTTCTCATTTGTACCTATGTGATGGGGAAGCTTGGGGATACACAGATTATACTTTTCATTAAAAAATGTTGCCCAGATTTATCTAGTTAGGGCCTCTTTCTCCCAATTTTAAATGCAATATGGTAAATCCTTTTGATAGGCACAAACTTTTTTGGCTTGGGAAATTTTTCTTCCATTATGTTTTTGTTAATTTCTCCTCTTCTAGTTCTAATTCTAAGGAACACCTACAAGGCTTAAGTTCCCTTGCTGTTCTCTGTAAGGACATCTGTCCCCTTATCTTTTCATTTCTCTCTCTCTGTCATTCTCTTCTGCATTCTGGGAGTGAACTCCTCACGTTAGTTTTTCATAACCCTGAATGGAACATTCATTTACCATCTCACTTTTGCTCTCTATGATCTCAAGGACAATTTTAATGATGCCATCGCATTTTTAGTTGTTCTTATAGTTCCTTGCTTCATCCGTCTCCTTTCCAACACTCTTCCTTTTAATCTTAGCCTGCACTCTATCATGGCTTTCTTGCCCTGCTTTCATAGTCTATCTCCTTGCATTCTCTAGAGAATGAACATAATTTTCCAAACTTCTTTGCTCTTTATTTTTAAGCTGTGTTCTTCTGAGTTTTCAGAAGGATAACACTGTTCTGTTCTGCAGTATTCTTCCATAGGTATAATGTTAACTTGCCATTGGTATTCATATCCTGTGAAACCACAGGAAGAATTCTGCAGTAAAGCAGGATGTGTGGACCATCACTGATTTTACTCGCTGTTCACTGATTTTCCAGCTAAATTCCTGCCTTAGGTCACTGGACAAATGGTGGGCTGGTGTCTATAATTTCTAGTTAAACTCCAGGATCCAGCACTGGCTGCAGTGGACGGAACTCCCGCTGTCCACCTTGGCGGACAAATACATGAGATGAACTGCAGTACCGGAAGCAGGATGCTCTGGTACCCGTCCCACCGAGAGTGCTGATATAATATACTTCCTGGATGCAACACGGTCTCACCAAAGCCCACCGACTTCCTGCTCAGGGATTTCTCGGATCCAAACTCTGAATGGCTGTGGAAGGACCTGTGTTGACAGGGGGTTGAGGATAATATCATGGTGCAGCAAAAAGCAGAGGCAGTAAAGGATACATGCCCAATTTTCTAACTGCTGTAAATCTTGCTTTTTTGAATCATTAGTAAGATGGTAAGAGAAAGATAAAAGTGTTTTCCTACTAAATCTCAGGTAGGTCTCCAATAAAGTAAACCCAACACTCTCTTGCCCCTAAAGTTAGTGAAAATTTTTTCTAGATTCTTAAAACAGGAAGACCTCAGTTCTATTTTTCTCTGTTATTGTGAAGTTTTATCACTTTTAAAAAGTACTTTTAGTGGGAAATTGTGTGTTAGGTACTTGCCAGGTGCAATTTTAAACCAGAAATCTTGAGCTCTCCAAATTAATCCCAAACTGCCATGATTTACAGTGTAGAAATTCTCTCACAAGGAATGGATTGTTTCACACCAGTGGAACAGGATAAAGCTTTTCAAGATTTACTGAATATTCCAGCCCTGAGATTTTCAACTAGCACTGCTATTTAGTCCTGTCTCACTTTTGAAAACACGAGTGCTCTTTATAGCCATTGTGTCAAACTGCCTACATTTTCTTAAGATTGATTTTGAAATCATATAACAGCAAGAGACCCAACTTCATAGATAAGCTGTCTTCAATTCCAACACCTCATTTTTTCTCAGATTGTCGGTTCTCAGGAAAGACAGGAATTTTAAACGTTCCATTTAAAATTTCATTGAAAGGCCATTCACCAGCAGTAAGCATTTCTGTTCACACACTCTATTATCCTTTCTGGAATAAGGTAAAATATAAATAAATGAATTCAATAAGTAAATCACGGTAAAAGACTTCCCGATCATTCAGACATTCTAATGCATGCATCCTATTAGTAGGTTTCTCCTCATTTCAGGCATTATCAATTTTTTGTTAATGGTATTTTGTTCTACCTCATCAAATGATACAGTTGTGTTGGTTACCATTTAAGATCTGAACAAAAAATTATGGAAGCCTTTTGCTCTACTGAGACTGGTGCAAACATGCAAAGCTATGCCAAGAAAACATATTTATCTGTTCTAGTGCTACCATATTATTTCTCCAAATAGCAAGATCTGAGGTATAATAAATATACATGCTCCATGCTTCCAGCAGAGGGCTCTAAAGATAGACAGGTAGGTAGGCATTATAGATGGACAGACAGGAAGGCAGACAGATTTTTTGGGGGGAGGAGGAGGTAAATATTTGAATTCTGTTGAAAGGAGATCTATTTTTTGAAAAACAAATTCAACTTCTAAAATGTGAATTGTAGTCACCAGAATTATCTTCTAAGTGCATGCTTACAGTGTGACATTTCTGCTCATTAGGAAACAGACACTGGGCTTTTTTATCACAGTTGGTACCAATCCCTTTTATTCTTGTGTCTTCACAGCCTATTCAGGAAGCTCTTATCACAAGTCAATTAGTGCTTTGTGAGGCAAATGAATTCTGGATTAAATGGAAACAATGACCTCCACAAAATCCCATCCATCCCTTTATTTTTTTCCCTCCACAGTGTTTTTCTGCAGAAAGGAGTTTACCAGAGGAGCTATAGTCTCCACTAGGGTCAATGTAGCACCTGCAATGTGTTTTCAGACTTGTGGCATTATTTTAAAGCAATAAACTTCAACTTTTGTTTGGAGTTTCACTTGTCAGAGTCTGAGGAAAAGCTTCTACTACCCTGAGACGGTTTTAGGCCAAGTTGTGTTGAGATGCTGAACTCAAAAAAGAATGAAAAATAAAAGGTCTTTACCAAGTTAATAAAATTGGAATGGTTATAGAATAAAGGGACATGCTTTATAGCTAAGATGTTCATTCCAACCTCTTCTGGAACTTAATTTTTAAAGAACTGATTTATATATGACTTTAGAGCCACATACAATACAGTTACTGTCAACTTATTCATGTAAAATCCCCCCAAACAATATTGGTACATCCAGCATCAGGGATACACAAAACCAGAGTCTTTCATGTTAGGGGTTTTAGGCATTTGCTGAGGTCCCTCTTTATAGAATAGGTGTAAGAGAATAATGGAATTCAAGAGAAATTAAGTTCACACACAGAGGGACACCCATACTATATGCTTTTTAAAATTAGCTTAGTGAAACCATAAAAGCCAAGATCAGACTTGGTTACTAACTTCAAATAAAGATAGGCCCTCACTTATTAACAGAGAAGTAGTAACTTGGGTGTTATAACTATTTAAAAAGTAAAACTATAAGATATAATTCTTGGATATAATTTCCCCCTTGTCACCTCACCTCTGGCACTCATGAACTCTTCCTGCTCCAGACCTCCTCTGGGCTGACACTTGCCCTACTGGCCAGAATCTTCTTACACTGTAGCCAGGGAAGCCAAGGATCAACTGGTGTTGGAATCACCTCTTCCTCATACCAGGGAACTGGCTTCCTTCTTCCACTAGGACCTTTCCCACCATTGCCCCTTCATGCTCTGAATAAGCTCAGGCTAAACTGGGTCATTTGCTAAAGGGGTTGATGAGCTTTTGTGGGCCGTCTTAGATACGTAACCATCATTTACAACATTACTTCTATGGGAACATAGCAAACTTATTTTGGGAATGTAAGAAGCTAAGTAGAATCTCCTAGTGATGATTCTTCATGATGAGCATTGCACATATTTGAGTGGACAGCCAATATAATTCTCAAGAATTCTGTCCATGGGGATTCAGAGTTCTACATTTAAAAATAGGGCTCAAGGGACCTTCCAGATGGAGGAGGAGTAAGACTTGGAGATCACCTTCCTCCCCACAAATACATCAGAAATACATCTACATGTGGAACAACTCCTACAGGACATCTACTGAACGCTGGCAGAAGACCTCAGACTTCCCAAAAGGCAAGAAACTGCCCATGTACCTGGCCGTGTGGCTGACAAGGTCTTGGTGATCCAGCTGGGTGTCAGGCCTGAGCCTCTGAGTTGGGAGAGCCAAGTTCAGGATATTGGTCCACCAGAGCCCTCCCAGATACACGTAATATCAAACGGTGAAAGCTCTCCCAGAGATCTCCATCAAAATGCTAAGACCCAGCTCCACTGAACGACCAGCAACCTACAGTGCTGGACACCCTACGCCAAACAACTAGCAAGACAGGAACACAACCCCACCCATTAGCAGAGAGGCTGGCTAAAAACATAGTAAGGTCACAGACACCCCAAAACACACCACCGGATGCGGTCCTGCCCACCAGAAAGACAAGATCCAGCCTCATCCACTAGAACACAGGCATTAGTCCCCTCCACCAGGAAACCTACAAAACCCACTGAACCAACCTTAGCCACTGGGGGCAGACACCAAAATCAATGGGAACTATGAACCTGCAGCCTGCGAAAAGGAGCCCCAAACACAGTAAGTTAAACAAAATTAGAAGACACAGAAATATGCAGCAGATGAAGGAGCAAGGTAAAAACCCACCAGACCAAACAAATGAAGAGGAAATAGGCAGTCTACCTGAAAAAGAATTCAGAATAATGATAGTAAACATGATCCAAAATCTTGAAAATAGAATGCAGAAAATACAAGAAACGTTTAAAAAGGACCTAGAAGAACTAAAGAGCAAACAAATAATGATGAACAACACAATAAATGAAACTAAAAATTCTCTAGAAGGAATCAATAGCAGAATAACTGAGGCAGAAGAAAGGATAAGTGACCTGGAAGATAAAATAGTAGAAATAACTACCACAGAGCAGAATAAAAAAAAGAAGGAAAAGAATTGAGGACAGTCTTAGAGACCTCTGGGACAACATTAAACACACTAACATTCAAATTATAGGGGTCCCAGAAGAAGAAGAGGAAAAGAAAGGGACTGAGAAAATATTTGAAGAGATTATAGTTGAAAACTTCCCTAATATGGGAAAGGAAAGAGTCAATCAAGTCCAGGAAGCGCAGAGTCCCATACAGGATAAATACAAGGAGAAATATGCCAACACACATGTTAATCAAACTATCAAAAATTAAATAAAAAGAAAAACTATTAAGAGCAGCAAGGGAAAAGCAACAAATAACATACAAGGGAATCCTCATAAGGTTAACAGCAGATCTCTGCAAGCCAGAAGGAAGGGGCAGGACATATTTAAAGTGATGAAAGGGAAAAACCTACAACCAAGATTACTCTACCAGGCAAGGATCTCATTCAGACACGATGGAGAAATTAAAACTTTTACAGACAATCAAAAGCTAACAGAATTCAGCACCACCAAACCAGCTTTACAAAAAATGCTAAAGGAACTTCTTTAGGCAGGAAACACAAGAGAAGGAAAAGACCTACAGTAACAAACCCAAAACAATTAAGAAAATGGTAATAGGAACATACATATTGATAATTACCTTAAATGTAAATGGATTAAATGCTCCAACCAAAAGACATACACTGGCTGAATGGATACAAAAACAAGACCCGTATATATGCTGTCTACAAGAGACCCACTTCAGACCTAGGGACACATACAGACTGAAAGTGAGGGGATGGAAACAGATACTCGGGGCAAATAGAAATCAAAAAAAACCTGGAGAAGCAATTCTCATATCAGACAAAATAGACTTTAAAACAAAGACTATTACAAGAGACAAAGAAGGAAACTACATAATGATCAAGAGATCAAACCAAGAAGAATATATAATATTGTAAATATTTATGCACCCAACATAGGAGCACCTCAATACATAAGGCAAATGCTGACAGCCATAAAAGAGGGAAGTCAACAGTAACACAGTCACAGTAGGGGACTTTAACACCCCACTCTTACCAATGGACAGATCAGCCAAAATGAAAATAAATAAGGAAAAACAAGCTTTAAATGATACATTAAACAAGATGGACTTAATTGGTATTTATAGGACATTCTATACAAAAACAACAGAATACACTTTCTTCTCAAGGGCTCATGGAACATTCTCCAGGATAGATCATACCTTGGGTCACAAATAAAACCTTGGTAAATTTAAGAAAACTGAAATCATATCAAGTATCCTTTCCGACCACAACACTATGAGACTAGATATCAATTACAGGAAAAAATCTGTAAAAAATACAAACACACGGAGGCTAAACAATACACTACTGAATAACCAAGAGATCACTGAAGAAATCAGAGGAAATCAAAAAATACCTGGAAACAAATGACAATGAAAATGTGACGACCCAAAACCTATGGGATGCAGCAAAAGCAGTTCTAGGAGGGAAGTTTATAGCAATACAATCCTACCTTAAGAAACAAGAAACATCTCAAATAAACAACCTAACCTTACACCTAAAGCAATTAGAGAAAGAAGAACAAAAAAACCCCTAAGTTAGCAGAAGGAAGGAAATCATAAAGATCAGATCAGAAATAAATGAAAAAGAAATGAAGGAAATGATAGCAAAGATCAATAAAACTAAAAGCTGCTTCTTTGAGAGGATAAACAAACTTGATAAACCACTAGCCAGACTCATCAAGAAATAAATGGAGAAGACTCAAATAAACAGAATTAGAAATGAAAAAGGAGAAGTAACAACTGACACTGCAGAAATACAAAGAATCATGAGGGATTACTACAAGCGACTATATGCCAATAAAATGGACAACCTGGAAGAAATGGATAAATTCTTAGGAAAGCACAACCTTCCGAGACTGAACCAGTAAGAAACAGAAAACACGAAGAGACCAATCACAAGCACTGAAATTGAAACTGTGATTAAAAATCTTCCAACAAACAAAAGCCCAGGACCAGATGGCTTCACAGGCGAATTCTATCAAACATTTAGAGAAGAGCTAACACCTATCCTTCTCAAACTCTTCCAAAATATAGCAAAGGGAGGAACACTCCCGAACTCATTCTACGAGGCCATAATAACCCTGATACCAAAACCAGACAAAGATGCCACAAAAAAAGAAAACTACAGGCCAATATCACTGATGAACACAGATGCAAAAGTCCTCAACAAGATACTAGCAAACAGAATCCAACAGCACACCAAAAGGATCATACACCATGATCAAGTGAGGTTTATCCCAGAGATGCAAGGATTCTTCAATATCTGCAAATCAATCAATGCGATACACCGTATTAACAAACTGAAAGAGAAAAATCATATGATCATCTCAATAGATGCAGAAAAAGCTTTTGACATAATTCAACACCCATTTATGATAAAAACCCTCTAGAAAGCAGGCATAGAGGGAACTTACCTCAACAAATAAGGCCATATATGACAAACCCACAGCCAACATTGTTCTCAATGGTGAAAAACTGAAACCATTTGCTCTAAGGTCAGGAACAAGACGAGGTTGTCCACTCTCACCACTATTATTCAACATAGTTTTGGAAGTTTTAGCCACAGCAATCAGAGAAGAAAAAGAAATAACAGGAATCCAAATTGCAAAAGAAGTGAAACTGTCACTGTTTGCAGATGACCTGATACTATACATAGAGAATCCTAAAGATGCCACCAGAAAACTACTAGAGCTAATCAATGAATTTGGTAAAGTAGCACGATACAAAATTAATGCCCAGAAATCTCTTGCATTCCTATGCGCTAGTGATGAAAAATCTGAAAGAGAAATTAAGGAAACACTCCCATTTACCATTGCAACAAAAAGAATAAAATACCTAGGAATAAACCTACCTAGGAAGACAAAAGACCTGCATGCAGAAATCTATAGGACACTGATGAAAGAAATTAAAGATGATATAAACAGATGGAGAGATATACCATGTTCTTGGAATGGAAGAATCAACATTGTGAAAATGATTATACTACCCAAAGCAATCTACATATTCAGTGCAATCCCTATCAAACTACCAATGGCATTTTTCACAGAACTAGAACAAAAAATTTCACAATTTGTATGGAAACACAAAAGACCCTGAAGTGCCAAAGCAATCTTGAGAAAGAAAAATGGAGCTGGAGGAATCAGGCTCCCAGACTTCAGACTATACTACAAAGCTACAGTAATCAAGACACTATGGTACTAGCACAAAAACAGAAATATAGATCAATGGAATAGGATAGAAAGCCCAGAGGTAAACCCATGCACATATGGTCACCTTATCTTTGATAAAGGAGGCAAGAATATACAATGGAGAACGACAGCCTTTTCAATAAGTGGTGCTGGGAAAACTGGACAGCTACATGTAAAAGAATGAAATTAGAACACTCCCTAACACCATACACAAAAATACACTCAAAATGGATTAAAAACCTAAATGTAAGGCCAGAGACTATAAAAGTCTTAGAGGAAAACATAGGCAGAACACTCTATGACATAAATCACAGCAAGATCCTTTTGGACCCACCTCCTAGAGAAATGGAAATAAAAACAAGAACAAACAAATGGGACCTAATGAAACTTCAAAGCTTTTGCACAGCAAAGGAAACCATAAACAAGACAAAAAGACAGCCCTCAGACTGGGAGAAAATATTTGCAAATGAAGCAACTGACAAAGGATTAATCTCCAAAATTTACAAGCAGCTCATGCAGCTCAATATCAAAAAAGCAAACAACCCAATCCAAAATTGGGCAGAAGACCTAAATAGACATTTCTCCAAAGAAGATATACTGATTGCCAACAAACACATGAAAGAATGTTCAACATCACTAATCATTAGAGAAATGCAAATCAAAACTACAATGAGGTCTTACACATCACACCAGTCAGAATGGCCATCATCAAAAAATCTACAAACAATAAATGCTGGAGAGGCTGTGGAGAAAGAGGAACCCTCTTGCACTGTTGGTGGGAATGTAAATTGATACAGCCACTATGGAGGACTGTATGGAGGTTCCTTAAAAAACTAAAAATAGAACTACCACATGATCCAGCAATCCCACTACTGGACACATACGCTGAGAAAACCATAATTCAAAAAGAGTCATGTACCACAATGTTCACTGCAGCTCTATTTACAATAGCCAGGACATGGAAGCAACCTAAGTGTCCATCGACAGATGAATAGATAAAGATGTGGCACATGTACACAACGGAATATTACTCAGCCATAAAAAGAAATGAAATTGAGTTATTTGTAGTGAGGTGGATAGACCTAGAGTCTGTCATACAGAGTGAAGAAAGTCAGAAAGAGAAAAACAAATACTGTATGCTAACACATATATATGGAATCTTAAAAAAAGAAAAAAAAAATGGTTCTGAGGAACCTATGGGCAGGACAGGAATAAAGACGCAGACATAGAGAATGGACTTGAGGACATGGGGAGGGGGAAGGGTAAGCTGGGACGAAGTGAGAGAGTGGCATGGACATATATACACTACGAAATGTAAAATAGATAGCTAGTGGGAAGCAGCCCCATAGCACAGGGAGATCAGCTCAGTGCTATGTGTTCACCTAGAGGGGTGGGATAGGGAGGGTGGGAGGGAGATGGAAGAGGGAGGAGATATGGTGATATATGTATATGTATAGCTGATTCAGTTTGTTATAAAGCAGAAAGTAACACACCATTGTAAAGCAAATATATTCCAGTAAAGATGTTTAAAAAAAAAAGAATAAAAAAAAATAGGGCTCAGATCAGGGTGATCTACTCATGTATTTTTCTAAATATAATAATTATTCACATTCATTGAATTATTAACTTACAGGGTTATTAATAAGCTAATAAAAGTTGCAAACTGGCTAAGAGAAAAGTTTGAGTTAATAAAAAGTTCAACTATTATAATGTTATTAGTGATTCAAACTCAATTAAGTTAAATGTCTCCTATTAACTCAAGGATGAAGACTTAAAATTCACTTGTATTACGTAACTATTCAATGAAAGTATTTAAAATTAACATCATTTAAACAAAACCAAAAAGCCTGATTTAAAGGTTTCACTGCGTTTGGTTTCCTGCATAAGGGCTTTAATACATGCATTTTATTTAGCACATTTACACACATAGTAAAAACTGTTTACTACAATTAGGCCTTAACCAATAGGTTAATAACTAGTATAAACTCTGATAACACGCATGAGAATAGAAGACAGCCTAGGTTCAATTCCTTAGATCCTACCACTTTCTTGCTGAGGACCTTGGGCAAATTACTTTGGGTCTTGGTTTATTCACCTGTAAAATGGGAGTAACTGGTATAAGTAGCTACCTCATAGCAGGTTTAAATGAGACAATCTATATACTTAGAAGAGAGCTTGGCATATACAGGCATATCTCGGAGACACTGCAGGTCTGCTTCCAGACCACTGCAATAAAGTGAGTATCGCTATAAAGTGAGTCACATGACTATTCTGGTTTCCAGTGCATTTAAAGTTTATGTTTATACTATACTGTAGTCTATTAAGTGTGCTATAGCATTGTTTAAAAAACAATGTACATACCTTAATTAAAAAATAGTTTATTGCTAAAAAATGCTAACCATTATCTGAGCCTTCAGTGAGTGGTAGTAGTAATATCAATGGTCACTGACCACAGATCGATGACCACAACAAATATAATAATAATGAAAAAGTTTGAAATATTGGGAGAATTACCAAAATATGACACAGAGACACGAAGTGAGCAAATGCTGGTGGAAAAAATGGCACCAACAGATTTGCTCTACACAGAACTGCCAACAAACTTTCAATTTGTTAAAAAAAAAAAAAAATGCAGTACCTATGAAGTGTGATAAAGTGCAATAAAATGAGGTATGCCTGCAATAAATACTCAATAAAAGTCAGGTATTACTAGGTTTGCATATCTATCATATAGATTTTCAACAATTCAAAGACACATCAGTATGACTATAGTTACTGTGGCACCGGGTGGATATGTCACTCTAGCTCAAGTTCTACCAGTGGCTTCCTATCATAACTGGAATAAAATTCAAAGTCCCCACCTTGGTCCTGCATGATCTGGCTTCTGGTCACCTCTCAGACCTCACTGCCAGTCTAGACACTTTTGTACCAGCTGTTCCCTCTGCTTCAAACACCCTCCCCAAGGCTACAACCTTCACTTCATCTAGCTTTCTGTTTACATATCATTATAGGAAGGTTTTTCCTAACAACTCCATTCAAAAGCTTTCTGCCACCCCTTCCATTAGCTCTTTACCTCCTTATCTGCTTTATTTCTCTTTATATTTATAATTAGTACTGGGTATCACATTACAGATGTATTTATTCATTTGTTTTTTATCTGTCTCCCCCCACTAGAATGTAAGCTCCATGAGGTCAGGGAATGCATCTTATACATAGTTATATACTCTAAGTTTCTAAAACATTGCTTGCATTTAGGAGGCTCTCAACAAACAGGTGTCAAACAACTGAATTAAATAACTAAACCGAATACAAAAATGCATCACACATGGTTGATCTCCATGAGGGGTTTATAATCTTGTATGGAAGAAGAAACAGTCACAACGATTCTGTGTTATTATTGCCTGAATCACTTTAACGTGATTGCTAATGAGTGACAAATTTTCATTATCTGCATCCAAGGGTTAATTGTTGGATTTAAAAAAGCCCTTTGTGTATACTCAATAAATTGACAATAGAACTCACAGCTGAGTAATTTAGCCTCTGGTTTGCTGGTCATCAGAAGATAAACTATGTTTTCTGCCTTAGGAGGCACACACATAAATGTACTCGGAATGTGCCGTATATAGCGTGACTGGCAGACATTTCATTTGACAGACCTACTCAGTCAAGGCTAAGGTGCAGTTATAATCAGCTGCATCACCTTTCTAGTCATTTTATCATCTAAACAGGTAAGTGAAAAGCCCTGATTCTACCAGCTGATTCTACTGAAAGCCTAGGCTCACATTCCTGAAAACCAGTTGGTCACACAACTTCAACCTTCACTGAAGCAAAGAAATGACAGCTCTCCTTCCCATTTCTATGTAACACTCAGGCTTACTGTGATGCTTCAAGACGAAGGAAGCAAATTGCAAAAGCAAAAAAAAGAGTGAATGTATCAGATTTAGAAGACACCATCTTTCCTAAACTGCAAAGCCTCTGAACGTTTATATGCTACTGTGGCTGCTTGTACAAAGGTCATTCCCAATGGTGAGCCTCCCGAGATCAACTGAATAATTTTGAAAACTTCTTTATATCAGGAACAAAGACATCAATTCACAGTTAATAGAAACAACTTTTGTAAAAGGTCAAACCCATTCATTTTTTAAAAAGCTTTCCAAATTAAGGCAAAATGATTGTTTACTTAATGTTTTATACCTTCAATATTAGTTTTAGATGTGTCTCACACACAGAGACACACATGCGTGTCAGGGACTTGCACAATCCTGGCTTTATCGCTCACTGGCTCTGTGGCCTTGAGCATGTTATCTTACCTCTCTGCTTCAAGTTCCTCATCTATAAAATGGATGGTGTTTTCTACCTCATATTGCCTGCCATGTAATAAGTACTGGACAAATGCAAAGCATTGAATTTATCCATTTTGTATCTAGAATTTACTACTCTCTCCTGATAATCATATTCTCCTCCTTCCTTTTCATAACAGAACTACGGCTTTTAGCTTGGTGCATGGTTGCCCAGCAAGACCACACTCCCACTAGGCGTGGACAAGTGTCTAAATTCTGGTCAATGGGATGTGGGCAGTAAAGGTGTGTATGGCTCCTCTGAAAGGAAGGAACTTGCCCTCCTGGCTCTCCTCCCTCAGGCTGGAACCTGAGAGCAGGAGTGGTGACTGTCGGACCAAGCCCACACACATGACGCCCAGGGGTAGCAGCCCTGGAGAGGGAAGGTGCTAAGACCTGCAGGGCTCACCCTGCGCCTTCCTCCTCCCTGGGCCCCTCATCTGCTGGGACTTCTGTGTTTGAGAAAAAATAAACTTCTATACTGTTTAAGCTATAATTGTTTCTGTTGAAGTGGCCAAATTAATACACTAACTCATGCTAGCATATTTACTCAATTTTAAATTATAAAAGTTCACAGCCAGGCATCTTGAAATCTATAGTCATTCTCTTCCATATTGATGATCAATTACTTGATGTCAAGTCCTTGTTAGGGGAAGACACCCTCCTCCTGCCCAAATTAAAACACTTGGCAGGTCACAGGTAGTGTCTGGGTCCTGGCAATGGACACCTGGATGACTGTGACAGAAATCCAGAAGGAAGATACCAGCAGTTGTCCAGGGAGGGGGCTGTTCAGGAAGGTCATGAGGTCAGAGCACAGGGTGCGTGTCAGGGCTGGCAGTGTAAGACCCCACTTGGCAGGTCCACCTACCAGCCTGAGGTAGTTCTGTAGCATCTGCAGAGGGATCATAGAGGCATAGGTCACGCTACTGAGGCAGCCTTCCTGCGGCCCTGTGAGAAAGAAGCAAACGGAAGGAAAAATGGGCTCTTCTTGTGAACTGTATAAACGATCAAAACATAAAAGAGCCTATCATAAAAGATACAATATGTTTATTGACTTATGTAGGCAGAGCTGACATTTGGCCAAGAGGCACCAGTGTGCCTTTACCATCGTGAAAATACTGTAACACTTTGTATTTACTGAGAGCCCCTGTCGCTGGCCTCCCAAGAGCTCCCAGCTGCCCCTACCTTCCCCCGGGAGCCCACCCATCTCCTGTCAATCACTACCAGGGCATTCAGATCCGGGCTCCAAAACTATAGCTTGTATTTGCTCTGATTGCTGGATTCAATATTTTACTGTTTATAAGCAAATGTCATCAGAGATAATCCCAATCCTCAGAAAGTTCTAGCCTTGCCAGCATTAATGTACGGGTGCATTCCCAAACTCTGTCCCCTGCCCCCGACCCCCTTCCGTGTTCAGCCACTCTCTCAATATGGTGTTTCAGCCTGAAGGAATTTTCTGGAATGGTCTCACACTTTTTTTAAACTTAAGTATCATTCAAGCAATAAAATAAAACTTTATTAGTTCAAACTGAATTTTTAAAAGCTCCATTCCCAAATCTGGGAAATGCATGATGAAATCAGTAGCCTTTTAGAGTTAAGGGCTGAGAAATTGAGAATTTCTATACTACTTACTAGCTTTATGTACTCAGACAAGAAAATCAATCTCTCTGAGCCTCAATTTCCTTGTACATAAAATGAGGATAAAATAAATACCTATCTTAATTGGGCTGTTGTAAGGATTACATGAATTTATACTTGTATTGCGTTGTAAACAACAGAGCCTAGCACAGAGTAGATGCTCACTGAAATTAGCCTGTACCCTAATAATCACATTGGTCATACATGGACTTGACAGCAATAAAAGAAAGACACTGCTCTTAACATGGTATCTGTCACTGTCTTATAAGCTTATCAGTTTGTTCCTAAAGAGAAATGCAATCAGAATCTCAGCAATCAATGATCAGGACAGACATCACCACAGGCATCAGAAACATGGCTTTTGATTTTTCCTCTTCTTAAACATTTCAAAAAACATCTAATTACTTAGTAGTGGGAGTCACACATGCGTGGCCTGAGGACACAGGACAAAATCATGCAGATTCAGAGCCTGTGCTGTGAAACACTCATGATGCAAAGTCTCTCAACCTCACCTCAGTCTGGAATACCCTTACCTGACAAAAGCGCAGTGACCTGCTCTGCTTTATTCGTTCTCATAAAGTCCCACGGGGACTGGGTGAAGCTCTGACCTGCTGACCACGGCACATTTCCTAGTTCAAAAAAGATAAAATGAAATATCAAGAGAAGCTTAAAAGTAATTCTTCTTATAAGAGTCAATGAACGATCTCCTGTGCGAGACCCCAAAGGACTCCAGAGCTTAGGCTGTCAGAGACACAGACAGACTATGGAAAGGGTCACACAAAGGGTTAACTCCCAATTTTTGTGGATGGTCAAGAGGAGGCCTGCAAGCTACAGCCTTCTCCAAAGCTTTTCTTACAAGGGATTGAAAGAAACCTGGAGACTGAAAATACAACCAAACATGCCCAGGGTGAAGTTTTCAAGAACAAAGCAGATCATAACCTTTCATGGTTCTTGCAGTGCCTGCTTCACAAAGCCCGAGCACTTTGGATGAGATAACAGGTCCTTTATGATCTGGTCCCTGCCCCACTTTCCACCAAATTTTTGGATTCTAATAAAAAGAGTGAACTTCAGGGGCTCAGAATAAAGCAAACCTTTTCACAGTCTGTGCCCCCTGCTCACTCTTGCTCAAAAAAGGGTCCCACTTCATAAGTGTCCACTCTGGGGAGGTATCAGTCCTCAGTACTTGTTTCCATCTCTTCCTTCCACAGATCAATTCTCAAATACCTATTCTCAGCACACCTCCAACACACATGCATACCCTACCTGTAACTCACTGCTTCTCTGTTGCCCTTGGTCCCTTTAATCCAGTTGAGGTTATCAATAAAGTTACTTACATACATACATAATAACAATGGTATGCAGGCATACCTCCTTTTATTGTGCTTTGCTTTATTGCCCATTGCAGAGCTTGTGTTATTTACAAACTGAAAGCTCTT
Source organism: Balaenoptera musculus (assembly GCF_009873245.2). Lineage (NCBI taxonomy): Eukaryota > Metazoa > Chordata > Mammalia > Artiodactyla > Balaenopteridae > Balaenoptera > Balaenoptera musculus. The sequence goes on along the minus strand of NC_045793.1, from coordinate 32,949,437 downwards.
GACCCTGCATGGACCAAGTCTATCAGCGCCATTTTTCCAACAGCATTTGCTCACTCTGTGCCTGTGTAACATTTTGGTAATTCTCACAATATTTCAAACGTTTTCATTCTTATTATATTTGTTACGGTGATCTGTGATCAGTGATCTTTGATGTTACTATTGCAAAAAGATTATGACTTGCCGAAGGCTCAGATGATAGTTAGCATTTTTTAGCAAAAAAGGTTTTTTAATTCAGGTATGTACATAGTTTTTTTAGACAATGCTATTGTACACTTAATAGACTGCAATACATTATAAATAATTTGTATATGCACTGAGAAACCAATACATGTGACTCGCTTTACTGGGGTATTCTGTTTATTGCGGTGGTCTGGAACTGAACCCGCAATATCCCTGAGGTATTACCAGTTATCAACTGGCCACAGCCAGGTACTAAACGAAAGCCTTTACCCACAAAACTCAATGATTTTTAGATCTGAAATGCTACTTGGGTGCCCCGCACCTCGGGGACAAGAATGAACACCGGAACGGTCAGGCCTTAGCAGCCACTGCTCACGGAAGTACCCGGATCTGATGCTGGTGAATACCCATTTGCCTTCCCCAGTTTCCAGATTAGCTGGATGAGGGCTGAGGGTGGAGGGCCATTTCCTTCAAAGCACAGCCGTGAGGACTTCGTTTATTAGACCCCTGGGCAGAACTGCACCTCAAATAATACTGCATTTTCTGGACAAATGTGTTCCTGAGAATCATTTATGACCTATTTTTTTAATACACTTCTAAAATTACATAATAATTCTTCTGTAATAATTATTTTATGATTATAACAATGATCCATAAAATTAAGTTGCGAATAATTTGCTTTAAAAGTTATTGGTAATATATGTTTTGAAAGTGATTTAGCATATTATTTGTGAACAAAATAAAATACTTTCTAATATAATAAGCTGATACATTAATCGCATGGGGAAAATTGCCCTTCCCTCAATCTTGACTATTCTTTTGCAACCTGGTGCTATTGAAAATACACAGGCTTTCCTATCAGACAGACTGGAATTTGAGTCCTGTGTGACCTCAGGCAAGTTAACCTGTAACTAGTTATCTGTAAATGAGTCTGCTGTAAGGACTCACTAAGGTCTGTATATAAATAAAGCTCCCAGCACAGTCCTGACATCACAGGAGGTTCCCCATAGATGTCAGTTCTCTTAGTTCGACAGGAAAGAAACTAACCAGGGACAACTAACATTTATAGTACACTTACTATGTTTACCAGAAAGCAAATCTTATCTTTTTAAGTTCTTTGGAGTCCTATCAAACAGAAACAAGCAGGTACCACCCTGACTCATCCCAAGTGGGAGCTTTGACTGTATCTTCATTAAAGTGCTTCTTCTAACTCTAGACTTTATTAGGACTCCCATCCAAAGGTAAGGTGTTCATACACTACTGCATCTCTGGCATAGCCCAAGTACAAACTTCGAGCTGTGTTCAGAGCTTGTATATTAGCAAGCAGCTGCAATGTGGTTAGTTTCTTGCATTTATCAAAATAGCAAGTGCAGTCACAAAGCCTCATCAAGGGCTTTCATGTTCTTTACTCTCTGGGTATTATTTGAGGCATAAAAGCATTTTTATACCAACAGGCAATATTATGTAATGGTTGCATTATGAATACTCAAGTTTTTCAGCACCAGCAGCTGCCACAAGTGAGCTTTGAATGTATTTAATCAGTGAACTACGTATCAGGTTAGGGAGCCCATGAACATAAATAAACCCAGAAATTTAACTTTCCCTTCATTGCAGGACTGCTGATACCTAACGTGATGGATCGCACGCTGCTTGCGCCGAGGCCAATGCTAGAGTCAGTGGTGCTATTAAACGTCACGTCTTCCAGACTCCACCATCCATCAGAAGAGATTGCTTGGAAATGATTTGTCAGAGCTTGACTCACTGCTTTTGAAAAATCATCCCATGATGTCTGTTTGCGAATATTTAAAGCACATATTGTGTTTTCACATTCAAAATCGTCGGCACCGTAGTTGCCTGATTGAATCTCACCCACTGAAATTCTTAAGGGTATTTTAAGAGCATCTGTTGGAAGAATGAAAGAATTAGGGGGAAAAAATCCTGACAGGAAAAAAACCAGCAAAAATCTCACATAAAACAAACAGATATAAACATTTTAAAAACAAAGCAAAGGGCAGCTATCCTATTTTTTTTTTAAATATCATCAATTGAATATTCGCCTACTGGAGTAAATTTTGGTCTCCCCATCTCTTCACAGTTTCTTTGGAACCATGTTGCTTGAACTGTTTATCTTTCCTTGTCTCTTTGGCCGGTTCTACATCCTTGATTCTTTCCCTTCAGCAAGGTTCTCAAATTCTTTCAAAAAGCATCTGAGAAAACTAGAGCCCTCTCTTGACCTCTCTATATCACCTTTTCTCCTCACCTTCATTGATAACATCATGAAGAAGGCAGGTTACAGCTGCGTAGGTCAGTGTGTTTAGGACAGTGGTTTCAGACTCATACAGACCTTGGGCTGGGCCTCAGGGTCAGCTTTCTACTAGCCATGTGTACTTGGTAGATGGCCTTGATCTCTCTATGCCCCAATTTCTTCCATAAAATGGAAGGAACGTACAACTGAGTTGCTATGAAGAATAAATGAACTCATGTTTGGAAGGGATTTAACACACTATTTGTTTAACACATTATCTGTTAACACACTATCTCACAAGAACTAGTAAGTACTTGATAACTGGTGAACAGTGCAGTAGAAGCTTTTAAAATGATCTTTCCAATCTCTCTGTGACACCAGCTGACTGGGGCCCCCTCCCAGGTGGATAGCTCCCCATGTACTTGTTTTCATGAACTGAATTATATGCTTGCTTACCAAGGAGCCACTTGTGTTTAATCCCAAATCTTCTATGTCCGTTGAACTCATTACTATAATTAGTAAATTAAATATTCCAGATACTGATGAAATGAGTTACTATTCCTATGAAAATTAGAACACTTTTGAGACTGAACAGAGGAGTTGCTATCAACAAGTTTTTAGTGAGATATGGATGAGACAACTACATAAAATTAGAAAAAAATTTAATTATCTCTAGACAGATACTGCCTTTAGTTTGCTTCATAAATATGTTTAAGTCCTCAAACAACAGAAACCACAGACAAAGCATTAAAGATGTGGTTTGTTCAAATAAGAATACATGGCACTTCAATCAGCAGAACCATATCAATATAAAGAGCTTCACCTAAAAGTTGATGAAACAATTACTTGGTGTGTTTTAAATTAAAATGAAATGTTTAAAAATATGTTATTTTTATGATCCTCTTCTTAAACTGACTTTTTTCCATTAACTGATCACCTAACTAGATTTTATTTTTGGTCTTCATGTTACTTAGCAGCTTGTGACACAGCTAATCTCTCTGCTCTCTGATACACTCCTCCTGGATTTCCTCACACCTCACTGGTCACCCTCTAATGTTGTTCCTTTGCTGGCCCCTCCCCTTCTTCTAGATTTCTTAATGACAGAGTCTTGCAAGGCTTGTTTCTCTTAGTTTTTCTATCTGTGTTCACTGCCTTTGAGACCTCATACAGTCCCATGACTTTAAATACCATCTCTAGACTGCTGACTCTCAGATTTATAAATCCAGCTCATACTCACTCCAGAATTCTTGCTGACTTGACATCTCCTACATAGATGCCCTAACAGACATCTCAAATTCATAATTCAAAACATAACTCCTGATCTTCGTTAGCAAAATCTGCTTCACCCACAGCCTTCCCCTAGACAGCTGATGGCAATGCCATCCTGCCAGCTGTTGCCATCCTGCCAGTTGTTCAGACTGAAAACCTTGGAATTATCCATGAATCCCCTCTCTTGTACCTCACACCCAACCCATCAGAAAGGTCTGTTGGCTCATCTTTGGCTATATCCAGAACCGAAATGTCCTCATTTACTACAATCCTGAACTGAGCTGTCATTACTGGCTCTCACCTGGAACACTACATTAATGGCCTAACATTAGGCCTGTGACTTCCTAGTTTTTTTTTTTTTTTGACAAAGCAGCCAGAGATACCATTAAAACGTACACCATTCTTAATTAGGAACATTGCCAGGGTTGGCCTTTTACAATTAGTATGAGATATCTTTGATTTTATCTTTTCTTAATAGTTATTTTAAAAAACTTTTTATTGGCATATAGTTGATTTACAATGTTGTGTTATTTAGAAGCTCACTTATGTTTACTAAGTTGATAAAAGCAAAATTTAAAATGAGATAGCTAAAAAATAAAAAATAAAAAATAAAATAAAATAAAATGATAGCTAACAAATGTCTTTTTTTTTTTTTTTTTTTTTTTTTACAGGGTAGGAATACTTACAATGTTCCTGAATTTTAAAATGACAAAAATTCTTTAAAAAAAAATGTACACCAGGTCCCGTCACTGGTAAGCTCAAACACTGAAATGCTTACCTTAAGTCCCAACAATGGCCTACAAATTCCAGTAAGATCAGGCTCAATCCCCATCCCCTCCTGCAACTTCTCTGACCTGTTTTCCTACTTTTCTCCCCTCACTCATTATAACCCAGTCACTCTGCCCTGCTTGCGGTTCCTCAGACACAACAGATATGCTGCTACCTGTTAGGGCCTCTGTCCACTTGATGCTCTGCCTGGAAAGTTCTTACCTGAGAGATCTACAGAGCTGCCCCTTCCTCCCCTCCAAGTGTTTGCTCAGATGTCTCATCAGTGAGGCTGCCCTGTTTATCGTTTTAAAAACTGAAACCCACCCTCTCACTCCCCATCCCTCTTAGTCTTTTCCATAGCACGTATTACCATCTCACATACCATACAATGAATTATTGCTTATGTTTATTATTGTTCATTTTCTGACTCAATGTTAGAATGTTAGCTCAAATCCAACTACTGATACAGCTGGCTGACTGGATGGACTGAGTGATAATCCTGATATAAGAGGTCACAATATTTCATCTGATCTAGCACTCCCTATTCATAAACCCACAAGTGAACTTTTCATACATGTTGAGACGTATATACTCTTAAAGATGGAAGGGACCCAAAAGATCATCAATTATCTTCCTAGACAGGTAGGCAACCAGACATTGAGAGATAACTGACCTGCCTGCCTACATTCATATGATCAGCTAATAGTACACTAGACGGCCATGATTTCTCATAGCTTCCTAGTCTCATGTCTAGAAAGACAACCTAAGTCAGAAGAAAAGAGCAATAATTATTTAAAAGCTGCCCAAGGTCAGTCAAATACAAGGAAGACCTAGCATTATTTCAATAACAACTAATTCTGTAAAAAGCCATTCTATGTAGAAAAATATAATTACCCCATTTATAACCAATTAAGTGTTTTTGTAGCAGCTAGGGTTCAAAGAAGGTTAAGAAGAGAATGAGAAAACTGTAGTTGCATTAATATCTTTCCCACAGTCCCAGAGGCCCCAGCAGTGTGGATGCAGGATGAGCAATGCAGCTGCGAAGGGCACTCACTCAGATTCTCCAGCAGGTGCTTGCAGTCATCAGTGGCGACATCGTGTGCAGTCCGATTACACTTATCTCGTTTTTCCGGCTCCAGCCCTCCATGCCTACACAAGACTTGTAGGCAGTTCTGTAAAGACACGAACTCCATTACCTCACGTCCAAGTGAATAAACTCAAGCGAAAACTCCAAGGGAAAATTCAGTTGCCTGTAGCAAGCAAATCAGGAATTCTCAGCCAGAAAGCTTCTTTCTTTCCCAGCAACCCAAATACACAGATTAATCTAAACACTGTCTCCAAATGAAAAGCAAGCAGTGCTTCATTGACATGTGATTCACTGGATCAAAACACTGCTCCACAGAACAGCCTCTTAGGTTTCAAGAGAAAAAAATTAGCTTACTAAGCACTCAGTTTGCAGAGTGAAATTAAGGAAAAAGGACTTCAGCAGACAGTATCCTTTTACTGTAATTTGGAAATATAAAGCAAAAGACTTCTGCTACAACCAGATGCACCTTGCCATCTTCTAGATCAGGCACTGCTTTCCTGGTCATGCAAGTGCTGGGCTCCAATTGTAACAAGTCTGTCCCAGAGTCCTTGTAAGCACATATATATTTGAGATCTTACACTGTCTTACTTTTTTTATTTGAGAAATACGTGTGAACACCATGTTGACTGAGGTTTTAGAAAAACATTCTCAATAGATATTGAAGTTAGGTGCCCTCTCTTTTTCAGTTTTTTCTTGTGTTGCTCCAGGAAATCTCCATTTAAAAAATATCACTAACCTATGAACTGAAAGGTCGTAGTTTTCCAAAATTTTTCAATTCAAAGTGGTAGACAATTTATATGCAAACATTTTCAAATAAGGAACTGCATGGCAGGATATTACATCAGGATATTTATCAAGGAACTCTGCTATTTCAGCTTCTACCACTTCATGATTTGTCTGATTTCCCACCACAGTAAGCACAAAACTGAATAAACCAGAAACCATGAAAAGGAACTAACAACCAAAACAAGCACTGTCCTTCTCTTCGCTCCCCTACACACACACACACACACACACACACAAAGGCTCTGGGCTGACTTCCACTTCTGACAACATAGTAAACTACTCAGTCTGAACAGCTTTCTCTAATCGTGCTGTAAAACACTTATTTTCTGTTTTGTAAAACATATGTTTTTCTTACTGATGTATAATATCCATATAGAAAAGTACACAAATAAGTGTGCAGCTTGAAGAATTATCACAAAGTGAACATACTTGTGTAAGGAGCACTCTGGAAGCCTCCTTAACGTTCCATCTCAATCGTTATCCGCTCCCCTTCTCCCCCCAAAGGTAGCTACTACTATGATTTCTAAGATCAGAGATTGGCTTAGCCTATTTATGAATTTTATATAAATGGAACCATATTACAGATACACTTTTATATTTGGCTTCTTTTCATTCAACGTAATGTCTGTAAAATTCATCCATGTGTTAGGAACAGTTATAATTCAATTCATTCTTTTTTAAAATTACAGGGTGGTATTCTATCATATGGACATACCACAATTTACTCATCTATTTTCTTATTGGTGGACATTTGGGTTCTACTATGGACATTCTGGTACGTGTCCTTTGGCGGACACATGTACATATCTCTGTTGGGTATATGTACAGAGTTGGTGTTCTGGGTCATGGGGTATGCACATGTTCTGTATTAGTATAGACTGCAAAGAGCTTTCAAAAGTGGCTATACCAATTTCTACTCCCACCAGGAGTATACTTGAGTTCCAGTTGCTTCATATTGGCCCCAAAATATACTTTAAATCATGAGTTCACAAGGAAATACAGGAAATCCCTAAGGGTCAGAAAGAAAAACAAAGAGTAAGCTGAGACCGCCAGTTAAGTGAAATTTGAACAGGAAGCCAGTGCTGGTTTGAGGACAAAGCCAATATAGGGAATCTTTTCGGATGCTGGGGGGATGGGAAACTAGGCCTTGGTACCTGCACAATGGAGCCGCCGAGCCAGAGGACCTTTGAATCAAGAAAATCTGTCTTCTGCAAAGGGACTGACTTGGACGTTGGCTTCTCACTGCTCCTGCTCAAGTCGCAAGGGATCTTCTCTAACAATTGTAATCAAAGTCTAGCTTTCATGGGTCTGGGGTTCAGGTTTAAAAAAATCACTAAGTCAAGAAATGAACTGAAAACTAAGTCAAATACATAAATTTTTTATCCAATTGTTATTACTAATTTGTACAAAATCAGTAAATGTATAAGATATTTAATAAAATTAACTCTAATGAAAGATTTAAGTAGAATGCAATCTGAGCACTAAACTTTATCAATTCCCAGATGGTAAGAGATAAAAATAATACATTTATTACACAAGTTAGTACTTGCAGCAAAAGCAGGTAAGAGCCAAAACAGACCGGGGGGTGGGGGAGGTCTAAGCCTGCCAATATAAATGATTTTATCCATGAATTTTAGTAAATCATTTAACCTTTTCCTGCTCAGTTTCCATATCTGTGTCTCAAATATCTGTATTTCATAGGGCTGTTACATGACTTAAATGAAAAGATGGGTAAAAAGCTTTTACATTCTTGGCACGTAAAACGTTCTCAATATTTATTAGCTGCTGTTTTTGTTATAATCAACATAATCATCACCAGTTAGAAAACAGTCCAAATATTCAAGTAAGTGGTGAGGAATTACAGCACATCAGCAAACGTCATAATTCTAGGTGATGGTACTTCAAATTACAAACAGAAATGATAAAAGATGCAACCAAAATCTGCAAGATTCTTTTAAGTCTGACCTATAAAGTGGGTTGTATATAATTTTTATTACACTCAGGTAGGTCAGTAGGCAATGACATAAGCTGTAGCTTTCTCTACAAGGAAGCAAGAAATGTTGGAAAGATAGCAGGATAACGCGTATCCAAACAGGGTCACAGCTGTGAGTTCCACAGCACTATGCTGGGCTCCATGGGGAACACAAAGAAAATGAAAACTTTACCCAACTGACACTTAACAGCAGCAGCTACAATAACTACTGGAGCACATACTAAGCTCTAGGCACTGTTCCAACACAGCACAAATATTTAGTGCTCACACATCCTCACAACTTTATGAAAGAGATACTAAGCACCTCTGTGCCAAGCGCTGTGTTAGAGCCCAGGGTTGTGACGACGAATACGGTAACAGTTTCTGCTTCTCTGGCAGAAACGCAAAGTATAGTCAAGAGCCACGGGGAAAATGTGCCCAGAAAAGGGGGCTGTTGAGGTGAGGAGCAAAGTCTTACTAAGTGGAGGAGGAGGAGGTGGGAAAGGTAGAGAAAAGAGTCTAAGCTCTCTCCTTGAAGGGTGGGATTCGAGTGAAGAGAACAAATGCTGTGATGCTAGTTGCTTCTTCTGGAAATGGATTCTCAGGGCACCTAAAGTGGGCCGGCTGTTCCAAGTGATGCAGAGCAAGAGGTCTAAATGAATGAGTCTAAATCAAAGTGCTTTTAACTATAATACAGATACATGTGCTAGAGCAGAGACTTTATTTTTAAATTTATTATTATTTTTGGTCACGACTATGATACAGGTACATGTGCTAGAGCAGAGACTTTATTTTTAAATTTATTATTATTTTTGGTCACGCCACACAGCTGAGGGATCTAAGTTCCCCGACCAGGGATCGAACCCGGGCCCTCAGCAGTGAAACCATGAAGCCCTAACCGCTGGACCACCAGGGAATTCCCTAGAGCAGAGACTTCAAAAAGCAGTGGCTTAGGCTTCAGCTTCTTGCTTCCACTCACATCCCAATCTCCAGAACTTAGGTAGGTGTCCATGGTCACCTGCTACGGAGGCTGGAGAACATAGTCTTTATTTTGGGTGGTCATGAGCCCAGCTGAGAGGTCCGTTATTGTAGAGGAGGGTAGAAAAGATGTTGAGGGACAATGAACCACCTCTGCCAGGGGCCTTTAAGAGCTGAGAAGCAAGGTACCAGTGCCAGGGAGACTAAGTTGAAACCCCAAGTCCAAAGAGCTAGAGATAAGATCCTAGTCAGGTCAGGGAGCTGAGGGTCTGACATCGGGCAGAGGGTGTGGGAGGGAAAGCGGTCTGCAAATGCACCGGTGGGGTCTGACACACATGCTGGGAACAACTTGGGGTGTGGGTGTGCTCACTGTTTTGCAGGGCAGGGGAGATGGAGGCTATCACCATGGGAAATAACAGCATGAGGAAGCAGGGAGACTTAGGGATGAGATGAAGACAGCTAGAGTCAGCCATGCAGGGTTGAGTGCTAGGGAGCTTGGATGTCTTTCTGGAGGCATGAGGATATGTTCGGGTAGGAAGTGCCATGATCAGCTCAGTTCTGAAAACCAACTGGTGCATTTGGAAGACATACAGAAAAAGAGAGTGACAGAAAGGAGACCAGTTAAGAGAGAACGCTCATAAAATAGCCCGTTCACTCACTGATTCAACAAACATTTAGTACCTGTGGGCCAGAGACTGCTGAGCACAATATACACAATGATGAAAAGTGATTTTTTGGAGGAGGTGGAAAGGGAGGGAGGCATACAAATAATCGCAGTAAAGAACAAGCTCCCTAAATGAAGTGTGAAGAGGTGCTCTGGGGACCAGTGAACTCCTGGAAGCCAAGACTTAAGCTGAGATGTTTCCCAGGCAGGGAGGGGTCAGGACAGAAGAGGCCATTTGAGGTAAGGAGACGAGCAGATGCAAAGGCAGGGAGAGAAGAGACAGCACAGGATGTCTGCACAGCAGCCAGCGGTGCAGGGTTAGAGCAGAGAGTGCCTGAGGAAAGGAGACAAGTGTGCTTGTGGAGAGAGGCTGAGGCCAGATCTGGGCGGGACTTGCCTGTCATGTAAAGATCTGGCGCTTATCCTTGAAGCGACAGAAAGGTCACTTATCCTTGTAAAGACGAAAGGTAAATTACATGACTTACTTCCTGTTAGGAAGGCCCCTCTCAAGCCAGTGTAAAGGTGCTGGAGAGACTGGAGATGAGGAGATCACAGCAGGGCCTACACAAGTCCAGACAGCCCGTGATGAGGGCTCCCCAAGGGACATTTAAAAAAATAGCCTTCCCTTTGTTTACACATTCATTTATAAGGGAATAAAATCTAGAGTTTTATCAATCATTTGAATTCATTATCTTAGGGAGATGGAGCAATAAACAGAAATGTCAGGTGATGTTAGTGGATTAAGAGAGGAGGAACAAGAGATGCAGCCTAAACCCGGGAGCCCAGGCATGCACCCTCATGGAGCTGTTCGGTGGAAGTAAACATGAATATGGTCATCAATAGGGTTACCATACGATTGGCTAAACTGGGACACTTTTAAGAGTAAAAACGGGCACTGTTAATGGTTACATTGGGATGATGGGCATAAACAAGGACTGTACTGGGCCAACTGGGTTATCAAGGAGATGCCCTGTAAAACCGTGGGCATCCTGGATAAGACCTTCCTGAATGGACTCAGGACATGGTTAGGTGGGCTAGAGAGAAGATTTTGGAATCTCTATAGATTATATTCTGGAGACCAAAAAGATCATTCAAGGGGGAAAGTAGAGAGCGAGAGGAGAAAAAAGGGTCAAAACCAGACCCATGAAAGGTGTTAGTGGAAAACACCAGAAATTGTATGTCTTGGGTGAGGGGTGGAGCAAGGCTCTGGTTGGCCAAGTTTATGTGAGAATCCTTTAGGATTCTGTGAGTCACGGCTGTTCAAATTAAGCTAGGATGCAATACTCTGCACTGAACATTCTGGAATGAGAGTTTTAAAAAATAGCCTTCCCTTTATCTACACACAGTCTGACTTTTTCAAAAATAATTTTATAAAAATTAAGGGGAAAAAATTATCACGGAGAATCAAAAGCACAGATTTCTATTTATCATCTAGTCCCAAAGACTTGGTCCAACCTCACAGGTTATCCTGTCTGTGTCTTCTCCTAGCCAGCTACCCAACTCTGTGACAAGGAAGAAACTTAGGGACTCCTATCATTTTTTTTCTCTTTGCAGCCATGACCTAGGGAGAGGAAATCTAAATCTTGGGGCTCCATGTGGGCCTCTGTGCTTAAGACACATACCGCATGCAGACTATCCAGTCAGGTGGATGCTGGAGTGTGGGAGGGAATGCCTGACACTCGTTTGGCTAAGAGCTAAAAATGCATCCGTCAGTCCACGGTCCCTACACACTGTGAGGATGGCGTAAAGATGGCAACCAGAAGGCCACTGCCTGACCAGAGGACTGTGGGCCTGCCTAGAGATGACCTCTAGGATGGTGGAAATAAATGGCTGGAAGACAGGTAAAAAGCCAGGTGTGAGATCTGGGTTTGGGAAGAGGTACTGTAGAAGCCACAGTTAAAGTTGAAAGACTGGAAAAACTCTTAAAAATAGGACTAGGCAGCTAGGAAGGAGCATGGGAGTTGCTGAGGGTTAAAAAACAAAAGAGAAAAACCAGAAAAACAAAGAGAAAGCCTGGTCAACAAATTCAGAAGGGAAGCGAGGAAGGAGCAGTGTTCTAGAAGCTGAGGAGGAGTCTGCATTAGAGTCAATATGTTAAACAACCCAGAAAGGCTGAGTAAGAGCATGAGTGACAGGAAGCCACTGGCTTGGGCAATACGTAAGCTAGAATTATCATCTACTCAAAACACATAATCCCCCAAATAAAGAATCTGTTTGTACGAGAGCTTCAACAACTAGCGGCTCAAATCCAGACACTCTCCCTAATCTATTTCTGCGGCAGGAACTTGCCATGTCAGAGTTCTCATGACAGAACACAGAGTTTCACTAAGAAACTCTTCTATCCACTCACCCTAAGTGATGAAAACAAGTTTATCCTCAGTGACGAGTTCAGCTTCGGAGCAGTCACAGACCAGCTTTAGAGAGAGCTACTCTTGTTACCAAACACTAAATGGTGATTTGCATAAATTGCTTAAACATTGGGAAAAAGACCAAGAACTAAGTGGAAAAAGGACTGATTTGGGAATCTGGTCTTCTATGAATTGACCTTGGGGAGTTAGTTACACTATTTCCCAAAACGTAATTTTTTCATCTGCAAGGCAAGGCAGCTGGACTAGATGAGCTACGTGTCTTCAAGCTCTGAAATCCTACTTTTTTTTTACATTGAAAAACACGTGGAAACTGAAGTCATCTTCTTGGGTAACAATGGTACTACTACCTTATGTGGATTGGACACATATATGCTACTGCAAAGAGAAAAAAAATACATCTTTTAAGCTCTACTTGTGGTCAGTGTAGAACCTCTTCACCCACACAATGATTAACTCAGAATTGCAATTTATTTTTTCAGAAAACTGGTCTTAGCAACTTAGTTGTGAATGGATTACCTCTATGGAGTCAGCCAGGATGTAAACACTGTATCAGGCAAAGGATGAAAAATATTTTCCAATACCCACGACTGACTAGGAAGGCAGGCCGCACAAGGAATGAAACCAGGCATTCTGGGCTTCATTTCCAACTTCTATCTATTAATCCCTCCAGGGTTTAAATATCCTAACCATAAAATGAAGAGGTTAGCCTGGAAGATGACATATCTACTCCAGGGCAAAAAAAAAAATCTATTATTTTATTATTTTTCTTTGCAGTGTGTGGATGTTGTCAGTCACGCTCACTTTCTAAAATCTCTCTCTTCTTGTTCAAAATTTATCTTAAGCTTCCTAACATAAGAGAATACAAAGGGAGTCATATTACATGTGAGAAAGAAATCCTATTTCCCTTTACTCAATGATGACAGAGCATCCACGTTGCCAGGGGCCTGGGAAGCCATGAAGACGCCATCCTCGGCTATGAAAACACCAGGACTTAACGAGGAGTTCATAACGAAGGAGCTGAGTGGCAACACAAGCCCCCCACCCTGCAGGGTAACTCGCCCTGGAGCGTGGGCTACTCTCTCTGCCTAGCATCAGAGGCTCAGTGGCTGAACATTCTAGATCAGTGATGCTCAGGTTTTGTTTTTTGTTTTGCCTTTTTTTTTTTGCCTTCAGGTTGAGTGCATGAACAACCTACCACTGTCAGTAACCTCTTGCATTATCCTCAGATTTGCCTGAAGGGGGAGGTAAGTTGAGAACTACCCCTTCCATGCACCTTTCCTCCATCAAATGAGATTCACTGTCTTAGATTAACTATGCACTTTCAAATATAAGCTTTCATATTTTCCATCTTTGTCTTCCAAACACTTTTATGTCAAATGTCACTGCCTTCCATTCAAACCAATATATATATATCAAGTTCACAGAATTTCTGTAGGTATTTTTTTTAAGAATAAAATAGGAGTAAACTACTACTAGCAAGCAATACCTCCACGTTGAACTGAATCATGCCTTTTTCTCACTAGTTTTAAAAAAAACCCAAAGTCCAAAATGAACAGCTTCTGCTCTAGATCACAACAACAGGAAGTTACCCAACCGAGAGCTCCAAATGCACATTTCTAGCTATTTCCAGATATCTCCATCTGGTTGAACATATCCCAGAATTAAATTCAGCATGCTTAAATCCACATTCTATCTCCTTGATCACAATGACGCCTCTCCTTTCCTCTTTCTGGGAATGTCACTATGATCCTTCTATTTAGCTCGCTCATTTCCTGTATCTAATCTGTCTTCAGTTCTTGGACATGTGTACTCTGTGATCTCTCTTATTATTTCTACCACTCCCATCATCTTTCACCTAGTCTCTCCCCTGCCACCAATGTTTTCATAATCCCCAGTCTTCTAAATGTTATTGCTAAGTCAATCAATCTAAACTACAGAGCTGATTCTTTTGCTCCTTTGTACAAAACCTTTCAATGGTTTTACTCTGACTAGTAAATAAAGCTCAAACTTCTTAATACATCACTGAAGGCCGGTGCCATACTGTGAAACTTCTCACTGCTCTTCATTAGCTCAATTGGAGCTGTTACCCACCTCCCTACTTCTGGTCTGTTCCTACTGCTCTCTCCATCTGAACTACTCTCCTCTCCAGTGATGGGTGACAAATTTAACCCACCCTGCAAGGCCAAAATCGTTTCCATCTCCTCCAGAATGAGCCCTTCCATAGCCTAATATTTCGCAACTCTGCTCTCTGAAATACGTGCATTCTCTCTTCCAAAAAATAAAAATTTGCATTTTTGTACTGTTCCAACCACGTGTCTATTACCCTTGTTTTAAATTTTTTGAGCTTCTCTTATCCTACACTTGTCTTGTATCTTGCACCCTTGCCCCTGAACTAGGAGTTAACTAATCGCATAAATGATTCCTGCAAATGTTAGCTTACACAATGCCTTGCAGTCAGGAGCTACCTGATAGATTTTCATTGTTAAAGCAATATTATTGCTAAAGTGATTTAAATAGAAAAAGAAGCATGAATGGATGGCTTACTATTTCATGTTATTTCCTTAATAATCAGAATCTTTCTCTCTTCTAACTGATGAGTGAAATCTAGAATGCCCTCTTATGTATCATAAGACAGCACAGGTAGGGCTAGTGAGGGAGTTCAGAGTACAGGGCATGTGTACTTGAATCCTGGCCCTCCAACTCATGGCATGGTCTTGGTACGGAATCAAACAACCCTGTGGACTCAATCAATATCCAACTTTTCCTCTAATCTGACATGAGACAAAATGTCTGGAATTACTCCCACATTTGTTAACAAACTCCAAACTCATTTTTGTGATTAAGTCTCATATACGCTTGACCGAGTCTCATATACGCTTGACCGTAAATATCTGCTGGACAAAAAAAGTTGGTTCTTATTGGAAGCGGATCATCTCCTGCAATGGTACTGCTCAGTCCCCAATTATTCAGGTGAAACACACTCAGTCAATAGCAGACAACTTCGCCACTCATCAAATTGCAACTGTGTAATGAGGCCAGCTGCTACCAGACACACCTTAAAACCTTTTGAAGCAGCAATATGGGCAGCAGTCCAGCCTTTGCTGTCGGCGTGGTTGATGAGGTCTGCAGGAACAACAGGCTTGGATGTGCCCTCACGACTCTCTTCTCCTCCGTCCAAGTCAAAGACGCCCGACTCGGGCTCCTCATGCAACGAGTTTCCATGAGCTAGGGCCCTATGGTACATAAGAAGCTTGAGGCTGTCCACATTACCAGTGTCCACAGCTGCATGAACTGGTGTCCAGCCATCCTGAAAATAAAACGACCAGGGGGAAAGGGTTGATTACAACATCAATGTTGAGAACTGCGTTATTTAAAGTTCACCTCTAAATGTTCTTGGGCATGGACCACTGAGCTGGGAAAAGCAGGCTTGCGATCCTGAATATCATAGATGAGCTAAGTTCTCAGACCACTGCCAATCAGTGTATTTTCCATTGCTATGACTCATGTTTGCTATTTGGTAAGAATTTCCTCTTAACAGTTGACCATTTGGAGTGAACAGGTACTGCCCAGGATGGTAACTAAGCATTATATATGGTTAAACAAAATCTCAATTTAATATTATGAAAGAGAATGAACTTTAGCATAAAGATTTTTTAAAATGTATATGCAAGTATAAAGTTATCAGTACTGTACTAAATGAATGCTGTTATAAGCCAGTTTAACTTACAGGGAAGAGTCCTAATTCTAGGTATCTTAAAATTTTATGCCACTGATTTCAGAAGGAAAGATTCTAGATACCAGGGAAACGGCAGACATAAAGGAAAAACAAAGTCAAGTAACTTCATGAGATACCTATCAGCCTCTATGGAGCTCTCTGTGACTGCAGCTGGATATTGATAAATGCAAGCTTAGAAAATGTTCCAACTAAAATGCTTGGGCCCATTCTCGAGAACATATTATAATACTTTGAAGCCTCAACCGTCCACTTAGCTGGTTGCTAGAGCAGACTCACAACTCTTTTCTGGGATAGTGGTTCTCCAAGTGTGGTCCCCTGACCAGCAGCATAAGCACCACCTGTGAACTTGTTAGAAATGTAAATTGTTGAGCCTCATCCCAGACCTACTGAATCAGAAACCTCAAGGTTGGGGCCCCGCAATCCATTTTAACAGCCCTCTGGGCAACTCTGCTGCACTAAAATTTGACAAACACTATTCTAGGGGAAATCCTGATCCCCTCTGTAGTCTCTCATTGTTATATAAAGATAGGTCTGCCTTCTACTCAGGTATCCACCTTCATTAGATTTTTAAGACTTTCATAAAAGAATTGAGAATTATTTCGGTGATACATATTTTGGCTTCATTTTATTTTCCCTTTGGCCTATTTCTTTCATTTGGTATTTCATACAGCTACACTAAATATTTTTTCAGTGAGTTACAGTACACTTAAAAAAAAAAATAATGGGGTAGAAGACAGGGAGAAAAACAGACAATAAATGGTAACCATCTACATTTAGACTGAGTCATCTGATCATTTGCTAAAGCTCTCATTGAATGATGTGGCTTTTTCTCTGGTTCTGTACTTCCTATCAAGGGAATCGACTTGGGCTAACAGCAGACCATGGCTGGGCAGTCGCCGGAATACCATATAGTCCTCCGCTGTACCCCAGGCAAATAAAGTGTTTCCTGGCTTGTTCTTTGTTGGGCTGTAGGTACCTTTACATGGGTATCAGCCTTGATTAGGCACCAGAGTGTTAGTGCTCTTGACCTTCCTTAATTTATATTACAAAGGCCAGGCAGTTATTTCTGAAAAACTTAAAATCTTTCATTCTCCTTTGATTTCTTATTAAAAGTCATGAGAAATAATTATTCCCTTAAGGTCCTTTATCAATTATGCTATTTACCTCTGTACTTTGGAGCCTCTGTACTTCTAACGATTTCATTCAGTTTATCAACAACTAGCTTGAGAGCATGGATTTCTGTGTTCTCTAACATATAGGATGTGACTTTTTATGTTGAACTACTTATTTTTCATTCAGATAATGATGTAAAATTCATTCCTTTTTCATATGCAAGGTAGAATTTTATAATGAATATGTGTAATACCACAGATTTCTTAAATAAAATATATAAAACAACATGAACCTGGACTATTTTCTCAGATTTTAAAAAAATAAATAGAAAGGAAATTAAAGAAAAAAAGCCCTTGCAATAGGACTCAATGGAAAATGTCTATACCTAGCTTATATCTCTGGTTATACCATTAATTGTTTGTTTCCTTTTGAGAAATTAAGAAAATCCAAGATCTAAGAGTGACCTTAAAGTAGGTAATGCACCTTTTTATCCTAGAAAATTTTAAGGGTGTTTCCTATGAAATGGATGCAGAGTATAGTCAATTCTCTATTTAAACAGAAGAGATCCAAGGTTCAGATAACCTTTGGAGATTAAGATGTCTACACTTGTCTTTCATCAGGAATATCCTGGAGGGTGGTGATTATTACACTTTTCACATTCTGGGAAGCTGCAAAAAAAAAAAAAAACTTCCTGATCCCAGTGAAGAGTGGGCTCTGTTAAACCCACCACCAGTCTGTAGATGGGCCTCCACTGGAGAAATGCACGTCAGTGTAAGAAGGCTGATTTCTTGGTCTTTAAATCTATCATGATAGGTTGATGAAGACCAGTTTGGGAAGCTGAATTGAGAAGTTTGTTTCAAATGCATTTCTGTGTGGCTGAGCCAGAAGTATTATCCAAGGACTCTTCTGTGGATCAGACTCCAAATTTCTTCGGTTTCTAAATCCCTGACTTCAACTGTGCACCCTGTACAGGAGGTATCAGATCTGTGTGGGATGGAGTCAACAGCTACCTCAGCCTGCTGGGCTCCATAGTGGGTTTCCACACACAGTGCTTCAAGTTCTGACTCAAATTAGACAATGACCTTGAACTCTGTGAGGTGTTGCATAATCTTAGCAACAACAAACATCAGTCGTGGGAGGAACAGTGAGCACAAATAACCTTCCTCTAAGTGCTGGCAATGGGCACTGTCTTGCCACAAACTCCCTCTTGTTTACACATACTACAAATGAGCACTACTGTGGATGGTGACGACGACCTCGATGACAGCTGACCTTTGTCCATTGCTTACAATTCCCAGGCACTACACCAACTACCTTTAAAAAGAAAGGCTAATGAACAAGCTTCTAATAATCAGATGCTCAAACAGATAAGACAATGTCCTTATCCAATATCCTCAAAGCAAAACAAAACAAAGCAACCTGTATTTTAACCGATTTTACTTTTCGAGCTGTAGAGTTTGCAGACATATTGTAAATTACAGGACAAAACCCAACATACAGGTACTCACTCTGGTTTTTACACTTCGGTCAGTTCCAGCTTCCAACAAGAGTTGAATACATTCTTTATTTCCATTTTTACAGGCCAGGTATAGAGGTGTCTCTCCTCCATCAGCAGCATGATTAATATTAGCATCATATTCAATTAATAAGTCTACACACCTAAATGCAAGATTATGATTAATTACATACAAACTGGGTTTGACTTCTGAAGTACCACCTGACCAAGATATTAAATAGAGAAAATAATGCTAGAGCAATTCTGCATCTTTATTTACATGAATTATTAAATATAGGTATCAATTATTCCTGGTCTTATTATATAGATACTGCTTTTAACAAGGCTGGAAAATGTATTTTAACTACTCCCATGAAAATTTAAAATAGCAGCTTTGATCAAGTGTGAATACGTGGTTTATGACAGTTCTCTGCAACCAAATTGTGAAAGTAGAGTCCTTGGAATATGTTTAACTGTGCTTGACATATATATTATTTGTGGTTCAAAATAGTTTGAACCTTGAAAAAAGTCAGGCGGCTGAGTCATTCTGAGATTTCCACTTGAGAAAATAATTATAAATAGCACAGACAGCAGGGCACCATTTGCCTCCACTATAAAAGGCAGTACGGAGACAGAAAAGGGCCATCTTGGGGAGAAAAGACAGCAGAGGCTGTCCTGTCTCCTGAAGAGGGGCTAGTTTATGAGGAAAAAGACACAGCTAAGCAGAAACACATTGCCCTGAGAATCAAGAAGGAAAGCAATGAGGTAAATTCAAGACTTCACGGCACTTAGGAACTAACTTCAGTTTGCAAAATTAGATGAGAATAAACTTAAAAAAGAGTGATAAATCATCAAATTAAGAAGGAACTCACATCTTTGTTTCTTTGCTCAGATGCATGTTTTTTCTTGGCTTCCCTTGGCAACATTTGGTTTGTTTATGCATATTTTTAAAATAAGTTACATACTGATGTGTATCTAATACACATTTAAATTAATCAAGCCCCTGCATTTCCCCAGGGTTCTCCCTTTTTGCAAACCCATCCATGCCTCTGTTCCCATGACTGTTATACTATCCAAGCAAGTGGCCCTACAGATTGCC
Organism: Balaenoptera musculus; assembly: GCF_009873245.2. Lineage (NCBI taxonomy): Eukaryota > Metazoa > Chordata > Mammalia > Artiodactyla > Balaenopteridae > Balaenoptera > Balaenoptera musculus. Next base: position 32,929,676 of record NC_045793.1, on the reverse strand, counting down.
TGCTGGCAGTAAAGGTAAAAGTATAGCCCAGAAGAAGAATCTCTCTTGGAGGACTTAGGATACATGCAAAAAGTACCAGCAAAATCAGTAGCTCTGATCCTCAACAATAAACTCAGGGTGATGAGATATGTTAGACACGCAGAAAAAAAAAAATACTGCACTTTATGGATGCATTTTGAATTTTAAAAAATTTACCTTTATGACTAGTAACATTAGTGTAAAATGTAAAACCCGTATTTCAAGAATTCTGAGATTTGTTAAAGGAAACATTTCTATCGGGATGGTAAAATAAAAAAGTTGAACACAGCTTTCATTCTCCAGAGCCTGCCATTTCATCACAGGCAAATAAAGCAATTTAGCTATATTCTATTATTAAAATATGACTTGATTTTAGAAAGTTATATCTATGGTCAACTGACTTATTAAGCTACTGAAGAAATCACTGCTAAACTTACATATATTTTACTTGATAGGCTCTTTTTGGTTTTGTGCTCTCATTTCTTTCAGTATGTAAGTTTTGCTTCAATTTTTTTTTTAATGATAAAGCAAAGCGAATAACTGGGATTTAATACTGAATAAACTGCCAGTAGGAAGTTAAGAGTATTACAATTAATATAATTCTGTTTTACTTTTAATGCCATCGCACATAAAAAAGGTTTTGGGGTTGCATGGTGGAAAATAGTGAACAGCAAACTGTTTAACAATCCGTTATATAACCACATACACAGTCGGCCATCCATATCTGCAGGTTTCACATCTGTGGATTCAACCAACCCCAGATGGAAAATACTTAGAAAAAAATCCTAGGAAGTTGCAAAAAGCAAAACTTGAACTTACCACATGCTCGCAGCTATTTACATAGCATTTACATTGTATTAGGTATTATAAGTAACCTAAAGATGGTTTAAAGTATACGGGAGGACGTGCGTGGGTTATATGCAAATACTGCACCATTTTATATAACGGACTTAGAGCATCCTTGATTTTGGTATCTGTAGGAGGTCCTGGAACCAATCCCCCATAGACAGGAGGGATGACTTTATGCTGATATGCTAAAAATAATCTTCTTCTTCGGAACCAAGTTCATTCACATGAAGTTTGGAAACAGCATATTCCTCTTTTTCATTTCCCTCATATACAACCATCTATTATTAAGAAGAGCAAATTTAGGGAACTTACACAAGCCTCTTAGATAGCCTCATCCACCAGAGGGCAGACAGCAAAAGCAAGGAGAACTACAGTCCTGCAGCCTGTGGAACAAAAACCACATCCACAGGAAGATAGACAAGATGAAAAGGCAGAGGGCTATGTACCAGATGAAGGAAAAAGATAAAACCCCAGAAAAACAACTAAATGAAGTGGAGATAGGCAACCTTCCAGAAAAAGAATTCAGAATAATGATAGCAAAGATGATCTAGGACCTCGGAAAAAGAATGGAGGCAAAGATCGAGAAGATGCAAGAAATATTTAACAAAGACCTAGAAGAATTAAAGAACAAACAAACAGAGATGAACAATACAATAACTGAAATGAAAACTACACTAGAAGGAATCAACAGCAGAATAACTGAGGCAGAAGAACGGATAAGTGACCTGCAAGACAGAATGGTGGAATTCACTGCTATGGAACAGAATAAAGAAAAAAGAATGAAAAGAAATGAAGACAGCCTAAGAGACCTCTGGGACAACAATAAACGCAACAACATTAGCATTATAGGGGTCCCAGAAGGAGAAGAGAGAGAGAAAGGACCAGAGAAAATATTTGAAGAGACTATAGTCGAAAACTTCCCTAACATGGGAAGGAAATAGCAACCCAAGTCCAGGAAGCGCAGAGAGTCCCATACAGGATAAATCCAAGAAGAAAAACGCCAAGACACATAGTAACCAAATTGGCAAAAATTAAAGACACAGAAAATTATTAAAAGCAGCAAGGGAAAAACAACAAATAACATACAAGGGAACTCCCATAAGGTTAACAGCTGATTTCTCAGCAGAAACTCGACAAGCCAGAAGGGAGTGGCATGATATACTTAAAGTGATGAAAGGGAAGAACCTACAACCAAGATTACTCTACCCGGCAAGGATCTCATTCAGATTTGATGGAGAAATCAAAAGCTTTACAGACAAACAAAAGCTAAGAGAATTCAGCACCACCAAACCAGCTTTACAACAAATGCTAAAGGAACTTCTCTAAGTGGGAAACACGAGAAGAAAGGGACCTACAAAAATAAACCCAAAACAATTAAGAAAATGGTCATAGGAACATACATATTGATAATTACCTTAAATGAAAATGGATTAAATGCTCCAACCAAAAGACACAGGCTTCCTGAATGGATACAAAAACAAGACCCATATATATGCTGTCTACAAGAGACCCACTTCAGACCTAGGGACACATACAGACTGAAAGTGAGGGGATGGAAAAAGATATTCCATGCAAATGGAAATCAAACGAAAGCTGGAGTAGCAATTCTCATATCAGACAAAATAGACTTTAAAATAAAGACTATTATAAGAGACAAAGAAGGACACTACATAATGATCAAGGAGTCAATCCAAGAAGAAGATATAACAATTATAAATATATATGCACCCAACATAGGAGCACCTCAATACATAAGGCAACTGCTAACAGCTCTAAAAGAGGAAATCGACAGTAACACAATAATAGTGGGGGACTTTAACACCTCACTTACACCAATGGACACATCATCCAAAATGAAAATAAATAATGAAACAGAAGCTTTAAATGACACAACAGACCAGATAGATTTAATTGATATTTATAGGCCATTCCATCCAAAAACAGCAGATTACACTTTCTTCCAAGTGCGCATGGAACATTCTCCAGGATAGATCACATCCTGGGTCACAAATCAAGCCTCAGTAAATTTAAGAAAACTGAAATCATATCAAGCATCTTTTCTGACCACAACGCTATGAGATTAGAAACCAATTACAAGGAAAAAAACGTAAAAAACACAAACACATGGAGGCTAAACAATACGTTACTAAATAACCAAGAGATCACTGAAGAAATTAAAGAGGAAATCAAAAAATACCTAGAGACAAATGACAATGAAAACACGACGACCCAAAACCCATGGATGCAGCAAAAGCAGTTCTAAGAGGGAAGTTTATAGCTATACAAACCTACCTCAAGAAACAAGAAAAATCTCAAATAAACAATCTAAACTAACACCTGAAGGAACTGGAGAAAGAAGAACAAACAAAACCCAAAGTTAGCAGAAGGAAAGAAATCATAAAGATCAGAGGAGAAATAAATGAAATAGAAACAAAGAAAACAATAGCAAAGATCAATAAAACTAAAAGCTGATTCTTTGAGAAGATAAACAAAATTGATAAACCATTCGCCAGACTCATCAAGAAAAGGAGGAAGAGGACTCAAATAAATAAAATCGGAAATGAAAACGGAGAAGTTACAACAGACACCGCAGAAATACAAAGCATCCTAAGAGGCTACTACAAGCAACTCTATGCCAATAAAATGGACAACCTGGAAGAAATGGACAAATTCTCAGAAAGGTATAACCTTCCAAGACTGAACCAGGAAGAAACAGAAAATATGAACAGACCAATCACAATAATGAAATTGAAACTGTGATTAAAAATCTTCCAACAAACAAAAGTCCAGGACCAGATGGCTTCACAGGTGAATTCTATCAAACATTTAGAGAAGAGCTAACACCCATCCTTCTCAAACTCTTCCAAAAAATTGCAGAGGAAGGAACACTCCCAAATTCATTCTATGAGGCCACCATCACCCTGATACCAAAACCAGACAAAGACACTACAAAAAAAGAAAATTACAGACCAATATCACTGATGAATATAGATGCAAAAATCCTCAACAAAATACTAACAAACAGAATCCAACAACACATTAATAGGATCACACACCATGATCAAGTGGGATTTATCCCAGGGATGCAAGGATTCTTCAACATACGTAAATCAATCAATGTGATACACCATATTAACAAATTGAAGAACAAAAATCATATGATCATCTCAATAGATGCAGAAAAAGCTTTTGACAAAATTCAACACCCATTTATGATAAAAACTCTCCAGAAAGTGGGCATAGAGGGAACCTACCTCAACATAATAAAGGCCATATATGACAAACCCACAGCAAACATCATTCTCAGTGGTGAAAAACTGAAAGCATTTCCACTAAGATCAGGAACAAGACAAGGATGTCCACTCTCACCACTGTTATTCAACATAGTTTTGGAAGTCCTAGCCATGGCAATCAGAGAAGAAAAAGAAATAAAAGGAATACAAATTGGAAAAGAAGAAGTAAAACTGTCACTGTTTGCAGATGACAGGATACTATACATAGAGAATCCTAAAAATGCCACCAGAAAACTACTAGAGCTAATCAATCAATTTGGTAAAGTTGCAGGATACAAAATTAATGCACAGAAATCTCTTGCATTCCTATACACTAATGATGAAAAATCTGAAAGAGAAATTAAGGAAACACTCCCATTTACCATTGCAACAAAAAGAATAAAATACCTAGGAATAAACCTACATAGGGAGACAAAAGACCTGTATGCAGAAAACTGTAAGACACTGATGAAAGAAATTAAAGATGATACCAACAGACGGAGAGATAGACCATGTTCTTGGATTGGAAGAATCAATATTGTGAAAATGACTATACTACCCAAAATAATCTACAGATTCAATGCAATCCCTATCAAACTTCAATGGCATTTTTTACAGCACTAGAACAAATAATCTTAAAATTTGTATGGAGACACAAAAGACCCCGAATAGCCAAAGCAATCTTGAGGGAAAAAAACAGACCTGGAGGAATCAGACTCCCAGACTTCAGACTATACTACAAAGCTACAGTAATCAAGACAATATGGTACTGGTACAAAAACAGAAACATAGATCAATGGAACAAGATAGAAAGCCCAGAGATAAACCCACGCACCTATGGTCAACTAATCTATGACAAAGGAGGCAAAGATATACAATGCAGAAAAGACAGCCTTTTCAATAAGTGGTGCTGGGAAAACTGGACAGGTACATGTAAAAGAATGAAATTAGAACACTCCCTAACACCATACACAAAAATAAACTCAAAATGGAATCGAGACCTAAATGTAAGATCGGACACTATAAAACTCTTAGAGGAAAACATAGGAAGAACACTCTTTGAGAGAAATCACAGCAAGATCTTTTTTAATCCACCTCCTAGAGTAATGGAAATAAAAACAAAAATAAACAAATGGGACCTAATGAAACTTCAAAGCTTTTGCACAGCAAAGGAAACCATAAACAAGATGAAAAGACAACCCTCAGAATGGGAGAAAATATTTGCAAACGAATCAACAAAGGATTAATCTCCAAAATATATAAACAGCTCATGCAGCTCAATATTAAAGAAACAAACAACTCAATCCAAAAACGGGCAGAAGACCTAAATAGACATTTCTCCAAAGAAGACATACAGATGGCCAAGAAGCACATGAAAAGCTGCTCAACATCACTAATTATTAGAGAAATGAAAATCAAAACTACAATGAGGTATCATCTCACACCAGTTAGAATGGGCATCATCAGAAAATCTACAAACAACAAATGCTGGAGAGGGTGTGGAGAAAAGGGAACCCTCTTGCATTGTTGGTGGGAATGTAAATTGATACAGCCACTATGGAGAACAGTATGGAGGTTCTTTAAAAAACTAAAAATAGAATTACCATATGATCCAGCAATCCCACTACTGGGCATATACCCAGAGAAAACCATAATTCAAAAAGATACACGCACCCCAATGTTCATTGGAGCAGTATTTACAATAACCAGGTCATGGAAGCAACCTAAATGCCCATTGACGACAAATGGATAAAGAAGATGTGGTACATATATACAATGGAATATTACTCAGCCATAAAAAGGAACGAAATTGAGTTATTTGTTGAGACGTGGATGCATCTAGAGACTGTCATACAGAGTGAAGTAAGTCAGAAAGAGAAAAACAAATATCGTATATTAACGCATGTATGTGGAACCTAGAAAAATGGTACAGATGAACCAGTTTGTAGGGCAGAAGTTGAGACACAGATGTAGAGAAGAAACGTATGGACACCAAGCGGGAAAAGCGGCGGGGGGATGGGGGTGGTGGTGGGATGAATTGGGTGATTGGGATTGACATGTATACACTGATGTGTATAAAACTGATGACTAATAAGAACCTGCTGTATAAAAAACAAACAACAACAACAAAAAAAAGAGCAAATTTAGGATCCTACTTTGCATTTAAATTCTCAAATATGTTTAGTTGAATTTATTTGCCAACGGATCTTAAGCACTAGTTTACACATTCAGCCAGGACTAAAATATGTGTGCAAATTATAAAGAGGCTCTTTTCATAGGGGAAAAAAAAAGAATTAAGAGCATCACTTACTTGAAATGTCCCTGAGCAGCTGCAGCACACAAGGGTGTGAAGCCATTTTTATCAGCAGCATTGACTTGGGCTTCTGCATTCAGCAGCAATCTCACACAGTCTATGGATTTTAATAGAAAGCCATTTTAATTCCCCACTTAGAGTCATGATGAACCAAATTCATTATGAGCTGTAGACAAACACTAACCCCAAGGGACCTCTCTCATGCACAGCTCGTCTGACAATTTTTTCAGGGCCGCTGTGAGACTCCACAGACTATTATAAAGGGAAAGCAGCCCCTTTCCCCCAGGATTGTAATACCCCAGACTCACCAAGACATGATTTCTTTCTTTTTTTTTGGTGGGGCCGGGGGAGAGGAGTTGCTGATGAGTGAAAGGACTGTCATATGTCAGAAAATGTTTTATCAGATTTTCCCATCAGCCAATCCCCAAAAATAGTATTACTGGATGGAGAACAAAATCCATTCACCAAATTGATATACCATTCTTTGTATTTAAATAGTTAAATTCTTAATTTATGATGTTTAATTTAATCTTTAAAATGCTTTCATGTTGTGGTCATCTTATACTTAACTCCCTGAATGAAGATCAAGGAGAACCCACACAAAGTCATCAGACTCAGGCAAAAATATCACCTAGACCTCACATTCCACATGTTATTAACTAGACTGAATTTCTTTACATTGGAGAAAATTCCCACAGTACTTTTGAAGAAGTACTCCAAAATACTTTTAAAATAATGAGCTATCATCTTGTAGTTCACTAGAATCTTGCATGTAGTCCACTTGAACACAGTGAAGCTCTGAAAACTTCCAAGGAAGCCACATTATGTGAATTATACGAGGATCACATGGCTTACATATGCAATACTATTTGACTTTGCGTTTGCCATCGAATCATCTCTTTATCTGCGCTACTGTATGTTTTAGTATATTTGACTATAAGATTTGCTTTTTAAGGAACAAGATTAATTCCCCGACTTCATCGATATGTCGTTTATAATTGTACAACCTCTCCGTTCTCTTAAAAAATCCAAATAACTATAAATTGTTCCAACTACAGAACAATTTCAGACCCATGCCCTTTCCTAACTACTAAAACTTTCCCTCACTGCAGCATGTGCTAAAGCCCTAAGGCTTTGCTTTCACAGACACCAGCTATTTCTAACAGACAAATTAGAGCTATTTTGTCCTGGCCAAAGCGATAACAGATGGGGGGGCTTTATTCGAAAATGTGCTTTACAGTTACTAGACCCCAAATTTCTACAAACCGAATACATTTCATTGTGCATAAAACAGAGATAACTTTTTGCTAGCTGCAGTAAAAGTTTAGATTATTACGGAACTGTCCAATTTGGATTTTTAAAATGCTTATAAAATCTTTAAATCATGTAAAAAAGTTATTTATTCTACCTGAAAGAGAAAATTTGAAACCTAAATTCACCTTTTTCACATAACAGTGGTTACAGGTGCTTTTGATTCTGCATCCTTTTGCAAGAGGGTGATACAGTGAGGTAAGATGGCACCATCTTACCTGTATGTCCATTCTTAGCAGCAGAATACAAGGCAGAATGGCCATCTTCACAGGAGTAATTAATGTCCAGTCCTTCTTCATTAAGCAGCATTGATAATAAAGTGACATTTCCCTGGGCAGCAGCTTGCTGAAGAAGGGTGGGCCTGCCAGCCAGGGGGGCAGGACCACCACTCATTAGCAAAGGGGTTAGGGAGGGTGACCAGCCTGTGGGTTAAAGTGACCCTAGTTAGACAGTAGGAGCAAGGTCAAGAGACAGATATTACCCACTCCTTTCTGAATTACACACACACAGACACATGAACATGTACCCCTAGAGGATTATGTGGTTTCTAACATTATCAATCTGTTAATATTTACTTTAGCGTAAATCTGTACTGTTATTTCAATCTTATATCTGCTGCTAGTTAAATTAACATACATGGTGACACATTAATTTTAGTCATCAGTCTTGCACAGATAAGTGTTAAAGTGGTGATTGGTTTTAGGAAACTAAGAAGGCTGTCTCGATTTGAAAGTTCAAACTCTTCCTCAGGGTTTCAAAACAATGTGAACTTTAAAATTATGTACAGATTTCCTCAATTTTGGGTATCAACTGATAGATATCTTTAGGTATAAGATAGAGATAATTCTAAAAAATAGAAATTTTCCTTTTTCTACAATGTTTCCAAGGTACTTAATTATAAATTTTACATAAACCACTGAAATGGATCAAATACTGTCAAGGAATCTATTTACATTCCTTGAATTCCCTTATTTGGGAAGAAAAATAATGGGCAGCCAACTTCTATTCAGTGTCAAGAGCTAATAGAAGCACAACATATATAGACTATACCAGCACAAATATTCAATACACAATTTTGGAGACTATGTCATCTGGCCATCTTCACGTTTTGTACCAAAAACTTTTAATCAGCCAACAAAACAGAACACTCCACCATATAGTTTTAACAAAAGTCATTAAGAGTTATCATAGTTAGAGATTTCTCATCAGTATTTAGCAGCTTTAGAAGAGAATCTGTTAAGTATGTGAAGTCGGCTGCATATAGCATGGAAAATTTTCTGAATTCTTCCTTGATCAAAAGGCTGTAAAAATAGTAAAGTAAAAATGTTTATTTAACATGATATATAGGTATTTAGTGTATTTTAGGCTTAAATACAATTACTTTCAAAATAAGTCATTTTTATTTCTTCCTTATGGAGCCCCAAAAACCTGAAAGTTGGTGTGTATATGGGGCATATGTACACATATTCACTCCTGGGGTACACTTTCTACCTCTGTCTGGTAACATTCTCTGTAGTAAGATACAATAGTGGAGCTTTTATATTCCCTGCACCTTGGTAACAGGATAATATTCTAAGTACGTGGGTGTTATATTAATATGTAATAAACTCTTATAATTGGATCTTGAATTATTGTCCTTAAATTATTTCACTAAGTATTAAAAAAGAAGTGCATATCAAAGTATTTCTCAGTATTTTAAAGATTCTTTGGGGAAAAAAAACAAAGCAGTTTCTACAAATGAAACTGCTCATTAAAAACTGAATATTATATCTTCAGAATCAATTATTTGGGTCTCTGAGTAATTTATTGCTTTTACCCTATTAGACTGCAATAACATAAAATTCAATGCTCACAAAATTAAATATTTATCTAAACTTTACGATATTTTCCCATTGATATTCATTAGCTCTTCTTACAAAAGTAAGATTTTTTACTTCATACTTACAAGAAGGCTCCTCTCTGGTACATTTTACCTTTTGTATTTTCTTAAAAACAAACAAAAAAACAAGCCCACAAAAATTAAATCAGTACTTATTAGAAATAGATGATAAACAGAGAAATTATAAACACCAAGGTATGAAACCTTGACTGCAAAGCAAACACAAAAGCAATTCGAACGCATTGGCACTGTGGTCCTCTGTGGAATAGGAGGGACTGTGGGTCATGCTCAGTCAGTCTGTCTGTCTGTCTCTGTCCCTTTCCTCCCTCCCGACCTTGACCCCAGTCCCCTTTCTCTGTCTCTCCCTCTGTCTGTCTCTCTCAATCCCTCTACCTCACCCCAGGGGTCTCAGTTCTTGATACCCTTTTAAGAACATCAACTGGTATATATTAAATGGTTTGCTATTCTTTTGGGTTTTGTTTTCTTTTTTTTTTTAATACAATTCTAGGCTTGGGGGACAATTAAAATATAAATATATTTTAACTTTTTTAATGGAAATATTCCATTATGGAGATAATTTCCTGGGAAACTCCATTTCTAATGTTAAGCTATCTTAAGACAAAATATTTTATTCAAAAATTTTCTCAATCTCTAGACCACTCAAGAGTCTTACAGTTCTGTTATACAAAACTCCAGAAGAATATATATCAATTTTATTTTATTTTAAATACACTTAGTAATCTTTTAAAAGTGAAAAATGCTTTATAAATACCAAGTATTCTTAAAGTTTAACTACATTTTTTATCTCCACTATCATTTTCAATTTTCCCCAGCACAGGCAAGCTTAAGTTATTATAATAAATCCTGCTATAAAGATGGGAAAAATAAAACTTCACCATGAGACTTTATTGTTCATTTGAAATTCCCGACAATGATAAAAGTGATAATATTTAGTTGAATGGTTAAGTAATGATAGTACAGACCTGCAGTCATACAGCTACTTTAATGATGTTAGAAAAAGGTCATTCAGCTTTGCAGTATCATGTGTAAACATTAGTAAAAGTGAGCATCTGGCAGAACGTGCAATGATGAAGGGAACAGACAGAACATGCAATGGCAGAGGAGCGGAGAACAGCTTCTGGCATCAGCTTCAGAGTGTGGAGAAGGTTAATCTCATTCATAGCTCAGATCAATCTCGTTTTCTGACTTAGCCTTTAAGCCAATTAAACACGGAGGATAATTTTTTAAATATATGTTTACCTAAGGAAAAAAATCTGAACCAAATTAAATAAAATGTATCAATTAATAATTTTTTAAAAAAACAGAAAAAACATTTGCAAGGGTATGGAAACTCAGTTGCCTGGGGTGATTTCTGGTTTAGGCTTCTGTTCACCTAACAATTAAAATGTGTTCATTTGACAGGGTCAGCAGCAGCAAGAAATTCTAATTTGTTTAGAATTTTAAAGGTTATTTAAAAATTTAACATTTGGCTATAAAACTGCTAATCGAGTTAGAGTAATTTACAACATAATTCATTAAAGTGGTATCTTTCGTCATTGCAATTCTCCTCAGTGCTTTAATTTAACCATAATTGTTTATCATACATATAAGCTGACATAGAAACAGATTTTTAGAGTTTGAAAGATCATGGGATCTAGATTTCCAAAGAGGGAGAGGTAGTGAACTGCTATTTGAAAAATTCAACAGGCAAGTTTAACACATCTTTTTGGTTTGGAACTATTATTACTTTTTTGGTTCAGTGCTTTCATTTTTAGATGGAAAAACTCATAGCTCAGAGAGAATTTGCTCTTTAGGGTAATACATGGCAAGGAGCAGAAATGGACTAACGCTGCCTTTTTATACTCAGTCCAGTGCTCTTTTCACCACCGACATTGGAAAACACATCAACCAGGTATTTGATAGACATGCTCTGTCCCCATGTCCTGCTCTTACCAATCACAATGACATGAGTGGCTATTTACAAGATGAATACCCTTCACTGAGCCGATGCTTTGGCGAGGCACATGCTCACCCAGGCACAGGTAGGTCAAGGAGGATGGAGGGTGCTTCCTAGTTGCAGCGGGCACAGCAGCAAAAATAGGGGCATCTAAATGGAAAACAGTCGAAATCCTATATCTCATTTGGAAAGTTTAGGTTGACCTACATCCACGGTTGAGTTATACACCCCAACTATGTAACTGCAATAACATTTCTATCCCCCCAATAGAACGGATGTTCAGTAAATTCTTGCTGATGACTAACAACTTCCACTGCCTCCATTTTCTCCTAATAAACTATATCTTATAATCAAACAACAAAGAAGCCTGTTACTGCACCAAATGCAATCCTGCAGTTCTAAGAATATTTTGGCCAAACTGCAAAATCAGAGAACAGAAAATGAGGAACCAGTTTCACGGCTCTTCAGTGACTGCTATTTCTTTGGGTCCACTATTTATCCTCTTTTGCTCTCTAGACACAAGCAAAGGCGTCTTTTCAGAGGAGTTATGGTTCCTTTATCCAAAATCCCACTGTATCCTAGGCAGGGCATTTTAGTGAATAAATAATGGACTAGGAATTCTCTGACTTTAAAGGTTAACTTAAAATCCTGCTGTCAAAAGTTCTTCAGTCACGGATCCTGATTTTAAAGCTTTTCCATGGAAAACAAAGGGCATTTGGAGCTGAACCCTGGAGCACAGTAATGACCAAGGCAACTACTGGCAAAGCATTGGGGTATAAAGCAAAGATGGCTTTGTATTTTTTAAAAAACTGGCAAAATTCATATATTCCAGGAAGTGTTTTCTGTTTTATAGTCTATGCATTTAGGTCAACAGCACTGCCACGTCCCCAAACATTTTTGGAACTTGTGTTTTGCAACTACCTTAAGTCCTTACAGCACATTCTCTGATGCTCCTGAATGGTAGCAAAAATTCCTCTTCTGAGGGTGGATTTAACTTGTGGGAAACAGCTAACATCATTTTAGGCCATGAGAAAGGCCATCCAGCTCAGTAATACCATTTTAGATTAAAAAAAAATATGGAATGCTCAATGCCTGGAAAGACATCCCAAAGCAATACCAGAGTCAATTCTAAAGCAAATTTTCAAAAATGCTTTCAGCGACAGTAAATTGAAGCAGTAATATCACCTCTTTTTGTTCATCACTCATGCTGCTCTAAGCTCAATACCATGCTCTTTGTACGTTATGATATTAAATCCTCCTAACAGCCACCCTCCCCAATATGAGCAGCATAAGCTCCACGTTAAGGATGAGAAAAGTTGCTCAGTTCAAGAAAAATCCCCCAAAACACACAGCTGTAAATGGCAGGGCCTAGATTCCAAGGCAGATCTGACTGACATCAAAGTCCATGCTGTTTCCAATTCCCAATTTTGCCCCTTAAAATATGAATCTAGCCTCTCAAAGAGCTTAATTTCAAGGAGACAGCTTATAATTGGATAAATAAGTCCCATTATACTGCTCTCATTACCTGATAATTAGCAAGTACAGTACTGTTTTTCCTATTCCCATGCTTCTCCCTAAATTTTAAATATAACACAGCTCAAATCTTCCTTTAACTCTTAAAGTTCTCTCTCATTAGAACCAATAGTCTCTACTAACCACTAAGATCCTGGGGTAGAAGAGACCCTGCAAAGTTTCAACAGAACTGTGACACCGTAATATTATTTTAGAGCCACATTTACTCAGTGAAAGATGAATGCCAATAAAAAGCAATGCTTCCTCTAGCACTATATAACGAAAGGGAAAAATCCAGTTCTTTATCGATTCTTTGTTCAAGAGTCCCAGATTCGGTGACTTCATAAACCACATCTGCAATGGAAACCTTCTCTAATACAGCCCACATGCTATGTTATCCATCTGTGCTCAAGTGTTAGAAGATGACAGCTCTAAATAACTTCTGAAATAAACTAAACTTAGAACAGAGATTTACAAATATACACACTATTTTTGAGGCTAAAAAAAGTAAACACCAAACTGATATTAAAACTTAGGATATACCAATTACAGAACACCTCTAAATCAATTTGATAATCCAAGGTTGACTGTAGTGTTAATAACTACTTGAAAGCATTCTTTCAAATGTCATCTCAGAAGGGACAGAACTGAACACATACTGTCTGGCGATGGCTCACTGATAGTGAAGTCTTCTGAGATAGATATTTAATAAGAAGGACGAGCCCTTCCTCCCATGGAAATGCTTCAGTCTCTCTAAATTAATGGTCTCTGTGTGCTCCAAACCACTACTTTCAGGTTATTTTTAAAAGAAGACAACACTTAGCATAACAAAACCACAATTCATATAGCAAGATGAATCACCATACCCCGGAGCCTTTAGAGAAAAACAAAAAAAAAAAAACAAAAAAAAAGAGAGGAAAGAAATAGGGAAAAAAAAAAAAAATATCAAATTAAAAAAAAAGTTTCAAGGCAATGTGAAGGAAACAAAGGCAAGTGAGAGGACAGGCCACATTCTTAAAGAAGGGTATAACATTCCAATCCCTTTACCTGATGCTGTTACCAGGAGGCTGTCTGAGGCACCTGCTCTACAGGATGAGGCACTAACAGGGTTTATGGAAGAGCGAAAGGCAATGGTGGTGGGAATGACAAGGGAACTTTCTGAACATGCAGGTTGGTTCAGTCCAGGGGTTTCAGCAGGCCAGGCACCCACCTGAGACGTGGCCAGGGCTGAAACGGCACAGCCTGCAGGGGCCACAGTTAAATCTATGGATGGTTTTGGTGGCAGCTGAGGGGAGGAAGACTTAAGGAGATTCTCCTCACTTATTACCCTGTTCCCTTGTGGCAAACTGGAAGGAGGCGAAGCCACAGTTTTGTTATCAACTTTGGCCCCTGCACTGGAGGGCCTGCTGCTATCCATGACAACCTTGAGCTGCGGGTGCGGCGGAGAAGGAGTGTGGGAGAGCCCTGGCTTTTTGGGAGGGATGGGAGGAGGGTTTCCTCTGTCAACTCGTGCGGCACTGGGAGTCTTTAAACTGGTCCGGCCGACTGGGGGGTAGGTGCCAACGTCCCCCGCGGGGGGCACTCCAGGTCTCGGGGGCGCTCCCGCTGGAGGGCTCGTGAATCTTGACAGTGCCTGGGTCACAGTATTCCGAGCTAGCTGTTTGGCCACTAGGTTGTCACGACTTGTAGGAGATACATCTCTGGATGGAGGACTTTGGGGGGTGTTTCCGTTTTGGTCTGGGTCATTAGCATTGCCCTGAAATCGAAACCGAGCCGCTTGGATTCGCGGGTTCAGGCCTGGATGCAGAGGCGCGTTGGCACACGGTGAATGTAAACTGTGAGGAGGTGGGGCGGGTGTGTGCCCGGCGGCCGGGGCGGCGGTGCTGGGAAGCGGGGATGCACTACTGGTTAAATCTGGTGTTGAGCCGCTGCTCGGTCCATTCTCCTCAATTCTGTTTGCGCTTGGAGGTGGGACAGTGGGCAGAGAGGAGCCAGTCAAGTCACCGTGGGAAGCCTGCCTGTCGATACTTGGCCTGACCAAGTCGGCACTGGCACACGCATTCCCCTTCGCATTGGCGGAAACTAGGGGGCTCCCCATGGCAGGCTTTACAGGCACGGTCAAAGGTGACTTCTTCACGGGGTCAGTGCTCTCTATCACTAGGTCTGTCTGGCACGCAACAGATCTTGTCATCGGTCCCTCTGTTCCCACAGATATAGAGACCAAACGTCTATCTTTTGTCTTCCGGGGGAGAGAGAGGCTGGGTTTGCTGTCATTTCCCCTTTTCAGTTGCTCGATCATCTTCTTCATCTTGTCTATCTCCTCTTTGAGGTCAGTGGTGTGTGCTTCTTCTCGGTGCAGCTTGGCACGAAGCTGTTCCCGCTCTGTGTCAAACTCTGAGAGCTGCTTTTCCATCTGAGCTTCCATTTCTGTGCTTCTTCGTTTCTCAGCGGCGAGTTCCTCTTCTAACGCGCTCGTCTTTTTCTTCTCCTCTTCCAGTTTGGCCATCACCTCTTCTAGCTTCTGGGCCTCCTCTAGGACTTTGCCCGAGAGCTGCTTGCACTCCTTGACCAGCATCAGGACCACGTGCTTGTTCTTGCCTCGCTCCTCCTCCAGGCGGGTGGCCAGCTTCTTGTGTTCTTGCTCAAGGGCTTGGAGCTGAAGCTTTTCCATCTCCAGCTGAAAGAAATGCACAGGACAGCCCTGATTAATAGGCAGAGGATTCTTTCAGCCAAAGAAGTGGAGAGATTTTTATTAATTTTGTAACAATTACATGGTTTGGGTTAAAGTGCCACATTTCTGAGATGTGTTGTGAGATGACAGATAATATTTCAGAGACTCATTAAAATGAGAAAATAGATGTAAACGGTTTTACAAAGAACATCTAAATTACAGCAACAGAAAAAAAAATTTTAATGTATTAAAGTTAACTGTAGAAAAGGAGAACAGTTACCTAATGCTTCAAATCACAACACAGAATTCAGCAAGGTCTGCTTTTGTAAAAACAGAACTGTTAGGGAACTGTTTTTTTTTTTAAGGTTTAATGCCTTAAAATTACTAATCTTTGAGGCACTGTATAATAAAAAGTGCTGAAAACAGAGGACTTCAGTTAATTTCTAAACTCCTATACTTGCTAATCATATTACTTAGTTTTTTGTAAACTTCTTTGAGCTTATGATAGGTTGCTGTAAAAATCATGTAAAATCATATATGAAAGTTCTTTGAACTAATATATAAGAAATATCTTATTAGAAATACAATCAGTATCAGTGAACCCCAAGTCTGACCTCATCTCCTTCAATCCCACTTTGCCCACTTGGCTCCCATGACACTGGTCTCCCCGATGTTTCTTGAACATCATCCTGCCTCAGCATCTCTGATCTTGCTGCTCTCCCTGCCGAGAAATTCCACCACAACCCATCACACAGGGCGCCTGCACTGAGGAGTCTGCACTGCACAAGGGTGACCGGCTGCAGGGGTGAGAGGGACCGAAATCCAGCTCTGCCTTCTCATCACGCATCTGCCCAGGCCTGGGCTTGTATCTGCCTGGAAAGAAGGGCGCGTTTTCCTTTAGGAAAAGGCTCTGTCTGCTCACTGAGCCACAAGTCCCTAGGATTTAGGCTTTCCAAAGCAACATTTGCTTAACTGATCAACATAGAGAAGAAGCTTTTAAAAACTTTTAAACCTCCAGGTGGGGTTTTCTAATATGCATAAGAACACCCAACGGCACAAAAGGCTGGCTCTTTTACTTCCTTCAGGACTCTGCTCAACTGTCACCTTCACAGCGAGGCTGCCCTCACCATCCTGTGGAAGACAACAGTCCTTCCCACCCTTGTACTTATCACTCTTTGGTTAGCACCTGCCTACCTCGACTAGAACAGGACTCCACGAGGGCAGGGACTGTGTCTTCTTTGCTGCTGTGTCCCCAAGACCTAGAACAGTCTCTGGCACACAGTGGTGCTTAATAAATTATTGATTGAATGAATGAAATTAACACAGTTCACAAAGACATCAAACTTCCAAAGGCTGATGGACTTTTTGGATACGAAGGCCTTACAGATGCACTATTCTAACATGTTCGCCCAGGTTTCTCACTTCTCTCCAGGAAACATCTGCCATGAGGTGCTTGTGAGGGATACATCCCAAGCTGGGCTGTAGTAGTCAGGCCGGTCCACATGCCTTACCTTCTCAACTAGAGAAACTTTCCCTTGGTGGTCCATAAAGGGCTTTACAGTTTAAGGTTAAAGTAGATCTACCTGATTAAAGACATGGAAAGGACTCCTCCAACCCCCAGATGTTGAACACAAATATACTCTCAAGAGAGACAGGAATTATTCAAGCCAGTTCCAAGGTATCAGTAACAGAGGAAGGAGACGCTCGCATGATCCATCAATTGAGAATGTGCTCCTGCTCCTCACCATGAAATCCATTACCCCATCCCCCTCAGCCACACACGAGACCAAAAGCAGAGAACGGCTCACTGCCCAACGAGCAGTCAGAGGTATTATTCATCTACTTTGGGATTCTTCCTGCTTTGAGGAAGTCGCCGAATAGCAATGCAATGGGTCCTATAAAGAGGTGCTCAGGAATACAGATAATTCCCCAAGAATAATTAGAGACAACTGGCCATACACATACACTCTATTCTACTATACGAAATTTGGGGGTGACTTCATAAGTAGATTACGTAAGATTTGGGAAACAATAGTTCTGTCCTATACTAGATGTATATGTATATTTTATTCATCTGGGTGCCTCACAGAAAATTGGACTTATTAATAGCTAAAGCACTTTTAACTCTTCTAAATGCATCAAGCAATAGGTTGCTATGGAAGGCATACAGAAAATTAGAGCTATAAAGAAAATATTAAATATGCTTTGTATTACCCCCTCCCCTTCCAAATTCTTATAGCAACATAGGAAAAAGCACATATCAGGTCAATTTTCAGCTTATTTTTAAAATATGATTTTCCTAATTTATCTCTGAAGGTGGAAAAAAAAGTTTTCTTGTAGAATTTAAGGGCTACCTGCACTTTATAAAACAACTAACTAGAGGCCAAGTTGGCGACTTCCCTGATGTCATCCAGTTATTCCGTGTCAGGATCCCGGCACTCATTCAGGTCTCCTACTGTCTCAAGTTTTTCCCACCACATCACACATGCTGCCCATGGTATTTCTATACTATGGGTCATCACACTTTACTTTTGAAATAACTTTCATCTTACATTTTAGAATCAAATTAAAGACTTCCAACAGGAGATCAACTCAACTAATCTCAGATATTTATACAGAAAACTATACTCCTATAAAAGCACCCATAATTCTTCTGCATCTTTGTCCTTCCATCATTCATGCCTTATAAATCCTATCTTGGAGGAACATGAGTCTTTTTAATCTCATTACAGATAGCATAGCACAGAGGAAACCACATAACTGATGCACCTACAACACATGGTTCCAAACTCAATTGAGCTCTGAGCCCCAATCATCAATCACTCTACCTAACTCTGTTTAGCCTCCTCTACCATTTACTATGTCAGGGAATATTTAAACCTCTGCTACTCTCCCCAATACTTCACCCAATGACAACTCAAGAGACTCTCAGTCTACCCTAATAGACTCTTTTATCAAGAAAATTCAGACTAACTCACTCCCTCTACATCCTGTCTCGTCCCTTAAGCTTTTTTATAGCCACTCCAATCCATATGTCCTTCCCTTCACTCTAAGGGAGAGAGGTTTCTATCTGCTGAAGGTCAGACTTTCTTCAACAATTAACTTCATTACTCCCTGTCACCTCTGACTTGCTCCATCAGTGATCACACTGCTCTTTATAAATATTAAATGTCTTCCTCTCTATCAGCTCCTTCCAATCAGTATATAAACATATTCCCATACTTAAAACATAATTTTTATATTAAAAAAAATTCCTTGACTATTCTGGCCCAGAGACAAAGTTCTTGTCCTTGAAAGAGTAAGAACTATAGTACTAAGTTCTAATCCCAACTTCTTGGCCGTGTCACTTTGATAAGTTTTCCCTCTAAAGATCAGTTCTGTTTGGTTCTCTTATCTGCACAATAGAGCAATGATAGTCATTACATTATAGGATTAAATGAGGCAAACATATGTAAAGTATTTACCATTGTGCCTGGCACTAAAAAATGTTAAGTTTTCATTTCATAACATAATAACTATTCGTGCTATTTAAAAATGTCAGTTTTACACAGTGTTTTTTCTCTGAAAACACATTTACAGGCAAACAAAGATCTAGAGAGTTGACCATATTAAACATACAGATGATGTTTTTATAAGTTTGATAGCAATTATAATATAACAATACAAAGTACATCAGAGAAAGTTCCACTACCAGTAATGGTGAAACAACTTTTATTAGACTATCTTCTCCTGCAGATAATAACGATAAACATTTGAAAACATATTAAGAAAATAACTATTTGAAGGCTCTGGAGAGCAATAAAAGTGATAAAAATAGGAGAGGAGTACACCTTCCCATTAGGAAGAAGTCAACAGCACTGGATGAGATTTCCCCTTGTATAGCTTTTCAAGTGAGGGCTATTCCCTGTGCTGACAGCTCTGGCAGCAGGAGCTCAAGCACAAAGCACCCCTTACAGTGGCCTGAGGAGCCAGAGGATGAAACTGGAGCCACTGCAACTAACCTCACCAGCATCACTGGTTAACTCTTGAATTACACATTCGTAGGAAAGATTCCATACTGAATGACAGAGGTGGCTGCTGAAAGGAGAACTGAGCAAATACTTCAGCTATTGCCAACTGCAAAAAGCCAGAGTTCGGAGTATTAATCTAACCAGGTTAACCACTTACTAGAAATACAGTCTTCAGAAGACAACAGAATCCACAGTCTCTGTACCACATCATCCATAATGTCTAGTATGCAATAAAAAATTACTGGGCATGCAAAAAACGTATTTTAGGTGATCCATTGTCAAGAGAAATGTACTCAAACAGAAACTGATCTTAAGATGATCTATACTGGAATTAGCAGACAAGAATCTTAAAGCAGCCATTTTCTAAGAAAATATAGTCACAGTGACTGAACAGGATAGGAGTCTTAGCATAGAAATGCAAACTAGAAACAAATGGAAAGTCTAAAACTGAAAAGCATAATATCTAAAATGAAAAAAAAAAAAGTTGACTGAATGAGCTTAATAGAAGATTTGAGAGAGGAAAACTTAAAAATAAAAGAAAAAACAATGAATTTGAAAATAGAGCAAAAGAAAGTATCCAATTGCGGAACACAGAAAAGAAGGACGGAAAAAGTGAAGAGCACTTCAGTAACCTGTAGGACAATATAAAGTGGTCTAAATTCCACATAACTGGATTTCCAAAGGGTGAAGAAAGAGAGAATGGGGAAGAAAAATATATTAAAAGAAAAAAATGGCCCCAAAATTCAAAAATTTGGTAGAAAACAAACTTACATATCCACGAAGCTCAGAAATCTCAAAACAGGATAAATATAAAGAAAACCATACCTAGGCACATCATAGTAAAACTGATGAAAACAAAGATAAGAAATGATATTGAAAGCAGCCAGAGAAAAAGACACGTTACATACAGAGAAACTACAATATAAATGATGGCTGAATTATTATCTCCAAAATACATGAAGCGAGAACTGACAGAAGGGAGAAAGACAAATCTATAACAATTTTCTCTCATAAATAATAACAATTTTCTCTCATCTAGATTAAAAAATCAGCAAGAATACAGTAGCTCCAAATAACACTAAGAAAATCACCTGGCCTAACTGACATTATGGAACAGATTACCCTAGGACTACAGATGATGCAGTCTTTCCAGATGCCCTTGCTGAGCTATTAAAAACCACCAAAAAATTACAAAAGACTAAAATGTTACAGAATATGTTCTCTGACCACAGCAGAATTAAATTGTAAATAAATCACAATAAGATATTAATAATACCCCAAAATTCAAAAATAAAACACAGTTCTAAATAGTACAAAAGTTTAAGAAGAAACCACAAAGGAAGTTAGAATATATTTTGGGCTGATTGAAAATAAAAAATATCAAAATTTGTGGGATGCAGTGAAAGAGGAGTATTTAAAGGCAGATAAAGCAGAGGATACAGACAAACATATCTTTAATTGCTTACATCAGAAGAGTTTTCTCCCAAAGAAGACATACAGATGGCCAATAGGCACATGAAAAGATGCTCATCACCACTAATTAGAGAAATGCAAATCAAAACAATAATGAGGTACCACCTCACACCAGTCAGAATGGATATCATTAAAAAGTCTACAATAATAAATGCTGAAGAGCGTGTGGAAAAAAGGGAACCCTCGTGCACTGTTGGTGGGGATGTAAATTGGTGCAGCCAATATGGAGAACAGTATGGAGGTTCCTCAAAAAACTAAAAAGAGAGTTGCCATATGACCCAGCAA
Organism: Balaenoptera musculus; assembly: GCF_009873245.2. Taxonomy (NCBI): domain Eukaryota; kingdom Metazoa; phylum Chordata; class Mammalia; order Artiodactyla; family Balaenopteridae; genus Balaenoptera; species Balaenoptera musculus. Next base: position 32,908,125 of record NC_045793.1, on the reverse strand, counting down.
TCCCACTCCTGGGCATATACCCAGACAAAACTATATTTTGAAAAGATACATGCACCCCTATGTTCACAGCAGCACTATTTACAATAACCAAGACATGGAAGCAACCTAAATGTCCATCGACAGATGAATAGATAAAGAAGATCCATTGACAGACGAATAGATAAAGAAGATGTGGGTGTGTGTGTGTGTGTGCGTGTATATATATATATATATATATATATATATATACACATACATACACACAATGGAATATTACTCAGCCATTAAAAAGAATGAAATAACGCTACTTGCAACATGGATGGACCTAGAGATTATCATACTAAGTGAAGTAAGTCAGAAAGAGAAAGATAAATACCATATGATATCACTTACATGTGCAATCTAAAATACGACACAAATGAACCTGTCTACAAAACAAAAACAGACTCACAGATATAGAAAACAGACTTGTGTTTGCTGGGGGTGGGGAAGCGGGTGGGGGTGGAGGACTGGAGTTTGGAATTAGCAGATGCAAACTATTATATACAGGATGGATAAACAACAAGGTCCTACTGTATATCACAGGGAACTATATTCAATATCCTGTGATAAGCCATAATGGAAAAGAATATATAAATGTATAACTGAGTCACTTTGCTGTACAGAAGAAATTAAACACAACATTGTAAATCAACTACACTTAAATAAAATTTTTTAGAAAACAAGAGTTGTCTCAAATCAGTCATCTAAGTGTTACCTTAAGAAGTGAGGAAAAGTTAGGTGAATGAAAGACAAAGTAAAAGGAAAGAAATAACAAAGGTAAAAATCAATGAAATACAAGAGACAAATGATAGAGAAATTAACAAGGCCAAAAGTTGTATTTCAAATAAAATATCATTAATATTGTTAAACATTTAAAGAACAGATTAAGAAATACAGAAAAGCACAAATTACAAATAAAAGGAATAAAGCATGGGGTACCACTATGGAATGAATATTAAAAGGATAATAATGAAAACCTTGTGCCAATAAATTCAACAAATCAAATTCCTCTGAAACACACAACTTTCAGAATTGACATAAAATGGAATAAAAGATTGAAATAGCTTTATATCATTATGAGAAACTGAATTCACAAATAAAAATTTTCCCCTAAAGAAAACCTCTAACTCATATGGATTTACTAGTGACTTCTACCAAACATTAAAGAAAGCCAAATTTATACATGCCCTTTCAGAAAATAAAGAAGAAAATGCTTCCATTTTCCTTTATGAATCCAGGATTACTTTCATATCAAAACCAGTCAAGTATTATTTTAAAATTTACAGAAAAATTATCACTCATGAACACACACACAAAACTCCTTAGCAAAATAAGGCAAACTGAATCCAGCAATATTTAAAAAGAGTAATAAAAGGTGACCCACTGAAGTTCACCTCAGGAATCCAAGTTGGTTTAATATTTGAAAATCAATTAGTGTGATTCATCATATTAAAAGAATAAAGCTCAAAACCATGACCACAGCAATAGATGCAGATAAACCACTTTGCAAAATTCAAAACTCAATCATGATAAAAACCACTCAACAAAGAATAGAATGAAACCTTAATGAGATAAAGGGCATCTATAACAAAGTACAGCTAACATCATACTTAACCATGAAACAGACTGTTTTCTCCCTAAGTAAAGGAAAAGCCTCTGAAGTCTGCTCTCACTATTTCTGTTCAACATTGTATTGGAGGTTCTAGTCAGCGCAATGATTGGGGAAAAAAAGGAAAAGAGGAAGGCAGGCAATTTGGAAAGGAAAAAGTCAAATGGGTTCTGTTCATAGGTAACATGCTTGTTTACCTACAAAATCATATAAAACATACAAAACAACTGCTAAAACTAATAAGCAAGATTAGCAAGATCACAGGATACAATGTTAACATACAAAAAATCAATTGAATACCTGTATACTAGCAACAAATGTTTGGCAAAAACTTAACTGTGTTTATAATAGCATCAAATATTTAGAAATAAACCCAACAAAAGACATTTAAGACTACTAAACTAAAAACAGTAAAACACTGCTAAAAGAAACCATGAAGACCTGAAAAAAATGAAGAAAAATACTATAATCATGGGTTGGAAGACTCAATTTTGTTAAAGATGTCAATTCTCAACATATTAAAGGGTCAATGAAACTTCAATCCCTGAAAACTCTCAGAGAAACCAACAAACTGATTTTAAATTTTTATGGAAATGCAAACGATCTAGAACAGCCAGAACAATTTTTATAAATAATAACAAAGTTGGGCTTCCCTGGTGGCGCAGTGGTTGAGAGTCTGCCTGCCAATGCAGGGGACACGGGTTCGAGCCCTGGTCTGGGAAGATCCCACATGCCGCGGAGCGACTAAGCCCGTGAGCCACAACTACTGAGCCTGCGCGTCTGGAGCCTGTGCTCCGCAACGAGAGAGGCCACGACAGTGAGAGGCCCGCGCACCGCGATTGAGAGTGGCCCCCGCTCGCTGCAACTGGAGAAAGCCCTCGCACAGAAACGAAGACCAACACAGCCATAAATAAATAAATTAAAATAAAATAAAATAACAAAGTTGAAAGACTTGCGGTTTGTACATTTAAGGCTTATTATTTAACTACAGTCATCATTTACCTGAAGTTGTAGTACAGAGGTAAGACTAATCCATGATGAGAAAATCAGAAGAGTGTTCAGTGGCTGCCTGAAGTAGGGGAGGGATTTATGGAGAAGACACTCCAGGAAACTCTCTGTGGTAATGGAAACATTTTCTGTCTTGTAAGGGGTACAGCTTACACAAGTATATGCATTTTTAAAACATCAATTTGTGTGCTTAAGATGTGAATTTCACTTTAATGTAAATATCTCTTTAAAAGCTATAAACAATAGTGAATTCCAGGTTTGCATGTTTGCTTTTTATAGTGCTATGGATTAACAATTCTGAAACTACTCTCTGTGTGTTCTAGGCTGGAGTACATGAGTAATATATTGAAGTATAATGGGTTCCAGCTTTCTCAGTGTTGGAGAAGTTAGTTTTAAATAGAGAAAGGACAAGAATGTACCCCCTATGGTTTTGGATTAGAATCAGAGGTGTCAATATAAGTATGAACTCATGGTTTCATACAGACAGAACGATAAATAAATAAAATATAGATTTGTGTGTATATAAATATGATAATTATACATAATTTCCTAGCTTTAGTTTCATTTCTAAACACCATTTTCCATTAAAAAGGAATGGAAGTAACAGCTTCTGGGAGTAAGAGCTAATTGCAGGGGTTGGGAAAAGAAAAGTGTACGATGAGCCTGCAAGAAAAAAAAATACCTTGCTGTAAGAAAGTAAGGGGCTTCCCTGGTGGCGCAGGGGTTGAGAATCTGCCTGCCAATGCAGGGGACACGGGTTTGAGCCCTGGTCTGGGAAGATCCCACATACCGCGGAGCAGCTAGGCCCGTGAGCCACAACTACTGAGCCTGCGCGTCTGGAGCTTGTGCTCCGCAACAAGAGAGGCCGTGACAGTGAGAGGCCCGCGCATCGCGATGAAGAGTGGCCCCCGCTCGCCACAACTAGAGAAAGCCCTCGCACATAAACGAAGACCCAATACAGCCAAAAATAAATAAATAAATTTATTTAAAAAAAAAAAAAGAAAGAAAATAAGTAAGTGCTCAAAGGATGATGGGAATATATCAAAAGGCGTAGCTTGAAAGGGCTCTCACTGGCCAAATCTCGGACAATTTTGAGCAGTGATCCAGGGACTGTGGACCTGATGGGTAGGGGTAGGAACAGACACCCCCAACTAAACTGCACACTGCGGAGATTATAAAGGAACCATAGCCTCTTGTGTATAAAGACTACCGAGTTCCAGCTGACTCTGTTCTACTACTGTCCAATTTATATCTACTCACAACCACTTCCAAGTAATGGCTGAAGGGGAATTTTGCGTGGAGCAGTATTACCAAAGCCTTTTGCAAAAAGCAGCGGATTATGTGGAAGAGCTTAGAAGAACTAACACAACTTCACTGGTAGTGAGGAAGTGGGTGGTTGCTCCAAGAATAGCACCCAGACTGGGAGCTCTGAATGAAGGGAGCTCCAAACAACTGTTTTTCCAGAATGAAAGGAAAAGCTCTGTAGGTGGAGCAGAGCAGCAATGTAAAGGCGATCAGTTCTCAATCAAAGTGTAAAAGAGAGGCAAGCAATTATGGTCATTTGTAAAATGAGAAAGCAGACTGCATGTCTGTCACAACCACAAAATACTCTTATGACATTTTATTATATTCTTTATTACTCTCTCACGTCTTTTAACACTCACTGCACCCTTGACCTCTTTTCCACACGGTCACCCTCACCGGCACCTGCCCAATCCTGGTAAACAAATACATAATGATGAGATATACTGAAATTTTCTTCTTTATAGGGGCTAGAGCTACCAGTCAGCAGCTGGGCTCTATAGTTCTCATCTGCCCCTTCCTCTTTTTTTTTTTAACATCTTTATTGGAGTACAATTGCTTTACAATAGTGTGTTAGTTTCTGCTGTATAACAAAGTGAGTCAGCTATACGTATACATATATCCCCATATCCCCTCCCTCTTGCGTCTCCCTCCCACCCTCCCTATCCCACCCCTCTAAAAAAGTGGTTCTCATGAACCTAGGGGCCAGACAAGAATAAAGGCGCAGACATAGAGAATGGACTTGAGGACACGGGGAGGGGGAAGGGTAAGCTGGGACGAAGTACCCCTTCTTGATCTAGTTTCAAAAGAGAGAATGGAAGACATGGATAAGGCAAGTTGTTCTCTCCTCTAAATCCCTGCTCAGAGCTGCAGACCTCAGTCTCCGGCTCCCCTTAATGCTCACTCTGCAGTGCTCCTGGGGAGTCCAAATGCATCTTGAAACGTAATAATGAGTTATACAAAAAAGACTCAGGAAGGAGCTAAAAACAATCATTCATGTACAAAGCGTCCTAAACATTCTTCCTAAAAATGTTATTTTAGCTGTTTCTCTACCATGTTATCCTTGAATGAAAATCATGAAAACAATTTAAAATTAAATTATATTTGTATGTTATAACCATTATATAATGAAGTAGAAAACAGTGAATACAAACGGCAAAACAAATTACAATTATTTATAATGGGAAGAAAAAGGCATATGAAATAAACAGAACACATATTTTGATTGCTCTTTTCTCGTCCACTTGTCATTTCTTTGGTTGTCTAGCACCTGAAACTCCTTCCAATGTCAGGACAATTCTCCACCTCTGGTTCTCTCCTATAGTAGTTAAATATGGCCAATAGTTGCTTTCCCAGTCTTGTAGCTAAGGAGAGGGCATGGGGCTTAAGGTTGGCCAATCAAATGCACCTGCTCTTAGGCTTCAACTAGGAAATGAGTAACGCAAAGAAGCAGGGCCGGGGGAGGTACCACTCAAGACCCAGAGCAGTGATGGCAGTGGTACTGTCTGGTGTCAACAAGCTTCAGTATCTAGCTCTCGGCAGAAGGATCAGCCACGGCAGACTAGATCTACGGTGAGCACTTGTCAGTGATGCTGGCTGGTAAGAGCTTGTCCCCTAGTTCTCCCAGCCATGCTCTACCATGCTGTAAGCGAACAAATAAATGCCGTTTCTGCTTAACTCAAGAATACTGGATTCACTTGCTCGCAACTACAAATTTTGCCTGACGCAGCTATCAGCATGCAACTGACCACATCATACTGAGCGGCCGCCTAGAAGGAGCTCTGTCTAATACACAGAGCTACATTTAGTTTTTCCTCTGGTGAAAAACACTGTCCCCTTCTGAATTTCCTAGTTGTTATTTTGGCTTCTTTCTTTTAAAGGCTCTGATCAAATTAAAAGATCTTTCCTATTTCAGGGCTAGAAATTATACTATGTATGAATAAAATGACTGAAAATAAATTAGAAAAGAAGCTGTATTAACAGATGATGCATAAGATAAATAATAAAAACCCAAATAACAAGCACCCTAGGTTACTGGTTCTAAACGGGGGAGTATATTACCAGAGGCAAAGTTCCCCATGATGATTACTCATTAGCTTATTCAAAGTGGCTTGAGGCTCAGGCCATTTGCCAAATTGACTCTTGCCCAAATTTTCCTGGCACACAAATTACCAAACAGTTAACCCTCCTATTAGTAGTCTCAGCAGGAACCAACGCATGAATGAGCACGAAGTCTCTTCTCCCACCTTGAGAGGGCAACCAGAGCAGCGTTCAGGCCAAATGTCTTAGAATCACCACAGAGCTATGCCCAGTGTCAGATAATAAATACTTGAATTGTAGATAATGGGAACTTTGCTTTCCCTGACTTTTGCTGTGGCAGTGATTTAAAGACCTGGACTCATTTAAAATAATGGATTTTTGTGTCTTAACGCTTTCAGATTTCTAAAGCTCCAATTTATTCTACATGCAAGAGAACTGAAGATGTTTGGTTAATGTATTTACTTTCAAGAGTAAACGTGACAGGTAATTTGGTTGCTAAAATGACTTTGTTGTTCCTGGCCTTATTAGCTGCTCTAATACTTTCTTTATAAATAAAGATTTGGGATAAGAGTACAAACTGTAACTCTTCTCACATGTTACAATCCACCGTAATAGAATATCCTTTAGGGACAAAGGGTAGCACTGCCTCTCGGACAGACCCTTCACTGAGACTGCACAGCCAGTGAATTTGGCCATAAAGGACCCCTGTATCCCCATTATAGGCAGGAGACAGATCACTGGCTCATTTCATACTAGCCTCTCAGGACCCCTAGGACAGAAACAATTTCCTTTCACTTCCAGCCAGGTTGGAAATGACCCAGTCATTCAGAAATAAACAGGATGTAAGCTGATTAAAAAAAAATCAACTAGATAATAAAATCTTTGATTCAACTCGAAATGAATTTCTTTTTTTCTCTCTTGTAAGAGGAATGATAGATAAAATGCAAAACAGAAGTAAAATTTAGGAAAGCATGCATTTTATGTATTGAACGAAAACTACAATAAAAAAAAATATTTTCTTGATTTTTGATAACACAGCATAAAATCCAGCAGATGTACTTTATTATGAAATAGCTCATTTGACACATTAAGAACATAATTGAAATGTGTCTCATCCAAGACATACAAATGAGCTTTAGTGACATCAGCAGAAACACACTGGCTCTTGCTTATGCGGTTTGTGGGAATTTTTGAAAAGCTCCAGAGACCTCAGTGGTTGTCTGCAGGGCTTTGTAGAGGGTGTGCAGAGTCCAGTGTAAAATTGTGTGATTCGGTCTCCCATGCAGGGAAGGCCTTCTATTCTTTACTATTTTACCCAGTGCTTTAGTTTTCTACCCTGTGGCATACTGAGCAAAAGGTTTGCTTTTATTCAACACCTATACCAGAATGCTGGCATATATACGTTAATGCAAGGATACAATTACAGGGAGAAAGCCTACACATTCAATGACAGTATCATAGACATTTATACAGTATAGTGCATTCAGGTTAATTGTTAACCAGGTGCTAAATGTGAGCTATAATAAGTTCTCTGAAAAGGACAAACAGAAGAAACATTTTAATTTATGCTTTAATAATGGTTGGAAGAACATGTTACTTTTAATTCTAGTAATTAGACATCATTACCTTCTGTGACTTCCTCACTCTCTTTTCTAATAAAGGGAATCAGCAGTCTCAGCAGCATATCGGAAGGACAAAATTTAAACTTCTATTTCCTTATGGCTGATCGCAGTAAGCTTTTATCACTTAGGAATCTTTGAAGCATGTGCTCATGTGCAATAATATGTATGTGTGTGGTGCGGGAGGTGAGGAGGGGGGAGGAGGCTGGTTTAAATGAAACACATGTGAATAGGAGCCTGGAGGTCTGCAGCAGACACATCATCAGACCCCAGAGGTGAGTCTGAGATGAACCAGAACTTCAAGATGACATGTTGTGAGATTGCATATCCTATGCAAACTTTCATTCTATTCTCATACTCTTTTCATTTTAAAAAAAAAATAAATAATTTCTAGTTGCAAAGAAATACTGGGGACAAAAGCTGCTTAAGGTAAGTTGGGGATGCCACCATATGATCAGTCCTGGTTGCATTACTGGATCACTCATCTAACAGTTAAGCATGTTTAGGGCACTAGGAAAGGGAAATCCACCCCCCCCCCCCAAAAATCCATTATTTTAATGAAAACATCACAGTAAACATTATGGGAAACATAATTTGTCATACTTCTTTTATGATTTAGTGTTATATTTATTTGAGTTACATCTGAGAAGGGCCACCAGAATTTGTCGGTAGTTTGAATTTTTAAGTCCTTATCCCAACTCTTCTTGAAAATATTTAAGAACAAAACAACAACCTCAGAGATGGTCTTTTCATTCTACACTGTGTTATGGGAAAAAGAATTGTTTGAAAGTCTCAATACCTTCTTTTGTCTGCTCTCAGCAGCAGCCAGTTGTGTGGACATCCTTTCTTGCATTTTTCTGCAGTGGGCCATGACTGCTTCCAGGATGGAGAGGGGGTTGGTACAAACTGGCTTCTTCTCTTTATCACCAGCACCTGCTTCATAGTCTCTCTGCAGTGCCAGGAATGGGTCATTTAAATTAAATCTCCCATACCGTTCCTGGATAAATACCTCCTTCCTGCGAGCCTAGAACAAAATCAGAGGAATGTATTCAAGAAAGAAATGAAAATATACAGAAGGCTATTTATATGAAGGTTCTGTGATTACTGCTCCAAATGGTATTCACAACTGTCATGAGTAATAGCTTACGTGTGATGTCAGGTGGTGAGTGAGAGGTAAGGGGACCCCAAACCCTGACCAGCCTGCCATGCCACTCAGTCTACTTTCAAATTTTCTTCCTTTGGAATATTGTCTTTTAAATTACAAAAGCCGCAAATATAGTTTTTTTTCCCATGACGCCTACTCCTTCAAGGATCTGAATTTTAGGTACAGTCTTTTCTCATTTAGAGTAAAATAAAAAATATCAACAACAATTAAAATAACTTTCAGCGAAAATTTCAAAAACAAAATAATATGCTTATAGAACTTACATTACACATAATCCTCGTCACGTTAAGTCACAAAATATAAATCTCCAAGTTTTGTACAGAAAGAATTATATAAATATTTGAAGAAAATATTTCATGAATTTTTTTATGTCAAAAATCACAACATTCACATTTTGTGAAGTGTGACCAACTACAAAAAAACCCTCCAGAAAATTAGGAAGATGTAAAAGTCTTCTCATCATTGAAGGACATTAAAATATAGTTCACAGAGTACCAGGAAAGAACGTAACCTCATTTTACTTTAAATGTCAGTCCATCAGCGTTAAAGTAAATTTCACATCCACTTGGCACTAAATGCAATTTTCTATAATTAGCCTACAGTGAATGGCCTTTGCATAAAATGGAAAATAGCAGTAGAGATATATTGAAAACAAGCAACATTTTCCTAACTCAGGTCATTTGGAATAGCTACCAGAAAAAATTATTCTATGTCACTGCCAGTGGAAAAACTAAATTACAATAAATCAAGCTTAATTGTCCAAAATGTTAAACATGCTTTCTAAAGAAATATTACATACATTTCCTTAATTTAAAGGCAACTGCGTTGACTAACTCAACTTTTGCATTTTAAGACCACTATCAGCAAGCCAAAAAGTAGATAAACACAAGTACAATGTGGGAAAATCTAATGTTTTTTTTTCCTATTACCAAACTAGATTAGGAAATACAATTTAAGAAAAGTCCAATTTCACCATAAATTTAAGCTAGCTTTCAGAGGATCGTTTTAGACTTAAAAGTCAAAGTGGTTTATGAATCAAAAAGCATTTCGTATTTCTAGATTCTTCAAATTCAATTATGTAATCAATAAGCTGAATAAGTATCACTTCAGGGATGCAATTACAAAAGCAATTTCATTTTGTCCTTCACTTTTCTATTAATTTTTATTCAATGTAGTAGTTCATCCCCCCACCTCTGGATGAAAACTTGGGGTAGCCCCCATGGTTTTTCTAATTACTTTTATCTAATACAATTCCTATAGTCACTTTAAAATATAAAAGTCTCAATTTGGTTATTAGAATATCCAACTTCAGTGGTATGATGGCTTCCCTTCCCCAGCTAAGATCTGCACCACCTGGGAAGGAAGTGTTTAAGAAAACCTCTCTTTTATCCAATCTTCTGCCCCTCTTTCTTAGCTGTTTTAGTCCTCTCTAGGTTGGAAGGGACCAGAGATAGAGGATGATGAAGATGGAGGTGAGAGGAACAGGAGCATTCTACCTGACTGGTTTAGTCGGGAAACTACCCTTACCAACTGGGTGTGGCAAATACTTAAAGCCTACTCTTTTCCCATGAAGTGCTTGGTGGCTAGAGAAGGCCACACCCCCGTTCTCACTGCTGGGGACCCTTCATCTACAGTTTCCCCAATATAAATCATAAATTTAGGACAGACTACATAACCTGCAGAGCCCACTACAAAATGAAAACATGGGCTCTTTGCTAAAAGTTATTAAGAATTTCAAGATGGTAACAGCATATCCTTTAACCAAGTCTAGGGTCCTTCTAAGTGCCTGGCCCTTTGTGACCACCCATGAAGCCAGCCTTGCATACACATCTTCTGTAGCATCCAGAATCCAGTTTTTTGTTGGCTGAGGTCCCATGTTCTCCAGACTTCTCTACTGAACAGGATCTGAATCAATCTCATTCCTACTCTTTGATGCCTATGGCCCAACCTAGTCTATGGGAAACACTCCTGAATCTTCATTTAAAGAAAATCTGGGAGTGCAAGATGACCACTGCAACCATCTTTCTGTCATTTCCACACAATGCCTGCTTTTTCAGCCCCACCTCCACTCAGAGCACCAAGACCTAATAAGGAGAAACCCAGTAAGCCATTAAATAGTCTGGCTGAAGCGCCTTCCTCTTGAGGTGAAGGGAAAAGCAACTAAATGGGGGGGTGCACAGCATTCTCTCCAGAGAAATGCTTTCATAAAAACCTTTCTCTCTTTAATCTCCAACAATTAGGTTTTTTTATACCCTTAATGTGGGTAAGGAATTTAAAAGTCAAAGCTGGATTTCAAACTGTCTTCTGAAAATTTTGCATCTTGGACCTCATTTTAGTAACTAATATTTATCACTATGGGTCCCCTGCTGAAACTTACATTTTAAAAACCGGTTAAAATTACCTGATGTCTACTTACACATCCAACATATTTTATGATGTACAATATCTGTAACACTAACTCAAGCCATTTCTTAACCACACACGTTATTATTAAATCAGAGTGAACTTTTGATAAACGGGTTAAAATTAACTTTTATATAAGAGGTAAATACATATATCATAGACTATTTCCAGTTTAAACAGATTTTATGGTCTGAAAAAATTTTTTTAATTAATTAATTTATTTATTTTTGGCTGCACTGGGTCTTCGTTGCTGCACGCAGGCTTTCTCTAGTTGCGGCGAGCGGGGGTTACTCATTGTTGTGGTGCACGGGCTTCTCATTGCAGTGGCTTCTCTTGTTGCGGAGCACGGGCTCTAGGTGTGTGGGCTCAGTAGTTGTGGCACTTAGGCTCAGTAGTTGTGGCTCGTGGGCTGTAGAGCACAAGCTCAGTAGTTGTGGCGCACGGGCTTAGTTGCTCCGCGGCATGTGGGATCCTCCTGGACTAGGGATTGAACCTGTGTCCCCTGCATTGGCAGGCAGATTTTTAACCACTGTGCCACCAGGGAAGTCCCCTGAAAAATTTTAATACCTTTTTTTTCTTTTTTTTTTTTTTTTACTACTGTGAAAGTTTTGCGTGTATTTTTTGTTGTATTTTTGCTTTATTTTAAAATTACTAGCTTTAACTGTGGCATTGTCAAGTATGGGCAATTTTTTTTTCTGCTGGAAATGTTGTATAATTATATGTCTACAGGATCATAAACATAAAACTGCCAACTGGTTTGCTTTGCCAATATAGACTGACACTTAACCTTTATGACGAAGTTCAAGACACATACATTAGCTTCTTTTAAGGGGAGAAGTAGGGCTAACAAGCTACGCAACTTTGTCCCTGGTATCTTTCATTTTCAAAACGAGATCAATGAAGCAGCCTCATTTGTCTCCAAGACCCCTAGAGTATACACAACAAATATGATTTCATTTTCTTTTAAAGTTCCTAAAAGCCTGGAAACCTCAGGTAAAATGAATGTGAAGATTTTATGCATTCCATTAAACTGACCCCTGATCCCATGTTTATTGCTTTAAGACAGTGGTCCCCAACCTCTTTGGCACCAGGGACTGGCTTTGTGGAAGACAATTTTTCCACGGACTGGGGGGTGGCGGGGGAAATGGATGGTTCAGGCAGTAATGGGAGCAACGCGGAGTGGCAGAGGAAGCTTCACTCGCTCACCCTCGCTCACCTCCTGCTGTGCAGCCTGGGGGTTGGCGACCCCTGCTTTAAGAGATGCCAGGTAATAATTCTACTCTATAGCCATATAGGAATTTATTTATACATGTTTATACGTATATTCAACATGCATTTTTTATATCCTTGTCTTAAAGTTAGAAGCAGGGGTTCTCATTTTTCAACTATTAATGTTTATTTCTTATAACATTCTTGTAAGAAGTATACCTTTCTTAGCATATCTTTCTTTGTAACAGAGTGCTTAATTTTGAATGTACCACATTACTTTTTAAAAGGGCAGATCAACAATATATACAAGTATTAATATTTAAGGAGACTGTAATAAAAAAGGACTTCAAATGTGTATCATACTGCGTTTGAAGAGGCCGTTCCTTAAAAAAAAGGAAGAGCTGAATGTGCAGATAACTTCTTGGTTTATGCATCAGAATTACTTGAGAATGAAATGCATTTCAGGGCAATGAGTCATTTGAAGACACAGGCTAACTATAAGTATGAAAACAGACTCAAATTCTTAAAACCAGCTACACTGATAAGTAAAAATATAATTTCATCAGAATGTGAAGCTTTATAGAATCTTGAGAAAATCACAAGCAAGAAATAAAAACATGGCCATTATTAATGGAGGATTTGACCGATACAGAGTTCCTACTTTTGGCTTTCATTGTTTTGTAAGATCAACTGAAGTAGGTTGGACCCGACCAGTAATAATAAAAGGAAAAGTATTTAGCTATTCAACTTTTTCTATAGCGTGTAATCCTCTTAGGAGAAAAACCCTACAACTTGGAATGTAAGTCACAATTAAAACATATCACCGATTAATTTTAAAACATATTGACAAACTTGTAGCTAAAATTATTTTGTCTTATGAAAAGCTGGAATGATTTTGTAACATTAAAAAATATCAATACTTACAAAAGATAACTTTTACTGAGAGCATATTTTTTATTGCTAGGTTTTCATACTCACTTTCTCCTAAACCTAAGTCCAGAAGATAGCCACTTTTTACATTCTCATTTTATAGACAAGCAGACTGAGGCTCAGAAAGATTAACTTACTCTCCCAAGGTCATTTCAACAGGAGCTGGTATTCAACCTAGGCAGTCTTTCTCCAAAGCCTACTCAATGAAGTATTTTGTAATTATGACTAGAGTATTTTGGAACACTAGAAAAGGCTTCAAAAATAAGTATTGTTTACAACACTATTCAAACCGATACAAAGAAATAAAGTTTGAAAGACAAAAATATGACAATATTCTAAGTAGTTAACAGCTTTCCATATGCTCTATATGTACTTTCATTGTTACTGACCATATACTAACATAATGTAATCAAACTTAAGTGTTTTTTCCCCAAGATTCTTCAGAGATTTTATGCAAGTGCAAAATACAGTTCAATAAGAAAAATGGTTTCTAAATATGCTTTTCCCCAAAAGCATATTATCAAAAAGCACTGACTACCTAAAAATTAAAAAACCAAACCCAAAACCCACTAGCATTAATACAGATCTAACTGCAAGAAAACTGCAGATGAACTCTGTCCTCAGCTCCAGCCTACTCAACACAGTGGCCACTGTCGTGGATGCCAATGATACAAAACTGCAAGGGAGGGATGGTCGAAATGATGAGCCCAATCTGACAAGATGGACTTTCACAGGAATAAATATGAGTCAGTTCTTGAGTAGAAACACACAGGCAAGTATGAAAATCACTTAGGGGCTGCAATCAATACTACATTCAAGGATTGAACCATGAAATGAACACTGTTCCTCCACCACACCTCAAACCAGGACTCCACATCAGGCTTCATTAACTAATAGAAAATAGCTGTCAGAACTAGACAATCCCTGGACTACTGAGCTCACTTCTGGGTGAAATATTTAAAGAATGATAAACAGAAAAAGAACCTGAAAACATAACTGAATATAAAAAGAAAATAGGAATGCTTAAAAGACTTAGAGCAGCACGATAGCATTCTTTCAATATCTGGAGTCATTTCATGTTTAAAGAGGTATTTAACTATTTACCTGATTCCCAAGGAACAGAATTATCACCATTATAATATGGAATGTTTAAGGGTCAAAGCTGTTCCAAAGATACAATAGGCTGGGGGCTTCCCTGGTGGCGCAGTGGTTAAGAATCCGCCTGCCAATGCAGGGGACACGGGTTCGAGCCCTGGTCTGGGAAGATCCCGCATGCCGCGGAGTAACTAAGCCCGTGAGCCACAGCTGCTGAGCCTGCGCTCTAGAGCCCACGAGTCACTACTGAAGCCTGTGTGCCTAGAGCCCATGCTCCGCAACAGGAGAAGCCACCGCAATGAGAAGCCCGTGCACCGCAAGGAAGAGTAGCCCCCACTCGCCTCGACTAGAGAAAGCCCGCACACAGCAACGAAGACCCAACACAGCCAAAAAAAAAGAAAAAATAAATAAATTAAAAAAAAAAAAAGGATACAATAGGCTGCACTGGACTGGAGTGAAATCTGCCTCTGGCTGTGTTTCAAACATCGGCTGAAATGGTAGAAATGGGGAGCAAGGATCTCAAAAATCAGGAAGACCGTTGGCTTCTAAATCAAGAGGGATGGAAAATACATATTTTTCCAAGAAGCCAACATAAAAATTCATCTATCTAGTTCTAAATCTCTGTCTTAGTGGTAAGAAGTTCCAGTAGACCCAAAATTTTTTTTAAACTAAAATTAAGAGCTCTTCTAAGAAGTAAGTGGAAAAAATCCTACTTGCAAATAAATCTCACTCTAAGAGGGGTGAAATATTCTAGGAGCCAGTTTACACATTCATATACAACACACACACACACACACACACACACACACACACAGTGGTTAAGTAGAGCCCAGAGGATGGGAACAGCTATGTGAAAGTTACACAGTCTTTTGGAGAAGGATAGTCACTGCCCTTGGATGATCACAAAGGCTTAGAAATTCACTAGCCAGGAACAAGATATAACTTCCTGGAATAAGAATAAAATGTCCAAAAGTCTAAATAGTTCAGTTGAGCGAACACATTTCAGACATTGCTTATATGTGGCAAGACATACACGGGACACAGAAATGAAGGCACGTCATGGCATCATGTGACCTTTCCTGCAATGCAGGAGGAGTATGTCAGAGAAGAGGCAAGTTTTCCCTGCTCTCTCCCCTCCCACTCTTATGCCCCAACCTTGCGGCCATAACATCCTACCTGCTCATGGACAAAATAATCTGGATGTGCGGAAACTGTCATGCCAGGAATACATTTACATAATGAATATCGTGAATCATATATCAAGACTGACTTAGATTTATCTGGTTCCTGAGGCTAAAATCTCGAAGTCATACTTCAATAAACCACCAATTTTCTCACAGAAATGTAGACCATTCTAACAGAATCTATGAAATGGCTTGATTTCACAGAAGCCAGAGCCAGAAGTAATCTCCTAATCCTTTATGCTGACCTTGCCTGCAACTTACCACCTTGCACACACCCATCAGTGCTCATCTCAGTGGCCCACGCTCATCTGTAAAAATAAGATTACCTTTATTGCCTAACTAGGTCAAGAATCGTACACTATGCCTCACTGTTCTGCTCTCTTGCTCGGAGTAGACATTTATTAAACTATCAGCACACTTTAAGCCGAATCCAGGAATGGCCTCCCAATTTGTCTTAATACATCTCTCCAGGCAGTCACCACCCATCAATCAGAACTGGAACACAGATGAATGACCTGCCAACTCTGCCCTGGGCAGTTAATTGCTACAATTAGCTATATCTTTACCTCTACTAGACAGTTAAAACCATGCCTTTTATGTCTCTGTACTACCAGTACAATACACCACATGTACCAATTACTTATTTAAGGCTGATAGAAGTAATAGCTTCTATTACTGGGATTAGTCATTCTCAATGACCCTTAACTAGAAACAAACTTTTCATATCAAAAACCAATAATTTTAAATTTCATAAAAGAGGCACTATTACTCAACATTAATAAAAAACTAAATAAGTGTGTTTATCCACATCTATAAGCATATTTGAACTATTTTTTTGTTTAAAATAATACATGTTTGCTGAACTTGGGAAAATATGATAAAAGGGAAAAAGAAGAAAAAAAATCCATGATTCAATCATCAGAAAGTAGCTACTATTAAGTTTGCCTGGTACTCTACAACTTATTTTTTCCAAGCACGTACTAAAAATAGCTATCAAGGACTTAAGGGAATATGTTTTAAGCAAACTTTCTCATTTAGTTTGCTAAACAGTTCCCATTTCAATGATCTATATCAATATTTTAATAGTATTCCATAAATGAACCCTTACATACTAAAAAAGTTCATTGTTTATCACTTATTTCGCTTTCAATTGTTCTAACATACCTGGAGGTAAACCTGTGGGAATATTTGTAAAATTCACTGAGGTAGTATTACTGGGTTAAAAAATAAAAACATTTTGGTATGAAAGGGCTTTTCACTATCCAAAAATCAATCAGTGTGATACATCTCGTTAACAGATTGAATAAAAACCATATGATCATCTCAATAGATGTAGAAAAAGCTTTTGACAAAATCCAACATCCATTTGCAATTAAAAAACGAAAAAACTCTCCAGAAAGTGGGCATTGAGGGAACATACCTCACCATAATGAAGACTTTTGAAATACATTACCAAATTCCTCATCAGAGGGTGTTTGCCAATTTTATTCCCACCAGCAGTAGTGTTTTTGTATCTATAGTTATGAGGGAGATTGGTCCATGTTTTTCTTCTGTATTTTAAAAAAATCTTTATCAGTTTGGAGATTAGGATACCGCCAACCTCAAAAAATGAGTTGGGCCATGATGCCCGCTCCTGTATTTTCTGAAAAGTTTTGTGTATATTATTTATTTTTTGAATGTTTGATAGAATTTACCAGTGAAACCATTTGGGTCTGAAGTTTTCTTTAGGGGAAGGTTTTTTTTTTTTTAAATTAATTAATTAATTAATTAATTTATGGCTGTGTTGGGTCTTCGTTTCTGTGTGAGGGCTTTCTCTAGTTGCGGCAAGTGGGGGCCACTCTTCATCGCGGTGCGCGGGCCACTCATTATCATGGCCTCTCTTGTTGAGGAGCACAGGCTCCAGATGCGCAGGCTCAGTAATTGTGGCTCACGGGCCTAGTTGCTCCGCGGCATGCGGGATCTTCCCAGACCAGGGCTCGAACCCGTGTCCCCTGCATTGGCGGCAGATTCTCAACCACTGCACCACCAGGGAAGCCCTAGGGGAAGGTTTTTAATAATGAATTTTTAAAATAGATACAGAGCCATTTGGATTTTTTATTTCTTCTTTTATCAATTTTGTAAGTTGTATTTTTCAAGAAATGTGACCACTTCCCCTAGGGTGTTGAAGTTGTTCACAGTATTCACTTAATATCACTTTACTATCTGTAGGATATGTAGTGATAATCCTTTTTTTCATTCCTAATATTGGTGATTCGTGTTCTTTTGTTCTTGCTCATTTTAGCCAGGAATATGTCAATTTTGTTGATTTTTTTCAATCGCCAGCTTTTGGTTTCATTAATTTTCTGTATTGTGTATTTTGTATTTTCTTAACTGTTGATCTTTAACAACAACAAAATAATCTCCTTCTACTTAGTGTTTACTTTGTTCTCCTCCTTGTAGTTTCTTACTGTAGAATCTTAGGTCATTGATTTTTAGATCTTTCTTCTTTTTAATACAAGCATTTAAATCTCTCAATTTCCCTCTCAACATTGTTTTAGCTGTATTTAAATATTTTGATGTATTTTGCTGCCATTCATTTTCTAAATTTGAGATTCTGTCTTTGTCACATTGAAGTTTTTTTTTTTCCAAAAAATTCCAGATATTTGGAATTTTCCCAAATAGCTTATTGTTACTGATTTCTCATTTAATTCTATTGAGGTCACTGAATACAAATGTCAATTAATTAAAGTGGTTGATAGTGTTGTTCATATTATCTATGTTCTTTTTCCCTATCAACTACTAATTGTTCTATCAACTACTGAGAGAGATATTAAAATCTACTATGATTATGAAATTGCCTATTTCTCCCTTCAATTCTATCAATTTTTGCTTCAGATATTTTGAGATCTGTTATTAGTTGCATACACATTTATAATATGTCTTTGTGAAGAAGTATCCTTTTATTATTATGAATTGCCTTACTTCTATAATACTGGGTCTTTTTTATATCTTTTATTCTGTTTTGTTTATCTTCCTATTCATAATTCTCCAGTACAAATGTTTTCATTTGTATTATTAAATGCTATCCACCAAAAGGACAAGCCTCCTTCACAACATCAGTTTCTAAGAATTTCTTTGCTATGCTACCAGCTTATTCTTCTAGATGAAATTTAGGCTTACAACTTCTAAAAATTAAAGCAATGATACCTCTGATTGAAATTATGTATAAATTAGAAACACATTTGAGGAAAGAGAACTTTTTCATAAAATTAACTCTTGCCATTGGAAAATAATCTTTTATTAAAATTTGCTTTTATATATTATAGTTTTCTATTTTCAAATCAATTACCATAAATTTGAGAATAAAGGGATACTTATTACAAATCTTTGTTAATATCCCCACTTCCCTAATTATCTCTGTACAGTACATACTTTATCTTGACTAAAATTGCTGAAGCAGTAGTTCTCAATCCTAGCTGCTCATCAGAATCATCTATGTAACTCTTCAAACACAGCTCTGGCCCAACACAATCAGTAAGTCTATAAAGATTCTCCTAAGCACTTTGATGCCTCAGCCAAAGATACGAATAACCAATTTCCTGCTTCTCTGTACACTTTTCTACCATTATTTCCACACTTAATATCTTTATGCTTATTCTCAACTAGATAAATCTTTAGGTCATTTACTTTTCAAGCAGCTTTAGGATGGGAATATTTTCTATCTTTGCTCATCTGAAGATGACTTCTATTTCCTTCTAACATTCACTTTGTCTGGGTAAAAACATTCTTAGGGGGTATCCCAAGACTCCTGTATCCAACAGTGCACAGGAACAAGTCCACGACCAGGTGGATTTTGCTCCCTTTCAGGTAAGCCGCCTGCTTTTCTGTCTGATTAAATCAATTTTCTAACCTTAAAATTAATAAATAACATTTAAGATTATTCCTGGTGTTGGCTGGTATTTTCCTGGCATGTAGCTTTTTCATCTAAAGACTCTGCTACGCCTTGGTTACAGCAACCATTTCACTCGTCCTAGTCTCTCTGAGGAGCACCAATTTTTCTCCCAGTGGATCTCCATTCTCTATGTTCTACACACATGTATCTTCATTTCTAATTTGTCACTTTAATCCCTTCCTCTGGGTTCTGGGATATCTTAAATTTGTCATGGATTCAATGTTTTTATAGTGCTGATTTTTTTCACTCTTACTTCTAATAGATACTTTAATTCTCCTAGTGCACTTTAAAGTCTCGTAATGACCATATTAGGTAGGTACCGCTGTCCTCACATTACAGGTAAGAGCACTGCAGCAGAGAGGGCAAGGGGCTTGTCTACGGCTGTGTGGCTACAAGGGGTGCAGCCGGGACTCACTCCAGCCATCTGCCTCCAAGATCCACGCCCCATCCTCTGCTTTCTTCCCCTCAGCTGTGCAGCCAGTCAGCTCTCCATCACAATCTGGCTCACCCACCATTTCGTCTCACTTCAGAGCCTATGTTTCCTTGAATTTTAAGACACAAAGCAGATGCTATCTAAAAATTACTTTCTAAAATTTACTCGTTTCTCATAATAATTTTTGTCAGATGTAGGTTGTTCCTTTGCATTTTAAGTGTTATCTTCCTTGTTCTACGCTGCAAAATCTTTCATAGGCCCTATGGGTTTCTCTCTTTCTTTTCTTTTTTTCTGTTTACTCCATCTTTGGGTCAGTAGGAGTCAACCCAGATCTGGTGTTTATCCATAAGCAGGGAAGGTAGAAGCTCCCTGAATATCTTGACTCTCCAGCCAGTTGCCATTAAAATGCTCCTCTAATATCGGCAGCAGTGAGCAGACTGGTGCAAATTTACATCGCAAGGCTGCTTTCAGCTGAGAAGAGTGACAGGAAGTCAGAGCCACAGCCCCCGCGAGAGATATGGGCTCCTGTTAGGTGCCCCCCGGCCTGTGTGTTAAGGACGAGAAGCCTCTTTGGCTGAACCTGCCCACTTGGCATGAGCGCATGTCTGCGGCATCCTCTGTCCTGACAGAATGTTAGGTAGTGGCCCCATTGCCCAGACAGCTCTCTGGTTGTTGCAGCAACCTTTCTTTCTGATGCTTCTCCTTCACAGTCATAGAGAGGGATTTCAAGTGGCAACTCCCTACCTATCCCTTAGCCTGCCCTCGCCTCTCCAAATCCTAGGAGGTAGGAGTTGGCTGGCTCTTTGCACATCACAGGTCCACCTCCTGAGAGAGCATCACAGGGACCCAGGAAGTGAGTCGGTTGGTCCTCATGCATCCCTCTGTCTGGTCACACAAACATTCTACCTAGGAGATATTCCTTTATTTTTCAGGACATGGGAAGTACAACAGTTGAGAGAGTGGGCTCAGAGATCAGACAAAAAGGATGTGAGTAGTGACTCTGCCACTTCCAAGGTATGTACACTCGGGCTGGTTACTTTACTCCCCTGGGTCTTCTCCAGTTATATGAAGTTAACAGAGTACCTAACCCAGAGAGTTGTCGCTGTTGTTTTGAAGGATTAATGAAATAATGCACGTAAGGCACTTAGCTGGGTGCCTGGACAATAGTGCAAGCGTAATAAACGATAGCTATCATTTTACTAATGATGACATTCTTTCTAGCTTGTAAGTTTTTGCTTATTTTTATATCCTTTAGCCTATCTCATCAGAGAAATGAGAAGTTGGGAGGCCAGTGCCAAAGTCACCATGTTATTTAGAGCTCCCAGGAGAAGTTTATCAAGCTTCTAGCATGCTGGGTGATTGTGTTCATGTGTGCATTCACACACTTAGAACTATCCTGCCTCTTCGGTTGCATCATACTCCTTAAGGGAAAAGCCCTGTGCTCCTAATGGTCCATTATTCTAGACACCCCTCAGTGTAGTGGAAGGCCAAGCACTGAGGGTGCGCACATGAGATGCTACATGTGCAGTAAAATAGAATCAACATGGCCGTGGATGGAAATGAACTCATCATCCGACACTTACAGAAATGCACATGAATATGACAGTCCAGGGATAGAGAAGATATAAAGTCCTTTGAGAGATATTTTTAAAGGATTACAAAGCAAAATACAAAGACCTAGAACAAAATACAATAGAATCTTATTTCAATACCACTCTTTGATACATGAAATCAGTTCTAACGTAAGTCCAATGATGTGTTCTCAAACAGCACACTTACAGAAAGGAGATACTGTTGTGCCATTAACTTTATAAGCTTTGCCTTATTAATGGATGTGTTTTTCAGCTCTCAGGGTAAATTTAGATGTCAACATGTAAATATTCTATTTGTAGCCTTAAAATAACAAATGTACACTAGCCACTCATTTGCTGAAGCTCTAAATCACATTGTTTTCTAGAATTTCTAGATACTGAATAAATTGGTAGAATTTTTCCAACAAAATATATAACCATCAAAAAACCTATCAAAGTTTGTTGCATTATAGTAAACTAGCGAAAGAGTAGCTTCTGGTAAACAGACTACTTAGAACATCTGTAAGAAAATATGCTTCTGATGCAAATCAAAACTACAGTGAGGTATCACCTCACAGAGGTCAGAATGGCCATCATCAAAAACTCTACAACAATAAATGCTGGAGAGGGTGTGGAGAAAAGGGAACCCTCCTACACTATTGGTGGGAATGTAAACTGATACAGCCACTATGGAGAACAGTATGGAGGTTCCTTAAAAAACTAAAAATAGAGCTATCATATTATCCAGCAATCCCACTCCTGGGCATATATCTGGAGAAAAGATACATATACCCTAATGTTCATTGCAGCACTATTTACAATAGCCAAGACATAGAAGCAACCTAAATGTCCATCAATGGAAGAATGGATAAAGAAGATGTGGTACATATGTACAATGGAATACTACTCAGCCATAAAAAAGAACGAAATAATGCCATTTGCAGCGACATGGATGGACCTAAAGATTGTCATACTGAGTGACATAAGTCAGACAGAGAAAGACAAATATCATATGATATCGCTTATATGTGGAATCTAAGAAAATGGTACAAACAAACCTATTTACAAAACAGAAATAGAGTCACAGATGCAGAAAACAAACTTATAGTTACCAAGGGTGAAGGGGAGGAGAGGGATAAACTGGGAGATTGGGATTGACATATACACGCTACTATATATAAAACAGATAACTAATAAGAACCTAATGTATAGCACAGGGAACTCTAATCAGTACTCTTTAATGACCTATATGGGAACAGAATCTAAAAGAGTGGATATATGTATATGTATAAATGATTCACTTTCTGTACAGCACAAACTAACAACATTGTAAATCAACTATACTCCAATAAAAATTTAAAAAAAGAAGATATGCTTCTGATGATTAAAAAGAAAGTAAAATTTTACTCAACCATTGATTTTAAAACAAGTGTTTGAAAAATAAGGCTTCTGTAGAGTGGTCTGATACTATCCAGGGAAGCAATTACCACTTCTGGGTACTGAATATTCACGTACCAAGCACACTGGCAGGGATTTGGCAGGTACACTCTTCATGTTTGCTGGACCAAATTCCTGTTCTGAAAATTCTCAAACAGGTTTTCCCCCCGTTTGCATGTTATTCACATTATCATGGCTACACAGAAGCATTTTCTGATTTGGCTTTAATCACCTAGAACTTTTGACTCATAACAAGAAAAACAAAACCAGCATTAAAAGCCTTGTCTAAGATGAACATACAAGTAGGTATCCAAACAAACAAACAAAGAGAACCTCAAGAGAAAGCAAGGTAGCTTCCTTGAAAGATTTCAGTATTTTGGGAATAATGTAGTTCACCAATATGATAATTCCGGAAATGCTTACTTATCTGTGACTCAAGCAAAGAAATGTGGAAACAGTAGTGGGTGTGGGAACAGTGTTAACATAAACATCCCCACGTGAAAAATTTAAAAAGTGAAAAACAAAGAAAGGCAGTGTTGTCTCCTGGGGACAATATAATAGATAATTTCTGTGGGCAGAGGTTGTGATTAAAAATTTTAAATATGGTCCCTCTTAAGAGCTGCAGGAAACATAAGTTGACTCAGTTAAAAATAAAATTCCCCAGGACATAGAGAGAGAATGGTGGTGACGATTTGCTCTCAGTGCTGCATCCCCTCCCACCTCCTTACAGAACTAGCCCTGGTCATTGAGAGGAACTCACCAATCACAAGGCCTGCTGAGCATCTGGAAAACATAAACAGAAAGATCTCAACATTCTCACCGTCTACCAGCTGAAGATGACTCACTCCGTATCAACAACCATCAAGGGAAATGGAATGTCGACAGTTTGAAAGCAGTCTTTATTCAAACCCCGTCAGTAATTTGACCACCATTAAATGTTCCCCAGTCCCTAAAAGAATGTACCTCCTGTACTCCTCGCAGCAAACCAGAAAACCACCGCAGCTGCAAGAAAAGGATCACTCACTACACAGATCACTGGGCAGCCCTGGGAGAAAGCAGAGTCCTTGGAGGGTAACTTCATCACATGCCAGCAATAAAGACGGTGTGTGTGCCCCACAGATGGTGGCAGATGTGCAAACCTCAGGTCGGACACTCCTAGCTCCTCTCAAGTCAGAGTCAGGGACGTAGCAAGGAAAAGGTGAGGGGGAAGAGCTGATCTTATTCAAGGGAGTGGCAGATCTCAGCAGGACAAGTGTCATTTGCAGGAAGAGGGTAAGAATCCATTTCAGACCATGCAATTTTGTCTTCCTTCATTGCATTTGATGCAACAACAGCTGTGAAAATACTTTATACACGATTAACTGTGGTGCATAGGTTGTTTGGTATTACTAATATAAAATCAAATAGGTCATTTATCAGAGGTTTGTGTTGGTTCACATTGGTGAAAATGCTCAACTATTTATGTTTCTGCTAGACTTTTCTTTTTGCTTTACATCATTTATTCAATGAGAATTCATCAGGCAACGTCTGTGCATGGGCCATTTTTCTGTAGCAATCAGCTGCCTTTGTCTTCTTTATTCTGCTTTGTGGGCAGGATGGGGAAGGGGTAGTGTATCTTAAATAGTCTGTAATAGAGAATAAATTATAGAATACTGTAAGCATGTGCTACACATTATGAAACAGTTAAAATGTGGCATCTCCTCCAAAGGAGTTTAGGCCAAGATGAATGATAATCATTTCCAGAGTCTCCAACATGATTTATGACTGGCTATGGTCAATTTCTGAAAAGAGTAAACCTGAACTCTATTTTTAAAGCCTATTCTTGTAAAAATCCATTTTCTCTTCTCCAAGCTATGCCACCCACTTTCTTAGTGAAAGTGAGCACGGGTCTGAAAGCCTCTGTGGGCTCAGACTAGATGACACCACTCTTCTGTGTAGGTGGCGCATGACAGCGCTCGCTGGAGGTTGCTGCAGGAAGGAGGTCAGGACCCTGCCATTCCCACCCCCTCTATCCTGGAGCAGCTACTGAAGGCATCTGTTTCTGTCCTTTAATACCCTTAGTCTCCCATTAGTATTCCCGGAGAACATAAGAACAGCAAAAATAACAAAGTTAGGATGGGACTAAGGTTGTCCCCCTCTGCCAAAAACATGTCAGTTCTTAAACTCTGGTCAGTTAGACAGAGCGTTGTTTAAGTAGGACTAAAGCCCGTGGTCACAGTCTCTCAGCCAGAGTAGACAACACTATCATTCATACTAAAGACAGTCATTCTCATCTGATGATGAATACAAGATCAGATGATGCTATCAAACTCCCGGAAGACACACATCCCTAGGAGCTATAGGACGAGGAATGGGCATCCACACGCGCTCGTTCAACCACTGTTGCAAGCGGCTGTCTCCCCATTTGGCTAGCCAGCAGGAAAGGATGTGGGTATACTTTAACTGCCTCCAGAGTAAATGCCCCAAATAGGAATCACATCCACAGCCCTGGTTCACAGTAGCCCCACTCTCGAACTGACTGACCTTACTGCGCACCAGAACTTATAAAAGAGGAGTTGTCAAGAGTCCAGCTGAGGCATCATGATAGTTGTCTGAGCTGACTTGATACAGCTGTGCATTTAGGAGATGCCTCTAGAACAACATCATGCTTGCCAGTGGACGGACAGACGGCTTTGCCTGTGTAGTCTCCTTTTAAATATTGGTACCAGGCACATGGATACTCGCAGCTGTGTTTGAGAAGTAAAGGATAACGTGCACTTGAGATCAAGCCTGGCATCCACAGAAACAACTCCTACTCCATTACATATAAGTAACAGTATCAACAGAAAAGTCCACCAAAATGACCAAAAAATCAATTTATGCAAGGAAAAATCTTAATAGCCCATTTCCAAAACAGTTCTTTTTGAAGTTGATTTAGTACCATCTTAATTTTATTACTATTTCTCAATGCTAAAATGACCCCAGCAGACAACAGATTATTTTTAAACACACACACAACACATATGGAGTGTACAAAAGGCAATCAAATTCTCTTTATGTCCAGGAGGATAATAATGGAATAAATGCACCTCTATAGGTGATCTACGTTACAGTGCTTTTGCTACGATTCTATTGAGCCAAAGTCACGCTAGGAGGCCACGAGCAAGTGCTCGGTGGATATCTTCTAAGGTCAATCATCAGCACTATGACACATTAAGAACCTACCCTAGGATTAATAAACCTGTGTGCCCACGTCTGAGTGAAAGGACAGAGACACAGCAAAACACACTATGCATCTGTTATTCCTCTTCCTTTCTTCCTCTTCTTCAAGAGTCAAGAACCAGATTTGAAAATAAGAGTAAAGAATTAGAACTCGAAACATACAGCCACTGGGAGGAATGCTGTCCTCAGAGCTGATGCGTTATTTGGAAGGAGAGGGAGAGGGGCCCAGGGAGGCGTTAAGGGTCACTGAACTGGGGCTTCCCTGGTGGCGCAGTGGTTGAGAATCCACCTGCCAATGCAGGGCACACGGGTTCGAGCCCTGGTCTGGGAAGATCCCACATGCCGTGGAGCAACTAGGCCCGTGAGCCACAACTACTGAGCCTGCGCGTCTGGAGCCTGTGCTCCGCAACAGGAGAGGCCGCGACAGTGAGAGGCCCGCGCACCGCGATGAAGAGTGGCCCCCGCTTGCCGCAACTAGGGAAAGCCCTCGCACAGAAACGAAGACCCAACACAGCAAGCAAGCAAGCAAGCAAGCAAGCAAGCAAGCAAGCAAGCAATAAATAAATAAATAAATAAATAAATAAATAAATAAATAAATAAATAAATATTTAAAAAAAAAAAAAAAGTCACTGAACTGCTGATGGTTTTCCAACAGTACCGGCTCATTCTTCCTTCATCACAAAGCCCCACAGGCAGCATCAGCACCACTCTTTCCCGGCTCGACGGCCTGGAGGCTGCCTGCTCCTCCCAGGAAATAAACACCTCTCAGTCTGAATGAATTGAGAAAATAATCATTGTTTTTGTTTCACAACAAGATAATAGGAACTTGTATTTGAACTACTCTTTAGGAATGAACAGCCTAGATTACCAAATAGTCCAAGAATCCTATTGGCTAGGAAAAGGCTAATGATGTTTCCACATGTAAGTTTTTGTTTTTTTTTTTTAAGTAATGAACCTTAGGGTAAGGTAAGGTATAATTCTAACTGTGGATGAAATATGTGCCAGTTAGGACACTTGCATTTTAAATTCCAACACTTAGAGAAAGATAAAAGATAAAATGGTTTCTCTACGACTTTAGTGCCCCCTGTTCACTGAGAACTCTGCCATCATCCAGGAGGCCGTGAATTGTGTGGATGAACAGGAGGATCGGAGCTCACGATTTCCTAATATCCTTAGCTCCAGCAGCCTTCACCAGAACCCTCCCTCGACATCTTCATGTCCTCGGACTTCATTGTAACCATGCCAAGAGCTCAGAGCCTTCCTTCTCCCTCAGCTCATCTCCCACTCCCCAACCACTTTTTCTCTCCTTGCAGTGTAGAGCTCATGTTTGTCCAGATGCTTCTTTTTTTCAAGCCATTATTTCTCAGTACCATCAGCTTGGATCCACCTAGAATCTGCCATCTGTGTCTCTCAGGAGACTGAACTGTGCTGAAACACCCAACAGCTTATTTTAAAGCCAATACACATTTGAAGTCTCCAAACTCACCTCGGCCCAAGGAGCCAAGGCTACTACAGGTTCAGTGAATGATATTGGCTCGGAGGAGGCCTATTCACCATGTGTCTCTGGTTCCGTGATGAACATTCCAAACCTTCTCTGTGCTCCTAATCCATCCATATCCCCCTCATGGCACTCAAGCCTTGCTTTCCTCTTCATGCTGGTGATCATTTTTTCCCACAGCACTCTCAAAATTCTGTTCCCTCCCTTATGACCTTTTTCAAAGGAAACCATTTCTTTGCCCCTCTCTAAGGTTATGTATTCTATCTATGCTTTGCTTTCCCTCTCTAATTCCTTTTATCTCTAAGCTGCCACAAACAGTACTCTGTGATCAAAACTACTTCTTACAGACCCTTAAATTCAACTGCCGCTAAATAACTTACCCTGGGTCTTTCCAGCCCAGAAAAATCAGTAGGTACCAAACTGAAGTCTTCATCTTCTCCACCAAACACCTCTCACCTCACACACTCTCTGCCTTGGTTGTGGCATCACCACAACTCGCCTGAAACCTGAGTGTCGGCAGATGCCACTTTCCCCACTCTCGTTCCCACAGCGTATCAGTCGAGACTTATCATTGCCACATCCTAAATATTGTTCACATTTATCAGCTCCTCTCCATCCCAGGCACCACTGCCTTACTCTAGCTGCTTGTCATCTTTCTCACTAACACTTGCAACAGTATCCTGCTTGGTTTCCTCATCTCCAGGCCTGATACCTCTCCAATCAGTCTCTCTTTGCTGACCAGAAGAACTACCCCAAAATGCAGGTCGAAGGTATTACTGCATTACTCAAAAGCTGTCAAGAGCTCTTTATTATGTAACAGTGAAGCACAAACCCTCATCAAGGTCTTCCATGAGCTGACCCCTTATTGTCTCTCCTCTCGTGTTTTCTTTTTGTTTTTTGTTTTTTTTTTTTTACATACTACCACCCACCCTCCTCCTCTTCATCTCCTAAGCTTTTTATTAACTATATTTTCTTATTTTCCGTATTCTTGCTGTTCTAGCATCTGAGGCCTCACTGACGAGGGGAAGACAGTCCCTTTCAGGGCTAGCCAATTTGTAGAGATAGCAAATTACTCTTCTGCAAATGTGCCTTTCACATGCAAACCAACCAACCTGAAGCCCATGCCCCACCCCTCCCCTGCCTTTATCACCTCCTTTATCAAACTCTCCCTCATTAAACCCACTATCCCCTGTCCTAATCACTCCAGGGACAGGTATCAGCCAACAAGGGGCAGTTCCTACCTCCTGGAGCTTTTTGAAATTATTCAAACTAGTCACCTTACCCATCCCTTCCCACAGAAACCATAATAAAAGGCTTTCTGCCCATCCCTTCTCCTTGCTCCTTCTGCCTCCAGACCGACCCTGGTGATTCCCCACGTGGCCCTGTGTGGCAACGCCGTGCCTTCTATTTCTCAGAATCTGAGTATAAAAACTTCTTCCGTCATTGCCATGTCTGTGTCTTACCATATCTGATTAAAACAAATCCTGGGTACATTTTAAAACAAGTTTCAACTACAAAACTATTTACAGGCCTTTAATTCACCATGCTGTTTCATGCCACTGTATGTAGAGCTGGTAAGCTGTATTTTTCCAATGAGACTGAGTTCTAGTTTGTCTTTCTCTGTAAAGCCTTTCCTGATCCTCCAATGCTGAACCCTTTCTCTCTGTGCCACCACCATATTTTGTATATAGGTCTTCGCTGAACATTTGCGATTCCAACACAACACAGTTGATTGCTTGAAAGTCCTTCTCTCCTCTCTCTCCTCCTAGGCTAGGCTGTAAACTACAAGGTAGAGACTGGGCCCTACTCTTGGTTTCATGAGTACTGAGCTTAGTACACAATAAACAATGAATTCTTTATGAATTAATTTAAATGTACAACAATAGTGTTAGTATTGAATAGTGCTAATGACTAGCTTTGCTACTTTGAAATAAAGCTTTCTGATTAAGAATTTCCAACTGGAAAAAAAAAAGCTAATCAGTAACAACCTTGCACACAGCTTACTCTCAGCCATTGAAAGTATTCAAAGAGGTAGAGAGGGAGGGAGGAAGGGAGGAAGGGAGGAAGGGGAAATGACATCTTAATGGTGGCTCAATCAAATATATTGTCTTTAGAATGTATCTCGTACATATACTTGGCTAAGAGTATGTGATATAACTTAAGAATCCAAAATACAATACCTCCAAAAAACAGAGACGACAATCTGATTCTGAACTAACAGGAACTTATGCTAATTTCCTTTTTATCTCCCTACCCAAGATTCTTATGATCCACTCCAGTTAGGAAAAGATATAAAGCTGATCTCTCTTTTCTTCCGCATGAGAAGCAATTTAAAATGTCAATGCTAAGTTGTAAGAATGTAAGGTAAGTACACAGTTTAAGGGAAAGAATATTTACTTATGTCAACTTAGTAAAGAAGTACTGTATAAAATTAACATTTAAAATGAACAAGCATTATTTTCTAAAGTGTTGGTCATAAATTTCTCCATCTTAACATTTGGAGAAAAATCATTTAGAGCATTCAAGTCTGTTGCTTTCAAGAAGTGATGAGATTTTATAATTTGTTCTATTTTCTTTTCAACACAGGAACGTTAATTCGTTGGTCCACGTGGAACGTATTAGGTTGGGTTTACTTCTCTTCTCAGAACCAAATAATTCTGGCCCTTTAAAAGCTACACAAGCAAAAGGTTCAGGTTTTACTTATTCAGAGTTGCCTCTTGGGAATGCTTCAGAGTTATACAACAGTGTTCCAATTTTCCTCCTCTCTTCAGGTAATTGCCAGCATCAATAAAAGGAAAAACAGCTTATGATGCTCACATCCTCAGGTGGAATTCTGAACCCAAGAGGGCCAGCTGCCATGCGTGGATGGATGCCCTAACCGTCCAGCCTCCCACAAGGGACGGCTGAAGCTGCATTTGAATGGTGCTTGTAGGAGCGAACCTCCCTCTGAGCCCCAGGGACACCACAGTGAGTTATCAGGGTGCCTTGTCCTCAAGAAAATGGGCACAGTAACTCACACGGCTCTCCTTGCTTAGAGCTAGAGGGTCTGCCTGAGCATCTGGAAAGAGATTGAAGATTCTAGGGAGGCAAAGCCACATAATTCAGTCCAGGATAGAGGCTCTGGTTTCCAGCTGCCTGGATTTGAATTTGGGCTCTAAAATTTCCTAGTTCTGTGACTTCTCCCAAGTTGCTAACCACGCTAAGCCTCAGTTTCTCATGTGTTAAATGGAGATAATACCTAAGTCATAGGACTGTTGTAAGGTTTAAAGAGATAATTAATGTGTGGTGCACAGCATGTTGCCTGACACAATGACAAGTGTGCAGTTCTGTAGCTCTTAGTAAAAGAGGATAATTTATATACCACTTATAAACTACCCAGGCTAAGTCTGGGTCAGAGAGATGGTCACAGGAGGCTTCATTACCAAGGTGATGCTTCTACTTCTTCCTGCTACTTCAGGTTTTAAACACAAGCCATGTTCTTGCATTAGCAAGCTAAAACCTGCTAACTTTTTTTTTTGAAAAAGACTCTTTTTTAGAGCAGTTCTAGATTCACAGCAAAATGGAGAGGAAGGTACAGACATTTCCCATCTACCTTCTGCCCCCCACACAGGCACAGCTTCCCCCATTAGCAACAAACCCCACCATACTTGTGTATCTGGTACAACTAATAACCTTATATTGACACATCCTCAAGGAGTGTACACAGTTTACCCAAGGGGTCACTCTTGGTCTTGCGCATTTTATGGGTTTGGACAAATGTACGGCATAAACCCACCATTACAGCATCATACAGAGTAGGCTGGCTGCCCTAAAATTCCCCTGTGCTCCAGCTGTTCGTCTCTCTCTCCTCAACCCTGCCGCAACCACTGATCTTTTGACTGCCTCTGTTTTGCCTTTTCCAGAATCTCGTGTAGTTGGAATCAGATCAGCTTCTTTCGCTTAGTAATCTGCACTTAAGGTTCCTCCACGTCTTTTTATGGCCTGACAGCTCATTTCTTTTCAGTACTGAATAATATTCCATAAATATCCCCCAGTTTATTTATCCATTCACCTATTGAAGGGCATCTTGGTTGCTGCCAAGTTTTCAAAATTATGAATAAAACTTCTGTAAACATCTGTGTGAACCATAAGTTTTCCTTTGGGTAAATACCAAGGAGCACAATTCCTGGACTGTATGGTCCACGTATGTTTATTTTTGTAAGAAACCTCCAAACTGGAGTACCAAAAGCGACTGTACCATTTTGTAGTCTTATTACCAATAAATGAGAATTCCTTTTGTTCCACATCCTCACCAGCATTTGGTATCGCCAGTGTTTGGATTTTGGCCATTCTAATAGGTGTGTAATGCTGCTAAATTTTTATCATTTCATGGGGTGTTTTCCCCCTTATGTTTCTCTTTGTATTAAAACTGAAGAGGGTGATCTTTAAGAACACAGCTGGGAAGGTTAATAAATGTAACTCTTGTAGAAGACACCCTAATCCTCCAATTCAGCCAATGTCGTAGTTTTCAGAGAAACCAGAGCCAGTCTTCTCCTGAGTAGAGTTAACCTGAAGAAATAGATCATAGTTGAGAAATGGAGAGAGTGAGACTGCGTTTTGATTGACATCATTTGAGTCCTTGGGTCTAGCCAGACCTGAAAGCTAGACTTACTCCTGTAATTCTTCAATTACATGAGCCCATCTATTTCTTGGGAGTTATTTGGTTTCTCTCACTTGCAACCGAAAAAATTTCTCAATAACAAGGCACTGAACTCCACACTTCGGTAACATCCCCCCTGCCACCACCAACAAAATGTTCTTTTTTAACATCTGCTAGCCTCACAAACTTTTCTCACCACCATGAATCCTCTCTGACAGCATCTTTTCCAGATTCTTTCTGATTTCTACTTCTCTTGTCTTGGTATACCCTGGCTACCTTCTTTGCTCTTATACTCTTCCTGTCAATGGCTCTAACCAGTCTCTCCCAGTTATAGAAATGCCAACTACCTGTATAAAAAGGATGGCCTAAAAGACCTAGAAAGGGACATCCACCTGAAGCTGTGGCCCACAGTGTCCCTCATCATCTGACGTCTGTCTGCCTTCCCAGCCTCACCTCTTACTGCCCTATCCCTCACACTAGCCCAGCTGAACCCAGCCAACCCACAGAGATCATGACAAGAACCAATCAGTGTTTAAAATCACAAAATTTTGGCGAAGTGTGTTATGTGGCAAGAGATAACTGTAATATGGGTCTAAGGGACACAGTCTCCTGAGGGGAGATACATAGACTCTACCTAGAGGTAAGCACCAGGTAACAAGATGCTTAGTTTAGTGCTTTCTACAAACACTCAGCAGTTTACTGCTTTCTACGAACCCTCTCAAGCACCAGAGTCCACCTTTGGTGTGAGCTACCACCATGGTGAAATGGACAAAAACTAGACTCTGAGCCCCAAGATCAGAGATCTGCCACTAAGATCAGCAGACAGTTGACCCGCTGAGCTGCAGTTTCCCATCTAGTATATGGGAATGTTATAAAGAATCCATAGCACAAAACAGGAGCATGGTCTCTAATGCTAATATTATTAAAGAGCTTAATGTTGTTTCTGACACCTTGTTTGGGGGTGCAACTTAGACTACAGGCAATTGTTCCCTTTAGACACGATTCAATCATTACAGAAAGAATAGAAAGAAGAACTTAAAAAATTCATTAACATGTATTAACTCTGCATTAATCACAGGCCCAATCTTTGAAAACTATCCTAGCTACTAAAAGGATTTATATATTCGAATTCAGACTTTTTTTAAACAAATGACCAGGTATTTAACAAGTGATCCAGCTTGGAAGATCTGATGCAGAGATTCTCCAAAATCTACTATTTCGTTTATGGGGTTCAACTTTTATATATCACCTTTGATTCTGCTTTTACCAAAATGTTAATGAGAACAGTGGCATTTAAAATATTGAAAGAAACTGCACTAGAATAAAGATTTCAGGACTTACTATAGTTTCTCTAGGCTTGTTTATATAAATCTTTTTAATAATAAGCATTTAAGAAGCATCTGGGAACCACTGTACCATTTTATTATTTAGAATCTCTTCATTTTTTTAAAGTGTTTTCCACATTCTTGTTATATAATGTATACGAATGTTCCAAATGGGAGTTTAAAAAAAAAAATCCTCCAAAATGCAATTTCCACAAGGTCATGGTCATTTCCCAGAGAAACATTAAAATTCATTTTCAGGCCTTTTCTAACCACCCTATCTAAAATAAGAACCTGCCTATTATTCTCTTAATACAAAATCTGGTCACAATTAGTAATTTTCCCCCACAGTTTGTTCCCCTCACCCCATCTCCCTGTCTGGCGCATCATAAGGTCTATTACTGTTAGAGTTTATATACGTAGCCTCATTAAATCCTGACAACCACATTAAGAGAGCTATTTTATACACCATTTGTCAGAGTGGTAAACTGAGACTGAAGGTATGGGAGTAAATTTCCTAAAGTCACACAGCTAATAAAGGCAAAGTCTGCATTAATACCCCGCAACTGCCTTAATAATGCATCTTGTAGTTTAGTAAAATCCTCTAGTAACAGCTAAAGGTATCACAGTAAGTGAAAAACTTCAACACACATAATATGACAAATCATTATATTCATTATGCTAGTAAAGTACTCACTTTAATGGGATCCAAGCACTTTACTCTTGTTAATGTCTTCTTGTGAGCATGTCAGCAACATGGTTAATTTAATAAAAATGCTACTTCTATCTAAAAAAGAAGTAAGATCAAACCTCTGACTTTAGGAGCCACATGATAGATGGGCAAGAACCTAGAGCCTGGTCTTGGTTCTACGTTCGGTACCAGTCCTGCCAAACCCTGCAGGACCCTGGTCACGTGGCCACACCTCCCTACATCTCAGCTTTATCACCTAGAGCACTATTACCTCAGTGTTCCACAGAGTAACCCATCTTTACTTCTACAAAATTACCCTAAAATGGTTTTAAAAACAGGCTTTATCTATAAAATATTTTATGACCATTAATTACTATATAATAATAATAATAAATTACCAAGTAATCAAATCCAATTAGCCTAAACTTCTAAAGTTATGACTCAAATTATTCTCCCAACTGAGTCACTCCTCCCAATTTATGTGGAGTATAAAAATTAATAAACACATATGTTTATACACATATGTATATATACAGACAAATATATACACATACACAAAAAAACACCTGTTCATACATTCCATAAATATTTAGGGCATATTTTAAAGGTTTTTTTTTTTTTTTTGAATGAATAAGAGAGTTTACTGGGGTCGTTTTATACAAGATATATATAAATATATACAAATATAAAAACTGAATTTTTACTTCTATATATCAGTAGCAAAGAGCAAGAAGCTTAAGAAGAACAAAAAATGTAGATAATCCAAGAATTAACCTAACAATATAAGTGCAAGATTTTTTTTTTTTACTTTTTTTCCTGACTGTATTACCCCCTTGTATCAGGATTTATTCTTTTTTTTTTTTTTTTTCCCACACACACACACTGTATTTTATTTTTACAAGAGATAAATAGACTGACACCAAGCATTGTACATGGATGACCACAACAAAAGCAACAATGATTGCAATTTTTTAAAGGTTTTTGAAGACTGAAAAGTACAAAACCACAACTAAGCATCACAGCTTTATTGAACCCATAGGCTTTCGAAACATTTCTAGTTCCAGAAATAGGCTAGAAGGGGAAAATTTTTTCTTTTGTGAAAAGCGGAACATTTGGCAAGACCCAACCCCTGTCAAAGACTCAAGGGGAGGAGATATTTTTGATTTCTGTCAGTATCCCAAGTGTCAAGTCGAGGTCAGGCACATCACAAGATCAAAAAAAAAAAAATTCTTCCCCTGCCCTCTTCCCACGCCCTCCCCACACATGTCAATTATTATCACACAGGTGCATCATTTATAAGCACATGCCAGGGATCCTGCACCGTCATCTTCTACAGTTATAGCTTCCTGCAGCTGCAAAGAGCATGGCTTGCTCTCTTTGGAAAGGAGTCTGGGTTTCTCCTGTAGGCAATTATTTCTAGTATCACTGGACAAAGCTAAGTTTTCCAGAAGGAAATTTCAGTTGTGAGGGCAAACCCTAAGTAATCAAGAGAGACTTCTCAGCATGGGCTTCGCAGGAAGAATGGGTCTAGGGAGGACACAGCTGAACATGAACGAGCCCAAATTATCTGACCAGTGGTTTTATAAGGTCTTGATCTCAGGACTCCTGTATACTCTTAAAAATTAGTAAAGACCCAAAGAGCTTTTGTTTATGCAGGTTGTAGCTTTTGCTATTTATCTTAAAAAAAATTAAGACACAAAATTAACATCTATTCATTAATTTATTTTGAGACAATAATAAAGCCACTGAATGTCAACATAAACAAATTTTTATGGAAAAAAAATCACTGTATTTTCCAAATCAAACAAAGAAAAATGGCATTGTTTTATATTTCTGCAAATTTCTTTAATGTCTGGCTAATAGAAAACGGCCCGATTTTCATAATCTGCTTCTTCATTTGATCTGTTACAAAATCGTATGTCATAAAGCTCTGGAAAACTCTAATGTATACTCATGACAGGATGAGAGTGAAAAAAAAAAAGAAAATGTTCTCCTATTATTAGAAAATTGTTGCTATCTCCTGAACTACTTAGAAGGGTCTTGTGGATCTAGGGAACTAGACCACACCTTGAGAGCTGCTCGTTCAGACTCTACTACTCTGTCTTTATTTCCCTTTCATCCTCACCCTTTCATTTAGTCTTTGGAACATTTCAGACTTGTACAGCTTAGCTACAGAGAATGACGAACCCTCTATAGACACTTGTGCAGAAAATTAATGAGAGAACAGCAACTTCCAAACATCAAATGGCAAGTGGTGGTAGCCTCAGGAGCCTAAAATAGTCTGTCCCATACCTCTCCAAGGATAAATTAAGTCTCAAATACGAGAAGACAGACTTTCTGTGGAACCCCTTCTTTCCACCAGAAATGACGTGCTCAAGAACACAAAAAACAAAAAAAAAGGCTTGATGAATACATGATTATATACCACATACAGATTCTAACTGGTGTGGTCAGATAAAAGATCACTTTTTCCGGCATGATGGTTGAAAAATGATGGAGTACAGAAGAATAGAAAATCAAGGCATAAAAGAGAAAAAAGCAGAACAGTAACAATTTAGAAGTAGCTGCCATTAGAATCACAACCAGAACAGCAAATGGCAGAAATGCTACATGCAGAGAATAAATAAAAGAACCAACAGCTCCCCTGGCTTGGTGAACAGGGGAAAAGGGACACCTGATCAGAGCACAATTTCTCAAGTGCTCTTGCAGGCTTCATGGTACCACACTAACCACTAACTAATCTCTATATACCACAGAGTGAAGCGGGGGTGGGGAGAAGGCACCATGAAATATAGGAAAGTACTCCAGGCTCCCGAGAAATGCAGACTCAAGTGACACCCCAGAACAAAGCAATACAAAAAAACTGTCCTCCCCAATGGCTCTATCACCTATGGAAAAAGAAAAGAGCAAAAAAATGTATAAACCTAAAATCAAAAAATGAGTATTTCTGTATGACATGAAAAAAGTAAAAACAGGATACGTCTATTTCTATACAATATTGATTAATCTCACCTCTCTGATATAAAAGTACATGTTTATTTCACAGGGGAAATTTGGAGTCCATCTAAATCAATTCATTCAACAAATATTTATCGAGCCAGGCGCCATAAAGCAGTGAAACAAAACAAAATCCCTGCCCTCAAGGAGCTTGTGTTCTAGTGGGAAAATGAAAACAAACAAGTAAGTATATTAAACATGTAAAAATATATAGCATCTCAAATGGTAATATGTGTAATGGACCTAAATAAAGCAAGAGAGGAGGAAGGGGACCACATGCGATGTGAACAGGGTGGCAATATAAACAGGATGGATGACATTTCAGCAAAGACCTTCAAAGGCAAGGGAAGGAGGCCACAGGTCCGTTCAGAAGAGCTTTCTAGGCAGAGAAAACAAATGCAGAAGCTCCAAGGCGGAACAGGCAAGGGGGCCGGCAGAGCTGCAGAGGAGGAGGGAAAAGGGACTATGAGATTGGGGCGGGGGGCTGCGCATCACGCAGTCTTGAGGCCACTGAAAGGCCTTGACCTTTGACTCAGAGGGAAGGTGGCCACTAAATGGATGTGAACTGAAGGGTGACATGATCTGACTCCTGTTTTAATAGGAGCACTCTGGCTTGGAAACTAATACAGAGAAGTGTCGGTGGAGATGGGAGAAACAGTTAGGTTGTACGTATATCTTACAGTTAGAGCCAACAAGATTTACAAAGACTGGATACGGAAAGTGTGAAAGAAAAAGAGGAACCAAGTCTTACTCCAAAGTTGTTTTTTGGTTTGTTTTGATTTCTTTTTTTTTTGTTTCCCGGCAACTACAAAATGGGGTTGACTTTTGGAAGGGATAGCGCTAGGAAAAGCCTGATGAGAGTAGGTCCAAGGGAGAGTGGAAGAAAAGTAATGGGCACCAGCTGGTACACAACTATGTCAAGGAGTTTTGCTGTAACATGGCAGAAAGCAATGAAGCAACAGTGGGAGGCAGGGCCAATCTGAGGAAAGATTTGATGGCACAGAAGGATGGGGATAACTGCTGAAGAGGTGTCCCTGAATATTTGAGAAGGCACAGAACTGGGTGCACATGCGCCAGCTGAGCCTGAGCCAGGAACATGGGTAGTCCTTCCACAGTGAGAGGAGGAAAAATGAGTATGTGGGTACAGATGCCTGTGAGTTGGTCAATGTGACGGTGAAAGAGGATGAAAGTTCCTTCTGATTGCTTCTACGCTCTCAGTGAAATTGAAAGCAGCTGAGAATGAAGCAAAGGGAGGAGGTGCTGAAGAAAGGTCTCAGAAGGAGAAGAAAGTGTAAAAGAATCTAGGGGAACAGGCGAGTAAAGCACTAAGAAATGTGCTATCACTGCCAACCAGAACCAAGGGCCAATGAGAGGCACATATGGTCATGAATTTAAAGCGAGTCAAGTCAGCAAGTTGGGATGGTCTTTCTCCAGCCTGTACTACCCTATGGGTGTGAACAGGAGGTAGGCAGAGAGTTGAACTTAGCAAGCATTGGGGTTTTTTTGCCAAGTGAATGGGGCAAACTGAGAGGAGGGAACTGGGGGGATCTGGAGAGGAGGAATTGCGGTGATACCTCCCGTAATCTAAAATCGGTACGGAGATTTCCGGCAATTGAGGTTTCATCAAATATACCGTGGTTAAAAATCACAATGTTGATAAATATCTAGTGACATGTTCACAGTATACTGAGAAAACAAACAGGTTAAACAAATTATTATGTAGAGCATGATCCCATTTTGAGAGATATATACTATGTAGGCTCATTAATGCAGAGAAAACTGGTTACTTCTGAATGATGATAAAGTTTCCTTTTTTGTGCCTTTTAAAGGTATTCTACAAAGAACATGTATTGCTTTAATAATTCGGAAAATATACATGATATTTTAAATAGCATAACTTAAAATTCTTTGTAAATTACGTCATTTAAAAGTGCACCCAATTAAATTACAGGTTTTAGTTTATACGAATAGGTCAACCTAAAATCATTAACAGGTGTTACCAAGACGCACTACGATGACAGATTTTTACAGCAAATGCATTTGATTGGACTACACATCTCCATGGAAGCCTTTCCAAGCTAAAACATTTCCAAAAGACACCCATCACGAAGGCTCTTGTCCAGCCAGTATGCATAAGATGGTGTAACGATTGTCATGTGTCCTAATTAGTTAGGCATTCTTGATTCACTGGTGCCTGTGTAGTGTTATTAAACATTTTGAAAATCGTCCCTGCCCACCACTAAAAGAAAAACTGCAGATGAGAGAATATAGAGGAATAATTAGGTTTTACTTCTTCAAGCCTATGAAATACAGTACAGTTAAAAAGGCTATAAATGATAAGCACTAGGACCACTAAAAATATTGAAAATGTTTGATAAAAATGGAGAATATAAAACTGTGTTAAAAAAAAACAGTGTTGAATAACCTAGTTACAGTTATGTTATGGGGATAAGATTATGAATGAATTTTAAAGTCAGAATTTATCAAATGATATATGCTTCTATTAAGAAAAAGTAGTATAACTTTCTAGTACATGAAGAATTAAAACTCACTTATTAGTGAGGAAAACTGTCATAGAGAAAGACTAATCCCATATGGGTCCTATAGTTCATACACAAAACAAAAACAAAACAAAAACTGTGGCTTTAAAATATCATATAATGTTATCTATACAGTTAGAACAATGATTAATGAAGAGACATTTGAATAGCCTGTAAATTGTTACATTTTACAAAGCTGGTATAAACTTCCAATTCTAATAATTATTTTTACTAATAAAAATGTTTAAAAGCTGCTCCATTATTATTCCTATTGGGGAATCTTCACTCTTTTGTTAAAAATGTCAAGATTTAAAAGCTAGCTCCTTTGTCTCACTAAAAATACTCTCATTTTTAGTCAGGGTACAGTAGTTAGTTTAGTTCAGGTAGTGTAGCCTAACTTGCTATGAAGCAAAAATGATAGTGAATATTTACCAACAGTTATACTTGGTTAGTTCAATTTGAAAACATACTATCCATTTAGAGACACAGCAGAGAGTAGCAACAAGGCACTATAAAAATCCATACACAATCCACTGGCAGGAAGAAAAGAAATGAGTAACGAAATTCTAGACTGCAGGGTTACCAAAGTGCTTGTAACATTTTAAACCATTTGAGGTGTGCCGGAAAAAAGTGTGGCACAAACTGGTCTTCAAAGCATGAAAAGTACAATAAAGGGAACTGGAAAGTCCAAAACCAAGCATGTGGAAAACTGATAAGCTTTCAAACTGATGAACTTCCAAACTGAAGTCAGTTGATTAGAGGAAATATTTAGCGAAATTATTACAGTGCTATAATGTGGTACATACAAGTGCTTAATGTCAACTAACAGTACTTAAACTACAAAGGACATTCGTAAATTTGTGACACAAAAATGTTCGTTGCAGGCAGTCATCAGACATTCTTAGAAAATGTTATAAGCCATAATTATTTAACATTAATTCTCCTTTTCTTTTGGAAACACCGATATAAACCATTTCACACTTTTTTGTCCCACGTTCAAATTTTTAGAGCTACTGCTTTGCCTAACCATATTTGAACATAAATGACTTGTTCAGTCTGAAAAATGTGTACATGAACTGATTAAACAAGGAACAGCAGCAAATGATATGAGATCACACTGGCAAATGGTGTGAAGGTGACACAGCCCATCTGCTTATTTAGAGGGTCTACTGACTGCCTCTTCCAGCAAACCCCCAGGGAAGCTGTGCATTAACCCACTGCTGCCCTGCCCCACTCCCACCCCCCAACCCCCTTGACTTCCACCCTGGCTACCTCACCTAAGCATCCTGCCTCTCACTTACGTCTCTGGATGGTAGGCCAAAGCAGTCATTTACATCCAGCTATCACATTTTATGTGGACACTGTTGAAAACACCTCCCAGCTGAAGAGGCACTACAGAAATTTTCAACCGCAGTAACCCAGAGTCTGCCTTCCCTGAGGAAGTGACCGCCATGGCAGTTTTCCTTATGAACAACACAAATCATGTAACTTGGCCATTACTGTTTTATTTTTCCATCAGGCAGCACAGAACCCCAACTTCTGCTTCAACTCAGCGGCTCAGCTTCTGTTTTATGTACTGGGCCCCCAAGAAAGATTTCATTAGAGGAAAGGGTCTTATAACTACAAGGCTTGTGTGCCCCTGTTTTAACTCCTAATCTTGATTTTTGCGTACTTATATTTTTCCATCTTGCTCTTTTTATTCTTGTAAGCCACCTCACATCATCTGTGGAACAATCAGGGGTGTAAGAAGTAAATAAAACAATCACATTGACTGTAACAGAATATCCATTTTTTACACACAGTTCTTAATGTCTTGATAATGTGTTTTACTTTAGTCCAACAATTCACAAAAGCTCCTTTAGCATGATTCCCACAGCTTCTTTGAAAACATGTCTGGGCTGAGTCACTTGATGGCGGCTTTTGGAGAAGCTGTCCTGAGACCAGCCATTGGCTGTCTTTTTCTCATCAAAGTCTCTTTACAACTAGAATCAGCAATAGCCACCAATTTGCTGGCCATTCTGCTTACTGAGCAGAAAGCCTTTCCAGCTTTCAGGGATATTAATCAGCACCAGGGATTTAAGTGCACCCTGATTTTATGTTACACAAAACATACCTGCTTTACAGTGAGTGCCCACCCACCCCTTAGATCAGTGGTTCTAAAACTTGAGCACTAATCAATCACCTGAAGGGCTTGTGAGAGCAAAGAATATACCTTGTTCCACCCCCAAAGTTTCTGAGTCAGTTGGTCTATAGTGCAGGGCTAAATATTTGCATGTCTGTCTTATATAAGCTTCAGGTGTACAGCATTATAATTCAACATCTGTCTACATTACAGTGTGATCACCACCACAAATCTAGTTGTTACCCACCAACATATAGTTGACCCCCTTCACCCATTTTGCCCACCCACCAATGCCCTTCCTCTTCCCCTCTGGTAACCACCAATCTGGTCTCTGTATCTATGAGGTTTTTCTTTTGTTTGCTCATTTGTTTTAGATTCCACATATGAGTGAAATCATTTGGTATCTGTCTTTCTCTGTCTGACTTTTTCAATTAACACAATAACTTTTCTAACAAGTTCCTAGGTGATGCAGATGCTGCTGGCCTGGAAACCACATTTTGAAAACCAGTGCCTTGGGGGCTTCCCTGGTGGCACAGTGGTTGAGAATCCGCCTGCCAATGCAGGGGACATGGGTTCGAGCCCTGGTCTGGGAAGATCCCACATGCCGCGGAGCAACTAAGCCCGTGAGCCACAACTACTGAGCCCACGTGTCACAACTACTGAAGCCTGCGTGCCTAGAGCCTGTGCTCCACAACAAGAGAAGCCACCACAATGAGAAGCCCGCGCACCACAATGAAGAGTAGCCCCCGCTCGCCACAACTAGGGAAAGCCCGCGTACAGCAACAAAGACCCAACGCAGCCAAAAATAAATAAATAAATGGATTTAAAAAAAAAAAAAAGAAAACCAATGCCTCAGGGTCAGTCCATTTCCCTGCTTAAAGATCTTTAGGGACTCTGCCCTGTCTATCCTATTAGTCACACAGATGTTTCAGCTTGGCCTTCAAAACCTCCTTGACAGAGTCTGTCCCAGCTCCTACTACATCAGTCCATAGCCTGTGCTCCAGGCCCCCTTACCTCCTCACTCTGCCCAGAGCACACACACATCCTGTGCTCATGCTGTCTTTCTGACTCATACCCACTTCTCATTGCTCTAATTATTAATTGCTCTAGAAATTAATCATTCTTCAAAGAACTCCTGGAATGCCACCTCTTCCCAGAAGCCATCCATCTTCATTAAAACTCTTTCATTTATGCTTTACTCCAATATACAAGCCTGCCTTGCATTATAATTAGTAGCCATTGCACAGCTCTCTTCCACTACATTATACAGGAGAGTGGTTAGGAAGATGCACTTAGAGTCAGAAAGGCCCGGGTCCAAGTTTTGGCTCCACACTTACCAGCTGTGTGACACAGAACACATTTCTTAACCATGAGCCTTCAAGTGAGATAACACTACATCTCCTTCAAGGGAGACTGCTGAGGATAGATGAGATAATCTCCATAAAGTCCTAAATAGTACTCCTGGCAGATAGGGCTCAGTAAGTATCACTTTTCTGGAGTTTCTGAAACATTATCCCCAAATTCTTTGACACTCCTCCCAGGTGGTCAGGTCTATGTCTCTTCCCCTTGAATCTGATTCCTGTGACTGCTCGACAGAATATAATGGAAAGTGACTTTGTGACCCAAACTTTAAGGCACTAGAAGATTCTATTTCCTGTCTCCTAGGATGTTCACTGATGGATCCTAGCCACCTTGTGACGAGAAAGCCCAAGCAGCCCATGGAGAGGAACCCAAGCCCCCAGCCCACAGTCTCCACTGATCTCCCAGCAGGCAGCGAGAACATGAGGGAGGCATCTTGAAGTAGCTCCTCCAACCGCCCCCCCTACCCTACTCCCATTGCCACGTGAGGTGCAGATGGTGAGCTGGCCCTACAAAGCCCAGCCTCAACTGCAGACATGTGAGCAAAACAAATGACTGTTGTTCTTTAAAACCATTACGTCTCCGGGTGGTTTGTAACACAGCAAGAGATGACAAAGCAGGAACATGTTATTATCTTTGCATCCTTTCTCCTCTCCAGCAGAGAGGATCATAGGTTAGGACCTTCTAGAGCGTTGATCACAAGATTCAGACACTTCTAGAGGGAAAATCCTCCCAAGGGATCTCTCTTTGTGAGTCAACACAGAACTCCCCGGGAAAGAATTCAATTTAACCTAAGAAAAACACAACCTTAGTCCTCATCTCCCCTAACCCCCACTAAAGTTGTGGCAGAACCCTAAGGAACTGAGGCTTCAATAAATATAAAGGGAGCTTTAAGAAAAAAAAAACACCTCTATAAAGTCAGCGGTACAAGTAGCAGTACTGCTTTGTAATCTCAAGTAACCCAATGAATGCTATATAGGGGGGACTAACATCCACTTTGAAAAGCAAGAAATTCATGAGGTCACCATCTGCATCTAAGGAAAGAGCAGGAGACAGAGCATAGCAGCTGACACACAAAGCGAAACAACTTTTCGTGGGGAGTTGCACAAAATCTAGGGACACATCGTAGATAGGGACCAAACCAGAGAAACATGGTTATTTTCCTTTTATTTAATATATTACAGATGTTAATATTTTGCTAAGTTATTAGTATTCTTACTCTGACCCTATTTTTACATGACCTTCTATAACAGGTCTTAGAAAAATAACAGTTATGGTACATAATCAGTGCCCAGTACCTCTCCTTTGCTACACTTACCACAAACGGGACTTGTTAATCATGGTTACTCTCCTTTCCTAGACAATAAATTCCATGAGTACAGGAACTGGCTAGTTTACACTCTT
The DNA here is from genome assembly GCF_009873245.2 of Balaenoptera musculus. NCBI lineage: Eukaryota > Metazoa > Chordata > Mammalia > Artiodactyla > Balaenopteridae > Balaenoptera > Balaenoptera musculus. The sequence continues at coordinate 32,863,395 of NC_045793.1, read as the reverse complement.
TCCAGTGTCCAGCACAAGGCATGATAGAATACGCTCAATAAATATTTGTTGGATGAATGTTGAAAGACTAGCACTAAAAAGGCTACTGGGAGAACTGGAGTTGATGCCTGAATTACTTAAGTATGATTCACGTGGGGCATAAACACAATATTCTTATTAAAAAAAAAAAAAAAAAAAGGTTTACACCCTGACACTGAAATTGCTTTAGAAATAACTGGTTGCTGTCACAAGTTAGGAAATAATGCTCTATTATGCTGGAAGAGTTCTTTTTATTCACAATCTCTTCTCCATCTATTTGAGTCCCTTTAATACTCAACAGCATTTCAGCTACATTTAGAGCTATAACCTAGAATTCAGAGTTTTACAGAACTCATACTTTAATAAATATCAATTGTAATTGCTTCCTCAGATAACTTCTCTCCTTTTTTCTGTCAATCTACTTCCAAAAGTGGTTAACATAATGTCCCTTAAACACTGCCTTTATCATATCCTTTCCTACCTCAGAGCCTAGAGTTAATCTCAATAGGCAACTATTTGACATTTAAACTTATTAAGAAGTTAACATATTAACAATTCCCGTTAAGGGTTTCTGAAGTCTTTCCATTAATTGTCCGACCCACCATTCCTTCAAACCTAACTCCCATCGTATTACCATTCCCCAAACAGGCACAAAATGCATGGATCTAACCAAGCAGAGATGATGGAAGGTTTCTTCTGAACTCCACCGGTGAGGTCTCACTATTTTGTCAAGACACTACAGAAGGAAGCCCAATGCACTTTTCAGAATGTCTATGAAAGATTTACCCCCAGGCACTCATAGAGAGAGACACATTAATAGAAAATCATTGTCAACTCTAATTTTTAGGGATTATTTAGAGGTTTATTTAAAATAAATCTAAAACTATTAGATTCTGTTGATTTAGCCTTTGTGAAAGGAAATCTAAACTTTTTAACAAGGACAATGATACATCTGCATTTTAATATATTAGTTATTAAGAATATTACACTCTTCACTGGTAGCGAACCTATCAATACCTGGCTGCATAATCCATTCTCATGAATTCCCTGCAACTTCTATTAATTGGAAAAAAAAAAAATCAAAGGATTATATAACTCAAGGAAATCAGTACAACAGCCTTTCATGGAAACCAAACTAAATTCCTATTTAAAGGCTCAATTTACCTCCTGCCATTTTTTTCAGATGCAAATGAAAAAAGAAAAACAAGTTGATCAAATAGAGAAAAAAATATCAAAAAATGAAATGTAACTACAAGAGACAGATTTAACAATGACTGAAACGTGGTAAGATGATCAGGATAGAATTAGCAGTTCCTTAGGTACCGCATCCTTGTCTGTTTCAGAAATCTCCATTTCCTTAATGGAAATTTGGGTCATGCAGCATTCACACATGCTCCAGAAGGTTCTCATCCAGAAGATGAGAATATCCTTATTACAGAACTTTTCTGTACTTGGTGTGATAATTATTGAGAAGAAGAAAACATTTCAAAAAAAAAATCAATGATGCTCTTCTATATTTTCATAATTGCCATTCAATAAGATCTTAGAAGTCTTGCCGGATTTACTTCTGTTTATAATTACCTGCAGTCAATTGGGAGGGAACAGCACATGATTAAACAGAAGACTTTCCAACAACAATTTCTGTGTAGTTTCAAGTTCTGTGCAGCTTTTGATATTTACAATTGACTACAGGTGTGTGGGAAATGTTCTGGGAATTCACAGCATTTAAAGTAAGATAAAGATTCCATGAATGACAGCTTCCAGCTCCAGGAAAATGATTAGTGTCATTAATGTTTCCTTTGAAGCAGAGGCATGGTGAGAGCCAAGGTTAGGAGTCAGAGAGAAAATGGCTTATTGATTCTCAGAGGCTGTTTCTCTATTCCTAAAGTGGGCAACTATAACTGATGAAGAGATTTCATACAGATGACAGGAGATAATGTATGTGAAGTGCCCAGCACATAATAAAAACTCAATAGTGTTAAGTCCCATTCCATCCCCACGTCCTGCTCCAAATTCTGCTTGCTGGAAACTGCAGCAAACCTCAGGATTCCTTGGAAGCATGAGTCAAATGGAACTGACCCTTTTCTTGATTTCAGTTTGCCTACTGCCTAGACCACAATCATGGGGTGAAGGAAGGAGGTTGTAGAAAAGAAATTGTTTTAGTTTGAAAGGATTTTTTTTTTCTGTAATTTATCTTTATTTTTATAGTGGAGTATAGCTGATTTACAATGCTGTGTTTCTTTCTGGTGTACATTCCCTTGATACACTTACAGAGAGAGACGTCTATATATTCTTTTTCAGACTCTTACCAGTCTTATATATTCTCTTCCGGTGATTACAGTGTGTTGAGTCGAGTTCTATGTGCTATACAGTTGTTCCTTATCGATTACCTATTTTCTCTACGGAAGGGTATGCCTGCTAATTTCCACCTCCTGGTTTATGCCTCACCCCCTCCCACCTTTCCCCTTTGGTAGCCATAAATTTGTTTTCTAAATCTGTGATTCTGTTTCTGTTTTGTAAATTAGTTCATTTGTATCCATTTTTAGATTCCACCTATAAGTGATATCATATGATAGTTTGAAAGGATTGAACCACCTCCCTCCTCTTCACTTTTAGATGGCCAGGAACAAAGGTGGCTGTAAACAGAATTATTCATGCCAAGTTTAAAGCAATGCCACCGAAAATCAAAGATTTAGCATAAAAAAGAGTATGCTGCCTAAATATGAAGATGTGGGAAACAGACTGACAAGCTGTAGGATAAGTATTTATAACGGTTCATAGGTCTAACTGTTATCCCACCATTTCTATACACTTAAAACGTCACTTTTAAAAATAATTAACAGTACGTATTATCCTATTCCCAAAACACTTTAGAAATTGCTAAGCCCTCTTTCGGCGGGGGATAATTTTACTTTAGAAAACGTTGTCTGGACGATACCTGACAAGTCATTTCTCTCCACTCAGGACCCACACAGCCACCCCAGGAGCCCCCAGAAATGCTGCTGACTCTACCTCTTTTCAGCCTGTGGTCTGATCGTTCAAAATTTCCATCTGATTTCCTACCACTGCTTATTTTCCTGCCTGCCTTAGGGGCTGCAAGGATAAATTAGTAGCCTAGATTAGCTTTAGTTTCCATTTGGCCAATTCTGACTTGAGGAGTGAGAGTTCTACCCTAAGAAATAAGAAGCAATGCCCACTTTATTAGATAGGAAGCAGGTGACCAAGGTCTGTCCTATAACTTTCAAAGTGTGAGGAGGAGGAGAAGGTGCAGGGGGAAATATTTTCTACCAACACAGACTGAGATTCAAATGCAAATACTTTTTTCAAGCACCTATTATGTGCCAGATCCTTTGCTAGGTGCTGTAGCATATTACCTTGTTTAATCCTTAGAATTCAGACAAACCTATGACTTTGCATTAAGGCCAGAGAGATGTGCTACGAAAGCACCCACCCAGCCCCATTTACCTAGGGATTTAAAGTCTTCCTTAAAGGCAGAAGAGCTGCAATGCCCAGACACCAGCACACAGATGGTCCTTTCCTTCTAACTTGGTGAGAATCAACCTATGCTGTGCATAAAAATTACTACTCAGGCTTGTATATACAAAACTATGTCTCATGTACTTTACTGGTAAGTTAAGAGCTTCCCAAGGGCTTACTATCTGCATTATTTTAACCATTAAAACCTAATGCCCATAGGAGATGCAACTCCACTTTAATACAGGTAAGGTGCCTAGTGCAGTGCCTGACACCAAGAGAAGACTCTGTCCACGGTCTGTTTTCCATGGAAGAATGTCATGAGAAGGGGTCGGGGCTGCTGGAGAACTTGTCGGCTTTAGCATTTTATTTTTGTAAGGGGTAACTATGTGAGCATAAGCCCTGTAATGGTCCACTTAAAATAGGCCAACATAGATGTCCTGGAGAACAAATTCCGACCGCGTTGAAATGTATTTTACATTCTTGCCAGGTCATCTTTAGCACTATGTGAAGCAATCTTCTGCTACTTTTCCCAACCCTCTGTGAAAAAGCTGAAAAGGAATTTGATTTTATAACAGATAGGTCTTTAGATATTTACAGTAATCTTAAGTTATGAAAGAAGAGGTCTTTTAACCAAAAAACTCATTTAATTTAAAAATCTAAGCTGAACTGAGGAGAACTGGATTGGGGGAAAAAAATACAACTGAAGATAGAATTTTGCCTTTTAAAAAATTTCATGTGGAGGATTTACCTTATCAATCTTATCTCAGGTGCACAAGACCTTAACTAAAAACCATAATCAGCTCATCTTAACTGTTTGAAGGAAAACACTGTTAATTGCTAAGAGACAAAAGTAACGAGGAAGCACATTTTCCATGCCCTCTTCAAGGGCAATATTTGGAAGCATCTGAGATATTCACATTTCTAAGACAACCGTTATGACATTCTACCTGTTTACTATGGCTCTCCTACAAACTCTTGTCTGCCCAACAGTTAGGGTGTTCTTTGTCATCTTTCCCTTGAAAGTGGTGATAAGCTAAAAATATTTACATTTAATAAATTAAACTTCCGATACAAAAAAATAGAATACACTATAATTTTGCATTTTCTTAAAAGATGACTTTAACAGCACATCAAATCACTGGGATTCTCCAGCTTAAACACATCAACAGCTGACCACCTCAGGTAGGATGAAATCCAGCCTTTCCACGGCCTTCGCCCTCCAGCATGGTCTGGCCCCAGCCGCCATCTGCATCTGATCTTGTGCCACTCTTGCTTGCTCTCTGATTTCCTGCAGTTCCTATCAAGTATCAAGCTCCTTCCTCTCCAAGGGCCTTTGAATGTGCCACTCCCTTTGCCTGAACACCCTTCTTCCAACTGGGCTCAGGATATCCCTCCTTCAAGTCTCAGGGAACATCACTTCCACAGGGAAGTCTTTTCTGACCCAATATAAGCTACCCTTAATCTCGTTAACATTCTTTCCTTTTCTTTCATAATCATAATTTGTACTTAGATATTGTGTTTATTGGTTTAATGTCAATCTCTCCCACTAGACTCTAAGATCCATGAGAAAGAAAGCATACCCCTTGGTCACGACCCTCGAAGCCCAGGACATGCCTGAAGACAATAAACATCTGCTGAAGAAACGGATGCTGGATCCCCTCACGTTTCCCCACCTTGTCCAACTACATTTGAAATATGGGATATAGCCTTTCCTTTCTTATTTGTTCAACAACTACTTATATTTTGACTCAGAAAACTGAAAAGCAGAACCTGAAACCTCTTTTCTTCCCAAAGTAACCACAACCAAAGAGACGGAGGGTAGAACTTTGGGTACTGCTTTAGACCCTTGTTTCTTCTTATAATCAAGATAGAATTAGTCATATACGTGGCAAAGGAAATTCCCACAAGAACCCATGACTCGTAGCTTAGCCACTGAGGGTTAAGATGAGATGGCTGAAATATTATCAGAATGCATCAAAGGAACACCTTTTATTTTCAGATCACAAGGAACTAATTCTAAAGTAACAGTTAATTGAACTGACAGTCCCACAAATTATGATAATCTTCAAAGTGTACAAAAGTACATTCCTGGTTTCATACCATTTGTAACCCTGAACCTATCCTGCACCCAGTGTGGATCAAATGGTACATCACTGAGCTGGGAAAGCTTCATCTTTAGTTTGTTCTCACAGATATCCTGCTAATTTATTAATAATCAGGAAGAAAATGTTACTTGAGTGACGTCAGTTGCGTATTAAATGGTAGTGATAAACACTTTGCTTTCGTGGCATCATTACCTTCATTTTTTTTTACCATATGATTCCATTTATATATTTTTTTAATTGAAGTACCATTGCTGTACAATATTCTATAAGTACAATACAGTGATTCACAATTTTTAAAGGTTATACTCCATTTATAGTTATTACAAAATATTGACTATATCCCCTGTTGTGTTGTACAATGTATCCTTGTAGCTTATTTTATACCTAATAGTTTGTATCTCTTCATCACCTATCCCTAATATTAAAAAGAAAGCAGTATTTTGCCTGATATTCTTCTATTTTTTTCCTTCACTAATAGCAAATGTTCAACAGGGCAAATAAAGTCTCTCCAAAAAATCAAAATTAATATTTCCTGTTTGCCCTACTAGACCAAATACAATGCTATTTAAAAATCATCAGCTATTGTATATTATGAAAAACTCATTTGCTTGCAGAAAAAACACAACGTCTGGTCAACTCTCTTCCTTTTTCTAGACATAGAACAAAGGCGTTATCTCAGCAGATGGGGAAGAAAACAATTTATGTTTCACGAATTCAGCTCTGCTCAGCAAATTCATTCGTTAATTAAAATAAACAGCACAAAAAAGGGTACGTTTTGGTCAATCAATTGCCTGCAATCATAGGAGAATTTTGAAATACAAAAGGCTGCGTGTTTTACTTAGCTGAAACCACAATGTTATTCTTTTATCATTATTTAGCAGACAAGTCATATGAGGAAAACCCTCACAGTACTCTGTAGTATACTCGCAGCTGCTTTCAAAACGAGTGGAAACATTATTCTATTTAATGCTTCCATTTTATTTAAAAAGATTGACTTTGTTCTATGTAAAGTTTCCAGCACTGAGCCATACAGCCATAAAGGTTTTTGAATTTTAAAAATAAAACATTTAAGTTCTGCCTAAGAAACTGTAATGCAATTTTAAATATGTGGCGTGTTTTGAAACAGTCATGAAATTTGTTAAAATGGGCATTTTCAGATTAATTTTTAGCTCTGAGAAAAAATATTTCACAGGAAAATCACTGGATCATAAAATATATTTGAATCATTAAAGTTCTTACATTTATTTCAGCAAATATAGTTTTGAAAGTGGCATTTCCTTAACCAGTATTACTTTACAGCAGTGTTTCCCAAATGGGGGTGATTTGGAGACCTTTTTGGCTGTCACAACTAGGGAGGTGCTGCTGGCATCCAGTGAGCAAACAGAGGCCAGGGAGGCTACAACGCGTCCTGCAGTGCAGAAGACAGCCCCTTCCCTGCAACAGCAGCAGCAGCAAACACCTGGCCCCAAGTGTCAATCGTGCTGAGGGCGAAAAACCCTGCTTTAAAACAAAACCTTTAAAAAAATTTTTTTTAATTGAGTTTTGAACCCAATGGAAAGGTCAGGTTTTCAAAAAGGAAGATATTCTAGGCAAAATATATACTGAGTCACCGCCTGAGAAAGTATAACTTCGGCCCAAATGACACTACTCAGAACAATTAATTTTAAATATATAAAGTCAAGATAGAAGAATTTTCTAAATGGGAACGATCTTGGCATTGTAATAAAGCTCCACTGACATTCAAACTTTCTGTGCCTGGTACAAAGTAGGCACTTAACAAATATTTACTGAGGGAAGGAGGAAGAAGGATCTTCTTGTGCCATATCCCAGGACACTGTATATGCTAACATTACACCAAGATAATGGGCTGTATTAGGTTGTTAGGGGTCCTCTAATCTCCTCCCTTCCCCCACAGCACTAGCATGTAGCCAGCCAGAGGGTGACATTCCCCAGTTTCCTATGCAGCTAGGTGTGTCCACAAAAGTTCTCACCAATGCACATGTGTGCGCTGCTTACAGGAAGTTGCTTCTCCTTCATTTCCTGCCTTGCCCCCACCCTTCACCGTAGGTTGGGATGTGGAGGTGGCATTGACCAAGTTTCAACCGTACAGAGGACGCTAATTCCCTATGGAGAGCAATAAGCCACCTGGGTAGCTGAACGACCACTTGGCACAGAGCTGCCCCTCCAGCAGAGACCAATCACCTCCAGAATGGTATGTGAGAAATGAACTACTTATTTAATCTTTTATACTTTGGGTCTCTTTGTTGCAGCTGCTTGCACAAGTCAATTCTATAATCTGATATCCCCTATGATACAAGGGCTACAAATGCTTTCTATCTGAGGAAATGTGAAACTGGCTAACTTCTTAAAGTTTCAGTGCGAATAAGACTTGAAAATCTGGATTATACGGTCACTCTATAGTGACTATTGGTTAGGATGAAGAACTGCCATGTCTGTTAATAGTGTTAATTCTCATTTATCTAATCCAAATGGAAAAAGAAGGCAAATCTGGAGCTACCTGCCCAAGGAATTCATTGTTTCAATGATATAATATTTACATAAACTCATGCTAAGGATAGAAAGCTAGACCCTGTAAAAATGGAGGCTAAAACAATTTTAACTCTTAAAATTTTATAATTACAGCATTTTCATCTTCCTGCCTTTGTCTCCCCTTTGAGTAAGATGCTGGTAAAAATACTAGTAGCAAGAGGGAAAAGGGAGTGAGGGCCAGAGGATTCCACAAACTAAACACTGAGCATTGAAATAATGATTTCTGGATTAAGTTGGATATTCATATCTTGAACATTCAATTACATTTGATTCAAAAGGCTGTGTGTCTGGGGCTTCCCTGGCGGCGCAGTGGTTGAGAATCTGCCTGCCAATGCAGGGGACACGGGTTCGAGCCCTGGTCTGGGAAGATCCCACATGCCGCGGAGCAACTAGGCCCGTGAGCCACAATTACTGAGCCTGCACGTCTGGAGCCTGTGCTCCACAACAAGAGAGGCCGCGATAATGAGAGGCCCGCGCACCGCGATGAAGAGTGGTCCCCGCTTGCCGCAACTGGAGAAAGCCCTCGCACAGAAACGAAGACCCAACACAGTCATAAATAAATAAATAAACCCAAAAAGTTAAAAAAAAGGCTGTGTGTCTATCTTGCTTTTCAGAAAATACAGCTGCTTCTTGTTGCACACATTCTTTATTAAACTCCAAAGTATTTTCTAGATTTTATTTGATATAGAATATATTCATTCAACAATTTATTCCTACTTTATGTGAATGAGGGGGAAATCATTGAGAAACAAAATATTTCTTATGCGATAAAATTAAAACATATTACATTTAAGCAGCTTTACGCAATTCAGATTTTCCACTAAATTGCTCTTTTTAAAATATAATTTCCCAATAAAAATTAATGTCTTGAATATTATATCTGTTATAAAGTCATAAGCATACTGAGAAATATTTTTACCTTAAACATCTGAAAACAGTAAAAATACCAAAATATATATTGTAATTTCCTAACACCCTTCCCCCAAAATCATATTTATAGATTGTCCTGACAAGTCTATGGCCATTAATCCAAGGATCTATGCAACTTTTCACGGTAACCTGACAATCAAGAGCATCAGGATAACATGATTAAAAAAGTAAAATAGCTTGGTCTCAAATACCTTTCTAAAGTTTCTAAAATTCTAAAGAATTTGAATGCCTCACAACAGAAATCATTTCTAAATTTTAATAAAATTCAGGGCACAAATTAGGCATCTTGTATCTCAAAAAAAAAAATCACAATTTACATATTAAATTCAAAAATCTTTACTATACTGAGAAAGTACTTTTGACTTTTTCTTTAAACAAAATGTATTTCTCCCAACTGAATACTGTTTACTAATTTAGATTTTGACTTTTAATTTAGGAATAAGTTTATCTTATAATATGAAGTAAAAATAAAAGTTTCACATTCTCTCTCCTTCCCAATTTCTTTCTGGGGCACTAGCCAGTCACTGAATTATATTCTACTGTTAAAGGAAAAGGTAACTAAAGGACACATCTGGACCCAAGTAAATATTTCACTAGTTTCACCAGTTCCAACTAATGCCCCCAAGGGAATAGTCAATCAGTAAATCACCACAGTGAGTCTACCACAGCTACGACAGGTATATGAAAATGGCATTATTACCTACTCCTAAAAATGCAATGATCTAAACAAATCAATCACAATTCTCAATTTTAAAAAGGGACGAAAGGCTTTAAGAATCTCCAAACATGCCAAGTTCTGGCATGCCACATTTTCAACCTGAGAAGTCTCAGTCTCTTTGGGCTTCCTTATTGTTTGTTTGATTTCAGTCTATAAATAAAAGAGACTGGTATCAGCCAGTGGTCCTCCACAGGGGCAGTACCCTAGATGTCTTGGAAATAAGCAAGAACAATTAGTTTTCACAGTGATTGGCACTTAGGGAGCAGGGCTAGGGGTTTGCGACACAGTCAGGAACTGTCCGAAGTCCCCAGAATTTTCAAATGTCCCTCTGCTCATTCCTTTCATTAGAACCTTCAGTATGACTATCTGAGCCTAAAGAGTAACTTCTTTTCACACATAAACAAGTTGTTTTAATTCAGTTCTAACGAACACTAAATTTTTCAGCCATTCAACTCTCATGTAAATGTCTGCTTTTGTTGGGAACTTTACCAAGTGTCATTCACCATTTCAGAAAAATCACCTCACCAATAGTAAATCTGCTCCCTGTACCTAAGTCAATGACATGGCATGTGTGGATCAGGATTCTTTTGCAACGATTGCACTCATGTCAATGTTATAAGAATAGGTGGGAACAGCCATCTATTTTATCATGTCTTCCACTACAGTCATGCCTGAGCAGTTATACGTTGAAACACCTAATATTTTATTATAAATTACTCTCCTGTTACTTTGTATCACAATTAGGGCAATGTATTGGTTATTTTTAACATAGCCTACTTACATATGCAATTTTCCATACATTTCATTTCAGCATAGTAAAAGGGTAATACAAAGTATTTTATGAAAATGAAAAACTAGGTCTGATAGATATGCAAATCCTGACCTAGAATATCACCTAAGGCTCCTTGCAGCTCCAACATGCTTTGATTCTATGAAAAACTTTCAGTTCGGCAAGCCCTGATCATTAGCAAGCCTTTACCTCTGCTCAAGTTTGAAAGTATCGCAATTAAGTAAAAATGAGAAATACATGTGGTTGCTAAGGTGATACATAAAAACACAGACTCTGCTAAATGCTCCAACATTTGTGTGAGCAGAGGGAAATGCCACGGTGCTGATGCCTTTTACAGGTGAATAGAGAGGGACAGAGAAATACCTAAGGGAGAACTGAAGCCCTCACATCTCTTTGGTCTCAAGAAGCTACACTACTGGCCTCACAGGTGACTGTTGCCTTGTTCTCTCCTTGGGCTGAGGGTCACAGATCTGAGTGATGCACTGCCTTAGCCTGTCTCCCCCAAAGTTCATTCAAGAAAATACACACTGGCAAACAGTGCAAATGTCCCGAAAGTGGAACAGGAAGAATACCTCTCACTATCAAACTGTGCACAAGTCTACTTAGCAATTCTTATCCTTCAAAAAGCAACATCCTCAATTCATCACTGGCGTGGAGGTGGTATAACCACACTCCACTTTTTCTGAGGCCATCATTCTCTGTCAACAGATTGAAGAATAATTATTATCCCCACTATACCAATTTCCAGGTTGTGAAAATGTACTTAACTCATTATTTCAGGAACTGTTGCCCCTTGCCCCACTGATTCTCAGCATGTCCACCATCTCCATTATGTCTGACCGTCCACCGCTGTTATCTCTTTCCCCACCATATTAGCACCCATGGGGGTAACCTTGTTTTTATCGATCCATTCCACAGAGTTTCACTTGTTAAAATAAACTCCCTAAGACAAAGTTTGAGGAAATATTCCCTGGTGAAAAAAATAAATCCGTACTTCCTGTGTAATAAATATATCCCTCTCGGTCAAATGACCAAGAGCCAGGAAACACCTGATTACATACAAAGTATTAAATATAAAAGAGAAAAATAAAACCTTAAGTTTGGCTCACATACCAAAACAAGCGCAATCTTGGGAGTGACCAGTTAAGCTTTCTTGATGTAGGATTTTCTAACATAATTTTTAAGGAAACAAAACTCTACTGAGATATTCTAATTTACTGGAAGATAATTCTTTGCAAATTATGGAAAGTTAAAAATTACTGTAAGATCAGATGAAAAAAGTAATAAAACTATTCGAAGATACATATGTACATATAAATGTTTAGTTTTTAACTCAAGAGTCTCTGAAAATAAGAAATCATAATTTATACAGGAAGGAAAAAACCTCTATTATCAGCAATTTCTTTTATAAATGGTTCTCTTAGTTTTTCCTCACTGGCCTCACGTATGTTTAGGATACCAAGCTACCAATTTTCTGAGAACTTATGTCTTTAACCAAATACATATGGGAAACATAAAAGGATTTCAGAAGCAATACAGCTTAATTCTCGAGTTCCCCAAATTAAACGGTTTAGAATCATTCCCCCTCCTTTCAATGACCATCTGACCTCAGTGTGTGTTTGGGCTTATCAAGGTTATAGGTTGGTATTTGGGGTAAGGGGCACATTTTAACCTGATGTAACATTTTAAATCTATATGACTCAAAAATTAAGAAGCAGCAGCTTTGCCACTGGCCATTTGAGAAAAGAAAATGATACAGAAATGGGACTCGGCCCTAGAAGGTTCTTACCCGCAGGGCCTCGATGACGAGGTCTCTGGCCTCCAGCTCCCCTTCCATCACGCTGAAGAGCATCCGAAGCTCTGATTTACTGAGGTTGTCCACATCAAAGTCTTTCTTCTGTAACACAAATTTTAAAAAATGAAAAAACTTCCTAAAGGTATGCAATGGACCATTTTTATCCCAGTGGCTCAGCAAACCCGAGGGGCCCCGTTGGGCAGCAATCCACGGTCTGACCTTCTAGGAGGAGAGGTAAAAACCACAGTGCCAATATCCCAAATCTCTCCACTAAGGAGATCTGTTTTCCCAGCGTGCCTACCCACCTGGCTTCAGGATCTCTTCAAATTATACTGTGCAATACAAATTTAAAGTCCCTGGAGTTTGTATCAAAACAGGCCCAGTGTGTGCTGGGGAGAAGTTGCGAGGGTAGCAAAGAGAGCACGAACGTATTGCTCGAAGGGCCCCAACATAAAGGCTCCTGTGAGGTTATTATAAATTCCAGGACTTCCAATAATAACAGGTCATGTTTATAGAACACTCTGCAGCAGAGGCCAGCAGCTAGCAGCCTACAGCCAAATCTGGCCCACAGATGTGTGTTACTTGGGCCACAAAGTGTTTTGTTTTATTCAGTCAGTGCTAAGAAAATCTAAAGATGTCACCCAAAAATCCAGATCGCTGGCTTCCCCTCGAAACTCAGATGACCGGGTAACCCCAGATTCACATTCCCACAGGGTAATAATCCGTAGAGCAAAGTAGCAGCTGCCCCTTTAGAAGAAGCACACTCTGTGCTACCCGCAACCGAACACACACACGCACATGTAGTGTGCTTGTAAGAGGCCTGGCCTGCCACCCACATGTAGTCATCTGGGCCTGTGGTCAGGCGAGTCTGGTTCCCAACTCTCTTGTCTCCAACTCTGCCCTCTTTCCTCACAACAACTTCTACAAGCAGGTCTCCTGATAGCCATCTCATAGATGGAGCTGAGAGATGACGCGTTAGCGTGCTCACAGCCGGGCCTGGGTGAGTCCACAGTCCCAGCTTCCCCTACAGCACACAGCCCACTTCTCCCTTCCGTGGAGACTCATTTGACAAACCCAGTCACCATCAGAGGGAGGGGAACACAGGTTCATCCCCAAACGTCTCAGGACACCCGACCTCAGAAGCCAGTCTTCAGGACATTTCCGAACATGCCTTCGCATCTGCCTAGCACCCAGTGGTTTCCAAAGAACTCTCAAAGAACCAAATCTAATAAGATAGATATCATCCCCTCTATTTTTCGGATTAGGAAACCACAACTCAGGAGTCGGATAATGCACGCAGGTTACACAACCAGGCAATGGCAAAACTGCAACCAAGTACTGTGATTTGTCTGCACACTTTGTCAGCATGGTGCCAACATTCTAGAGATGAAAACAGTGCTATTCTATCAATGATCCAGTGAGAACTAGTTCAGCACCTATGTATCTGACACCGTACTGTCATTGTGATGACACAGAAGTAAACATAACAAAGCCTATAAATGATTCCAGGGACTTCCAAACAGGTGTGGCCAGAACTGGTCACTTCTCAGTTTCCAAAGAACCTTTTGGAAGAAGATGATGGTATAAAGGGGAAAGAGACCAGAGCTAGCTGGCTCTCTGAAGAAAGATTTTAAAAGGATCTTCCTCTTAAAACTGTTTCTTTTTGCACATACATTCAACAGAGCAGTTGTTTGTAAAGGCAGGGGCTAAGGATGGAAAAAAAGAAAAAAAACCTATAGCAAGCCTACAGGATGGATAGTTCTGGGAGACCCCTGTTTGGAAGGTTAACTTATGGATGTTCCTGTGAATAGTAAAGTCCAATATACTAGGGCTTAAATTCTGCTCCCATTCATAGTTGTTTCACCTAAGTCTTATAACCCAGTTCTTTTCAAATTCAGGCATAAGAATCAGCTGGAGATTAACAATCTGTTAACACAGATTGCTGGGCTCCCTCCTTGAAGTTTGATTCTGAGGTGGGGCTGTGAATCTGCCTTTCTGTGTGTTCCTGCTGCTGTTGGTGGTTCTGGTCCAAAGACGATACTTGGAGAAGCATTCTGTAACTTATCTGAGTCTGTTTTCTCATCTATATAAAAGAAACCCCAACATCTATCCCACAAAGTTCTTGTGAGGATTAAACAAGAACTTATCAATGACATGCACCCCCATGTTCACAGCAGCACTATTCACAATAGCCAAGACATGGAAACAACCTAAATGTCCATCGACAGATGAATGGATAAAGATGTGGTACATATATACAATGGAAAGCTACTCAGCCATAAAAAAGAATGAAATAATGCCATCTGCAGCAACATGGATGCAACTAGAGATCATCATACTAAGTGAAGTAAATCAGAAAGGGAAAGGCAATATGATATCACTTATATGTGGAATCTAAAATATGACACAGATGAACCTATCTACGAAACAGAAACAGACTCAGGGACACAGAGAACAGACTTGAGGTTGCCAAGGGCGAGGGGGTTGGGGGAGGGATGGAGTGGGATTTTGGGATTAGCAGATGTAAGCTATTATATATAGAATGAATAAACAACAAGATCCTACTGTATATGTATAGCTCAGAGAACTATATTCAGTATCTTATGAAAAACCATAATGGAAAAGAATATAAAAAAAGAATGTATATACATATACATTCACTCTGAATCACTTTGTTGTATAGTAGAAATTAACATAACACTGTAAATCAACTATACTTCGATTAAAAAAAAAAGAACATGTCAATGAAGTGCTAAATAAAGGCAGGTGACTGTTATTATTAAAGCTGACAGCACCCAGATGTTTTATGTAGGGAGGAGGGCTATTGGCTATGAGCTTATTTCTTTGAAAATCTATCAGCCCAAGTCCAATAAACTCAGTTTATTGACTATGATGAAAGACTCTTTTATCCTGGTTTTTCCCACTGAGATGGGAGAGTTAGCTGCAATTCTTATGTGCTTTAGATGGTAACGTTTTATTAATGCTGCTGCTGGTGGTTCTAAAGATTTTAATTAATTGTACATTTTATTGTCCTTGTTTCCCTGAAGCTTCATAAGCAAAGCACTTCACTTTAAAAACTAATAAATTATGAAAGACATTGCCAAGATTCTGATTCACATTAGAGTCAGGAGAGCTTGCCCTGGTTCCATCATCAACATCACAACATGTGACCTGCAACCAACACTTCTATTTTTTAATATATCACCGTCAATAAAATGGAAAATTCATTAAAGAAACACTGTTACAAGGATTCTTGCTAAACCATAAATTATATTACAGAGAAAGTTAAAAAAAAATCTGTCTCCCATCAAAATATATTAAGTGATGTATTATTTTAAACATAGAGTGCATCTGTCTGCCTGCTTCTCTCTCCCCTACGTCTCACCCCCACTTCCTCACTAAATACACTTCTAATCCTGGCCTTCAATCATAAAAATATTATAAGAATATTTTCAAAGGGTCATTCTCCAATACTTGATGTTTTCATCCCCTATTCTGGCAAAACAGGATAAAAGAAAGTACATGAATTATGTTACAGGTCTTAGGACTCTCAGTATTTTACAAATAAATTCAAAGCGTTTTGGTATTTTTAGAAAAATAAAGAAGCTCAGAAGCAAAAATCCCATTAAAAAAACTCTATTATTGTTTCATATTAAGTGTCATTTATCTGACCTGACACCCTTATAGTACAAAAGTACTTAGATATAGAAAAAGCAATTACTAAAGTTTCTTGGTTTAAGAGCAAAATAATTATTCTAACTTGTATAATTTTTAAACCACTTCGAGGTAAAATTGATATAAAAATGCTGTACATATTTAATGTATACAATTTGATGAGTTTGAAGATAAGTATATAATCAGGAAAGCTTCACCACAATCTATGCCATAAACTAATCCATCACCTACAAAAGTTTCCTCTCATCCTCTCATTTTTGTGATAAATCATGTAATATTTTAAAAGACTAACTAGAAAACCTAATTTTCAAAAGAAGAGACAAGACTGGATAGATCTAAATGCCACACTCACATAAAAAATTAGGATCTCCATAAAGGCACCTAAGCAAACATGATACCCATGCCCCCCACCCCCCAAAAAAACAAAGCAAACATGTACAGAGACTAAGCTTTATTACTACTGCAACAGCTTTTCCTAATTAACAGAGAAAAATCCAAATCTCATTTTTTAGTGATGGCAAGGCACTCAGAAAGTAAAGGGAAAAAAAGAAACTGGTAGATTTCAGCTCCACAGGCCACTCCCCTGCCTGTCATGTTTGATGTCTGCCAGGAAAAGTACTCTAGGAAAAGCACTTCTTAACACCTAGCTTTAAAAATCTGGCACAGGCAGCTTAAACTAATCCAGAGTCTGGCCATCATATAGAAAAACTTCTTTGGGGCATATATACATGAAAGAGGAGACACAACCTCAAACTCTTCCTGTTCAACACAGCAGTCTGCAACAGCTCTGAATTATGTGGGGCAGATGTGGGGATGGCATTCTTCTGGATATTCTCCTATAGGCTCGGAGAGAGGTAGGGAAAGGGAGGAAGATGACAAAATAGAACCTGGCTGAACTGTCATCTTAAATTGCCAGAACTGAACATAGGCCAATACCAAGTTTCCTCCACTATCACTCTCCCCCCACCTCTTCCTGAAAGAAACAAATCTAAAATACTTGGTTTATGTAGGGAATTCAACAGTCACAGCCAAAAAGGGCCAGAAGACCCTTACCTGTATCCTTTAGGAATTAATGGGGTGAGCACATTGATGGGTACCATAAAAGCCTTCAGGAGTTATTATGAGTCACAGTGGCAGAAGTGTCCCTCAGATCTTTACCCAAACACATCAGCTATGGTGAAAATCTAGTGACCAGACACAAAGCCAAACATGTGCTCTGGCTTCTCCCACAGACACCAAGAGCATCTCCTCCAGTTTCAAATCTAGTGGGTTGTGCCTACATTTGATCAATGAATTTACAAGGGAGGGAGGAGGGGTACCTGAGAAAGCAGATGGACTGAAAGAACCTTATTTCATCTCTTTGGATCTCAGGTTTCTCAGCGGTAAAATGAGAATGCTGTACTAAGTGATCTTTAAAATCTCTTCCAGACACCAAATGTCCTGATTTCACATACCATCAGAGTAACTGGATTACTGGACTGAGGAAATTTAGGTCATTCGTTGAAGCCTTTGAGAAATATTTGAAGAAAATTGATTTTGCCTCTTTACTCAGAAGTAACAGAAATGTATTTTCCTCCCAGTTTAATAGTGGGTACTAATAATTAATAATGCATTTAGAACTTTCTGTGTAAGCAAGGTTTATGCTTTGGGAATGAATAAAAAAGGCTGTAGGGAAGGGAAAAGCAATGAAACTCATCTTGAGATTAAGCAGAAAAAGCAAAATTTGAACACTATCATTAACATGAAAAAATTAAAAAGAACACTTACAGTATTTTTAAGATGTGAATTTGGCCAGTTATAAGGATTTTCATGATGAAAAGCATGTGTTTCCATGGTCTAAAACTATTTCAAATCTCTGCAGTTATGTCTTGCTTTGAGATTATTCCTCCTGATTTCTCTCCACAGGGAGGTAAGAGTTTTCCTGACCAGGGCTGCACACCTCTAATTTCGTTCTTCCTAATCCTCCCTTCTCCTCTAATTCATCTGGATCCCATTTTCTTCAGGACACAGCTCGAATCCCACTTCCTTATGTCTTTCCAGACACATAAATCTCTCATTTTCTCAATTGTCTTAGAGTCGGTTCTATTCGTTTATTTACAATTAATCATGCCCTGCTTTGTGTATTTCCTCACTATATTAAACTTACTTATCCATATTTACTCTATTTTCTCACCTCTACTAGAAATGTCAGGACAGCAAGAGTATTACATCTTTACATGGTTTTACCTAACATATATGCCTCCCACTTTTGGTGTGAAAATGCCTCTTTCTCTCAGTATAACACAAACCATGTAAATGATGTGTAAACGGATATACTAGTCTTACTAAGATACAATGTTATGGCCCACTCTAGGGGCAACTAAGTAACTGATCAATCATTTTCATTCATTTTTCAAAAACCATTTACAGTAACCTAAAGTAGGGCAACTTGGCGTGTGCCTTTAAAGCCACATGCTGAGAACTTGGGATCAACTCTCCATGGCCATGCACCTCAAATCAACCATGCCACCCGGGGTCTGTCATGCAAGACAAGCAACTCAGTGTATTAGAAGGAAGTAAAACCAACAAGTAAACAGACTGTCAGGAAGGAAACCTGGTAATGGATGTAATTAATTTCAAGTTCGAGAAAATGGGAATGAAAAGCACAAACGTGGCTCAGTTAGGGGCAGCAGCCTCTGGTAATTAAGTGCAGCTACCTCCCTTTTCCTCCCTTTAGATCTCCTCTCAGCCTCCAATTTTCCTTTGGAAAAAGAAAAGGACCACATCTCAGATAAAGCAAATGTCTATTTCCATCTAACTCAGTTTTTCAATGTTAACAACACCCCTATGTGGGACATGGATCATTTTCACGTGTGAGCTGGCACCCAGCTCCAGCAATTGTCCTTTAAGGAGCTTAGAATGCATTAAAGACTATCACTTCAATTATCTGCAGGTGGCAAAGGTCAGCACGCTGATTTTCAAGTGAAGACCTGAGACATGAGTGACTAAATGATCTTCTTACAGTTACAAGGCCCTTCTGTAGAAGAACTCAGGCCTTTGGCATTACCTTGTTGCCTTTTCAATGAAATATAAAAATGTCAAAACCAAATCATTTGCAAACAAGTGTCCATTCCACATAACAATGTTGCCTCTACTACACTTACTATAATAACATTTTAAATCCATGTTTAACCTATTTGGTTATTTACTAACAATTTATTCCAAGACAGCAATTTTTTTTTCTAAAACCAGGATTTCTACATGGATGGCACCACACTGTGCACAGCATTAATAATATGATCTTATTATTTTGTGCAAGTTATTTTAACAAATTAAAGTAAAAATTTTAAAATCCTCTGCTTTCAATGTCATCATTATCATCATCTCTCTTGTAACTGTTCTCCATTTCTTTACCTAACCATCAAAGACAAGTTTCCTTTTCCATGTTATATTAGTCCTGCAAAGGAGCTCCAACAGAGAAGAATACAATCAAGTGCATTCAAATAAAGTCTCCTTCTAAAGCAATACTTAGACGGTGCTTAGGTGGTAAAGTATGCAGGCGCAGAAGGGAGAGAAACTGTCCATCCTTCCTGGGCACCTTCAAAGCTGAATTCTAGTCCCACATTTCTAGACATGTGCAGACTATTGCAAACCTCCTCCCTGCCCAATCTTTCCTTCTACTTCCTTTTCCTGTTTCCAAACTTCCCTGCATCTCCCTCTTGATCCCCTCTCAACCATCCCCTCCTCTACACCCTAGTGGGTGATTTGGCCTTGACTGTATTGTTAGAAGAATTCGGGATGGGAGGGGTGCAATTTCCATCCCTCCACCAAGCATCCCCAGCCTCAACCATTGTTTTGAAGAGGGAAAATTTAAAGGGAAAACTAACCATGTTGGAAATTAAATTAAAAAAAAAAAATCTGTGAAGTATCTGAAATATCATTGAGAAAAGCAGCTTAGAAGGGGACAATATAAAAATGAAAACCCAAAACCATAAGAATCAGGGTCATTGTTCTCAAACAAGAAGAGCCCTCTAACATCTATAATGTTAATTACTACAAACGGCAGGCCAACAGTTTCATCACAACCTAGTAACACGTGAAGTAAAATTTCTAGTTAGCCAATCAACATTAAGAATTATGACACAGCCTCTTGGTGAGTGTTCATTTTCTTCATTCAATAAATATTGGTGGAACATCTACAGTGTGCCTGGAACTGTGCTAAGAAACCTTAGCTTTTACAAATGAAACCCACACTGCTCTTCTTGAAAGAAGAGGCTGCTCTGTCCCAGCCAGGGCCTTGCTGTGCATATGATCAACAGCAGATATTTGTAAATGGCTAAGTACTAAGTCTGTGAACCATTTTCTCACCTCATAAAGTTATGTGAAACACAAGAGGATAAAACCAACTGGCAGTCTAGCCTAGGCATGTATTCAATCATAGAAGAGGACAAATATTTTTCTCTAAACAAAATTGCTCCTGTGGGAAATATAACAGTGATAGCAACAATAACAAAGTCCAAAAAACAGATGCAAACAGAAATATATAACCTATTTAAGAATAAACAAAGTAAGAAGCATCATGATAAACTCAGTTATATTCTGATCTTTGGGGAATATTTTTGTGTATTTCTTCAATGGTTAAGCAGTTTTTCTAAAGCACATACTTGAGACTGAAACTTCTATGCTCATCTTTGCCCCAGGCCCCCTCTCAGGGAACCCTAGAAACCCGCCGCACTTGTACACAGCTACGTGCAGTCTCCCTGCCCAAGTCCTCCATCCTTCTGTGGAATGTTTCCAGATCTTTCCACTAGGAATCCTGCCTGTGACTCTTCTTCTCCAGATTACTAATGCAAATTTTTTGTGCCTCTCATGACACCATGGTCTTTGATTTGATTCCTTGGTGCATGTGAGGTTCTAGCACTGAAATGTTTTACTTTAGGACAGCAAAGATGTTACAATGTCTCCACTTCAGTATGTATTTGGTAATGTGTGTTAAATCTACAATATTTCTTACCTAAATTATACTGTGAAACTTTCAATACTCTAGAGCTGCCACATAACTGTAATTTAATTTTTTAAAGAAAGCTTAGCAAAATTGGCTAAAACGTTTCTTTTTTTTTTGCATTTACCTTGAGTACTGTCACCTGGAAACACAATTTTCAAGGTGCCAGCTGCTAATTTGTTTAACATCACTATTGTGCATTTTTAACAAAAAAATTGTCCAAGGTTTTTCTTGTCACTATCACCATGACCACAAAATTTATATCTACTTTTTATATATTAGTTGCTCCAGAAAAGCCCAGAATGACAAGAATGTTGGTCAGCTTCCCAAACATAGTTCTAAAAAGATCTACATTTTCCTTTCACTCTTAAATTCTTTGGTGACAATAAAAAGCTGGAAGATTTCTGTTTTCCATAGTGCCTTGTCCATTAGGAGTTATTTTCAGAGTAGAAATAGCAATATAGTCTAAGAGTCATCACATTTGGCTAAGGCGCTGAAAATAACCCAGGTCTCCAGCATGGTTCACAGCAAAGACTATTAATATGACCCTACTGAATAATGTAGCTGTTACCTTAGCCTTATACTTGGGATGCTTTCAGGATTTAAGCAGCTAAGAACAAGGACCACAAACTAAATTTAAAACACTCCACTGAAAATCATATTAAGCTGAAAACTATAAATTAAACTTGTCTCTAAGCAACAATCTAAATAGTCAAAACTTAGTGAAAACATTCACTTTCAAAAATAGTCTACTGCTTTGGGTCTCCATTGACTCATTACTACCAAATACACATATAAAATGCATAATAAGTAAACCAACTTGAAATGAAATAGATTTCTAAAATTCAAAAAAGAATTATCCACTAAAAAATTAAGTCCTCGGCTGCCATAAACTCAAAATGCGTCAACATGCCTTTAAATTTTAATCATTAGATAAGAGGCAGTTATAATGACAAATATTCTTCAACCTAGCTTTTCTTTCATTAAAAAATCAGTCTATAGGTCAAGTGGCTGACATAGGTGGACCGTACTTTATTAAGTGAAAAGTTAAATGTCCAGTTTACTGCATAAGAAGCCATCATTAAAATTTCACTAAAGTACCAAACATTTTTTAAATACTAGATTAAGAATTCTTATTGCATCTCCTCAGAACCCTATAGGATTTTATGGAAATAGAAAAGGGGTTTCACTTTCACAGTTTTTTCATGGCTATTCAAATCAACCAGGGTGAAATGATCAAACTTCTACCTATAAGCAGTTAAAAATCAGGCTCCTGCAAATTTTAAACAGCAGAAAGGGAACACTGAACTTGTTAACACAAAAATCTGCCTAGTGTCTAAGGCTCTGTTTATAATCTAACCAAATAAAACTATAGGTCAGCTACAGAGCATAACTCAGCTGTTTTTGTTTGGTTTAACTGTCAGGTGATTAAAATACTGAGGGTAATAGAAAAACCCATTTTAAGTCAATTAAGCAAACAAATTCAACCTTCCTGGGAAACAAGAAACACACCCCTCTTTCTTTTTTCTCTCACTCCCCTCCCCTTACCATCTCTTGGGGATGAAGGTACCCAATCACTTCAACTTCTCGGAGAGGTTTGTTGTCTTAATAGCTAGCTTCTTTATTTTACTTCACATAGGGGAACTGATTTCCTGCATCACAAGTAGACAGGTTTCATACGAAATCTTAAGATCACATTTTCTACGTAAAGAATGAAAAATCTATTTTCCTAAAAGTTTCAAATCAAAACTTGTCAGTTTCACAAGTGGAAATCAGCAGCCCTCGCCTCCGTGTTTCCTTCTCTCCCTGTTTCTCTCTTTCCTTCCCAGGCTCAGCTCCTCTCATGCCCAAGTAGCTTTCCTCCACATCTCTCCTCTACCTCTCCAGAAAGCCCTACCTCCAAACGGAAGGGGAGGAAGTTCAAGCAGCCCTGGCTATTCACACCTGGCCCTGCCCTCAGCTGCTCCTTCACCGACGCCGGTCAGGTCATGAGTGGGAAAAACGGAGGGGCGTCCACGCTCGGCTCACTCCATCCTACCCGGAATCTCCTGGGGGAGCAGCAGAATCGCGCCAAGGGTGGGAGGCGCTCCCAGAGCTGCCTTTCTTTGCAGATTCTTGCAGCTCCTGCCAAGCTGCTTCCCAAACCCCAAAAACATTTCCACGCAGGAAATGTGGGACCAGCCTTCCCCTAAGGTACGGGCTGGAAACCAACCGTTGAGCCTCTGTGCACGGGGAGATTCTGGGGGTGAAAGTAGGGACCAGGGATGGATGGAAGCTCATTTGGCTTCTAGACCCCAGGGAAGAAACACACTGTGTTGATACCAGGTGTTGAACCTCCACCTCGCACGGGCATCGTCTCGGGAAGAACGAGGACACCTCCCCCGCCCCAACCCCAATCCCCATCACCAAGAGATGGGGTAGCAGGCAGCTGGGACCCAAAGCGCCGGCGCTCAGCGGCAGCAGCGCCTACAGTTGGGCATGGGGCCTCTCCCAAGGGGTCTCGGGCACACGAATGAATACACACACACACACAATGGGCATCCCCACACCTGCTCGGCGCCAACCCGCCTCCCCCTCGCTGCTCTCTGGGTCCGCTGAGAGGTGCCAGGCACCCCCGAGACACGCACCCACAGCCACGCGCGCAGCGAGAGGCAAACAATGGGGGGGGGGTCCAGTTCGGCAGGAAACACACCCCAGCCCTCACCCCTGGCCAAACCCGACCGAAGCGGAGGGAGTGGGTGCAGAGGCCACACGCGGGGAGCCCCGAGAACCGGGCGGACCGGGGCTGCTTCCCGCGAGGCTCGGAAAGGACAGGCGGGATCCCCAACCCAGGCGGCCGCCTCGTCCCGGCCTCGGGGGATGAGGCACCCCGAGGAGGGGGCACCCCGAGGAGAGCGCACCCGGAAGAGCCCGGGCTGGCAGAGCGCCCCGGGGGCTCCCACCCCGGAACCCCGCGCCCACCCTGGGACCTCGGTTACCGCCGCCTCCGCCGGGGCCCTCGCCGCCTCCTCTGCGGCGCGGGAGAAGTCGGGCTCGCAGCTCGCGCCGTCCGTCGCCATCTTCCTGCTCTAGCGGATCCGAATGCGAGCTCGGAGCGGTAGCTCCGGGTTCAGCCCTCCCGGCGGCGGGCGGCGCTTAACCCGCGGCGGTCCGGGGACGCGGCCGCTCGCAGCCGGGCCGCCGCCGCCGCCGCCGCCGCCGCCGCGCTCCCTCCGCCCCCTCGCCGCCACCCCCGCCGCCTTAACCCGCTGCGCGCCGGTGCGCCGCCAGCCGTCGCCTGGTCCCCGCCCCGGGCTGCCAGCCATCAGCCGGCTCCTTGAGGTGAGAGAACTGGGCACGTGCCCAGGCCGGGTTAAGGCCCGGAGCGCAGAGGCGAGAATCAAAGCTCCAGGGCGAGGCGAAGGAAAGAAGGCGCCTAAGAGCTGATTCGCCTGACACGGCCCCACCGGGCCAGCGGTGCAACGACGGACCGATTAAATGTCCGGCCTCCCGAATCCGAATTCTCTGTTAGAGCCAGGAAAGTCCTTCACTTCAGCCCCCTCTCTAGCCCACCTCTAGAAAACACAGAAGGCACCCTTTGCTTTTTAAAAACAAAAACAAAAACATTTTTTTTTTTACATCCAACACTGCCGCCAGGGCGTTTTTACCCATTTGGTGTATATGCCTGCCTTTGTTTGATTCTCCTTCTCCCAAAACCATCAACTTCCAGATCAAAATGCGTGCTGCTACCCTTTATTACGTTACACCCGGCCCCTCAGCCCTACCTTTCTATACAATCTCTTTTCAAGAAAGGTGAAGCAAGGCACTTTTTTGTTCTTTACCGCAAAGCTGAGTGATTTTCTGAAGGGCTAACCGAGAAGTGTTAAGTGTCATCGCTTGTAAAAGAAAGCTCTCTACTTTTAAGAGAATTTAAAAGAATTACTCCCATGTGGTGGGGACACACACACCAAAAAACAAAAAGAAAACAAAAACTTGCCTAAAAATTGATTTTATGGGAATTATAGGTCTCAGAAGGTATTTCATGAGATGAGTGAGTTAGGCTCAAGCTCTTAATTTTCCCTTCCCACATCGGATTCAGTTCCTCCCCTTTCCTGCCAATTCCTAGGATGTGAAAATCTATCACCTTATCAAGACCGTATGGTACATGCCTTCCCAAATCACCAGATCCCAAAAATGTGTTGAAAGCACAAAATCAAATGGAGGCATTCAAGCTGTGTCTCAAAGAAGTAAAAGCAAACCGTAACCAAATCCTGGACTTGAATTTCTGGAAGATGAATGTTTAGTCTGAGGGTTACAGATCAGAGTTCATTCTTTAAAATGGCAGACTCCTAATGAAAGGTCTCGGCACTTTAATTGCTTCACTTTCCAAATTGGATCTAAATATGACACAAAACGGGGCAGAGAAAAATCTTTTCTGCAAAGGCCCTGAAGGGGGGGGTGGGGATCAATACATTGTAAAAAGTTCCCTTCCAGAAAAGGTCTACATCAAGAAAGAAGTTTCACCTGGAACCCTGGGGTTAAGGGTCAAAGGTTTAGAAATCACCTCCAGGGTATCGTATAACCAGAGGTGCTCATTTATTTTTCTTTGACTTCACTCTGATAGCTACTCCCTCTCTTAGCCCTATGTTTTCCATCCCTGTTCATTGTACCACTTTCTTTTATCAAATATTCTCTCTGAAATTGCTCAATATTAGAATAACTAGATTCCTTATAAGATGAAAGAAAAGCATTTGAGAGTAAAACTTAGGTGCTGAACTGATAGTAAAAATTTTAAGTTGAAACCTAAAGCATTCCTTGTTCTTTTCAAAATGCATTTTCACATCACAAGGTAATACATTTTCTTGATACTGATACTTGATACTGATGTTGCATTACTACCCAAGAAATTAACCAGCCCACTTCTAGGGGGGGAGAAATAAAAAAGAATAAAAGAATAAACTTCACTTGGGAGTTAAGAACTGGGAATATGACATGACAGTATTTCTGGGAAGCAAATCCCATTCAATTTATACATGCAGCTCAATTTTAAAAAATGGCCATTGGGAAGAAATAGCTTCTATTAGTCTAAATAAAATTAAAGCAGAATCACATCACAAAGGAATCAATCCCTGAGTGGTTTCTTCCCTCTCACCTTTTTTTTTTTTTTTAATGAAAAATAAACAGGTTAAAAAAAAAAAAAGGAAGAAAAAACAGTACAGCACATTTTCTAACTGCCAAAATC
The DNA here is from genome assembly GCF_009873245.2 of Balaenoptera musculus. Lineage (NCBI taxonomy): Eukaryota > Metazoa > Chordata > Mammalia > Artiodactyla > Balaenopteridae > Balaenoptera > Balaenoptera musculus. The sequence continues at coordinate 32,837,135 of NC_045793.1, read as the reverse complement.
TAGGACCTGGGAAGGAAAACAAACAGCATTTTGTCTCTACCTTAAAGCTGCCACTGCCCACTGCTGAGGGCTGAAGGAATATCCCACCCTACTGCACAGAAGTAGAACACGAGGAGTTAACTCCCTCACCAGCTGCCTGGCCCAGGTTGCTTCTCCACCTGGAGGACACTTGCTGGGTTTTTTTGGTTTTTTTTTTTACTCTCCTGAGAATTAGCCTCTGTTGAGATTGCCAATTAACTCTTTCTGAAAGACTTCCTTTGCACAAAGACAGGTTCTATTAGCATCAAACCAAAATAGATCTGAAAGGGTAGTGACTGATGGCTCTAGAAATTAAATCTTTTGAAGCTTCATAAACAGCTAAAAAAAAAAAAAAAAAAAAAAAGACATCCCAGGGTTAGAGTGAAAAATTCTGGAAGGTGGGCAAAAGAAGAGAGATGGAAGTATACACAGGAAGAAAAGAAACTAATATATATAACAAAATGAATCATGATCGTTAATCAGTAAATTTCTTTCATCATTTAAATGGAAGGAGAGACGGCTTTCCCTGGTGATCCAGTGGTTAAGACTCAGCGCTTCCACTGTAGGGGGAATGGGTTCGATCCCTGGTCGGGGAACTAAGATCCCACATGCTGCACTGTGTGGCCAAAAAAAAAAAAAAAAAAAAAAAAAAAAAAATGGAAGGAGAGATACTGAATATTTTACAAACAGAGAAAACTATTGGTTTCATTATTTTCTGATTCCTGGAATAGAGGTATTTGTGCTGAGCCATAGCACACTCTTCAAGATTCTCTTTTAAGACCAATGAAATGGGTTTCTGCAGCTAGAAATGCAGACTTAGCTTGGGGAGCCAAGTGGTTTTCTGATTAAACCATGGCCTCGACCTCACTAGCCACATCCTCCAACCCGCTAAACCAAAAACCCAAAGAGTTATACACAATGATGCAATGGGATGCTTCCTTCCATGTGAAAAGATGAAGGAACTTACACATATCCTAAAACAGTTTCCCTGGTAGAATAAGAGAATTCTTTATTTCAGTCAATGACAACATTTATGTTAACTCCAAAGAGCAAACCATATGTTATCATGCCTAAGTATTGCCAAATGACAAAATTACTGAGTAGCAAATCATTTCTGACTCTATCCACAAGGCTATAGTTATACAATTTAAATATTCCAGACCATGCTTATCCCTGTCTACACCGCAGTGACCAACCTGGGAAGCCCCAAATCTTGACATAAGGAACTCTAACAAAAGAGCACAGATGAGCTTTGAGTGCCCTGTATCTATCACATGTTTTTGAAACCAAGACATTGCCAGAAATGAGTTTTTATATGACCTAACTACATTCCCTCTTAGTCAACTTGTCATTATCTGCATGTGCTTAGGCTCTTTGTGGATTTCACTCAGTAAATTTAATCCTAATCTAGTTAGCCACTCTTGTCAACAGCCTATGGTTTTGGAAGGCCTCCTGGACCAACTGCAGTTGGTGTGTGCCAAGGGAATGCAAGCTAATTTTACCTAAACGAAAGCAAAACATAATTAGAAAATTAAATCTGCCAGGTAGAAGCAAGCCAAAGCTAAACATAAATATATTACTATAATCACTCCCAGCCCCTTTTACCACCACCTCTAGCTGGTAATTGCATTTGGTCATTCAATGCTAAAGGAATGTCCAAATATAAAATATTTTTGAAGAGTTAAAGGTTCAGTAAGAACATTATTCCCCAGTTTGGTCACTCAAAGAACAGAAACTAGGGCTAATACAGGACAATGAAGCAGTGGTGGTTCAGTTCTATTTAATGTTTTTAAAATCTTAAACCATTACTTGCTGATTGGACTCTTATCTGCAGAAGTCATTTACAAGAGTAAGTTTTACTGCAGAAGGATGTTTTAGTGCAAAACCATTACGGAAAAACAATTTTAACAAAGAAATCTAGGCCGCTGCTGCCCCTCATCCACCTGAATTGGAAATAATCTAAGTATTTCCATTTATTCAGCCTCTTTAGCAACCCCACAAGCCTGCAGCATGTAGTTACCAGGCAACCACTAAAGCAGGGATGTTTATACCACTAGGCATTAATTATAGAGAACTTTATTTTTCTTAGAAAGTTTAAAATCTATATAAATAGGTTGTGAGATCAGACCCTTTTCTCCTCTGATGAGGAGTGTAGAACTAGCTATAAAATCAGAGCTGAGATTTTCTTTTCACTGTGGGCTATGTGTTATTCAGTTCAAAGGGAAATGTAACATTTGAAGAATTGATAAGGAAACTAAAGATGATGACCTTAAATTCTGACAAATATGTAGATGGCATTTATGATTGACTTAGTGATGATTTACTTGTGATACAAAATGCAAGAGAAAAGCCATAAATGAATAGCTCGTCAATGTAAAGTTGTGAAATAAATGATACACAACATTTCCCAGACAATTATAATCTGTAGCCATATACCAAGTTAATGGAGTTTCAAATACCTTTGGAATTTTTGAGACATAAATTCTACCTTATACTGTCTAAAATCTCACTTGATGACAATAGTTTTTTGGTCTACATTTTTTGATTGTTTCAAATCAGTTGGACTTATTTAAAATTGACTGGAAATGTGAGGTCATTATTTGAAAAGACATACTCTGAATATAAGTAGCAGATGTTATTCGATTAACCAACAAATACAAAATAAAATTTAATTCATAACATGAATAAAACAATGTCATAGCTAGACTTGAAGGCTTAGTTACATTTATGATTCAAGAATTTAAAGAAAAAAAGCATTGGTGTTGCTATTTTCATCCTAGGGAAAGTGAAGTCACCTGTAGAGTAATAAAGAGAAATACTTCTGAAAAACCAGCATTAAGGTTTAAGTAGTCTGGAATTTTATTCTGACAATTAAAGAAACACTTAACCACTGAGGCAGTTTTATGTTAGCAATACAATAGTTTTTTCCTTATGGAAAACAGAAATAGCCATCTACTGGCCATTACTATCAGAGTCAACATCCCTTTATTATTACATCATCACTTAATTTTCATGAGTTATTACTTTCAGCATTAACATCTTCTTTGTTAAGAATCAATTCAGTTGGGATGTATTTTACTACTACTTGTCTTCCCTTCAGTATCTGTTAAGGACCTCACATTGTCAGCTTTCAGCCTCCAACTGCTGACCATTGACTATCCAAAAGGCATGATGCTATCTGGGTCACAAGACACGTTTGCTTGACATTTTCTGCTTTGATCAGGCCTCCACCCTCACCCAATGTGGCCATAGATACCCAATGGAATAGAGGTGGGGAACCCCATTCCCAAAATTTAAAATATGAGGAGTTGAACCGAATCTGCTCAAAACCCCTGAGCGTTAGCAGCGGGTAAAGGCACCCCATTTACAAATACCACATTGTATGGTTCTGTTTCCTCTACAGAATCATTGTTAGAGCCATAGAACCAAACAAAAACAATCATAAATTCAAATGGGAGAGGTTAAGCAATAAAGCTTCTAAAAGGAAAATAGCTTCATAAACTGTAAATCAGAACTTAAGTCCTTACTTTCAATGCAATTAATTTATCAATTTTTTGCCTTTATGATTAGCGTTTTGTGTCCTGTTTATTAAATCTTTGCTCAGCTCCTTCCCCTCCCAGATGCTGTTTTCTGTTGGTTTCTTGAAGTCTCATCCTGCACATGCCCTGCTTAGAATTCAGCCTAAAATTTAAGAGGAAATTGTATACAGATCTTTTGGACTCTTTCTCTTAAGCTTCTTCCCCTCTGGGGCTTTGTCCTTCAAATCCCAGACACTTTGGCAATCCCCAAATAAAACTCATCTTTATTCCCCAGCTGACCTCTACCCCATTCCTAGCCCTTCGCTCAAGAATCATTGCTCCTCAAGTCCTGCCTGCATTCACTACTTGCCAATGCCTTCTAACAGTTGTTTCATATATGTTGTTTCACTGGTTTAATTTTCAGTAGGAGGGTTGGCCCAATACTAGGTACCCTGTCATGACTGGAACTGAAAACCACATGTGCTTACTTTTAGAAAGACTATTTATAATTAACAAAACTTTCTGATGTTCCCTTGCCTAACTGTTTTGATCCAGGACCGTATTGTTTGTTTTCTCATTCTAGGGATTGGGGTGAAACGAGGTTACACTCTCCAGTTGCTACTGACAAACAGAATCCAGGTACTGATATCTGCTACCTCATCTATAGTCAAACATGAAAAACTATGTTGGCAATAAAGGATGACATTGCAGCAGTAGAACTAATATCATGACGTACAAACTATATTGCCAGTCTTTAAAATGTATCAATGTTCCTCTTATTTCTAGTGAGTAGCATGCCTGCGTGGGTTTCAGCAAATAAGAGAAAAATTAGAGATTGAAAGGGAAGAGGAAGAATAGAGTGAGGGGTGGCCTTGGGTTTCCCTCAGCTAAGAGACTGATGCAAATCGGATGTCTTTCAAAAAACAAAGGTATTTCAAATGTGAAGATTCCAGTACATTCTGGGAGCCTTTGGCAGATTTTCCAGACTTCAAAATCAAATGAAGATTGGTGGTGGGTATGTAAGAACATTACTCTAAGTCTGCAATACCTATCACTGAGTCCAACGCATGATGAGCAGTCAGTCATATTTAATCGAATTAATTCAATGGAACCAATGGGTGGATAGATGGAAAGACAGATGAATAAATGGATGAAGTAAATGTTACTTTCTTACTCTTTCACGTGATTGGTCCCTTTGGCACTGCAGTAAAACTTATTGATTCCTTCTCAGAAAAAAATTTTTTAACGCATAAAACAAAACATAGGCCAAAAAACAACAGCAACAAAATAGGATCATAAAGAAAACCAGTTATGTTCAAGTCCAGTGATAAAAATTCTGCATCTACAAAACGAATTTGTAATACAGAAATAGACGTGTTTCTTTCTTCCATAGTAAATAAGATGATATAGTGGTAGACCCATAATTAATGTAATTTTGGAGTTTCCATGAATGTAAATAATATTTTGAAAATTCTACAACAGTTTTATGTATTGAGATTTTAAATTATCTCTAATTTCTATTGTGACAAAGTCACAGGTACGGCCAGGCCTATTGTGATCTTTTGCCTAAATTCATAATTGAAGTAAATATTGTCGGTGAGAGGTTGGTGAACATGAAAACACAATTTTTAAATTTTAATTTTTATGTTCATCCTATGGGATTCTATTCACAAACACTATGGTTTAAGAAGGTCACGTTGTACCTATTAGGCATACTTCTTAAAATGAAATTTCTGCCCAGTTTGAGACATTTAATGAGATCTTTTGGGGGGAGGGGTGGGGAAGATTGAAATTTAGGTATGATAGGACGAATAGGGTATTCTGAGGAGAGAAGTTAAAGACTCCCAAATGCCCCCACCCCCCAAAAACAAAACAAAACAACTCGGGTCACATACCCTAGAGTAGTAGTTAAGTGCAGGGTTACATGATTAAGAAACTCTTTCTGTGACCTTGGGCAAGGGCTTCCCTCAGTTATCCATCAGTTAAGTGGCAGTCATAATGGATCTCACCTCTACAGGGTTGTTGAGAGGATTAAATGGATTAATTCTTTTAAAGTACTTAGAACAGTGTCTGGCCCCCAGAAAACTCCTAGTAAGTCATTACTATTTTCATGTTCTGCATATAAATATTACACAATGAATAGTCAGCCTAATATACATGGAATTTCAGAAAGAAATAATTTATTGAATTTAATAAAATGATTCTGTAACTACACAATAGTCCAAGGCTATTTGTATAATTTTTAAAATTTTAAACCAAGTATTCTAAGATTTTAGATTAAATAGTAAAAGCTCTCCATAAGTGCTTGCAAAAGTCATAATTAGAGAAATGTGGGATGGGTCCTATACGTCAGTTCTGGCCAAATTGATTATTGCTAGATTTAAAGCATGGACTCTTTTTTTTTTTTAATTTGGTCCTTGAATGTTTTTTTTTTTTAACATCTTTATTGGAATATAATTGCTTTACAATGGTGTGTTAGTTTCTGCTTTATAACAAGGTGAATCAGCTATACATATACATATATCCCCATATCTCCTCCCTTTTAAAGCATGGACTGTTTTGTCCAATGAGGAAATGTTTTAATTAAATACTACATAGTAATGGTTCAAAACTATCCCTAGGGTTCATGTAGAGCTGGGGTCAAAAACTCTGATCTAGTATAGGCCATTAGAGCCAAATCAGCCTAACCCAATGCAATGGGTTAAATCCAGTAAGCAGACATGTTTTGTTTGACTCATACAATGTTCTCTTTTTTTGAAAAAGGAATACATTGCCAACATTTAAAAATTGGGGAACTTTATATAAAAATGCAGTTTTCCAACTTCTCAAAGACTCAGAAGATCTGAAATCACTGGGCTCACACTGAGTACCTTTGAGCCTGAGGAATGTGCTCACCAGCTGTCTAGAATCTCCACCTGTTTTATTTTACTTTACTTCCTTTCTTGCTTGTCTTCGACAGTTTTGTGTTTTTTTTTAACATCTTTATTGGAGTATAATTGCTTTACAATGGTGTGTTAGTTTCTACTTTATAACAAAGTGAATCAGTTATACATATACATATATCACCATATCCCCTCCCTCTTGCATCTCCCTCCTACTCTCCCTATCCCACCCCTCTAGGTGGTCACAGAGCACCGAACTGATCTCCCTGTGCTATGCAGTTGCTTCCCACTAGCTTTTGATAGAGTTTTAACTTCATGATCCTTAAGGCAAAACATTGTATTCGTTTGTGTGACCCCAATAAGATTTTATGCATTTTATTTATTTCAGTAAAAAAGGTGGTAGAGGAAACCTGGGCTTAAAAACATCTCTAAGACCTGGTGATGTGAGTACCTTGCTATCCACCATCAAAAAGCATGCTAACAATTCATAAATCCTCTGAAAAAGGTCAATATAAGCATCTGTTATGGGCTGAATTATGTCCTCCTCAAAATTCATTTGTTGAAGTCCTAACCCCTAGTACCTTTGAATGTGGCTATATTTAGAAATAGTCTTTACAGAGCTAATTAAGGTAAAATGAAGTCAGTAGAGTGGGCCCTAATCTAATATGACTGGCGTCCTTATAAGAAGAGATTAGGCTACAGACACAGAGGGAAGAATGAAGAGGAGAAGAGGCCTCCGAAGAAACCAATCCATAAACCAAGGAGAGAGGCCATCTACAAACTAAGGGGAAAGGCTTCAGAAGAAACCAACCCTGCTGACACCTTGATCTTGGAATTCTAACCTCCAAAATTGTGAGAAAATAAATTTCTGTTTAAGCCACCTAGCCTGCGGTCTTTTGTTATGGCAGCCTAAGCAAATTAATCTAGCATCTGTTCTGAATGGACTCATTCTTCCCCTGCTCTCCCACAAGTGACTTTTACATCAACCAGCTCACCTCTAGCGTAAGCTCACATCTCTAGAGTAAGGAGATATGGACAGACTTGAGGCAGTGTGGGGTGCATCAGTGCTTCTCAGTTCAAGTGTTGCTTGTTACCTGCAATCCTGAAGTTTGTCACAAGCAATTCATCCCTAACAATAGGCACAGTACTAAAGTTTGCTTTTTTTCCTTTTTTCTTTTTTTTTTTTTGGTACTGAAAATGATATCAGATTCAAGGTCATTTCTGTATCATCTCATTCACTTTATTTTGAATATGCTTTCATGAGTCTGGCTAGCCCACTAAGAACTGCACAAAGCTTATCACACGTCTTATTTATGCCTGCAGTGCAACCCACATGCAAACTTTTCCCATCAATGTGCCAGGACTCAGAACTGCCCACACCACACAACTAGGGGCTCCACTCATCGGGTGGTCTATGTAAATAGAAGCCCCATGCTCCACAGAAGCTGTGAACGCTGAATAAGATTTTAAAACACTGGTTGTAATTTAAAATTCAGGGGAGTTGTTATTAGAAGAGCTGTTTGACCTGAAGCAGGTGACTAATCTTCAGTGAATCTCTTTTTGACGCTATAAAATGGGAATGAGCATTTCATCACTTAATTCACGGGGTGGTTGTAAGGATTAGATGAGATTAACACCCACAAGTGCCTCAAATGCTGAAAAGAGGCACGCAAGGAGTATTACAACCTTGAGTTAGCTGCCAGCCCTCAGGTTCAAGGATTCTTTCAGCTGAATATCTGCAGCCTCATCATTAAGGAATACCACCAGGGGACTTCCCTGGTGGTCCAGTGGCTGAGACCCCACGCTCCCAATGCAGGGGGCCCGGGTTCGATCCCTGGTCAGGGAACTAGATCCCACATGCTGCCACTAAGAGTTCGCATGCCACAACTAAAGATCCCGCATGCCAAAACAAAGACCCGGTGCAGCCAAATAAATAAATAAATATTTTTAAAAAAAAAAAAAACAAAAAAAACATCACCAGCCCTTGGTTGGGTCAGATCATGGTGGAACTTCCATCCTATGTATGCTCATATTTCTGAGCTCTTCATTGAGGAAATGCCTCCAGGGTTAAAGCATGGAAGGAGTTTCTCTTTCCCTCATTACCACATTTTTTAATAAGCGAAATTTCCCCTGTCAGAACACATCAAGATACCATGGTGACAATTGCTATAGGAATGCTAGATTTAGAAAGAAATAAGGTGATTTCAATTCTGTTACCTGCTACCTGTGTTCAACAGTCTAAACCAAATCCGTGCTGGCCAGATGACTGAAAGTGACCACCTGCCCCAAATATTTTGACCATTCTCTGCTCTAGAACCTAGAACTCCCACTTCCTAAGGCCTTTCAAAGTTTTTGCATAGAATTAAGTCCCAGCCTTACCTGAGACACAGATAAACAGGGATAACTTTAACAGAGTTTTAAAAAAAATTTCTTAATTTGTAATTATCCACTTGAATCTATCAATAGGTCAGAGGTCATTCAATCAAATGATTACAAGGGCCAGGGATGGAGGATATCTGAATAAGGGTGGCCAGGTGTGTAACACAGGAGAGAATGATAGGGATTTGAACCAACAGGAACACAGAGGCTCTGTCCACCTATAACGGGGGAAAAATTCCTTGAATTCAGTCAAGAAACACAAATCTAGTGATGTCAGAGCTTCTAATTTTTCAGGAGAAGGAAGAAACCAAGTGTTTATGTGAAATTTCCCAATTTTAAAAACACATCTGCAAATCAGATCTGGCCATGTTTGCCAGTGTTCTGATTGATGAGTGCCCTGAATCCAGGAATCATCTCCCCTTAGCCTAAAAATACAGAAAAATAGAAGCATGGTAAATGGTAAAAATGTGCATTCCGCATGTCCTCTCCAGGTATTCTCACCAAATAAGCCCCTTTTTGAGGCTAAACAGCTGCATATTTTAATCAGCAGACCAGGAGATGCATGTGGAGATCACCCAGGGACCACCTTTTGGAGCACACTGCTGAAGACAGGAAGCTACTCGCAAGCTAACATCCATCTTTGTGTCCCCTGGGCCTAGCATACTACCAAGCATGGGAAGTTTCAGGAGTGAATGAATTCCTCCACATCCTAGGGCTGATTCATAACACTCATAATAATAGATTTTTACTAAAAGCTGTATTAACCAATTTCATCTAATTCTCTTCAAGTAGCTAGCAAGGCCCCCAAGATACAAGATACCAAGTAAATTCAGGAAAACAAATTTGTATTGGGGCAGGAAAGAAGAGCAAGGAAAATTCTGGAACATGGAACATTTTCTGGGTTGGGCAGCTCTGGGTGAGTGGGCTTCAGTGTGTGTCCCCATAGCATCTAAAGGGCTCAGGGGCACTGAGAAATATTTAAAGGCATCAAAATCAACTGTTTACCATGATAGCAAAGTTTGACACGGTGGAAAATAATTAGGCCCAGAATCTGCTGTAGTTACCATTTAGCTTCATGTATTTTCATTTGTCAAAATTATGGTGGTTAATAAAATACATCTATGAATTAAGGACAGATAGTAATAGAAATATCTCAATCAAAATACAATAAATTCTGATATTATTTCAAACTCCAGATTTTCCTATGTTAATATCCCTTGAAATTCATTTGTATATTCGTCTAATTATCTTTAGAGTGAATCACAAATTTTCATTTATTAGAAGTATCAATGCAGCAACATTTCCTGCTTCTCAGGCGAGGGGTGGTGAATTTTTAATCAATGTTGATTTTGGAGCAACATTGTGAAGGATATTTAAAAGGCTTAGATTTTTCCAAATAAATTATTTTGAGGGCCAGCATAGTAAAAACGACTAGAAAAGTATGTAATAAATATAATACATGGTTACATTCATCATTGTCTTACTAATTATAAAGATCCTTGCTCCCCATGTCCTTTTTTCTACAGAAAATGGAGGTTCCTTGCTCTCTCCTCTCTGATTGCTGGGACCCCTTGACGCTTTCGCAGGCTGGGCCTTATCTCATCTCCAATAGCTCTGTCCTCTCTGTTACCACTTGGAATCTCTCTCATTTTGCCTTGTGACATTATTTGATTATTCTAATATAAGTGTTGGCAAACTTTTTGCCAAGCAGTAAATATTTTAGGCTCGTGGGCCATACACCGTGGCAACAACTCATCTCTGCCGTATGCAATGTGAGAGCAGCTATAGCTATTGGGCCAGAGTTGTCCTGCAAGCTGTATTTTGCTTACCCCATTCTAACAGAAAATTATGTACTTTTTGCATTATTTACAGTTTTACCTTGTCTTCCCAAATGGATCATAAGTTCCCTGCAGACAGGAAAGTCTATATCCTGTTTTGCAACACCTGTAGGACTTTGGCCAACAATGTTTGGATCATTATGTGGGCTTGATGAATGTTTGTTCATTGACTGTTGGCTGTTTGATTTTGTGTGTTGGGGGAAGGGGAGTAGACTCAGAAAATGACAGAATCAGTTAATGGAAGAGATCTTGGCTGTCATCCACCCACTCACTTTGTAGACGAAACCAAGGCCCTGATGGGCTTGTGATTTTAGCCATACAAGAGGTTACAGGTTATGCTTCAAGCATATTTGCACTCCTAGTGATCACAACTTTATCAGCCTTCTGTTAACATCCAAATGAAATAAAGTGAGCTCTCATCCCACACAACTCAGGTATGTCCTGTGCCCTCCACCTTTACATTGCTAAGGATTTCCTAGAGGTATTTTCAGTCTCCTGTTATTCCCTTACCAACTGCTCTGAATACTTACCTTTTGACCCTCTTGCCCTCAGATCTTCCAATCATGTCATGGTTTTCCTTTTCTCTGCACAGTGAAGTATCTACTCTGAGTTTTCCATCATAAAAAACCTCATGTTTAAACCCAATGTGCCTTTTAATAAATGTAAAAATCCAATTCCCTGCTGATTCAGAAATGCATCCTCTCAACAGCTGAAAGTCACCAACATTTGTGTATTTCCAGCAGCCAGGAAGATGGTTAAATTTTAGTTTCAGGAGTTTAAATCATAAAAACAATTGTTTTTCAAAATATGAAATTCCATTGTTTTGCTAAATAAGCCTTTTCTTACCACACACACTGCTCATAACTCTAGAGATACTAATTCCCATCTCCAAACCCAGAAATCCATGCTTCCCTGGTGAGAATCACTGTGCCTAAAGGAACTGAATATAGCTCCAACCCTGGCAGAAAATCCAGGGTAAATTTACAGAGTGAGAAGGCTCAGATTTGAGAGATCAGATTATGGTAACATTCTGCTACTTTTGGAATCATACACAAAGCAGGCAGCCAATTTTACATAGTTCATTAGAGGGAAGTAAAGCATCCTTAGCACCCCTACTGACAAAGACTTGATGCTTAAAGTGATCTCAGAGTATGTGCATAATCAAAGCCTTAAGATACGCAACAAATAGCAATAAGGGCTCTCATAACTGCACCACAGTGCAGATCAGTGGAAACAATAATGGATTAATGGAATTGAGGGGTAAAACAAAACGATGGCCTAGAGCAAAGGGTATTCTCTTAACTATGCCTGGCTAAGAATGATCATTAAATCCTTAAAAGGAAGGAACTGGATAAAATATCAATACTCCACATATAACATTTGTGGTTGTCAAGTATCATGACATCTGAATAGAATTTCTTCTTCTACAGTACAGGTTCCCTAATTCTTAACTAATTCTTTTGATGACTCATGGAAGTATTATAACTTAGCTATCTAAACTGGGGACTAAAACCTGGTAATAACCTTTGACTTTTTACAGGGTTTATATTATGTCTCCATGTGCTGTTATATGTTATGTTGGATATTTAGCCTACATAAATTTCAAACCTCAACCAAATCACTATGAATTGGTTCTTGGATGGCCTTTTATACAATAGAATGTGGCACTGCTATGTGTTCTCTAAGTCCCATTTGATCCCACAGGCAGATGGCATTCTCAGCCTGACAGGTAGTTCCATTGGGGTAGAGTGACTATTTCTGGTAACTTAGCCATAAACAGAATTGACACATATAACTTCCAAGCCAAAGTATAGAGAACAGCTGTGATCTCTTTTCTCTTACTCAGGGATTTAGAAGTCAACAGTTCCACCTGACATAGCTACAAGGTGTGTTCTCAAGTCACCACTTGGATGAGAGCTGCTGGGACTGAGAAAAATGCTCACTGTGTTACACCACTCAGGTGTGGGCAGGAATTTATTACCAGTTTCACCTAGCCTATCTTGACAAGTAAGGAAATTGAAAAAAAAAAAAAAAAGTATATAATGAATTTGATATTTAAGTTACCGGGAAAAATATAAAAATAAAATACAATTACAGGTTTGAATTAGAAAACATTTTAAAAGAAATACAGTTTTGTGACATTCATAACATAGTTCATTATCCCTAGGTAAATGAGGCAAATGACCTCTTAGACTGCATAAAAAATTATATGAACAATAAATTTTGAGAAGGTGAGATTGAATTTAATGGGTTAAGATTTAAGTCCTTTTGATTTAAAAAGTTACTGATCCTAGATAAAATTAATTTTATTCATCAGTAAGACCCTAAAAATTACAGAAAATACATAAAACCATTTACAGTGTAAACAGTAGAGTTTCATATACATTTATATTATGTAAATTAGACTATATAGCCTCCACTCTTAATTTACTTCGTGGCCTTTCTCCACTTTAAAGAATACTAGTTTCCAATGCACTAGGTCAGGGGTCATCAAATTATGACTTGCAGCCTAAATCTAGCCTGCTGCCTCTTTTTACAAATAAACTTTTAGTGGAACACAGCCACAATCATTAATTTATGTACTGTCTGTGGCTGCTTTTGCTTGTAGCAGCTGAAATGAGTAGTTGCAATGGAGACTGTACCGTCTGCAAAGCCTAAAATCTTTACTCTCTGGCCCTTTACAGAAAAAGTTTACTGAGCAGTACACTAGGGAAAGGAAAACCACAGCAAAAATGCAAAAACATACACAAAAATTTTATCCTTTGAATCCTAGTGGATTCTCCATGGCATTTTTAACTACATGCAATTTTCATCTCAACCCTGGCTTTAGAACCTATACCTCCAGTGGACTGAATGTTTGTGTTACCTTCAAATTCATATGTTGAAATTCTTATCCCAATATGATATTTGGAGGTGAGGCCTTTGGGAGGGGATTAAGTCATATGAGTGGAACCTCGTGAATGATATTAGTGCTCCTAAAATTTCAAGAAGAGGTTGGAGAGCTAGCTAACTCTCTGCCGTAGGAGAACACAGAGAGAAGATAGCCATCCATAAATCAGAAAGAGGGCACTCACCAAGAACCTGACCATGCTCACTCCCTGATCCTGGGCCTCCAGAACTGTGAGAAATACACTTCTGTTCTTTATAAGTCACCCAGTCTATGGTACTTTGTTATAGCAGCCTGAACTAAGACACATGCATAGGATGGGAAATCACAACACCTGGTCTGGTTATCTCACATTCTGAATGAGAAGAGTAAAAAGTAGTCTAAATTTTACCATATACGAGGTTCATCTTCAATATATGGCTGTGTTGCTTTTAATTCTTCTTCCAAATTATCTTGCACATTGTCAGAGTAATCGGTTTATTGGTAAGATTTCCAATAAGTAGCTCTTGTATTTTCTCTCCCCTTTGATAATATTCAATGGCTTCTGAAAGCCCATGGTACCAAATAGACTCTTCTGCTCTGTGTAATCTAACTAGCCCTTCCAAAACATTCTTATTTTCTATCACTCCATAAAGTTCTTGCTGTGTCATTTAGATATAAATTTTCACTTTTTTCCTCCTGCAGTTTTATTAATCAACTAATGTGTCTTTTAAAACAAAATTGAAAAAAAAATGGTTCTGAAGAACCTAGGGGCAGGACAGGAATAAAGACGCAGATGTAGAGAATGGACTTGAGGACCAGGGGAGGGGGAAGGGTAAGCTGGGACGAAGTGAGAGAGTGGCATGGACTTATATACACTACGAAATGTAAAATAGATAGCTAGTGGGAAGCAGCTGCATAGCACAGGGAGATCAGCTCGGTGCTTTGTGACGACCTAGAGGGGTGGGATAGGGAAGGTGGGAGGGAGACGCAAGAGGGAGGGGATATGGAGATATATGTATACGTATAGCTGATTCACTTTGTTATACAGCAGAAGCTAACACAGAGTAATAAAGCAATTATACTCCAATAAAGATGTTAAAAAAAAAAAAAAAAGAAGCAATCCTACAAGGGGCTTAGCACTGGTACCAGAGGATGCTCCTTTGATCTCTAGACATATGACCCCCCCCCAAAAAAAAAAAACTGTGACATGAATTGACTTTACAATAATGAGACTGAGCCCTTAAATCAATAGAAGTGTGACTTTAAGGTTACATCTTACACATATTGATACATTTAACATTGTTAATATGAGAAAGATACTAATTTTAAAATGCAATGTATTTTTACATCATTAAAATTATTTTTTGACTATTTGGAGGCTGATTACTTTGCTTACTGAACTGTGAGTAGGAACTCTAATTCATGTATAACACATAGGAGTCCAGCTTACTGATACTTTCTACAAATGTGGATTAGGCAGGAATTTAAGTGGGGGGTTGGGTTCTTAAGTAACTCAAGAGATTAGAACTTTTTAAAAAACTCTCTACTTGGCCCCCTAAGCAACTTTTAAAAAGCTCTACCCTGTTTTGTAGCACTTGATTCCTCAAAACGTAAATCTTGTCTTTTCCCCTCACTCT
The DNA here is from genome assembly GCF_009873245.2 of Balaenoptera musculus. NCBI lineage: Eukaryota > Metazoa > Chordata > Mammalia > Artiodactyla > Balaenopteridae > Balaenoptera > Balaenoptera musculus. Next base: position 32,821,994 of record NC_045793.1, on the reverse strand, counting down.
TCTTGAGGGCTTTGTGTTTTCCTTTCTGAACTAAATGGTTTTAGATTTGCTTTATCATGTGAAATATTTGTCTTTTCCTCACATTGGAATCATTCTTTCTCCAAACAAACTACCAGATAACCTGGAAACGGTTTTAATTTCCCAGGTAGAGATTTGAATGACTGCATAAAGTTTATAATAATAACGGACGTGACTGCAGATGTATGAACACTTTTGAAAAGAGGTGAAATAGGAATTAATGGAGGGAATTCATAACTGATTTAAATCTAAGTATTGGGTACCAATGTCATTTTAGAATAAGGTCCCCTTCAACACAAACATGCTCTTAAGAGGATACTGAGAATCTCAAGTAGGAGAAGCCGTAGGACCATAGGGTACAGATGATGTGATGTTAAAAGAAGTAGGCGGGCCATAGGAAGAGATTTGAGGATGTGGCCGACCCTTGGCTTCTCAGGGAGTAGGAGGGTTTTGCACTGAGAAATAAACCATGCACCTTTGGAAGTTATGCCACATCAGTCACAGGTCTTTATATACTGATTAACTGCCTCTCTCAGCAAGAAGGATGAGCCAGCTTGCTCTCTCCGCACAAAAGAAACCAGTTCTGCAGCTCCTGAATTAACCCTTCTATTGCCAGGTAAACTATTTTTCAGGATAATGAAAACAAAGAAATAACATGTTTCAAGTGATAGGCTGGCAAAAATACATGGTGATTATCTTCTAGCTAAACCTAAGCTAAGTTTATTACCTAATAAGATCTAAGATCATTACCTAATAACCTGGAGTGGCTGCTAAAAACTCAGAGGTGGCAAAGGATGTGAGTACACCAATTGGAACATTCCTGTGCATGCAGTCAGCAGCAGTCGGAATCCATTTGAGACATGGAAGGAACCAAAATAGACACGGATTCACAGAAGACTATTGCATGCTTGATGTTTGGGAGAACTGAGTTGTCTAATTTCTCATGTAGGATTTTCTAGAGTAATGATTCTATAGTCTTAATGTGCCTACATATCACCTGGGGAGCTTATTAAACTACCTATGTTGATTCACTACATCTGGATGGGTCCTGAGAGGCTGCATTTCTAGCAATCACCCAGTTGGTGTGGCTGCTGCTGGTCTATGGACCACACCGTGAAGTAACATGGTGCCAGCGGACTCTTAGCCTTAACTCATCAATCATGAAGTAACATGGTGCCAGCGGACTCGTAGCCTTAACTCATCAATCTTAACCCATGCTCCAAAGTTTGTAACCTTCATTCTCCTTAATCATGTGGGGTCTCTGCATTTCTATAGCCTCTCCTGATCTTAGCCCCAACCTTAGCTATACAAGATTAGTGGTGGCCTTCCCAGATGTGCTCTGTCGCTAAATGTAGGTAGGTAGCTGGTGGATTGCAGGTCCAATTGTATTATCTTCAAACAACAGAGGGATTGCTTTATTGAAACCTGATATAGATTCAAACATATCAAAAAGAACAAGTAGAGAGAGTGGGAGAAGTCTTCATAACAATAAAAAACTCACCTAAGCATATGAATTTTCTAACTTCTTTGGCATGTGTACAACATATTTTAGGCAAAAATATAAGAATGGATTTGCATGCAAGAATATATTCATGGTGTTAAGCAAGTAACTTACCCCGTTCTGCCACTTAGATTGCTGCCCAAACAGGAAGCAGTAATGATACCTTACTTTTGTATATTTAGTTACAGGGCACTGCCGCATGTGTTATCTCTTTAATCCTTAGAAGAACCCTCTGATGTAGGTGTTATTATTTTACAGATGAAGAAACAGAAACTGGGAGGTTCCGTGCCTAATTTCCCCGCTGATAGATGGCAAACTTTGGACTTAATGCAATGGTTCTCAGCCTTGGTTGTATATTGAAATTACTGGAAGAGCTCAATGATGATGCCTGGGTCCCACCCTCAGACATTCAGAGGTAACTAGTCTAGGGAGTGGCCTGGGCATACGGATTTTTTAAAGCTTCCTGTTGAGTCTAATGCAGGATTTCTCAACCTAAATACTATTGACATTTGAGGATTATTCTCTGGTGAGGAGGGCCATCCTATGCTTTGTAGGATGTTTAGCAGCACCTCTGGCCTCTACCATCCAGATGTTAGTAGCACCTCTCCAGTTGTGACAACTAAATGTCTCCGGACATGGCCGAGTATTCCCTGGGAGGTAGGATCACCTGGGTGAGAAGCACTGCTTAATGTACAAAGTTGTGAATGGATTACTGATAAATAGCTATATTATCAGCAGCAACTGTCAATTTATATGTTAATTTATTAATTTAAATTTACTCATGTTCAGGGAGGTGGAACAATTCATCATATTTGCCTTTTCCCAAGTTCATCAAAATTAGGAGCCAAACCTTACAAGTATTTTTAGAATACTATATTTATTTGATGATTATCTAATCTAAAAAGACAAAAGAAAGTTCTGCTTATCTGTAGTTTTTAATCCACTCAGTTACATTTGCTTAGTGTTACTACAGGCTGGGCCAGTATTTCCCAATCTTGCCTGATGATAGGGATCACCTGGAATGCTTGTTAGAACAACAGATTCCTAGGCCCTAACCCAGAACTACTCAATCAGAATTTCCAGGGAGAGGCTAGACAATCCAGATAATTTAACAAGTGCCCCCAGCTAAGCCTTATCATCAGGGAACTTTGGGAAAAACTGGGTTAGGCATAGGGATACAGAGAGAAACAAGACACAGCCTCTGCCCCCAAGGAGACATGTAAGCAAATTGTTATAATTCATGGTGGCAAGAACAAACTTACAAGTGTGTAGATGCCTGGAATGCAGTGTACAGGTGGGAGTAACAAATCTTTTTTAGTAGGGGAGGCATTGCCCAGAGAAGGGCATATGTGAGAGATGTTATCCGTCTTGAATAACCAGGAGTATAAGGTTTAAAAGTTCATTCCAGGTAGAGAAAATCAACAGGAGAAAAATCCTCCTGGTTTCAGTTTCTAGTTGCCAAGCTTATAGCCATGCACATAGTAGATGCTCAATAAATATCTATTCTTTGGTCAACCTTAAGTCCACAGCACATTCACCATAAAGCTCTCTTGCCAATGATTTCACACACTCAGTATTATCCCCAAATGAGCATGAGAAAATTTTGCCTACGCTAGAGGTTTGCCAATAGATTAACATTTTGCACCTCATTTAAGCACCTCTCACTCCGATTCTTTTTCCTCAGAATTAACTTTCCTAGCCTTTTCTGACAGGTGCTGATTTAAAAAAAAAAAAAAAAAAAAAAGATATTCCAAAGCTCTTCTTAGAAGTTGAATTACTATGGGATTACTGTGTGGGTACTGTGTGTGCATAAAAGATGCAACAAGCTTCTACAGAGCATTAATGGGAACATGAATAGCATTTCCAGGTTGTGCAAAAGACCTACCTTTACATGATGATGGCACTGGCACTGCAAACCAACCTGAAGATTTGGGGACATCTCCGAATGTTCCTCCTGCTCCTAAGGCTGCTTCCCAGGAAGCCTGATAAGATGATGCTGGTTCTAGAAGAAAGAGACCGACTCAGATATAATCTCAGAATGGCTTTCTACAACTATCCACTCACCATTTCCTTTAGCCTTCTTTCTTACCTTTTTTTCACAGGATGTATCATTCCCTGACATTATATTATTTCTGTTTGTTCTTTCTTTTTCCCCTACTAGATTGTAAATTCCACCAGGCCAGAGATTTTGCCAGTCTTATTCACTGCAGCACTTAATAAGTATCCTTAATAAATATCCTTCATGCATAGTAGTCACTTATTAAACATCTGTTGAATAGTGAATAGGTTATGTGTTCATCTAGAACCTTGGCTTTCTTCTTTGTACACTCAACATGCTTGTCATTAGTTGTCAACATCTAACTTCTTTCTGGGCTGTAATGTTTATTACAGCAGGGAGAGTGTCTATCTTTTCTAATTATCCCCTGGGACTAACATGTAGTAGATGCTTAATAACTATTGAATTAATAGATCAATGAATGAATAAGTGAATCAATATAGGAGGCCAGAACTAAATGGCTTTAATCTCATGAGCTCTGTTTCTCCAGTAGTATGCTCACCATCAGCATAGACATTTGGATCAGTAAACTCCAGGACTGAACAGCCCCGATTATTAGAGCAGTCAGCTCTTCCTGTGACAGTAGTAAGACTAGAACAAATGAAACGGCTAATGAGCAATAATCCTGCAACACTTCAGGTAATAAGAAAAAAGTCAAAGAAGAAAAATCCATATATCAGTGATAGGGAACGTGTTTGAAATAGTTGGTCAGTATAGATCAAACAGAGGGCCCTGCAAGCCAAGAAAAGTGGGTGTCCAGTGAGGAGATAGCAGAGGTATGGGAGCCCAGTCTAACCGTTTAAAGTGAGCCCGAAAAGCCCAATGGAAGCCATAGAGGAACTCCTGTCACTTGAGTTCATGTTTACTATTCAGTAGTAAGCCTTCTACCATAGGAAGTCACTTCCAACCTGAAAAAGGATTCCACATGAAAAGAGGGCTATCTGTTCATGTCACCTTCGAACTAAAACCTGCTTTACGCTCACTATACAACTGCATTCTGGAATTCTTGGCTCTCGAAAAAAAAGCCCTGATTTTTTTTCAGAGTAGTCATTGTTGATGCCCTCAAATATGCCTTACGACATCCTTTTCCATTATGCCACACACGGAACGTGATAATTATTTGTATGGCACACTTGGTTAAAGAGACATGGTTGCTCCACCTGCCAGCTCAAGGGTCCAGGACAGCAGTATGTTAGGCACACCTGGAACTCTTCTGCTAAGTAGCAATTAGGCTGAAGCTCACCGTTTAGAAGTTCTGTACTTGCGGATGTGTTATCAATTTCCAACGATCATGGAGGGATGACTTCATGCTAGGTTTTTTATTTATCCAAGAAATATTTATTGAGCACCTGCTGTGTGCCAGGCACTTTTCAAATCAAGGAACAAGACAGGGAATAAAACAAAGACCTCTCTCTCATGAAGGTTACATTCTAGTAAGTGAGACCAAAAGCAGACAAATAAACCTATGTCAGGTGCTGATCAAGTGCTAGGCAAGTAAATCCAGCAGGTTAAGCAGAAGAGAAAGTGATGGTGTGGATGCAGAGATGGGGGCAAGTTTATGTAATAGTGAGAGAATATCTATTAGTTTCCTATTGCTGCTGTAACAAGTTACCACAAACTTAATAGTGTATATCAATACAAATTTATTACCTTACAGCTCTGGAGGTGAAAAGTCTAAAATGGATTGGCAGAGCTTCATTCCTTCTAGATGCTCTGGGGGGAATCCATTTCCTTACCTTTTTCAGCTTCTAGAGGCTGCCTGCATCCCTCAGTTCATGGTCCACTCCTCCATACTGAAAGCCAGCAGGAGAACATCTTCAGATCTCCTCCCCTTCCTCCACTCACCCCTCCTTCTTATGAGGACCCCATGTTTCTATTGGGCCCACCCAGATTGCCTTGGATAATTGCCTCATCTCAACAGCCTTAACTTAATCACAGCTGTAGTCTATTTGGCCCTGTAAGGTAACATATTCGCATGTTCCAAGAATTAGGAAGTCAACCTCTTTGCGTGGGGCGGGCGCGTTATTCTCCCTATGACCGTAGGATTCTCTGATAAGGTGGCATTTAAGCAACAACCCCCCCAAAAGGTGCAGGAGAGCCTTGTAGATATCAGGAAATGAGGGTTCCCGGCACTGGGAGCAGCAATGCAAAGGCCCTGTGGAGGGCGTGGGTGCGGCCTGCTTCGGGACTGGGAAGGAGCCCAGTGTGCCTGAGCAGAGAGAGAGAGGAATCATGGTTAAGAGAAAAGATCAGGGCTTCCCTGGTGGCGCAGTGGTTGAGAATCTGCCTGCCAATGCAGGGGACACGGGTTCGAGCCCTGGTCTGGGAAGATCCCACATGCCGCGGAGCAACTGGGCCCGTGAGCCACAACTACTGAGCCTGCGCGTCTGGAGCCTGTGCTCCGCAACAAGAGAGGCCGCGACAGTGAGAGGCCTGCGCACCGCGATGAAGAGTGGCCCCCGCTTGCTGCAAGTAGAGAAAGCCCTCGCACAGAAACGAAGACCCAACACAGCCATAAATAAAAATAAATAAGTAAAATTAAAAAAAAAAAAAAAAAGATCAGACGGGTAGCAGCAGGCTGGGTGAGGTGTGGAGGGTCTGGTGGGCCGTATCAGGACCACATGGATAACTTCCTTCGATCCTCACAACAACCAGATAAAGTAGCTGCTGTTATTTGTCTCATTTTTAAGTTTAAGAAACGAGGCTTAGTAAAGTACAAACAGCTCGAGGTTACACAGCTTCCAAGTGCTACAGCCAAGCTTTTATCCTGGACTATTTGATTCCAGAGCGTTCGCACATGACCCCTCTATGAAGCTGCCTCATCATGTTCTGAAATTTGAAGGGCCAGCGTGGAAGGGGAGCTGACCGTCCTGGTTTATAGGAGATAGAAGATCCACCAAAGGGAAGAAAATATCCATGTCCTTCTTAGTCACTACTTCAATTGTGACTCAGAAGCCATATTGGTGGGACCTAAAGCACAGGAGCAAGGCCCAAATAGCTCCTACCAATTCCTCGTGTGACAACAAAATTAAGATCTGTGGTTGCTAGTATGTAGCTAAAGTTAAGGCAGGTGACCTTTTTGTCCTTCAGGTTTACTATCTATAAAATGGTAATACAGAGTCACAAATGTATTTTGCTATTGAAGAATAAAAGAGAGATATTTGGACTGATAGGAGTTTTCAAAACAGAAAAATGGGACTTTGTGCTGTATTAACAAAAGATTATCTACGGCTTCTCTATAAGAGTAAGTTCTTTTGGTGCACATGTGCATGCACGCGGACACCCACACACACAGGAGTGCGTGCATAAATTTTCTGATATTTGATTGACAACTTTTGTTAGAAAGGCACTGATTACCAGAAGGGCTTTTATTTTGCATTGCATATAGTAGTTCTTTTCCTGTAGCTCAGAGTTTTTGCCATACTCCCTGGTAAAAGATGAGGAGTCTTGGGATGATTTTGCAGGTTGTGTCCCTAAGGGGCTCCTGGAAAGGATAAAAGATTTCTAGAGATTTCTTAGTCACAGCGAAGTCTTTTTTTCCCCTTCTTCCCTGAGTCCTGTGACCAGTGAGTGCAGTGCATTTAGGGGAGAAAGTCAGAACCAGTGTGGTTGGCATTGTTGCTAGAACAGTACAGCCATGTGGACTATTAATAAAATTGTATGTTTATAGAAAATTGGGCAATTTAAAAGCAGAGCTATGTGTTCCTTTCCAAACACCTTCTTGGTTGTTTAGAATAGAATTGTTAAGTGTGCGAGCTGACTCTTTAGTTTCCAGCATTCACAGCTCCCACTCACGTTTTTGAGAATTCCTTTATGGCATCTACTCAAAAGTTAAATGATATACATTAAGAAAAAATGGGCCCCCTAGTGGCTGTTGGTGCTTTTGTTATCACGTCGGGAGTCAGGAATCCTGGAGGCACTCACATTGTTCATGCAACCATGCAGAAACAATACACGGTACAGAGTGTTAGAAACCATAAAGCATCCCCCTTGATGTGATGCATATCACAGCTCCCTGCTCCACCCTGCGGTGCATCCCCCGCCGCCCCCATTGCTTTACACATGTTGCTCTGTGGAGAAGGAGGACCACATCACTGCATTGTGATGTCCTACGTCTCACGTGTCTTTTGCTCCTACCCCATCCTGCCCCTGGTGAGTGTTTTCCGAGCTGCAGAGCTGCCCACAAAGAACAACAGCCCTGAACAACCAGGACAAGTCCAAGGGAGGTCTGAGAAGTGTCCCATGGGGGAAATTTTGCCTCCAGCCTCCATCGTGAACTGGCTCAATGGAGCAGGAAAACACCACAATGAGGGACCCAGAGGAAAATGGCCTTTTGGGAAAGTGGAAAGATATCTAGGTGTAGACTTTCCAATTTAAAGGTATGCAACGATACGGTTATTATAAGTTCAATACCTCAATGTTAAGACATTGAGGGTCCCTGAAGTAAGCAGAGCATGCTCCTGTGACTTCAAGGACTCACGTGGCCCATGCCCAAGCCTCTTCTCGTTATCTGGCTTCAGCCTTCGGTGGAGCTGGCTCTGCCGGGAGGGAGGAGGGGCTGAGAATGAAATTGGGAAGCAAAAGATGCGTGCTTAGGTTTTTCCACTTACTAATTCCATGAACTTGGGCAGCTTGCATGCCCTTCTGAACCTCGGTGTCCGCATAAGGAAAATGGGCATAAAGGCAGAGGTCCCCAACATTTTTGGCACCAGGGACCAGCTTCGTGGAAGACATTTTTCCATGGGGGCTGGGGGTCTGGTTCCGGCAGTAATGAGAGCGATGGGGAGCGGCACGTGAAGCTTCGCTCGCTTGTCTGCTGCTCACCTCCTGCTGTGCCGCCTGACTCTTAACAGGCCTCGGACAGGTACCGGGTCTGCCGCCTGGGAACCCCCTGCTGTAAGGCACAAGGGAGGTCATTCATAGGGAATTACTTTGTAAGCTGTGAAATGCTACAAAAATGTAATCTGTCAATACTAATAATGGGAAAAGACAAAATCAGTGCATTGGCCTTACACTCCTCCAATTTATTTGTTCTGTTTAAATGTAACCTCTTTGCAAAAGAGGTTTAGATATCTTGTCAATTATTGGTGTCATTAGAAACCAACTTGTTAATATTATTTTTAACTGACTGGTAATAATGTAATAGTGCAGACTTGCATTATATACAATGAAAAAAAAAAAAAGTACCTACTTGAAAGAGTTACAAGGTTTAAAAACTATGGGACTATTTTGGACAGCTGACCAAGGAGGAGGGTTGGTTGAAGTTGAGCTGGTGTCTTCCTATCATAATCAGAGTTAGGCATTTCTGTCTATAAAAGGGCTATTTTCCTCATGTGCAAGCTAATTTCTCTTAGACTAAGGCAACCATGTAATTTTTCACTAGTCATTATTTATATGTAGCACAAAATATGGTGCATGGCATGAGTAACACATTAATTCAAAATGTTTTGTGCTGTGTAATGATACCTGCAGGTATGCATGCTACAAATTTACTTTTAATATTTTTAGGTATTGCTGTTCTGTGAGCATGACCTTCCTCTTGTCTTCATTTATTTGTTCTCTTATTCCCATTTTATTTTTTCTGCTTGCTATTTTTCCCTCTCTCCCTTTTTTTTTATTCAGCTCTTTCTCTTTCCAAGACCAACGGAAACTTACAATTGGTCACATTCAATCAGATAAAGTGCTTTAGTCAGTGTACCAGCTCGAACTAATATACTTTGGATGGATCCCTTGCTTTTGAACCCTGATCTCCAATAAGGGAGCTTCTCTAATGTTAGACCTGGAATATACTGTTAGCCCATGTGCTGTAGAGGGAGGGACGCATACATGTGTGTTTGGGAAAAGAGCAAACATCCACGTCAAGAAAAAATGAGGCAAGTGCAGTTATCCATTCAACACACTCTGAGTTGAACAGGAAAGCTGTTGAACATACTAGTAATACACCCAGGTAATCTAGCAAACAAGACATGCTGACATTATAAATTGGTTGAGTGACCTTTGATGAGAATTAAAATGCTACACATAGCTCTAATTGAATATTTTTCATTTTGTCTTCTCAGTCAGATAAATCTGTGAAAAGACAGAAGCATATGTAACCTACATCTTTACCCTTAATATTATTGTGACTTTCTGAGTTTTCTCATTAATTAGAGTGATTTTCTCCACATGCTCAAATTGTCAGGGTATAAATAAGAGAAAATGATTTAATGATATGATTTATTGCAGCAGCACAGAACATTCAGAAGTAGCTGGCAAAGACCTTTTATATTTTTTTCTCTTTTCATGAGCAAGCTTTCAGAAAAATAGGTGGACAATTCACATTCTAGGACTAGGAAACCTCAGTTGCCAATTTATTGGCTTCTGCATTTCTAGCCCTGAAATAATATATGCTATCTGCCCTCCAAAAACACAGAACTGGAGTATAAATTTGATTCTTGTATTGCTTGGGACCCAGCTTTAATATCTAAGGATTTTTCATATTCTTGTCACAGGCGCTGCGTGCTTTCTCATCTTCCCCTGTCTTTCAGCTCCAGCCTCCATCCTCTTCCTGATCTCTAGGAATCCTAGTTTTTTTCCTCTCTCTACTGTCCCACTCTTCTTCTTCTAGCACCTACCAGAGCCCATTCAGTGCTGGTTATACTTGCCTCAGGAACTTAAAACTCCGCTGGGGAGGCCCTGGCCAGGGCTCTCTGTCCTGCCTCTGAACTATCAGCATCTCTGCTCGGGGAATGAGATCAGTGCTGAGCTGGTCAGAGCAGCAGCAGGAGTGGATCTGAGAAACTGGGCTCCCTGAGCATCTTTTCTCTTCGTCCTGAGCCTTATAGCGCTGCTCACTGAAGACCTTGCCTCCAGTGTTGGCTGAGCATACCCCACATGCTGAACAACAGGCTTCATTAAAGGGCAACTCATTACTCAAAAGCAAGTTCTTCATGCATTGACAAGGTTATGATGGATCTTGTGTTACATAAAAAGTGTTTATGAGCTCCAGAAAGAACACAGCTGCTTCCGTCTCAACTCGGAGAGACTCTACCATTCAGATGCTCCTTGTGTTTGGCAAACCAACTCTCATTCTCATCACACAAAAACTGAAAGCCTACTTATATGAGGAAAAACTTCCAGTTAAAAGTGAGAATATATTCAGTATGATTATGTCAAGTGGAATCATGAAATCATTTTTCCATGAAATTGTTCATTTTAAAATTGGACTTATCTGTTTCTTTAAAACATTAAATAAAATGTATACTTCTTGACCTAATAAACAGCTATTTACTTTTTCTAATCTTTCGACCTCTCCCTCTTCACTGGCCTTTTCTCTCCCTTCCAAAACAGTCTTCTGCTCATTCTTTGTCCCCTTTGATCTTCTCGTTAGTCAAGCTTCTTGCTCTCCCCACTCCATCCTGCAACCACTCCCCACCTCCCACTTTCTGACTTGCCTCCATTAAAACCTTTATCTGGAAAGTCAACAATGGTCTCCAAGATGCTCTCCTTTGGGTAATTTTCAATCTCCTTATTTGTTTTTTTCCTGAAGCATTTCAGGGTTCCATTTTAGTTCCGCTTCTCTCCTTAGACTACACTTTCTTGTGTGTTTTCATTCATACCTACAACATCTGTATTAGGGTTCTCTAGAGAAAAAAGCCAACAGGATATATACATATAGATAATATGAGGAGATTTTTTTTTTTAAATTTATTTACTTTTGGCTGCGTTGGTCTTCGTTGCTGCACGCGGGCTTTCTCTAGTTGCGGTGAGCGGGGGCTTCTCATTGTGGTGGCTTCTCTTGTTGCAGAGCACGGGCTCTAGGCGTGTGGGCTTCAGTAGTTGTGGCACGTGGGCTTCAGTAGTTGTGGCACGTGGGCTCAGTAGTTGTGGCTCGTGGGCTCTAGAGCGCAGGCTCGGTAGTTGTGGCGCACGGGCTTAGCTGCTCCGCAGCATGTGGGATCTTCCTGGGCCAGGGCTCAAACCCATGTCCCCTGCATTGGCAGGCAGATTCCTAACCACTGCACCACCAGGGAAGTCCTTTGAGGAGATTTATTATTGGAATTGGCTCACATGGTTATGGAGACCAAGAAGTCCCATGATCTGCTATTTGCAAGCTGGAGGGCAAGAAAGATGGTGTGTAATTCAGTCTGAGTCTGAAGTCCTGAGAACCCGGTTGGTGGGCAGGTGGGGTGAGGGTCTGGCAATGATGTAAGTCCCGGTCTGATTCCAAAAGCCCCATAACCAGGAGTGCCAGTGTTTAAGAGGAGGAGGCAATGGATGTCTCAGCTCAGTCAGAGTGAGGGAATTCACCCTTCCTTTGCCTTTGTATTCTCTTCAGGCCCCTCATGATTGAGTGATGCCCATTCACCTTGTTGACAGTGATCTTTCTTCTCAGACCTACTTTACTCAGAGTACGGATTCAAATGCTAATCTGTTCCAGAGACGCCCTCACAGACACACCCAGAAATAATGTTTTACAGGCTAGGTGGGATCCCTTAGCCCAGTTAAGTTGACACAAAATTAACGATCACAACATCAAATATCACCTAAATGTCCATGACTCCCATATTTATAGGTCTGTTCCAGACCTCTTTTTTGAGTCCCCAAATTTCATTTCTATATGCCTATCAAGCATCTCTGCTTAGAAATGCCATAGCGATGGCATCCCAAACAGAATCCATCATCTTCTACAATGATCCTACACCTTACCCCCATGATGCCTCTCCTGAATTTATCCTATAAATGACACTTTCTTAACTTAGCTGTCCAAGCCAGAGATCAGGGTATCATCTCACATCACTATTTCTCCTTTAAAGCTCATATCTTGTCAATCCCTATATTCTGTTGATCCTGCCTCCTAAATAATTCTCATTTTAGGCTCCCATCTCTATCACCATGGGCACCTGTATAGTTCATGACCTTGCCCATTTGTCATTATAGGTCACTTTCTGATTGCCCCACTTACAGCCTTACCTCACTATCCTTCACAAAAGCTACTGAAGTGACATTTCTAGTGTGCAAATCGGATCCCTGCCTCTACAGCTGAAAATTCTTCTGTGGCTTCTGGTTGCCTTCAGATAAAATCTGGAGTTTTGCTTGACAAAGTCTTCCATGATTAGGACCCTGTCCAACCTCCACTCCTACCTGTCTCACACCTTCAGCCCCTCTTCCCTCTTAACACTTTACATTCTGGAAGTAACGAGCCACTTTTAGTTTCCACTAACGCTTGAGGCATGCTGCTTCTTGCTTGGCATGCCCCGCACGTTTGTCTGCCCAGTTTTCAGGGCTCAGTCAGACACTGCCTTTATGCAAAGCTATCTTTTTTTTCCCCTTGAAATCATATGTTTCCAATGTACTTAGACCTTATTTTATTATAACCAGAAGGATCCTTTCTGTTTGCCTCTGTCTCCCTATTAGATTGTAACCTTCCTGGAGGCAAGGTTATGTGTTTCCATCTATGTATTTGCACATACAAGTGTCTAACACATAGTAGGAGCCCAATAAATATTTGTTAAATCAATGAATAACTGAATGAATAAATGAGTGAAATTACAAAAACAGCCAAGGACTCTGAAGCTATGCGATGCCAAACTTTTCCCATTTCAACTTTTTATCTTGACTCTGTGCAGACACGTCATTAATTAAATTCTGGGTGCATGACAAGCCTTATAGAGCATGATTATATTTCTATCTAAGATGAAGATAAAAATATTTGCATGTAAATGAGACAATACCCAGCCTCAGTGAAGCACTCTCTCTCAATACTCCAAATAAACTCCATTACCTGTTGGGAAATAAATGAAAATGAATCCACTGCAGTAATGGGTTTTTAGGCCAATTTTCCAAGCAAGAGCTCATTTCTTGCTGAAAGTAAGTATGCTTCTCAAGCTTATGAAATCAGCTATTGCTTATGTGTACACATGCACTGAGGATGAATTCACATCTCATTCAGGATCCATGAGGTTTGAAATGAGCCCTGAGAGTGAGCACGACATCTGTAGGTTTCACAAATTCTGCTTGTTCAAGTTAACAAGCAAACCCTTAAGTTTCTGAATAATTTGAGTTATGAAGGCATATCACATTTGAAGCATTTGCTCTTGTCTCTAAAGAGAGAACTATTTCTTAACTCTAGAAATTGGAGTGTAAGGCAAAATAGCAGAAAAACGCCCTCATTCTTTTGGTGGTTTTAATTCTTTTTTCTTTCCTTCTTCATTCATTCCCTTCTTTGTCTTTTCAATTCCTTTCTTAAGTCACCAATGGCAGGGTATGCGAATTTACTATGTGCCAGCACTAGACAAGCACAGTCATTTTAATCCAATATAATCCTCTTAACAGCCCAGTGAGATGGATACTACTATTATCATCTCCATGTAACAGAGGAGGAAACTGACATAGGCAGGGGAGTCACACAGCTCATAATTGGTAAAGCCAGGGCTTGAACCCAGGTGTGATTCCAAAACCTTGCTTATAACACTTTGTGGCCCACCTCATCCAAAGCATGGTTGAAATTTGTGAGATGGAAAATTATTCCATCTCCCTTTGAACCACCTCACACTCTGCTTAACAAGAATTGCACATATCCTATTATTATTAGTTGACCCTTTACACATACTTTATAAAGTAGGCAGGTTTATAGCTAGTGGTACTGATTCTGGTTTGTGAGATGTAATAACTGGCTCAGAGTGGTTAAATTCTCCAAAGAAAATAAAGGGAATAAGGAGGAACTTTTTTACTTCCTGATCATATTATTGAGAAATAGCAAAACAAAACCAAACTCAAGAAAATGGAGAAATTTCAGGTAAAGCAGCACTGGCAAACTGTTTTTTTAAAGGATAAGATGGTAAATATTTTGGATGTTGGCTTTTCGGTCTCTGTCCTATTTAACTCTGCTGTTATAATGTGAAAGCAGCCCTGGGCAAGATGTAAATGGATGGGTGTGACTGTGTTTTAATAAAACTTTATTTACAAAAGCAAGTGGTGGGCCAGAATTGGCCCATGGACCATAGTTTGTTGACACCTGCTTTAAAGTATCCAGATATATTCCTTACATATGTTATCACCCCAGATATTTGGAAATACCTAGATGATTAGCAGAATGTAGATAAATGATGGAGACTGATAGCATTTTAGTCCTATCAAGATTATTTTTGTGCTACCTAGCTATAGCCCCGCTGTTTAACTGGATGTGATAAGAGTTCAAAAGGAGGTGATCTATTTAAACTTTAGAAGTAGGCTGTCTGGCAATTTGTGGCATCAAACTGTGAAGGCTCAGAAAAACTTTTGGCAGCTATGGAACTGTGTTCGTACAATTTGGAATTGCAATCTTAGCTGGGAGGATTGAGATCCAGACTCAAATATAGATAATGCAAAAAAGGTGCTATAAATCTTTGCATTGAAACCAACAAGCAAAGTTTCGCACAACAGTTTTATTGTCCAAACTGATAAATTGTGATTTTTTTTTTCTCTAAAAACATTAGAAACAAGGAAAATCAGAGCCCTACACACAAATTTCAATTTCATGGCTCTTTATTAAAGTTCTGCTTTATTTTAAAAAATGGCAAGCCTGTTTTAAGGTAGTTGTTATTGCTGCTTTCAGATGGATATGGAATGGTAGAGAAATCTACGGCCACAGAGTGTTTGAGTCGGTAGCTGCACTCTGCCACTTCCTAGCTGTGTGCACGGTTCTTAAACCTTTCTAAGCCTGCACATAAAGTACATACATAGCACAGGCCTGGCACTTGCTAACTACTCAAGAAATGTTTGCAAAAACAATGATGTGTCTCTTCTCCCTGATGTCTTCTGCCTCAAGGTGTGGATCTCTGTTTTACTAGAAATAAAAAGGAAAACTGAATCTAGATGTTGAATTCTAATAATTGGCTCCAATACTGAGGTGAAAGGCTTGTAGCTATTCCAAATAATTGATCCCATAGTCTACAAATAGCTTCCTCATCTTTACAATCATTCATTACCAGTTAGTCTTTGTCCCCAAGTTTTCAGTGATATAAAAGAAAATGCAACTCTCTTCTTATGGTTTTTTGGTATCATTAAAAAATAATTTGTATGTAAACCTGTGGCACGCATCTAATACTGTCTTTAAAGGACACATGTTGACCTTCGGTGTATTTGTATTCATATGTGTGTGTGTGTGTGTGTGTGTGAGAGAGAGAGAGAGAGAGAGAGAGAGAGAGACAGAGACAGAGACAGAGAGAGAGAGAGAGACAGAGAGAGAGACAGAGAAAGAGGGAGAGGGCAATTGTGCTTCCTCTCGGTAATATATATAATGCAGAAGCAGGGATGGGGAGAATCAAGCTAAAATTTCCTCCTGTTTGCCCCCTTTACTGATATTTCAGGACAGGGAAATACCAATATACAGCAGAAACCTGTGCACATCTTGTTTACTTTATCTCTGTCCTAGGACTGGAGGCAGAAGTTTCCAAACCCTTATATCCCAACTCTAGATTCCATAGGATTGAAGGAGAGATGAATAATGCACAAAAGACAAACACAACTATAAGGCAATTACAGGTTGAAAAAGAGCTGTCCTGAAACAGGGTGATGCGGTAGGGCGTATACCTGTCATTTTCTATTTGTCACCCCCATCCCACTCCAATTTCTGCCTTCCTCTTGCTGTCTACTTTCAGTTTGGGTTCAGTCAATGGGAGGCACCAGCAGAAGATGGGAGGGTGGGAGGAGAGAGCGGGGGTATTTTATTCCACAGTCCTTCCTGCTTTGGCCCTGAGACTGTGGCAGGAGCCATACCCCTCTGTGACTGCAGCTCCTGGCAGGCAGCCCCTCACCATGGCCCCCGTTCTCATGCGGCTCAGGTCAGGCAACACTTTTTCCTCCCCATTCTCCTCAGATGGCTGGGAAGGGCAGCTTTGGATGCTTCACTAAATCATATTTGTTCCTTTAGTCTTGCTTGCATTTCTGTAAGGAGCCCTTTCCTTAAAGTCTCTTCATTTGAACTATTTGGAAGTAAATTCTGTTTTCTGCTATGTCCTTGACTGGTATTAGGAATAATTTGAAGGAGGCCTAATATAAGCAAAATATTTGGAATTTTATTCTATAGCCCCACTTTCTAGATTATTTTGCTGTATTTAATTGTTTCAAACCTTTCTCCCCATCGAGTCTACTGTCATTTTTATTTCAGAGACTAAACCATGTTCTAAGAAGCTAAAGTCTACACAGATCTGCCCTTATCAGAGAGCAATGAGGTCCCACTTCTACATCATCAACCAATCTAAACAGTTTTTGTATAAATGAATTCTTATGTGAATAATGTTCTAAAAGTTAATTCTTCATACAGTAATATCAGAAAGAGAAGCTGCAGTGAACAGAAACTTCATTTTTCATTTTTTCCAATGCAATCATTCTCATTGAGATGTGGGTCTCAGAATCTATAACTGTAAGACTTTCAATCTATGACAATGTAAATTTCTGTAGTAGTATACAGAGGGCTGGGGAGGAGGGAGGGAGAAGGAGAGAGAGAGAGAGAGAGAGAGAGAGAGAGAGAGAGAGAGGGAGAGAGGGAGAGAGAGAGAGGGAGAGGGAGAGAGAGAGGGGGAGGGACAGAGAGAGGCTTCTTTCCTCATTTTATAATTTGCAGAGGTCTTTTGTTCTCCCTCTATGGCTAAAAAATGGGCTCCTCTTTGAATTTTTGCTGACTGTGCTGATTTTGCAGTTTCCTGATTCAATCCACCCTTGGATCAAAAAGAAAAGCTAAAGGAGGGAGAAAAGAAATCTCAGAAACTCACTACTACCATACTGGTCATTTTTCAAGTTCTGACTTCCCAATATTCCAACTATTATTTAATATTCTAAGTCCTAAGTAGTTTCTTTTTGTACATTTTTCAGTTTTTACATGTAATCAATAGGAGACATAAGCTGCAGTGTTCTTACTCCTATTGACTAGAACTGGAAGTTTGCCACATTCATTGATTTCTGAATGTTAAACTAACCTCATGTTCCTAGAATAAACAGCAATTGGCCATTATATATTATCCTTGATATACATATATCAATATATAAAATATGTATGTCATATCTATCTACCTATCTATACATACATATTGCTAGATTTGATACACTAATCTTTTGCTAAGAATTTTTGCATTTATGTTCCTGTTTCCCTCCCAGCATTACTGCTTTCAATTCAGTTTTGTCCTCTTCAAAATTTTTCTTTTTGTGTCAGCTCAGAGATGCATTTAAAGGATGTTTCTTATTTATCAAAAATTTTAGTTATTTGAGTTGGGATGCCTGTGCAGGGTATCTATTCTGTCAAACTGCCAGAAATAGAGCTCATGTTCTTTATTTCATGTTATACTGCTTCCTATTTTTATGTGTTTTCTGTTTATCCTGTCAAGTAGTAAAAGATCTCTAGAAGTTTCTTTATATAATAAAAATATTTCATATTTGTAAAACAACCTGCAGTTTATAAGTAACTTTCATGTTCAACCCAATAACTTTATGAGGAATTCAGGGCAAAACTTATTGTCTCTACATTAGAAAGGAATAAATGGGCTCAGAGAAGTTTACTTAACTTGACCAAAGTAAGTATGAGGTAGAATTAAAATGATTATTCAGTTCTCTTTCTTCTCTACCATATTGCATCCAGGAAGGCCAGAAAGAAATTGCATCCTATAGCAGAATCTGGGTAAGTTAAGTTGAGGGGGCTGGACAATGGGGGAACAATTGGAGTTTCATAACATTGATTTTACAGATCTTCATTGGCTTCTTTGCTCTATTGCTAATTGAACGTTCATTCAGTAAAGTGTCTTGGAGATGCTTGACCACAAAAGTATAGCCTTTTAATTTAGTCTGCTACTCTCAAAAAGAGGAGTTTATTAGTTTAGCAGTCTTGATAATTGTATTCAAGACTTTAAGAACTTGAGAAAAGTAGAATTAGATTTGCAGAAATTGCCTTTGATCCTGAAATACCAATCAGGGAAAGCTGCTGGCTTTATTTCAAGAGTAGGAAAGACTTATTTTTGTTGAAACTCAAGTTCCAAATATAATTTGGAAGTCTTTGGTCTAATAATTTTTCATAAGATGGATGTTTTCTTTTACTATCTCTGATGATAATTCTGCTAAAACAAAGTTTTAAAATTGAAACAATATGCATTTCTTTTTAAAAAAATTCAATACGATACCCAAGCAAAAGATACTGTTATTACACAAATAAAGGTTGATGTCTACAATGATCCCCTGTCAATTTAATGACAATATGATTTTCCTCACTGTATTCACCAACTATGTCATGATACCTTGAAGAGGCTAGTTTGAGAGGGGCAGTGCAGCTCCTTTTGTTTTACTTAGTACTAACTTATCATGTGCTGTGACATATTGTAATATAGCTAGACAAATAGCGTCATTAAGTTATACTCAAGTCATTAAAAAAAGGATGTTTGATTAAAATATTTATCTTCAATATTGATTATTTCTTTCATGGTTTTTAAGTCTAATTTCTTGATGATGCCTAGCAATTTTTATGTAGGTCTTGACCCAAATGCTACTACTAAGCTTGGACTCTTGTAGCTTAGTGTCTAATACACAAATGCACTCCTCTACAATTATAAATAATTCTCTAAATTCCCTCTTCTAACTTATTGCAATGATTACACCTACAATTCCACATATATTCCAGTGGGACACAAGCCATACTTCTTCCCAGTTATTACAGCCATCTCTGAGTCCATGATGTCCGTCTAATGTCCATTTTTCTCAATCAGGTCTTGATATGGCTCCTTGTAATCCCTGCTACTATGTTCCAAATGAGAAATTTAACCACCCCTAATACATCCAATATACAAATAGAAGAAATATTGCTTAACAAAAGCTTCCATTTAAAAAAGATTATTGCATAGGAGCAGGGGGCAGGGAAGCAGCACACAACGGCACTATCCTTGCCTTGTTGTATTAGAAAGCAGGTTACTTCTGTTGGGAGACTTTCCTTTATGGCAATGGATAATCTACCAAGTTAGTCAGTTTGGCTGGTCTGACTGCTGTGTACCAGAGAGATTTGATTTGCTCAGCGTTCTATGCGGTTTTGGTTATCAGGGACATTTGGGAAGATCTTTCTATTGGGAGATGTATTCAGTTAGGCTGTGATAGCATATAGAACCAAACATGTAAAGGCTCAACAAGTTAGAAGTTTATACCTTGCTTATGTAATAGTCCAAGAAAGCTCCAGTTTTGTCTTCTTCAACACATGGTTTCCAAAGTTGTCCTGGTGGTTTTCTCCACCTCTCTTAGAACAGGGAAAGAGCATGGAGATGCACATGTAGGAGGTTTTTTTATGAGCCAGGGCTGAAAGAGGGAGACATCACTTCCTCTCATGTGCCATTACAGATAAGTTAGTCAAAGAATTACAACTCACTTGTAAGGGAATCTAGGTGGGTACCTGATGAAGGGGAAAAAAATATCTTGGGGGCAGCTGGGTTATCTTTGCCATTGGGCTATGCCTCCTCAGCCATGCATTTCCTTCACGGAGCATGAAGAATGGCCCCAGGCAGTGGGCAGTCGTAGATTCCTTGTTTTTGTGTTTTCTTTCTTTCTTGTTTGGGAATGGTGGTGGTGACAACAGAACCTCCTTAAAACCCTAGGAGACTGCCTGGTAGGAACTCTGTTTGCTAGTAACTAAAGCCAGTAATCTTGCCAGTCAAGATATTTGAATCTGGATCCGCTCCCATTTCACAGCTTTACTTCTTGGTGACTCTTCAGCAGACACTGCCCATCCTTCTGGGCCTCATCTTAGTGCGTCTCACTTTGGTCTCTGTTTCTGTATGGTGGGCTGCAGTGATGGCACAGGGCTAAATGTCCTTCTGCCCCAGGGGCTCCCAATCTCCTTTGTAACCTGGGGACAGGGGAATTGCCTTAGTCAGGTAGCAGTGCTTTGTGGACATTTAGGAGATCTGACGTTTTCATTCTGGCGGCACACTGGCTGGATTTCAGTGCTGTGGGGACCTTTTGAAATCCAGAGTGTGCCCAGCGGCAGAATGGCCTCTTTACGCAGCTGTGCCAGGTTGCTACTCCTGCTCCACTTGCAGAAGGCTCTGCTTAGACCACATTTTTTTCCCTCTTGCAGCACCTTATTGAAGGTTGCAAGAAGTAGCCAACCCTCCAAAATCTCCAATTTTTTTCCCTGTAAAGCTGGAGCTCAGGGAGGATAGGCACATCATCTAAATAACTTGTAACAATTAACTAACGGCTTTGCTACTGAGTTTCCTAACTCAGAATGGAGAAAACCTCCCTGCCCGCTCTGCACCTGAATGTAGCCAGTTCCACATTTTGGATCTATCCCTCTCACTGCCTCTGTTCCAGTTACTGATTTCAGCATCAATTAGGGCTCCATAGGTTGCCAATGGTACAAACCCTGCCCTAAGTAGCTAAACAAACCAAAAACACAGATTCACTAGAGAGCAGTTCTATTTCAATAGCAACATAACTTGAGGCTCATATGTAATATAAACATTTCTAGAAGCCACATTAAAAAATAAGAAGAAATAAATGAAATTAATTAAAAAATCTAATTTATTTAGACAAATATTCAATATATTATAATTTCACATGTATTCATTATAAAAAATCATTACTGAGATATTTTATAGTCTTTTTTTACCCATGCCAAGTCTTCAAAATCCAGTGTTATTTTAAACATACAGAACAATTCAATTTGGACTAACCACGTTTCCAGTGCTCAATAGCCACATGTGGTCAGTGGCCACCAACATTAGATAGCATAGCACTGAAGCACATTAGGGTGGCTCTTTGCGTCCAAGGAATTGCTTAAAACCATCTCTCCTTTGGTATGATGGCTTCATTGTTGTTTGCTTCTGATCTGGTTTCTCAGTGTGCCAGGGTACATGGCTATCAGCCTCTCTGGTTTCATGCACTCAAAACTTCATCATCAGAGAGGAGAGAACTCCTTTTCACTTCCCTACTACTATTCTCCTAACTACCCCAGCTGTAGGTCAAAAAAATCTTTGGAAAGAACTCTGACTGTGCCCATTTCCAGGACAATCAGGGGGCCCCTTGATGAGGTGAGGTAATGTGATTGGTCCAGCTTGGGATGGCAGTGGAGTACTCTGATTGACAGCTTCCAAGCAAACCTCATGACTAGAGCAGGGAAGGAAGAGCTGTTCAAAAGAAGAGGGGTTGTTGTAACCAGAAGAAGAGGAAAAGAAGTGCTGGGAAGTCAAAAACAATTAGATACATACTACCATACCTAAGGAAGAATAAAAATGGCTATTTATGCAAGTACTATGAGTCTTTTTTTTTTTAATTTCAAGCATCAGCTTTTAAAAAAATTTTATTTATTTATTTTATTTTTATTTTTATTTTTGGCTGCGTTGGGTCTTAGTTGTGACGTGCAGGGTCTTTGTTGAGGCGTGCAGGATCTTTTGTTCCGGCATGGGCTCTTCGTTGTGGCGTGCAGGCTTCTCTCTAGTTGTGGGGTGCAGGCTCCAGGGCGTGTGGGCTCTGTAGTTGTGGCACATGGGGTCCAGAGCACGTGGGCTCTGTAGTTTGTGGCACACAGTGTTAGTTGCCCCGCGGCATGTGGGATCTCAGTTCCCCGACCAGGGATCAAACCTGCCTCCCCTGCATTGGAAGGCAGATTCTTTACCACTGGACCACCAGGGAAGTCCCACTATGAGTCTTTATTCTTGGATGAACTGAACACGAGCACAGATAGTAGTATGTGTGGTTGCTATGTAAAAATTCCACAAACATGTTTGGGATGTCAGGAAAATGAAATTAATAGCTTCATTTAACAGCTAACTCCTCAATCAACCTATGATTCACTCTCCTTTTTGTTCCTTCATTAAAAAATAATCAGGAAGTGAAATACGTTGATTTGGTAGTTTAATATTAAATCATAAAATGTTGTGTCCCTAACTAGGAATGAATGTGTGGAATGTCTGAATCAAGAAACAAATTTGGGATCAACAGCATTTTTTTTTTTTTTTAGAATACAGTCCTGGTGATTGTTTTACAAAAAAAGAAAAAGATGTCAGAAAACCATACAATTCTGATAAGCAACAGATCCTACCAATTCCAGAACCTTGCCAATTACTGTCATTTTGCAAAATCCTTCTTGGAAAGATTGACTGATACATAGTGAAACCTTGGATCTCTTCAGGTCAAGACAGAACAGAAACTACTCTGGCTGCTATGGCAGTTAATCATTTTAAGGTTAAGGATGATCACTGTTTATCTTCATCCACAGGACCCATCAGTAGCTTCCAACAGTATGACTATGTGATGCTAATGTTCCTCGTAAATGTTCTGGCTAATGTAAAGGAGCCAGTTTTCCCCAGGATAAATGCTGTCCTAACACACTGTAGCTGAAGATGCTCCTATGCTTAGTTTAAATTGGTACTGACTGCAGAGAGTGTCTTGAGAATTGGTGGAGTTGAAAAAAAATCTTTTATATAATTTTTTCCCTTGAGTTCTTTCTGTCTCTTACATGCTTTGCTGGGAAGTCAAAAGGAAATGTCTACCACGATACTGTCAGCTCTCCGGCTCTCTGCATCCAAGGATGTGGCACCTGTGGATATGGAGGGCCGACTCTGCTGCATCATTTTATACAAGGGACTTGAGCATCTGTATATTTTGGTATCTGAGGGGGGCCCGGAACCAATCCTCTCCCACCACTGAGACTGAGGAATGACTGTACCCTCTTCATCACCAGTTAAGCTGTTCTCTAAGCTAAGTGGGCAACGGCATCAGCTTGGTGCTGGTTAAAAAGGTGGGGAGGGATAAATTGGGAGATTGGGAATGGCATATACAAACTACTATATATAAAATAGATAACTAATAAGGACCTACTGAATAGCACAGGAACCTCTACTCAATATTCTGTAATGACCTATATGGGAAAAGAATCTAAACAATGAGTAGCTATATGTATATGTATAACTGATTCACTTTGCTGTACACCTGAAACTAACACAACATTGTAAATCAACTATACTCCAATAAAAATTTTAAAAAAGTGTATCTCAGCTGGCCCCACTATTAGAGACCCTGAGTATATCTGGGTAGGATTTAGGAACATGGATGTGTGATAAGCCCTGCAGGTGATTCTAATATAGATCACACTTTAAGAAAACCAACTTTAGCTCATAAGTTGTATCAATGTAATTCTCCATTCTGATCATGTATGGAGGAATTAACTAAAATGACATGAAATGATAATTCCCTTGATGTCAGGCTCTTTCTCAAAACTTCTTTAATCCGGGGGTTCCCAGGGAAGGAAGGCCCTGGAGGAGCTCTAGGTGTCTGTGAAAGTTCTGAGATGGTACATAGCACTTTGTACACTTGTGCACTTTTCTGGAGCAATGCATTTGTAACTTTCACAAGATTCTCAAAATTCTCAAGCACAACATTAACAGCTGCCCACTGCCCACTGAATTAAGTACAAATCCCCCAACTTGGCATTTAAGACATACAGAAAACTATCCTAAATTCCCTTTCTAGTTTTTCTCCCACTCCTCTGCACATATTCTAACTAGTCAGAGACTACTGACTGTTCCCTGAATTTGTTCCTACTTCTGTACTGTCTTAGTCAGTTTGGGCTGCTATAGCAAAGACTGGTGGCTTACACAACAAACATTTATTTCTCACAGTTTTGAAGGCTGGGAAGTCCAAGACCAAGGGACAAGTAGAGCCAGCTGTCTGGTAAGATAACTTTCTGGTTTACAGACAGTGGTCCTCTCATTGTAGTCTCACATGGTGGAGAGCAGAGAGGGAAATCTCCTGTCTCCTTCTCTTACAAGGGAAATAATCCCACTCATGAGGGTTCCACTCTCATGACCTAATTACCTTCCAAAGGCCCCTTCTTCAAATATCGTCACATTGAGGAGTCGGCCTCAACATGTGAATTGGAGGCGGGGCAGGGACACAAACATTTAGTCCATAGCATGTGCCTTCACCCATGCAGTTTCTTCCACCTGGGATTCCTCCTTTTGTTGAAATTCACAATCGTCCATTTTCTATTTTCAATTCCATCTCATGTACTTGAAAGAGGTCCTCCCATTTGGGTATAACTGCTTCCTCTTCTAAGACCCCAAAGAATTTGGTTCGAATCTGTTTTGTATTAGAGTTACTTGCTTCCTATTTTATACTTCTAACTATAGAAGAATTGTTTCTTAATTATCCCTGTAACCCCTCCTAGTTCCAGCCATGCACTTAGCATATGTCTTCCACATAAGACACTAAATATTTATTAAGTTAAAACTAAGCAAAGTAGTCACTTTTGGATATTATATATTTATTTCAATAAGCAAAACACTTTTTCAACTCTTCTTTAGGAACTAAAGGCAGAACATGTAGTGGTTTGTTTGTTTTGTATATCTTCAGTGGTGGAAAATAATTGTTCTTTGAGAATGAATTGATATCAGAAAACAGATAAAAATTCAAGGAAAACCAAGTCAGTTGCAGCTGTAGATAAATATCAGTGTGAGACTGATCTTCACATCATTTCAAAATACTTGCTCTAAACATTTTAAAGCAGAGTTATATAAACCTATAGCACCAGAAGTCAAGGTTATTGAGGTATAATATACATACAGTAAAATATACCCTTTTTAGGTGTATAGTTCAAGTTTTGAGAAACTTATACAGTTGTGTAACTACCACAGTAATCAAGATATTGATTACATCCATCACACTCAATAGTTCCCTGTGCCCCATTAGAGAATCCTCTATCTCCACTCCAAGTCCCTGACAACCACTCATCAGTTTCCTGGCATTATAGTTTTGCCAGCTTTCTCTAGGGTAAATTATAATGTTATATGAATGGAATTATATAGTTTGTCATGAGTGAGTCTGGATTCTTTTACTTAGCATAATGTTTTTGAGATCGAAGGTGACTTTTACAAAGAGGACATCACTCTTAAGTGCACATTCTGGCACATTACTGAAAAAGTGCATCAGGGAACCCCATATACATTTTGTACTGCTTGGTGACTGTATTCATTTCCTAAGGCTGCTGTAGCAAATTACCACAGACTTGGAGGCTTAAGACAACAACAATTTATTCTCTCACAGTTGTAGAATTCTAAAATCAAAGCGTCAGCAGGGCTGTGATCCCTCTAGAGGCTCTAGGGAAAATTCCATTTCTTGCCTTTTCATGGTTCTGGTGGCTATTAGCATTCCTGGCCTTGTGACTGTATCACTCTGTCTCCATCTTCACATGCCCTTCTCTTTTCTGTGTGTCTCTCCTATGTGTGCATTTTATAAGGATGCTTGTCAATGAATTTAGGATAATCCAGGATGATCTAATCTCGAAGTCCTTAGTTATATCTACATAGATGCTTTTTCCAAATAAGGTCACACTCACAGGTTCCAGGTATTAGGATGTGAGCATATCTTTTGGTGGGCCACCATTCAATCCACTGCAGTCCACTCCCTGGCTTCCCAAAATTCACATCTGTCCTATGTGTGAAATACATTCATCCCATCCCAACACCCACCAATACCTCAATCAATTACAGCATCAAGTCTAAGTTAAAATTTTCATCTAATTATCATCAGCTCATAAAGTTCCACATCTTATAATCTAAATCAACCCAATCAGGTATGGGTGGGACTCTGGATATTACTGATCCTGAGACAAAATGCCTCTCCATCTGTAGACCTAAGAGACTAGAACACAAGTTATCTGCTTCCAAAAGACAGTGATGGGATAGGCATAGGATAGACAGTCACATTCCAAAAGGGAGAAAAGGAAAGGAATAAAAGAATAACCAGCCCAAACAAGTTCAAAATCCAGCAGAGCAAATTCCATTGAGTTTCTGTGGCTCAAGGCAGCTCTGGGCCCACTGTAGCTCTGTGCACATCTGCCTACAGCTCTTGTCTCTGACTCTGAGCCTCTGGCCTCTGCCTTTGCCTCTGCACCCATGCTACTATCCTTGGAGTCACTTCTCCTTTTTCTTGAACGGTAGCACATGCCTGCACCTTAGTAGCTCTATCAGCTCATTTCCTAAGTGTGGAATTGTGGAAATCCAAGAGCCCACTTTTATCTTATCCTGTCTCCATCACCTTCATTCCAAGCTGGCCATGCTTCTGCTTATACAATGGTTTCAAAAACCTTGTGGGTTTCTGTAGATGTGATTAACATGTACAATCAATTGACTTTAAATAAGGGAGGTTATCCTCCAAAATTTAGGTGGGCCTGATCCAATCAGTTGCCTTAAGAGCAGAATTGAAAGAAGTAAAGCTGTCACTGTTTGCAGATGACATGATATTATACGTAGAGAATCCTAAAGATGTTACCAGAAAACTACTAGAGCTAATCAATGAATTTGGTAAAGTAGCAGGATACAAAATTAATGCACAGAAATCTCCTGCATTCCTATACACTAATGATGAAAAATCTGAAAGAGAAATTAAGGAAACACTCCCATTTACCATTGCAACAAAAAGAATAAAAAACCTAGGAATAAACCTACCTAAGGAGACAAAAGACCCGTAGGCAGAAAACTATAAGACACTGATGAAAGAAATTAAAGATGATACAAACAGATGGAGAGATATACCATGTTCTTGGGTTGGAAGAATCAACATTGTGAAAATGACTCTACTACCCAAAGCAATCTAAAGATTCAATGCAATCCCTATCAAACTACCAATGGGGGCTTCCCTGGTGGTGCAGTGGTTAAGAATCCGCCTGCCAATGCAGGGGACACGGGTTCGAGCCCTGGTCCAGGAAGATCCCACACGTCACGGAGCAACTAAGCCCATGCGCCACAACTACTGAGCCTGTGCTCTAGAGCTCGTGAGCCACAACTACTGAGCCTGTGCTCTAGAGCTCACGAGCCACAACTACTGAGCCCGCGTGCCACAACTACTGAAGCCCATGTGCCTAGAGCCCATGCTCTGCAACAAGAGAAGCCAGTGCAATGAGAAGCCCGCACACCGCAACGAAGAGTAGTCCCCACACGCTGCAACTAGAGAAAGCCCACACACAGCAACAAAGACCCAACACAGCCAAAAAAAAAAAAAAAAAAAAAATCTGCCAATGGCATTTTTCACAGAACTAAACAAAAAATTTCACAATTTGTATGGAAACACAAAAGACCCTGAATAGCCAAAGCAATTTTGAGAAAGAAAAACAGAGCTGGAGGAATCAGGCTCCCAGACTTCAGACTATACTACAAAGCTACTGTAATCTAATCCATAGACCAATGGAACAGGATAGAAAGCCCAGAGATAAACCCACACACATATGGTCACCTTATTTTTGATAAAGGAGGCAAGAATATACAATGGCGAAAAGACAGCCTCTTCAATAAGTGATACTGGGAAAACTGTACAGCTACATGTACAAGAATGAAATTAGAACACTCCCTAACACCATGCACAAAAATAAACTCAAAATGGATTAAAGACCTAAATGTAAGGCCAGACACTGTAAAACTCTTAGAGGAAAACATAGGCAGAACACTCTATGACATCAATCACAGCAAGATCCTTTTGGACCCACCTCCTAGAGAAATGGAAATAAAAACAAAAATAAACAAATGGGACCTGGTGAAAATTCAAAGCTTTTGCACAGCAAAGGAAGCCATAAACAAGACCAAAAGACAACCCTCAGAATGGGAGAAAATATTTGCAAATGAAGCAACTTTGTCAGGATTAATCTCCAAAATTTACAAGCAGCTCATGCAGCTCAATATCAAAAAAACAAACAACCCAATCCAAAAATGGGCAGAAGACCTAAATAGACATTTCTCCAAAGAAGATATACAGATTGCCAACAAACACATGAAAGAATGCTCAACATCACTAATCATTAGAGAAATGCAAATCACAACCACAATGAGGTATCACCTCACACCAGTCAGAATGGCCATCATCAAAAAATCTACAAACAATAAATGCTGGAGAGGGTGTGGAGAAAAGGGAACCCTCTTGCACTGTTGGTGGGTATGTAGATTGATACAGCCACTATGGACAACAGTATGGAGGTTCCTTAAAAAACATATGACCCAGCAATCCCACTACTGGGCATATACCCTGAGAAAACCGTAATTCAAAAAGAGTCTCGTACCACGATGTTCATTGCAGCTCTATTTACAATAGCCAGGACATGGAAGCAACCTAAGTGTCCATCGACAGATGAATGGATAAAGAAGATGTGGCACATATATACAATGGAATATTACTCAGCCATAAAAAGAAACGAAATTGAGTTATTTGTAGTGAGGTGGATGGACCTAGAGTCTGTCATACAGAGTGAAGTAAGTCAGAAAGAGAAAAACAAATACCGTATGCTAACACATATATATGGAATCTAAGGGGAAAAAAAAAAAAAAAGGTCATGAAGAACCTAGTGCCAAGACGGGAATAAAGACACAGACCTACTAGAGAATGGACTTGAGGATATGGGGAGGGGGAAGGGTAAGATGTGACAAAGTGAGAGAGTGGCATGGACATATATACACTACCAAATGTAAAATAGATAGCTAGTGGGAAGCAACCGCATAGCACAGGGAGATCAGCTCTGTGCTCTGTGACCACCTAGAGGGGTGGGATAGGGAGGGTGGGAGGGAGGTAGATGCAAGGGGGAAGAGGTATGGGAACATATGTATATGTATAACTGATTCACTTTGTTATAAACTAGAAACTAACACACCATTGTAAAGCAATTATACTCCAATAAAGATGTTAAAAACAAAACAAAACAAAAAAACAACCAAAAAAAAAAAAACATACGACCCAGAAATCCCACTACTGGGCATATACCCTGAGAAAACTGTAATTCAAAAAGAGTCATGTACTACAATGTTCATTGCAGCTCTATTTACAATAGCCAGGACATGGAAGTAACCTAAGTGTCCATCGACAGATGAACGGATAAAGAAGATGTGGCAAACATATACAATGGAATATTACTCAGCCATAAAAAGAAACGAAATTGAGTTATTTGTAGTGAGGTGGATGGACCTAGAGTCCGTCATACAGAGTGAAGTAAGTCAGAAAGAGAAAAACAAATACCGTATGCTAACACATATATATGGAATCTAAAAAAAAAAAAAGAAAAAAATGGTTCTGAAGAACCTAGGGGCAGGACAGGAATAAAGATGCAGACGTAGAGAATGGACTTGAGGACACGGGGAGGGGGAAGGGTAAGCTGGGACGAAGTGAGAGAGTGGCATGGACATATATACACTACCAAATGTAAAATAGATAGCTAGTGGGAAGAAGCCACATAGCACAGGGAAATCAGCTCAGTGCTTTGGACCACCTAGAGGGGTGGGATAGGGAGGGTGGGAGGGAGACGCAAGAGGGAGGAGATATGGGGATATATGTATATGTATGGCTGATTCACTTTGTTATAAAGCAGAAACTAACACACCATTGTAGAGCAATTATACTCCAATAAAGATGTTAAAAAAAAAAAAAAGAGCAGAATTGAAGCTTCCTGAGGAAGAAGAAATCCTGCCTGTGGAAGCAGCATCAGCCCCTGCTTAAGAGTTTTCAGTCAGCGCTTCTTAATAGCCTGCCTTATGGAGTTTGGTTTATGTTCCCTCCTCACCATCATAGTAGCTGCCACCACTTGCTCTCTCTTTGAGGCTTTTCTATAACCCTCCACTTTCCTTTATGCCTCCCACCTAGTTTTAAGGGTTTTACTACAATTCAGAACAAAAAACAAACAGAGGATAACAAATGTAACCAACATAGAGATTTTACAAACATTTCAGAGGGTTGCAAAATCTTAACAGTCATGGTCCTTGACTCAGAGTTCTTAGATCCTTCTCAAACAAGAAATAGGATTCTTCAGGGCTTTAATTTACTTGAAGAAGGGGTTCACTAAACACCCCTTCGATTAATCTTTTTTTCTCTAAAGCCTTTCTTACTAATTTTAAGGTTGACCAGAGGTAGTGAATTCCTGGCCAGCCCCCTTCTACGCTGAGAGATGCCTGAGTACCTATTTCTCATGTCTTTAGCTGACAGGCAAAGTTATATGGATTTTAAATTATAGCCACCTTAATGTTGCTAGTAACATTTTTTTTCTAGTCTGATAATATGAATATTTTTAAAAATATCAAGATTCAAAGCATGACTGTTTATAATACCCAAGCTCATCGTCATTGATTAGATTTCTAATGGTTCATTTATTTAGAATGACTGAAAGGAACTTTTCAAAATGAATACCGTTGGTATCATGAATGCTAAGGCAGTAGGCTGATTAAAATGACCTTAGATAGAATGGGCAAAATCTGCTTTATTTCCTCCTTCTATATCAAGAAAGGTAATTTTATTGCAAAAAAAAAAATGGATACCAGGAAGACTTTGTTAAACAGAAATGCAGCAGTGTTCTACCTTTTGGTGACATCTTCACTACATGAGACTCAAAGATTTTTACAGATAAATTTAGTATCATAGTATTGCAGACAATAGGAATTAACATGTTCAGATTTTGCTTTTCCCCATTCAAGCTCAATAAGCAAAAAAGTGCACGATAAGCTGGTGAATCCTGAGATTTCGTAATATAGACAAATTGGTTAAGTCATCCAAAGGTGAATATTTTTGATCCAACTTTTCTGTCTTAACTATGGAAGTGAGCTACTGTGTCCATGATGATTTTCCAAGAGCTGATGGGTATCAGCTATGTGGTCACAGGCGTGGTGAACTGTGCTATGGAAGGAAAGGAGATATTACATGATGGAAACAAAATGCCATTTCTATTTTTAAGTCTCATGACTGCCCCTAAATCCCTTGCCTCATTTCCTTCTAACAGCTGTCTTTAAAATTGGAGACAATATGTGTCCAAGAGAAAATAAAGGCCAAGGCTTTCAAATGTTCCTCTGGGAATTGTATGCAACAGAGTTCCTTCATGCAGATCATTTATTCTTTACTTTAAAAATCATATACAGTACAGCATTCAGGACCATGAAACTTGATATGTAACCAGATTTTGCTGCTATGACTTATGATGATGATAATGATCAATATTTCTCAATTTTCAAAAAAGTCTGAGCAGATGCTTACGCCTTATGAATATCTAATTTTTAAGGATGAGTCTCTGTGCACAGAGTTCTTTGTTATAATAAAATAAAAATCAGTGTATTTATTTATTCATCAGATATTTATCCCTTACTAGATTTCCGACTTTGGGTAAATCATGTAAATGCTATGGGTCTCAGTTTTTTTCATTTTTAAAATGGAGATAATAATAAAATATGTAAGTTAAAGGATTATTTGGAATTAACTCACTTAGCCGAGTACCTGGAGCATTGTTGGTACTATTAACTTGTGTCACTGTTATCACTGGGGTTGATAATATTATTATAGCTCCATGTCTCCTAGGCACAGGGCATGGAAGGAATAGATCAGCCATGGTGTCTTCTCTTGAGAAATTCCTTATCTAACGGGTGAAAAACCAGATAAACATTTAATTGCACTTCATGGTTATACCTACAGAAAACGAGGCCCGTGTATAGAGTGTTATGGCAACCCAGAGGGGACAGTGTTAACATTTCCTGGGATTAGCAGGAAAAGCTTGGAGGGGGAGCAAGTTTTTAAGCTGAGCCTTGAAGGATGGGAGGGAATCTTATAAATCAGACCAGAAAGTGGCGGAAATTTTTGTAAGCAAGTTAAAAACATCTGAGAGATATTAATGAAAATGGCTCAGATATAGAATAGCTGGTAGTTCAGGAAGGATGCAACATAGAGAACATGTGAGGGATGGCTGGGAAATAAGATATTTTTCAATTAATTAATTAATTAATTAATTAATTTATTTATTTATTGCCTATTTCTCCCACTAGAATTTACATTTCATCAGGGCAAGGACTTAACCTGTTTTATTTTCTTCTGTATCTCCAGCAACTACCAAAGTACTAAAATGTGGGATAAATATATATTGGATAACAAACAAATTAATTATCTATGAATTACCTGATTTACCTGCCTCTAACATCCTTTTTATCCATTTCCTATGTGCCTCTATGCCACTTTGTTAGTAACTTATAAACTATACCTTTCTGTGTAGGTCTCATACCTCTCTTATAGATTAGAAGCTCTTTATGAAACACAGTCAGTATTATGGCTGCTGGTACATAGTAGATATGCATAAATGTTTGCTGAATTTAAATACTGATGTGTAAAATACTCCTATCAAATTATTTCCTGTTTCATTATAGGATATGGATATGATAGATGCTGGAAACAGGGTAGAAAAAAGATGCAGAAGGCCAGCTAGCCCTTCCTCACATTGTGCATCTGGAGGCTGTTTGCTCTTTCCTGCTTTCAGAGAAATAAAAGCTGCAATGCACATGCAGGTGTTTACACCATGCATGGCCACAGGACAGTATACAGGTATCTTGAGGTAGTAGTTGCCAGGTACTGTGTCTCTGCCTACACAGAATGAGTAACTCAAACATAAAAACATTTCCAAGCAATTGTGATGGACCCAAACACATTTTGAATGTACAACCTTCCCAAAATTTCTGTGGGTAGATCTTTTTATATAAAGAAAACATGACCCCAGTGGGACCTGGTGGAGTGATTTAGGGGGTCAAAACTAACGAATGCAGCAGATGGCCATTGACTCCTTTCCAGAGAGCTCTCTCTGGAATTTTTCACACAATGTCCTGCCTTGTCCTCCCTTGAGTTGTGACATGGTGGTTATAAAAATGTGTGATCTTTGCCCTCTAGGATTTACAGTCAGCAACAGCAGAGACTTTTAATAAGAAAATTACAGCATAAGGCAGAATGTGATGGATGAAGCAGTCAGCTCCAGTCATAATCAACCATGAGCTTAAACCTTAGCTGCTAAAATGCTTAACTGTTCTCATTCTCTCAATGGTTAGATTAGCTCCAGGAGGGCTAGGACCCTATCAACCTTATGCACTGTTGTATCCCAGCCCCCAGTCCAGTGCCTAGCACACAGTAGTTATGCAACACATATTTGTGGGATGAAGGGTTGGATCCTTCCCTACCTAGTGAAAGTTTTGTTGTCTTACTAACACATCCTGACGCTTCTGTGGCTCCTTATAAACATATTCTTTGTACAAAGGCTAGTTCAGTCAGTATTTATCAACCTCTTATAGTGTGTGTGTGTGTGTGTGTGTGTGTGCGCGCGCGCGCGCACGTGTATGCGTGTGTGTCCCCTCCAGAGGAGATGCATGACAGAGAGAGGGTTGTGGCAGAAAGAATGCTAGATTTATAATCAGTTCGAGTCCCTTCTCCAGAGTTCCTAGTTGTGTAACCTGGGTAAGTCTATTAACTCTGAGACCCACCTACAAAGTAGGAATACTTCCTCTCCTGCTATCCTCCCAAAACTGCTGGAAATGCAATTGTTTATAAACTATCAGATAATGTAACAAATGTAAATAATTGTTATTCCAAATCCAGAGTCAGGATGGGTGAAAAGGCCATGCTCCTGAGCTTTTTGGTGAGCCATCTTGACCACTGAGTGTTCCACTGACCGATGAGAGCTACTAAAATGCTTATGAAGGAGGAGATTTGGAACCAAGATGGTGGAGTAGAAGGGCGTGCTCTCACTCCCTCTTGCAAGAACACTAGAATCACAATTAGCTGCTAGACAATCATTGACAGGAAGACACTGGAACACACCAAAAAAGATACCCCACATCCAAAGACAAAGGAGAAGCCACAATGAGATGGTAGGAGGGGCACAATCACAGTAAAATCAAATTCCATAACTGCTGGGTGGGTGACTCACAGACTGGAGAACACTAATACCACAGAAGTCCACCCACTGGAGTGAAGGTTCTGAGCCCCACGTCAGGCTTCCCAACCTGGGGGTCCAGCAATGGGAGGAGGAATTCCTAGAGAATCAGACTTTGAAGGCTACTGGGATTTGATTGCAGGACTTCGACAGAACTGGGAGAAACAGAGACTCCACTCCTGGAGGGCACACACAAAGTACTGTGCGCATCGAGACCCAGGGGAAGGAACAGTGACCCCAGGAGACACTGAACCAGACCTACCTGTCTGTGTTGGAGGGTCTCCTGCAGAGGCAGAGGTGGCTGTGGCTCACCGTGGGGACAAGGACACTGGCAGTGGAAGTTCTGGGAAGTACTCCTTGGCGTGAACCCTCCCAGAGTCCGCCATTAGCCCCACCAAAGAGCCCAGGTAGGCTCCAGTGTTGGGTTGCCTCAGGCCAAATAACCAACTGGGAGGGAACCCAGCCCCACCCATCAGCAGTCAAGCAGATTAAAGTTTTACTGAGCTCTGCCCACCAGAGCAACAGTAAGCTCTACCTACCACCAGTCTCTCCTATCAGGAAACTTGCATAATCCTCTTAGATAGCCTCATCCACCAGAGGGCAGACAGCAGAAGCAAAAATTACAATCCTGCAGCCTGTGGAACAAAAACCACATTCACAGAAAGACAGACAAGATGAAAAGGCAGAGGAATATGTACCAGATGAAGGAACAAGATAAAACCCCAGAAAAACAACTAAATGAAATGGAGATAGGCAACCTTCCAGAAGAAGAATTCAGAATAATGATAGGGAAGATGATCCAAGACCTCGGAAAAAGAATGGAGGCAAAGATGGACAAGATGGAAGAAATCTTTAACAAAGACCTAGAAGAAATAAAGAACAAACAAACAGAGATGAACGATACAATAACTGAAATGAAAACTACACTAGAAGGAATCAATAGCAGAATAACTGAGGCAGAAGAACGGATAAGTGACCTGGAAGACAGAATGGTGGAATTCACTGCTACGAAACAGAATAAAGAAAAAAGAATGAAAAGAAATGAAGACAGCCTAAGAGACCTCTGGGACAACATTAAATGCAACAACATTCGCTTTATAGGGGTCCCAGAAGGAAAAGAAAGAGAGAAACGACCAGAAAAAATATTTGAAGAGATTATAGTCGAAAACTTCCCTAACATGGGAAAGGAAATAGCCACCCGAGTCCAGGAAGCACAGCAAGTCCCATACAGGATAAACCCAAGGAGAAACAGGCCGAGACACATAGTAATCAAATTGGCAAACATCAAAGAAAAAGAATTAAAAGCAGCAAGGGAAAAACGACAAATAACATACAAGGGAACTCCCATAAGGTTAACAGCTGATTTCTCAGCAGAAACTCTACAAGCCAGAAGGGAGTGGCATGATATACTTAAACTGATAAAAGGGAAGAACCTACAACCAAGATTACTCTACCAGGCAAGGATCTCATTCAGATTCCATGGAGAAATCAAAAGCTTTACAGACAAGCAAAAGCTAAGAGAATTCAGCACCACCAAACCAGCTCTGCAACAAATGCTAAAGGAACTTCTCTAAGTGGGAAACACAAGAGAAGAAAAGGACCTACCAAAAAACCCCAAAACAATTAAGAAAATGGTAACAGGAACATACATATCGATAATTACCTTAAACGTGAATGGATTAAATGCTCCAACCAAAAGACACAGGCTCGCTGAATGGATACAAAAACAAGACCCATATATATGCTGTCTACAAGAGACCCAATTCAGACCTAGGGACACATTCAGATTGAAAGAGAGGGGATGGAAAAAGATATTCCATGCAAATGGAAATCAAAAGAAAGCTGGAGTAGCTATACTCATATCAGATAAAATAGACTTTAAAATAAAGAATGTTACAAGAGACAAGGAAGGACACTACCTAATGATCAGGGGATCAATCCAAGAAGAAGATATAACAATTATAAATATATATGCACCCAACATAGGAGCACCTCAATACATAAGGCAACTGCTAACAGCTATAAAAGAGGAAATTGACAGTAACACAATAATAGTGGGGGATTATAACACCTCACTTATGCCAATGGACAGATCATCCAAAATGAAAATAAACAGACAGAAGCTTTAAAATGACACAACCGAACAGATAGATTTAATTGATATTTATAGGACATTCCATCCAAAAACAGCAGAATACACTTTCTTCTCAAGTGCACAAGGAACATTCCCCAGGAGAGATCACATCTTGGGTCACAAATCAAGTCTCAGTAAATTTAAGAACATTGAAATCATATCAAGCATCTTTTCTGACCACAACACTATGAGATTAGAAACCAATTACAGGAAAAAAACCATAAAAAACACAAACACATGGAGGCTAAACAATACGTTACTAAATAACCAAGAGATCACTGAAGAAAGCAAAGAGGAAATCAAAAAACACCTAGAGACAAATGACGAGGAAAACACAATGATCCAAAACCTATGGGATGCAGCAAAAGCAGTTCTAAGAGGGAAGTTTATAGCTATACAAGCCTAACTCAAGAAACAAGAAAAATCTCAAATAAACAATCTAACCTTACACCTGAAGGAACTAGAGAAAGAACAAACAAAACCCAAAGTTAGCAGAAGGAAAGAAATCATAAAGATCAGAGCAGAAATAAATGAAATAGAAACAAAGAAAACAATAGCAAAGATCTATAAAAAGAAAAGCTGGTTCTTTGAGAAGATAAACAAAATTGATAAACCATTAGCCAGACTCATCAAGAAAAAGAGGGAGAGGACTCAAATCATTAAATTAGAAATGAAAAAGGAGAAGTTACAACAGACACCACACAAATACAAAGCATCCTAAGAGACTACTACAAGCAACTCTATGTCAAAAAAATGGACAACCTGGGAGAAATGGACAAATTCTTAGAAAGGTATAACCTTCCAAGACTGAACCAGGGAGAAATAGAAAATACGAACAGACCAATCACAAGTAATGAAATTGAAACTGTGATTAAAAATCTTCCAACAAACAAAAGTCCAGGAACAGATGGCTTCACAGGTGAATTCTATGAAACATTTCGAGAAGAGCTAACACCCACCCTTCTCAAACTCTTCCAAAAAATTGCGGAGGGAGGAACACTCCTAAACTCATTCTATGAGGCCACCATCACCCTGATACCAAAACCAGACAAAGATACTACAAAAAAAGAAAATTACAGACCAATATCACTGATGAATATAGACGCAAAAATCCTCAACAAAATACTAGCAAACAGAATCCAACAACACACTAAAAAGATCACACACCATGATCAAGTGGGATTTATCCCAGGGATGCAAGGATTCTTCAATATATGCAAATCAATCAATGTGATACACCATATTAACAAACTGAAGGAGAAAAACCATATGCTCATCTCAATAGATGCAGAAAAAGCTTCTGACAAAATTCAACACCCATTTATGATAAAAAACTCTCCAGAAAGTGGGCATAGAGGGAACCTACCTCAACATAATAAAGGCCACATATGACAAACCCACAGCAAACATCATTCTCAATGGTGAAAAACTGAAAGCATTTCCTCTAAGATCAGGAACAAGACAAGGATGTCCACTCTCACCACTATTATTGAACATAGATTTGGAAGTCCTAGCTATGGCAATCAGAGAAGGAAAAAAGAAATAAAAGGAATATAAATTGGAAAAGAAGAAGTAAAACTGTCACTGTTTGCAGATGACATGATACTATACATAGATAATCCTAAAGATGCCACCAATAAACTACTGGAGCTAATCAATGAATTTGGTAAAGTAGCAGGATACAAAATTAATGCACAGAAATATCTTGCATTCCTATACACTAATGATGAAAAATCTGAAAGCGAAAATAAGGAAACAATCCCATTCACCATTGCAACAAAAAGAATAAAATACCTAGGAATAAACCTACCTAAGGAGACAAAAGACCTGTATGCAGAAAACTGTAGACACTGATGACAGAAATTAAAGAGGATAGCAACAGATGGAGAGATATACCATGTTCTTGGATTGGAAGAATCAATATTGTGAAAATGACTATACTACCCAAAGCAATCTACAGATTCAATGCAATCCGTATCAAACTAGCAACAGGAATTTTTACAGAACTAGAACAAAAAGTCTTAAAATTTGTATGAAGACACAAAAGACCCCGAATAGCCAAAGCAATCCTGAGAACGAAAAACGGAGCTGGAGGAATGAGACTCTCTGACTTCAGACTATACCACAAAGCTACAGTAATCAAGACAATGGGGTACTGGCACAAAAACAGAAATATAGATGAATGGAACAGGATAGAAAGCCCAGAAATAAACTCATGCACGTATGGACAACTAAGCTATGACAAAGGAGGCAAGGATATACAATGGAGAAAAGACAGTCTCTTCAATAAGTGGTGCTGGGAAAACTGGACAGCTACACGTAAAAGAATGAACTTAGAACACTTCCAAACACCATACACAAAAATAAACTCAAAATGGATTAAAGACCTAGATGTAAGGCCAGACAGGATAAAACTCTTAGAGGAAAACATAGGAAGAACACTCTTTGACATAAATCACAGCAAGATCTTTTCTGACCCACCTCCTAGAGAAATGGAAATAAAAACTAAAATAAACAAATGGGACCTAATGAAGCTTAAGAGCTTTTGCACAGCAAAGGAAATTATAAATAAGACGAAAAGACAACCCTCAGAATGGGAGAAAGTATTTGCAAATGAATCAACGGACAAAGGATTAATCTCCAAAATATATAAACAGCTCATGAAGCTCCACGTTAAAAAAAAAAAAAAAAACCCAATCCAAAAATGGGCAGAAGACCTAAATAGACATTTCTTCAAAGAAGACATACAGATGGCCAAGAGGCACATGAAAAGCTGCTCAACATCACTAATTATCAGAGAAATGCAAATCAAAACTACAATGAGATATCACCTCACACCAGTCAGAATGGCCATCATCAAAAAATCTAAAACAACAAATGCTGGAGAGGGTGTGGAGAAAAGGGAACCCTCTTGCACTGTTGGTGGGAATGTAAATTGATACAGCCACTATGGAGAACACTATGGAGGTTCCTTAAAAAACTAAAAATAGAACTACCATATGACCCAGCAATCCCACTACTGGGCATATACCTTGAGAAAACCATAATTCAAAGAGAGTCATATACCCCAATGTCCATTGCAGCACTATTTACAATAACCAGGTCATGGAAGCAACCTAAATGCCCATCGACAGACAAATGGATAAAGAAGATGTGGTACATATATACAGTGGAATATTACTCAGCCATAAAAGGGAAAGAAATTGGGTCATTTGTAGAGATGTGGATGGACCTAGAGACTGTCATACAGAGTGAAGTCAGAAAGAGAAAAACAAATATCGTATATTAACACATATATGTGGAACCTAGAAAAATGGTACAGATGAACTGGTTTGCAAGGCAGAAATAGAGACACAGATGTAGAGGACAAACATATGGACACCAAGGGGGGAATGCAGGATGAGGAGTGGTGGTGGTGGTGGGATGAATTGGGAGGTTGGGATTGACATATATATACTAATATGTATAAAATAGATAACTAATAAGAACCTGCTGTATTAAAAAAAAATAAAATTCAAAAAAAAAAGAAAAAACATATCACAGAATGGGAGAAAATATTTGCAAATCATATACATGATAAATCCAGAATATATAAAGAACACTTCTAACTCTATAACAAAAAAAAAAAAACTCAATTAAATAATGAGCAAAGGACTTGAATAGACATTTCTCGAAGTCGGATATACCAAGGCCCAAAACACACGTAAAGATGTTCAGTATTATTAGTCATTAGAAAATGTAAATCAAAACCACAATATGACTTCACATCAACTAGCATATTAATAGTAATAATAATAAACTGAAAATAACAAGTGTTGTTAAGGATGTGGAGAAATTTGAATGCTTAAACACTTGCTAGTGGGAATGTAAAATGATGCAGCCACTGTGGAAAACAGTTTGGCTGTTCCTCAAAAAGTTATACACAGAACTACCACATGACCCAGAAATTCCACATCTACTTATATACCTAAAAGAATTGAAAACAGGTATTCAAATAAAAACATGTACATAAATGTTGATAACTGCACAATACAAAAGAGCCAAAAGCTGGAAACAACCCAGATGTCCATCAACTGATGAATGGATAAACAAATTGCAGTCTGTCTGTACAATGAGATGTTATTTAGCCATAAAAAGGAATGAAGTAGTTATACAGGCTACAACATGCAGGAACCTTGGAAACAAGATGGTAAGTGAAAGAAGCCAGTCTCAAAAGGCCACACTGTATGATTCATTGTATACGAAAAACCCAGAAAAGGAAAATTTGTACACACAGGAAACAAATGATAATGGTTGCCAGGGGTGGAGAGGGAGAGTGGGGCGTGACTGCCTAACTGGGTACAGAGCTTCCTTTATGAAAGGAAGTGATGAAAAGGTCTGGAACCACATGGAGTCAGTAGTTGCACAACATTTTGGTGTACTAAATGCCACTGAATTGTACACTTTAAAATAGTTAAAATGGTGATTTTCATGTTATGTGAATTTTATCTCAATAGTAAAAAAGGAATTAAATATGCAAAAAAAAAAAAAAAACGCTAGGAAAGAGTTTCTGACTTCTACCCTAGGGACATGGGACACAATAAGGAAAATACTCAAATAATAGAAAGAAAATTTAAAAGATACGGGTCACATCCATGACAAAAGTTCATAACAAATAAAATGTTTTTACCTGCTCTTTCCCCTCAGCTAATGCAGGATTTCAGCCCCAGCAAAGACACTTTTAATATTTTGTGGGACTTCCAGATGGGTCTCATCCATGATCATAAAAAAATCTAAACCATTACCAAATGGGGGTGAATCTGGACAAAATATCTCTCAACATTTCTGGTGCTATATTCTTTTAAAAGAGTGCCAACAGTGTTGATTACTCCCAAAAACCTCATTTAACTTTTAGGAAAACATACTTTTCAGTTTTCAATTGAAGCCAGGTGTATGTCTTCATCACTGGTCTCAGATATGAATCCCATGGGCACTGGACCCTGTGCAAAATCTAAGTACTGTACAATCACTGCACTTATACTGGTACTGTCCCTGCACCCACTGTCACTGAATTTTACTGCTGGATAAATCTGTACTAACATGTTTTTTCAGCTTTAAATCTGAAACGTCTTAATTTCACTTCATCGTCTGAAAGAAATTTTCTAGGTATAGAACTCTAGATTGATAGTTTATTTCTTTCAGTAATTTAAAGATGTCACCCCATTTTCTTCTGGCTTGCAACGTTTCTGATGAGAAGTCTGCTGTCATTCTTACATTTGCTCCTCTGTACATGCGTCTTATTTTCTTTGGGAGTCCTTAAGATTTTCTCTTATCACTAGTTTTTAGTAACTTGGATATGATATACTGTAATGTTATTTTATTTATATTTATCCTTTTTGGGGTTATGAGCTTCTTGCAAAAAATTAAGAGGAAATAAAGACATTTTCAGACATATAAAAGCTGGGAGAGTTTATTGCAAACTAGGCCTGCACTAAAGTGTATGACTGCAAATATTTAACAAATAGCTTGCCAGGAAAACAAGATGTGTTGCGTTGTCTGATTTCCATGATGTAAATAATCCTACTATGGCCAATTTCAAGCTATCAACCAGTCATCTCTGAACACAGAGTGGGGAAGACATGCACATAATTGGCTCTTGTAAGCTTATGTGAGTCAGCTTCAGCACTCCATTGCCTATACTATAAGCAATATTACAGGAAGTCCTTCAGGTAGAAGAAAAATGATATCAGATGGAAGTCTGAATCTACATAAGTGAATAAAAAGCACTAGAAGGGTAAAATATATGGGTAAAAAGAAAATACTTTTTTCTAACTAAATATTTTGCTTTAAAAGATAACTGATACCTAAAGCAAAATAATAACAATGTCTACTGTAAGCCCTAGAGTAACCACTAAAAAGCAATAACAACAATGATAACAAAGAGACACAGCTAATAAAATGAGTGGAGAAAAATAGAATTACACGTAAATTACTTCACTAATCTCCTTGTTCCCCAACAAAGGCAGGAAGAGAGGAAAAAAGAAACAAAATAGGAAGCACAAAATAGGTAGCCCAACCATATTGATTATTACGTAAAATTTAAATAGTCTAATCATTCCAGTTATAAGGTAGAGGTTGTCAGATTGCATTTAAAAGAAGATCCAACTATATGCTCTTTTTAAGAAACCCACTTGTACATAGGTAACCCTCTCATAATATGTCAAATGAGATACTTGTACAGATCCCACTGAGGGAAGCCATTGATGATTTGTGCATATAAAATCTTAACATTTGAAGAAACTTCATATCTGTGGTTTCAATTAACAGTTAGTCAGTTCATACCACCTATAAGGAGTTCAGCTAGGCCCTGAAATGAAGAGATACAAAGGATCATAGCATGTTGTCTCTAAATTTCACAACAGATTGGTCATATTCCAAGAAGAATGAAGGAAATTTATAGAGTTCTGAATTTGGAATCAGAACATGTGGGTAGGTACTCCCAGTTCTACATTAGCTTTGTGGTTTTTGATAAAGCATACCTCTCTGGGACTCAATTTCTTTTTTTCTAAAGCAGTGGGTTCTCTAGGGAGGTGAGTAGTCATTTATCACAATTTAAAAATATTTTTGAGACCACCTCACCACCGTCTCAGACTCTAATATACTCTCAGGCTGAGTTGGAAGATTCTACATAACCTGAGTATATACTTTGAAAAAGCTCCCCAGTGATAATCAGCCTCCCCACCCCCAACTCTACATCCTACCCACCAGCTGAAGACCACTGAACTAGATCGTTTCTATGGCCCCTTCCATCTATGACATTTTATGATTTTCTATTTTACGCAGAATGAATATTTGGGTGTTCTTCAGATTACCTCAAATCTGCAACCACCTCTTCAGCCAGCACTGACAAATCCCTAGGGTTGGTTCCTTGGCAACTTGCCATTTCCTTTCAATTGATGGATTAGAAATGGAACTCTCTGTTGATTAACCTACAAATATTTCATTTCAGAGTGAATGCACAGATCCAATAAAGAATACACTGTAGATGGATATATTTAGTTGTCTATGCAATTCAGTTCATCACAGGAGAACTGCTTAGGGACTGTTCAATGCTGCCTTGGTCTAGGGTGGCTGGCATTGATCTGTTGAAAAATCAATGAAGTCCGTGCTTTGGAAAAGAGAGCACTAAATTAGTTTTACTGGTTCACAAAACTGGAAAGTAGGTCATTGCCCGACATTCCAGTAATTGCTGCTGGATCTGCGGCAGGCTCAGTGGCAGATACTGAGGGGCAGGACAGCCACCCAGAACCCTGAGGTCAGAGGGAGTCAGGCCTTGTGATGCCTAGAGGGGCTAGCCAAAGCACAGTCTTCAAAAGGGAAAGGAAGATTGCCCTATTCAGCCTTCATTCAGGGCTACAGGAAATAATTTTCTGCCACAGCATATGGTTTGTTTTAGTTTTAATATGTCAGAGATGTTTCCTTTAATTATT
Source organism: Balaenoptera musculus (assembly GCF_009873245.2). Lineage (NCBI taxonomy): Eukaryota > Metazoa > Chordata > Mammalia > Artiodactyla > Balaenopteridae > Balaenoptera > Balaenoptera musculus. The sequence goes on along the minus strand of NC_045793.1, from coordinate 32,778,134 downwards.
TTCCCATTACTTTTTACTTTTTTAAAAAAGACTTTTACTCATCCCTCCCCTGAGAGTGCTTGAGGATTCTGTGTTATTTCATTTCTAACGTGTTGCATTTCAAAAGACTTGGAGTATTAAATCTTGGCAGAAAAAGAGGGGCCTAATTAAGTAAGAGTAGGCCATGTTCTAATTTCCCATTCTTAGAATGAAGGTCTTTTTAATCGTAAGTTTTAAGTTAGGGGACTAAAACTTTTATTCTAATAATTATCAACATCACCCTCTCATACATAGGTAAAAAGAGAAACAAATCCCACTAAGGGAAGCCACCAATGATTTCAGAGGGAAGAAGATGGAAAGGAAAGTAGAATAGCAAGAGGTCATAAGCAGGAGTGATACCGCTCTGATGTTAGCTATCTTATGGCGTGTAGTGTGTTACTCTTATAGTCCTTGGTGGAGACCTAGACTATATAATTAACCAGGGCTAAACGTATTGAAATCAAGTAGGAGAAATCTTTTTCCTTTGACTTCACATCTTAGTTCCCCCTTTCATTGCCCTGACTCTCAATGTTTTTCCTTCCATTCTTCTCTTCTTACCACAGATAAGGTGCCTTTCTTCCTCTCAGGTACCTATCAACAAGGCCATGACACAGCATAACCCCAGGAGGCCCCACTTAGAAGTTCAACTGGCAATGGTGCCTGGGGTTGGGCAATACTATGGCCCTATTGCTTTCACTGAAGGACCTAAAAGCTTTAAGGCAGAAGAAAGTCACTCTCCAGTGGTGGAGCATCAGGAAACCTGGAAGGGGACAAGAGAGACATTTGAACTGGTAGCTTCCCAGTGTTCTAGTATCACTGCGCTTGTAAGGGATTGTGCACCATACAGCCCTGGCAATGAATCTTGAAGGATGGCATCACTGCTGCATTGCTCAGCATATTTTCTAGAGAACATGAAGGGAAAGGACAAGAATTTACTACTAGAGATCTTGTGGTATCTAGAAAGTGCTTGACATGCATTACAGGCATACCTCGCTTTATTGTGCTTTACTTTGTTGAGCTTTGCAGATATTGCGTTTCTTACAAATTGAAGGTTTGTGGCAACACTACATCAAGCAAGTCTATCGGTGCCATTTTTCCAACAGCATTTTCTCACTTCATGTCTTTGTATTCCATTTTGGTAATTCTTGCAATATTTCAAACTTTTAAAATCATCATTGTATTTGTTTTGGTGATCTGTGATCAGTGATCTTCACTGTTACCAGTGCAATAAGATTATGACTTGCTGAAGGCTCAGATGATGGTTAGCATTTTTTAGCAATAAAGTATTTTTAACTAAGGTATGTATACTGTTCTTTTAGACATAATGCTATTGCACACGCAATAGACTACAGTATACTGTAAACATAACTTTATATGAACTGTAAAACTAAAAAATGTGTGTGACTTGCTTTATTGTGGTGATCTGGAACCAGACTTGCAATATCTCCCAGGTATGCCTGTATATTCTTTCAGATTCTTGACATCATTATGGGGCTGGAAAAATCAGACATTATTGTGTCAACTATGTCAAATTGGAAACTAAATCTGAGAGACCTAGCTACATTCTTAATATTCACAAGTAAACAGTTGAGCTTCACTAGAAGTCAAGTGTCTTGCCCCTTAATCCATCTTGTTCTAAGCCTTTTCTTCCTGGTATTAACTCTATATGTTCCTTTTATAGTAGAGAGTCCCATTTTGGAGCAGTTCACTAACGGCTATGAAATAGAAGCCAAAACAAACATATATAGCTTTTTGGTCTTTTAGCCCCAGCTCTCTAGAAAACAGAGCCTGAGGCAAACACTTAGATATTAATACTTTATTAGGGGTGTATCCTAGGAAGTAAAAGAAAGAAGGAAATGAGGCAGGGAAGGAAGAAAAGTTTAGTGCAAACTGTGATACCCCATCAGATCTCACTTCAGGAATGATGGGATTATTCCCCCAGCTCCTGGAACTGGTGCTGGGGGACAATCCTTAGCTGTCAGGCCTCTTCAGGAATTGCCTTGGCTGAAGAGAGATGCGGTATCCTCTTTCCAGAGCAGATCATAATCAATGCAGCAGCATCAAGGCCTGGCCCTCTTGCTTCAATTCGAGGCAACTTTGAAGGGCCATTTTAGTTCCATGATCCCTCATGGAGTCAAATGAGGTCTTCGTAGTGGCTCATTACAGCCCAGCTTTCCCCTTGGCCCACCTGTTTCCACCCCTTCCCAAGATCACTTCCTAATAAACTTTCTGCATGTTTATCTCTGTCTTAGTCTACTTCCCAGGGAACCCATCTTACAAAAATACACGTTTACATCTTGTACTAGGGCTATGTTAACTCTCCTAATATAGTCCAAAGAGCTCTGGATCATCTGAACATCCTGCAGAACATTATACTGGTTCATTATATTGAGGACATCATGCCAACTGGACCATAAGAATGAGAAGTGGTAAATATTTTGGATGCTTTTGTAAGACACATGTGCCCTAGAGGGTGGGAGATAACCCCTACAAGACTCAAGGATCTATCACATCGATGTCCTTTTGGGGGTCCAGTGACCTAAGACATCCCATCCAAATAAAGAAGAAATTATTGTCTTTCACCCCCTACTACAAGAAAAGAATCACTGTGTCTGACAGACCTCCTCAGATTCTGAGGCAGCATATTGCACACCTGCGAATACTGCTCTGACTTGTATACCAGGTGACATGAGAGGCTCCGAGAGGGGCCCAGAATAAGAAAGGGCTCTTCAGCTGGTACAGGCAAGTGGCCTGCTATTTTGGCCACACAAATTAATTAAGCCTACGGTATTAAAGGCATCAATGGTGGGAAAGATGCCATAGGGAATCCATGGTAAGTCCCAATGAGAATGATAATGAAGACCCCTAAGGCCATGCCATGTGCAGAGAAGAATTATACACTTATCAAAAAAGAGTTTCTGTCATACTGCTAGGTAGAGATGGAATACCTGATCATGGGATATTAAGTGACCAGAATTGCCATCAAGTGCTGGGCTTGGTCAAACCTACTAAGCCATAGGTTCAGGAGGGTCCAGCTGTAATCCATCATAAGGTAGAAGTGGTACATCCCAAGTTAAGCCCAAGCAACACCAGAGCATACAAGCAAGCCATGCAACAGGTGGCCCAGACCCCTCATATCATCCACCACTGTTGCTCCAGGGCCTCTCCATGAGTTATAGCTGCAGAGGGGAATCTAATGACCAGCTGATGGAGGAAAGACCTCAGGCTTGGTTCATAGATGGAATGGCTTGGTATGTAAGTCAAAAGTGGATGGTGGCTGTTTTACAGCCTGACTTGAGTGTGGTCGGTGGGTAGCACATGGTTAATCGACTTTATGAACAAAGAGAACTTGTCCAAGGTTATAATATATCCATATTCATGGGCAGTGGGAAATGTCTTGGCCAGCTGATAAGGGGTCCTGAAGGAGAAAGATTGTAAGGAGACAAGGAGGCATGTGGTTGAGTATATGGGAGTGGGCACAATGTATGAAGATTCTTGTATCACGTGCAATATCCACTGGAGAGCACCTATCACAGAAGAGGCACTAAACAACCATGTAGAGAAAACAATTCAGACAGTTGACATCAATCACCTTCTGTCATTGGCCACTTAGTCCTGGCATAAGGAGCACATGAGTGGAGTAGCCCTGGTAGCAGGGCCCAACAATACGAGCCCAACAGCAACTGCTTCCGCTTACCTTGACTGATCTACTATTACCATTGCCAAATGTCCAGCCTGCCATCAACAGAGACCAACTCCCTGACACAGCATCATCACTGAACAAGCTAGTTGTTGGCAAATTGACTACATTAGTCTCCTTCAGTCTGGATGGTTCAGCAATTCATTCAACAGGAATAGACACATATTCCTGGCATGGAATACCTGCCCACAGGACCTACCCCAGGTCTTACAGAGTGGATTTGATCCACTAGCATGTAATCCCACACAATATTGCATCAGACCAAGAAACCTACTTTATACCAAAAGAGGCACAAGAATGGGCGCATGCCCATATCATGTACTTCACCACTCAGAAGGTGCTGGCTTGAGAGAGACATGGATCGTCCTGACAAAGGCCCAGTGGAAGCACCAGTTCAGAAGTGATATCTTGCCACAATGGAAAACCTTCCTCCAGGATACAGCATGCACTCTAAATTAAGAATTGTTTATGATGTTGTGTCCCCAGTAGGTAGAATACATGGATCCAGGACCCAAGGAGTGGAAGCAGGAGTTGCCTGTTTACCATTCACTCCCAAGGACCCGGTGGAGGAATTTTGTATTTCCCATCCTCACAACTCTAAACTCTGTGTGTCTAGAGGTTTTAGTTCCAAAAAAGAAATATTTCCACCAGAGGACACACCAACAGTCATGCTGAACCCTAAGTGATGACTGCTGCCTGGGCACTTTGGAGTCACCATCCTGTTAGGATTATGAAACTGAGGTTGGGCTAATGCTACACAAGGAGGACAGGAAGAAATACGTTTAACTTCCAAGTGATCCACTTGAATGTCTCTTTGAGCAGTAACCAGAGTCTGCAAAAGGCAAGGTGCTCAAGAGGCTCTGATGACTCAGGGTTAAGGGACTGAGCTATGCCACTGAGTTAGCCACTGAGAACAGCAGAGGTGCTAGCGGAGGGTGAGAGGAACCTAGGATGGACGATAGAGGAGGGAGATGATGAGTATACGTTGAGGCCCTGAGACCAGCTGCAGCAGTGGTGGCTACAGTTAACCCCATTAACCTTCTTCTTATAAGTTTCTCCCAGAAAAAGAGGCCCCCAGAGTCCTAAAGGAGCTGTTCCTAGTACTTACACAAATAATAGGATCTGAACAGTAAGGGGTGCATTGAAATAGATGCCGTGATGCATCCCCAGATCCTCCTTCAGGAATGGTGGACTCATTCCCTTAGCTGCTGGGAGTGCACTCTCAACTGTCCACCTCTTCAGCATTTGCCTCTCTCAAGGTCACACTGTTTTCCCAGGACAGCCCACATCCAATGATTGCTTGATGTACGAGTAAAAGCGACCACTCCCCTTGTACCAATCTGGGACAATTCTGGAGGGTCATCAAAGCTTCAAAACTATCTGTAGGTGTGGCTGATGTCTTCCTTGAGACTATATCAAAACTCAATTTCTTTCTCTGCTCAAACTGCTTCTTCCTTCCCTTCTACAGACATTGATCACAAGAGTATTACCAAATGTAGATCACCAAACTTTGCCTTAGAGTCTGCTTCTCAGGCAATCCAATCAGTGACAGAGAGCAAATACAAGGGTGTGCATTACCAAGGTGACCACATCAGTCCTCAAATATGTCTGGTTGCTCAGATTTCACAGGTCATTTCCAGAGAGACTGTATGAAGGGACTACCTCCCAAAACTGTCCATGGGGATAAGGTGAGGAAGACAGAGCACTTTATCTCCTGGCTCCATCCTCTCTCCCACTGGCCAAAGTCTGCCCCATTGGGCGACAACATCTCCATACTTCTAAGTTGAGTCCCTCAGCCACTCCAGGTGACCACTGGGGGAGCCAGATCCTTCTCTTGTTCAATCCAGCCCGTGCTTAGGTACAGAGTTCTCCTTGTCAGTCAGGAGTTCACAGGGGGCTCCCAATTCTGTAGTGGTGGTAGCAACAGCAGCCAGAATATCTGACCACAGGCATGCCGTGAGCCATCAATAGTACCGCTCCAGTCAGAAGGGAGAGCAAGTGACTGAGTAGATAGGGCTGAACAGAGGTGCAATGGAACATAAACAATGATCAGTCCCATTGGTGGGGATGTATATACACATATATCTTTTTTTTTTTCGGATGGACCTAGTTATATATTTATCTTATTACAAAGTATTTACTTCTCTTATCTGATTGTAGGGGAGGAAGGAAAAAGAGTGAGAGTGGCAAAAATAATAATAGTACATTAATAATAATAAATTGTGGGATTGCATAGTGCTCTACAGCTAACAAAAATGGAAAAAATATGCTTTCATAGAGGAGAAACTGTGAGACATTTTCTTTCTAGTCACCCACAGCATTTCAACTTATTCTCTTTTAGCAAAGGGGACAATTTGATGGCTGGGATACAGTGGATTCTGCTAGGCCAGAGGAAGGCTAGGAAGAAGCCACAGAAGCCCAGATATTGAAGGACATTGGAGGTGAAATCTAATCCAACCACCTCACTTTATAAATTAGGAAGCAGATCGAGAGAGGGAAAATGAGCTCTGTGTCAGCTTTTGATTTAGGAGGAAATGATTAACAAAGAAGTGACTGTATTCATGTTAAAATTAAGTGATGTCCTCATTAAAACTTTGTCTCTTAGGAAAGGAAAGGCTTGGGTGGAGACTTACCTTTACTGAATTCCTATTATGGTCTATGGATTTCACACTTATTATTTCCTCTAATTAACTGATTAATCTTCACAAAATCCTAGGAGGTAGATATCATTACAACTATAATTAAGAAGTTTAGTACCCTGGACAAGGCCAGAATAATAATTAGTAGCTCCTGGAATCAAACCCTGATTTCTGACCCTAAATATCATGTTCGTACAACAGCATCACACTGACTCCAGAAGTGAAGCAGTTAAAGATTACCCAAGCGAAGAAAAAGGAAATCATATTTTCATGTTAATAGGCTGTTTCCACTTCCTTTTCATTTTAAGTGAGCTTAAAACATCAAAGATGATAGAACGATGTCTTGTCCCAAGTTCATAAAAGCTTAACTTTCTGTTTGAATCAATAAAACGTTGACATAAAAGGGAGTAGAAACATTCAGGAAAGACACATTTCCCAATGTCCTCACTGCCTGGGTCAGAGGCACCAAAGTCTTCCCACCCCAGGATCTCCTGGTGTAAAATGAGGGCATTTGGCTCCTGGGTATTCAAGGTTCCTTCCAGCTCTAAAACAAAACAAAACAGACAAAACAAACAAAAAACCAACCACTACAGGTCTGCACAGTTCTTTTCTTTTCTTTTCTTTTTAATGCCAAGCTATAAAACTTCCAAAAACAGCAACACCAATGGGGAGGGCGCAGTCTCACTGAAACACTGACCCAGGGCAAACACAAGCAGTGCAGATGCTTCAGGAGATGGAAGCAGGTCACAGTGAGCATCCCGAGCTCTTTGCCTGTGGTGGTTGAGATTAATTGGCTTATGCTGGCCAGTTGCACCATCTATGGGGAGCCTGGATACTGTCATTGTAGCATAGTCATAATTCAGGTATTACTTGGAGAAAGAAGTGATCCCTTAGGCCCAACTATCTGATCACTCACAGGGAATACTTAATTTTTCTCCTAACTAAGGCATTGGCTTTTTCCCTTTCCCCATTTCCCTCCTCCCTTTCCCCCCGTCTCATGCTTGCTATATACCAGGCACAGTGCTAAGGACTATATATATTTTATAATTTAATCCTCATAACAACCCTGAGAAAGGTATATTTGCTATCCTCATTTTATAGATGAACAAACCGATATGCAAAAAAGTTAAATAAATATCTTGGGTCACACAGTAAGTACATTTTGGGTCCAGGGCTTGAACTCAAGCAGCCTGGCTCAGGAGTACATACCCATAGCCACAATGCTGTTCAGTTACCAGTTAAAGCCATAAACTGCACATGCTCCTTACTTCCCAGTCTTGGTTAACCGTGTGCTTATTTGTTTACAAAGATCACTAAAAATGATTGGCTCAACCCAAAGCACCTCAATCAGCTTTTCACTCATTTACGAGTCTGAAAGACATTTGCAGTGAAGTTGCTGGTTCCTAACAGCGCTACTTTACTTTGGACTGCTGGGGGTTACTCTGTGTGCCTATTTTATTGACTCATTTATTCTTCATCTGCAGCTTCAAGCTCGTCTGCAGCCTTCCATCACTCCATGTTCCAGCCATACCTGAAGTCCTGCAGCACTTTACCGTGCTTCGCCTGTGCTCTTCCTACTGCCCTTCCTTCCCTTCCATACCTGGGGAATATATTTCATCCTTCTAGCCCTACCATTCTAGCCCTTAAGTAGGAACATTCTAATAAGTTACCGATGTGTCCTTTGCCATCTTTAGATTGAACTGTCCCTGAAGGATATAACAATGTTTTATTCTTCTATGTGTCATTTCCTATAAGACTTAATACAATAAAGACACTCATTTATCTTATAAATATTTTACCAAGGAAAGCTGAAATGTGAGGAAAACCCTTTTAAGTGTATCTCGTATTTAAAACGTTCATAATTCTTCTTAGGGGAGAGTTGTCCTAATCTGACAACTCTTAATCCTCTTAATTTTTCTCTAAGGCCTTCAACCAGCAAGGCAAGAAATACATACAAAGGTAATACAATAAAAAATTTCATGATAAAAATAAACTTATGTTATTGTGCATAGCCCAATGTGATTTGTCACAAAGTGTCAAGTACCTAATTGTCATTCACCTCTGATAGTACAATGTCTAGCTGGAAGAAATGTATATACCCTGCTGTAAGAATTTTGGAATTTAAGGGTGCTCACAGTACCAGATGGCTTAAGTTTATCTAGGATCTACAGGAGGGTCACAGAGAGATGACCCAAAACTTATCCCGTGAAAAGGATCCACTTGACCTTATGCTGTTCTTGAGAGCAAAGCTTGGCCAATGGGAGATCCCTCTGCTGCAGGTAGGACTGGACTGAGGCAGGTCTGGCCAGGTATTCGCACTGCCTTCTAAACCAGGAGTGGAGACCTGAGTATAATATGCTACAGCCGTGTCTGTCTGACACTTTGTTGTGCCCAGAGAAGTAATGAGGAGCCAGTGGAATCTAGCGGGGACAGAATGTGCTCCTTGGTGTTCCTCCTCCTCAAGAGAGGAAAACCAACATGGGAAACAGGCTGAAGAGCACACATAAATAATGCAAACAACTGAATCTGTAGCCTAGTGAAAAAGGCAGATTGATATCAACATTTAATTTTGTTTTATTTGATTTATTACAAGCCAGTAAGAACTAACATGTGATTCATGGCTAAACAATAATAATAATAATAATAAAGTAGACAAAAAATACCATTATTAAACTATTGGTTGACTTTTAGACTTCCACTAAAGCCCATCCAGAATACACTGAGGGCTTATTTTAGGATAAGAAGTGACTATTCTATGACAGGAGGTTCAAAGACCAATTTTTCTCAAACTGAAGAATGTGTAAACTCTACTCACTGCTCTGCTTCCCTGAAGGTAATACAAGTTCACAATTCTTTATCCACAATTTTTGAAATCAAAAGTTTTTCATATTGGTGGCAATATCTGATCTGAACTCTTTTGGGAGCAAAATCAGATCTGAATGGATACAAAGCTGTTTATAGTCTTAAATTATTCCACTCAGTGTGAATTATCTATATATTTCTTAGCAGAAATATGAATATGTTTAATTTGGGGGTGCCACTCTAGATTTGGAAGAAGGTGTTGAAACTGAGTCTTCCTAAAACCGAGTTCCTCTGCCAACTTTATGATTAACCTCTTTATCCAAAACTTCATTCCTTTTCTTGTTATGTCCTTGTTCCCCTCAAGATTGAGGCGTATCAAAGGAAAGGGGGGATTGAAACTGAGCAGGGCCCTGTGGGGCCCTCCCGAATATAAAAGCCCCTTCATTTCCCCCCATTTCTTGTTTGTAGAAAAAGACTTTAGTCTTTTAGGCTTTCCCTGAGTTCCAAATAGCAGACTCAAGCAATTACTAATAAGGGAAGTGAGGGAATGCAAAGCAGTTAAGCAAGAAAAATAATGTTAGTCTAAACAACAGTTCAGCGATGAAACAGAGTCCTAGTTCCTCCTCAAGGAATATATGTAACAATCTGATGCATATCTTTGAGTTGTTCTGCAGGAACTAAGACCCCCCATTCAGATGGAGGATCCTGACCACATGCTGACCACAAGCATACAGACTCTAGACCAGGTGGAACCAGAAGGTTGATGGTTAAGATTACTGAAACATCACTCTGTTACCTCAACACCAACCAATCAGAAGAAAGTCCATGAGCTGCAACACTCAATGCAAATGTTGCCTTTAAAAACCTTCCCTTGAAAGCCATAGGGGAGTTTGGATATTTTGAGCATGAGTTGCCCTTTCTCCTTGCTTGATGCCCTGAAAATAAATGCTGTACTTTCCTTCACCACAACCTGGTGTCAGTAGGTTAGCTTTGCTGTATGGTGGGCAAGCAGACCCAAGTTTGGTAACAGTGTCTGCTATCTGCCCATTTTACCTTTCTAATATTGACAAAACTCCACATTTCAAAACACATCTGGTCCCAAGGGCTTCACATATTAGACGGTGGACTCGTATATAGTTAACAGTCCCTCCCTGGATGCCAGTCTTCTTGTCATCCCACAGAAACCAAAATGCATTTTGAGTGGCATCCAACCATCAGCTTAATGATTTATCTTCTACTGTCTGCACATGAAAAAATGTGTTACATTTCTTATTGGATTCCAAAATAGACTAGAGAGGTTACCATTGTGCTTTTTTATTCACATGGATAAAGATTTTATTTTCCATTTTTTAATTACTAAAACCATCCTGGTTTATAAAAAAATTATCCTCTTTTATACCTGGGATGGTGCCCATTCTATCCAAAGAAGGTTAAAGGAGAGTCGTGTTTATTTTGCTTTTTCACTCCAACCATTGAATTCTAGGGATAGAGCATGTGGTATAAAAGTTAGGTTCTCAGGGATACACAGTTCTAAACTCTGGTCAGGCATATTCTCTTTGATAGATAATCAATACAAGACAAAGGCAGATCGTTTTTTTTCCTAGAAGTTATACTAGGAATCACAGTTGTGTTTTTATTTTTTCCTTCTTCTTCCTGATCAGTTAATTAGTCCAATGCTCTATACAAAGCAGGTAAGTTGTGAGATGTCAGTTATAAATCACAAGTTGGTTAAGTTGCTTTAAGTAGAAGTGAGGATGGGAGAGCAGGAAACCACTAGGAACAAAGCAAGGTTAAAAGTAAAAGGTTAGTAATACTTCCCTGACATGCAAACAAGTTCCAGAAAGGGTCAATTTCCCTTCTGTTAAGAGTAAAATGATGCAAGACAATTGCTCCCTCTCCTCAGTAATGTCCTGGGAATTTCCACTTAAACCTATTTTGATATATTTTTCCTCTTTCACAGAACAACTCCCCTCTCCCCAGGCCTGGCTCTGCTTTCCTATATGGTTCAGCACCAGGTCCACACGTCCTCACATCCAGGAATCTCCCCAACCCTGTCCCATGTGGGCTATGCTGCCATAGCATTCTTTATGTACCTAGCACCACTGACCACAGATCATGGTAATAATTTACAGTGCAGAACTTTCATGCAGAATTATTTACTGTTTCCTATTTATGTAAACAAACCATTAAAACTAATTTTTGTATTTGGAAATGATTGTTTTTAATGTTTTTATTTATTTATTTATTTATGGCTGCATTGGGTCTTCATTGCTGCACACGGGCTTTCTCTAGTTGCGGCGAGCGGGGGCTACTCTTTGTTGCGGTGTGCGGGCTTCTCATTGTGGTGGCTTCTCTTGTTGCGGAGCACAGGCTCCAGGCACGTGGGCTTCAGTAGTTGTGGCACGCGGGCTCTAGAGCACAGGCTTGGTAGTTGTGGCGCATGGGCTTAGTTGCTCTGTGGCATGTGGGATCTTCTCGGACCAGGGCTTGAACCCGTGTCCCCTGCATTGGCAGGCAGATTCTTAACCACTGCTCCACAAGGGAAGCCCTGGAAATGATTTTTAATAGCATTTTGGTGATTAATCCATATATATTCTGATTAAGTAACTTCTATTTAATGCTAGGAGACAGCTCATTTAATAAATATTGAAAACAACACCATCCTGTGCACTTGGAAAATCCAGAAGATAACTGAAATGACATATTCTGTGTGTGTACCTCAACTAATATCTTACTTTCCATAGATCAACTGTTTCTTTCACTTGGAAAGAGATTACTATTTTCTAAAGGAAAAAATAAAGGCATTTTTAGAAATCACTGTACAAAAAATTCTTCCTCAAATCAAGTATTCACAAATTACATGAGTGTAATGTGAGCTACTCCCTTGTTTTGTAAAAAAGCCTCAAGTTAATAAGTATTTCTAGCCTTCTGCAAAACAAGACAAGGAATTCTAGTGTCCTACAAAACTACCTCCTCGCAACTGGCGTGAGGGTAACCTAGAATTGCAGTTAAGGCCCATTTTCATCCTTCATAAATTATTGTCAGTATATTTTTTCCTGGTTAATATTTATTTGATTTTACATCTTTAAATAATTTCTTTGTCCACTGTTGCTCTTTGCATCTTTTTTTGAATTCATTTTGTTGTTGTTGTTATTTTTGCTACTAATTCTTCCAGTGAGAGGTCTTAGTCTTTATGTGCCTGAAAATGTATTTATTTTGCACTTGGTCTTGAATAAGAATTAGTCTCCCTTAGCACTTTGAATATATTATTTCGTTATCTTTGGACGTTTATTTATTTCTGCTAATAAGAAGCCTGTGTTCAATCTAGTGTCATTGCATTATAGGTAGTCTATAATTTCTCTCTAGTAGCTTTTCATATTTAAATTTCATATTTTCATTTTAATTAATTAATTAATTAATTTATTTATTTATGGCTGTGTTGGGTCTTCGTTTCTGTGCGAGGGCTTTCTCCAGTTGCGGAGAGCGGGGGCCACTCTTCATCGCGGTGCGTGGGTCTCTCAGTGTCGCGGCCTCTCCCATTGCGGAGCACAGGCTCCAGATGCGCAGGCTCAGTAGTTGTAGCTCATGGGCCTAACCACTCCGCGTCATGTGGGATCTTCCCAGACCGGGGCACGAACACGTGTCCCCTGCATTGGCAGGCGGATTCTTAACCACTGCGCCACCAGGGAAGCCCCATATTTTCATTTTATATTTACTTGATAGTTTGAAATTTCACCGCAATATGTCTAGTAGTGTATTTTTGAAAAAATTTATTTACCTTGTTCAACATTTGATAAGATTTCTTTCAATCTGAGGATTCATGCCTTTCCTTAATTCTTGAAAAACTTTCAGATATCATTTTTGCAGATATTTTTTCATTCCATTATCTCTTCTCTTGTATTCTTACCTGTATCTTGGAACTTCTCAATCTATCCTCCATTTTCTTTAATGTCTCATATTTTCCATCTCCTTCTCTTCCTATGTTGTATTCTGAGAGATTCCTTCTGTCCTATCTTTTAAGGCCTACTTTTATTTTCCTATGTCTAGTTTACTTTTTATTTTATCTAAGATCCTGTTTTACTTTCAGTAACCATTTTTTTTCTATTCCTATTATTTATAGTTGGTCTTTTTTCATATATTCATGCTCTTGTTTTATAACTTTATATTCTTGTTTCCAGGATGCTACTCACTTCTATATCTCTCTGAGAAATTTGAACATACTTATTTTAAATGCAGAATGGTATCTTACATTTTATCATTTGTGAGTCCTTCCAGTGTATGAATCTTTTGACTATTTGAAACGGCAGGGATTTCCTTGTGTGCTATATAATTTTCAACTGTGAGTTTATCTTCCAAGGGACCTTATTTTTATCAACACCTCTCCCTCTTCAGTGGTTTCATGGTTGCCGCATTCAGCTCTCTGGGTTGTTTGGCTCAATTAGGCTATTGGTTAGGGTGAGTTCTTAATCTTTTTGGTTGTTGTTGCCATTTTTGTTAAAATGACCTCATTGAAAACTTAATGATATCCTTGTTTCCTTTCCCCTCAAAATGCATATACAGGTATGCACATACTATTTTATTTATAACTTCAGGAAGTTTATAGGCTTCTCAAAGTCCAGTCATTCATCCTGTAGGGGTACTTAGGTTCCTAATTAAAAACTCTGGGTTAGAGGTTTGGAGGTTCTATTTCATGTGGGTAGAAAAATTCTATATGTTTCTCCCTCTTGCAGTATAGCACCAGTTATAATTATCTTGATAATTTTTGCTTGGGTCATAGATAAGTGATATAGCCATTCTTACGGTATATAGTAGTAGCTCACTGTGGTTTTAATTTGCATTTCCTAATGACTCATGAGGTTGAACATCTTTTCATGTGCTTATTTGCATTCTGTATGCTTTTTTCTTTTTTTTGTTTTGTTTTGTTTGTCTGTTTTCTTGTGAAGTATCTGCTTGAAACTTTTGCCCATTATTTAAAATTTGGGTTGTTTTCTTATTGTTGGGATTTTAGATTCTTTATACATTCTAGATGCTACTCCATTATCAACTATATGATTTGCAAATACTTTCTCCTAATCTATGGCTTATCTTTTCATTGTCTTAATAATGTCTTTCAAAAAGCAGAATTTAAAAATATTTGACAAATTCCAATTTTTTAATATATTCTTTTGTGGATTGTGTTTTTTGTGTTATATCTACAAAATCTTTGCCTAACCCATGTTCACAAAGATTTTCTCTTATGCTTTTTTAAAAAAGCTTGGTAATTTTAAGCCTATGATTTAAGTTAGTTTTTAGATATGGCATAAGGCTAGTATGAATTTATAACTGTATTTTAAAAAATATTTTATTTCTCCTTTTTCTTTGGAGTGGAGGGGCCTGGTTATGAGCTTGTTTACTCCAGCAGATTGACCCTTAATTGGTCCTACATTATATGGTGTTTTTATTCAATAGCTCATTTGCTTGACGTGCAAACTAATTATATGTAGGCTAATTGGTTAGTTTCCAATTAAGAGAAGGAAATGACTGTCCATGCATGAAGTACTGGTTAGTGCGGAACAGTTTATAAATCATTCTTTCTGACTCTCAACAGAGTGCTTGATTCTCATAAACAACTGCATTGGGAAAGTTATTTGCATAATGAAATCAAACCCATACATTATCAAATGCATATTTGTAATTAAGTAGCATGTATCGATAGGGTCTAAATAAATCAGTGCAAAGGTGATCAGTGAATTGAAAATACACTGTCAACTCATGAAAGCATCCCTTCAAAATATGGTATTTAGGAAAAATATTTAATGAATACACATGTTATTGATGGGAACTGACGGGTTAAGGGTTTTCTAATATTGCTTTGAACTATAATATATTTTCCCACCAAATGTCTAATATTGAAAAATGCAGAAATTCATTTACACTTTCCTTAAGAGAAAATAAAGAATAAGTCTCTCTGTGACCCACAGAAAGAAGCTTCTTTCATAACTAACAAATATTTTTAGAAGAGAAAGAAAAAAGAAAACAAAGGACTTCAGAATAAGGCAGTTAACATCTGAAATACATATTCATGCCCAGTTTGAAAAATGTAGGTCATTTTTTGCCAATTTTGTATAAAAATTCCAAAAATCATAAAATGTAAGTCATAAGGAAAAATGCATTTTCACCTCTCTGGAAAAACTACTGCTAACAATTTAAAGTGTTTTTATAAGACGTTTTTAACAAACATTTCTCTTAGGATGGGAACTATGTTTGATGGGGAAAGTACTTCAGGTAGAATGTAAGACCTTAACAGAATATTGATACTGATGAATATTGTTATTGTAAAGCAAGTGCAAAAATGTACTTGTTACTTTGGAGAAAGAAGGGAGATGAGAGAGAAGGAGAACAAAGAACAGCTAGATTGCAAACAACTGTTTATTCCATTTCAAGAACTTCACCCCTCAGCCCTAGTCTCCTCAAATCTTTAGCAAAATGCACACACAAATCACAAAATGTATGTTATCAGATATCTTGTGAAACTGGTAAAGCAGCCAGACCTTTGTCCTGGACTAATACAGCACAAAGACATATGCAGATGAGGATCCTGAAGAAGTATGCACAGGAGCTAGAAGAAACCATGGGAGTTCTCTCACAGGACTGTGGAATTGGGGTTTGGACCAAATTTAACCAGATCTCTCGGGGTTAGGGAACCCCCCAATGGGCACATCATCTGGGTTACATATGGATTTTACTGGTGTAAAAAAGAACAGGACAGACGTATTTACTGATATAAAAACATATCCTCAAAATAGTATTAAATAGAAAAAGGCAGTTGTATATTCAGTATTCCATTTTTCCAAATGAGTCTACCTGAAGTTGAATTCCAGAGGGAGAATTTATTATGCAAACCTGATCTAAATTAGGGATGAGTTTGGATACAAGAACAGGTCCTGGCAGTGGAGCCCATGTCAAAGAGAGCAGGAAAGGGTGAGGAACGCCAGAGTTGTGGAGGAGTGAGGCAGAACAGACCCTGCAAAGAGAAATAAGAGCAGGGAAGGCTGCATAATTTGCTGGGCCCAGTAAAAATGGAAATCTGGAACCTCCTGTTGAAAAATTATTGAGAATTTCAAGATGGCCCGTGCAGAATTTCAAGATGAAATTATGCACGGGGGCCTTCTAAATTCCAGGTCCTGTGAGGCTACACAAATCACATGTCCGTGAAGCTGGCCCTAACAGGACACAATCTACAATTCCTGTGCCTCATTGTATGTTTTTCTCTTTTTCTGTTAATTGCCAACTTTTTTGGGGAAAATGTCTCTTTTCTTCCAAAGAAAATACGCAGTGAGACAGTTAAGGTTTACTTGTCCCAGATCTCCTTTCTTACCATCTATCCTTGCCCAGTTTCAGCCAGGCCGTGTGAAAGGCAGCTCCTGGGAATTTTATTCTGGGGAATCACCCTTAGCAAGTCTCTCACATTGATCAAAACCTGAACTCTCTCATACACTAGCTCAAATTACACCATTCACTTATCATTTCACATTTCCAATAAAACTGTAATCCTACCTAACTGTCCTAGGAGCAGTGTGGTAAAAAAAGAGCAAAAATTCCTGGCACACTGTAGATTCTCATTACCTTTTCATGAATCAATAAATTAATAATAATTTCATTCTAGTCTCAATTCTGAATGTTCCTGGAGAGGTCATTTACCACTGAGAGACCTCAGCTTCTCTTCTGAAAAATAATAGGCTGAGATAATTATTAAGTCTAAAAATGTCTGTGTGGTTCAATGTGCAGAAAGATAACATTTAAAAAGAGAAAGAACTGAAAGGATAGCAAGGGCTTACTTCCAAAAGGTGTTTGCTCTTCTTTGGAAAAGCAACATACAAGATGTTTGAACAAGAAAAATTCCATAAACACAATTTCTTGATTTCCAACACAGAGTCAATTAATAAATGTATTTATAACTTCCACAGTTATACATTCACAACTGCATTATCTATTTCGTCTACATTTCAAATCTGCCACTATGCTATTTCCTATGCGGGAGATAATGACTAAGGAGGCTAAGGTGTGACTTTACTTAGTTGTGAATCCAGACTATTAATTGATACGAATTGCAGTCAAAGTTTATAACTCTATGTCTCAGCCTTTGGGCAGACCAAAGTTGGTTGTTCTCATAAGCCATATCTCAGTGTGTACCTCCAAAGCATACAAACTGCTGTTATTTCCAAGAGAAAGAACAATGGAAGTAAGCAAATGACCAAGAAAGCAAATGGCATTGTAGGGGGTTCAGTATAAAGCTTAAACAAAAAGTTTCTCCTGAAATGAATCTTTATGTATCAACAGATAAGAATCAAGATGTTAATCACCATTATTCATATCAGCCGACCCATATTTTCATATTTTCTTAAAATTCATTTTTGGGCCAGACCTGAGGAGAGGAAATAGTGACCTCTTTATTTGAAGTTAAATATCTACTTTACCCACTCTTGCCTCAGAAGTGGAGATATAACTGACAAAAAATTTTCCCCAATAAAGTCTCACACATTTAAAGTAGCCTAATACGTGGAGCAACTAAGCCCGCGTGCCACAACTACTGAAGCCCACGCACCTAGAGCCCATGCTCTGCAACAAGAGAAGCCACCGCAATGAGAAGCCTGCACACCGCAGCAACAAAGACCCAATGCAGCCAAAAATATAAATAAATAAATAAAAATTAAAACAAATAATAAAGTAGCCTAATAGCAAACTTAGAATGCCAGTTCATAGGTGAGCCAGATTAAATCTAACTAACAGACTTTTCGTATCAAATATAATAGCATTTTTTGACCTTTTCTTAACCTGAATTATCAGTGAAATGGATGATTTGAAGAAGAGAATTTTTTCTGAGAAAATAAATTGTAGTGAAAAAAACATGAAAAATTCAGTTTATAAACCTGAAAAAAAAGTTTATATACTTCAGCCAGAAAGTAAAATAAATACGGAGCCAATTATGAGGTAGTAGACAGACAACTTCTTCTAAGTTTTAAAGATTTGAATTGTAGCTTTGTCACTTATTAGCTTTGAGGCTTTAGACAAGCTTTAAAACTACTCCAAGCCTTATTTTCCTCTATATAGGTGTATAATAATCTGTAGCTTACCTAAGGGCTACACATCTTGTGAAATTCATACAGTGGAGCAGTGCCATGTTTGAGTTTATGTTATACAAATAATGTTCATTCTCCCATGAAATTGAAATACATAACTATGTGCCTCTTTTATGCAATTAATACTTAGAGAAATGAATTGTGTATACTATATTTTACTGTATAATCACACTATAGATATTACCTTCATACATATATATATTTTAAATGTATAAAACCATGCATGCCATTCTTTATGGGCTAAGATTTTCATGGGTAATTTTATCCATATGTGATTTTTTACTTTATGAAATGACTTCAGGACATAATCCCCACATAAGATATAACTCCACTGCATATGGAAGTGTTTTGCAAACCATAGAGACCATACACGTATAAGATGTTGTTAATATTTTTTCATTGAGAAGGACAAGCAAAATACAAAAAAAAAAGGAAGAAAAACAAACAAAAAGCTTACATAAAGATTTTAAAGACTTTCTCATATTATTTTTCTTAACTGCTTGGTTTTATATTTAGATTACATAATACTGCAGTTTGGAGTGTGCTGTCTTTAATCCTCAAAAAACAGATTTGTGTTCAGTTAAATCTCTATGGACTTAAACAGTGGCTTATTTTTAACCAAATATTATGTATTCAATAGTTATGCAAGCTAGTTTTTAAATAATAAACTGAGTTTACATCCATTGAATAATCTTTTTTTTTTTTCACAATAGATGAATAACCTATTTGAGAATCTTCACAGTTGTTCCATGGTTGCCGGAATTTCACTGATAATTTTCAAAATAACTGGTTAGCCAACCAAAATTAACACATAAATATCTGTTCTATAAAAATATAAAGAGAACTTTAAGTTCTAATTTACCAAATGTTAGAGCTGCAGAAACTTTGAAGATGATTTCCATTCTTTCTTTTGAAGTGGAAATTGTAAAAGGTTAAGTGATTTGTGTAAAGTCAAGCCTGTGTCATGAAGAAAATGGAACTTGAGGCAGGAAAGTCGAAAGCCAGTTAAGAATAGGTCAGCAGAGCAAGGACAGCTGAAAAACAGACAGTTCATGAACTCGAGCCTTGCCAAACTCCTCAGAAACGTCACAAACACCAGAGCTCTTTTAGTGACTGTTCCTGGAAGGACTCCAGAATAAATACATAAGGCCACGAAAGAGCATAGGAGGATGTGAACTCTATACTTCGACATTTTCAACAGACTTTAGAAAAATAATGTGCAATGTACTAATAACCATCAAATTTTAATTGTATGCTAGCAAGCCATTCTCTTGGTTTTATTTCTACTTTTGGAGGACTGCATGATTTTCTTTGATTTTTAAATTTACCTTCCACTATGATCACATTTAACTCCCAAGTATTAAGGTACAGCCATTATCCTGAAGGGTCTCTGTGGCACTATGACCTACAGGAACATGTACAAATTTCAAGTGAGATAGTTCTGCGTGTGAATAGTGCCTCAAGCACTTACTAATCAGATGATACCCTGATTCAAGACACCCATTCTCGGGCCTCTATTTCCTCTCCTGTAAAATGAAGATAATACTGCACAGTAGATGTAAGGATTAAATAAAGCATATAAAGTGCTTAGTATGAAGTAGGCACTCAATAAATAGTAACTCTTTAGCTTCAACACACCAAAAATTTCTCATTTTCTTCAAAGAGAAGAAATATCAACTTCAGAAAGAAGAGGAATGACTCTTCCATAGAAAAAAATCCTGTTCAAATAGAGTGATTTGTCTTATTTCATGATTATCTCTGCCCTTCTGCCTTTTTTTGGTAGCACCTTTCAGATCACATTGTATATTTTTTACTTTTTATTTCCAGCTTTATTGAGGTATGATTGGCAAATACAAATTAAATATGGTTAGGTTGTACAATGTGCTTTACTTTAAGGTGTACATGATGATTTAATATGCATATACATTATAAAATGATTACCACAATCAAGTTAATGAACTCATCTATCACCTCACATAGCTACCATTTAAAAAACTTTTTTTTGTTGTTGTTGTGAGAATACTTAAGATCTACTCTCAGCAAATTTCAACTCTAGAATATAGTATTATTAACTATAGTCACCATGCTATACATTAGATCCTTAGAGCTTATTCATCTTATAAGTGAAAGTTTATACCCTTCGACCAACATCTGTCTATTTTCTCCACCCCAGGCCTTGGTAGCCACCATTCTACTCTCTAGTTCTATGAGTTCAGCTTTTTAATTTATTTTTATTTATTTATTTATTTTTTTAGAGTAATTTTTAGTTTTTATTGGAGTAACATGGATATACAATGCTGTGTATGTTGCAGGTATACAGAATCATTTTCATTTATACATATACATATGTCTATGCATGTTCCGCTTCTCTTCCCATATAGGTTATTAGAGAGTGTTGATAGCCCTTCCTTGGTATACATAAATCCTAGTTGAATATGTTTTATATGAAATAGTTTTTATTTGTTAATCCCATCCTTCTAATTTATCCCTTATCCCCTTTTATCCACTTAGTAACCATATGTTTGCTTTTAAGCCCCTGAATCTGTTTATGTTTTCTAAATTATTTCAGTGGTGTATATTTTTAGATTCCAACTCTAAGTGATATCATATAATATTTGTCTTTCTGATTCTGATTTACTTTACTTAGTATGATTATCTCCAGTTTTCTCTATGTTCCTGCAAATGGCATTATTTCATTCATTTACATGGCAGTGTCATATACCATTGTGTACATGTATCACATCTTTTTTATCTGTTCATCTTTCCATGGACATTATGTATATCTCCACATCTTGGGTACTGTAAATGGTGCTGCAGTGCACGCTTGGGTGCATGTGTCATTACGAATTCCGCTATTCTCTGCATATAGTCTTAGGGGTAGCACTGCCAGATCACATGGTAGCTCTACTTTTACCTGCTAAACGCACTTCCATAATGTTCTCTGTAACGGCTGTTACCATTACATCCCACCATCACCATAAAAGGGTTTACTTTTCTCCATGCCCTCTACACCATTTTTTCATTGTTGATTTTTGATGATGGTTATTCACACCAGTGCCAGGTGATCCCTCATTGTAGTTTTGATTTGCATGTCTCTGCTAATTGCTATGTTGGGGCTCAGCTTTTTTAGATTCCACATATAAGTGAGATAATATCAATACAGTATTTGTCCTTTTGTGTCTGGCTTATTTCATCTAGCATAATACCCTCCAGGTTCATCCATGTGGTCACAATGGCAGGATTTTCTTCTTTTTATGGCTAAATAATATTCCATTGTATACATATACCACATTTTCTTTACCCATTCATCTTTTGACACACTTAGGCTGTGTCCATGTCTTGGCTATTGTGAATAATGCTGCAATGAACACAGGAGTGCAGATAGCTCTTTGAGATAGTGATCCCATTTCCTTCAGATACATACCCAGAAGTGAAATTGCTGGATCAAATGATAGAACTATTTTTAATTTTTTGAGGTGAGGAGCCTCCAGATTGTTTTTCATAATTACTGTACCAATTTACATTCTCACCAACAGTGTACACATTTCTCCTTTTCTCCACACCACCACCACCATTTATGTCTTATGATAATAGCTATCCTAACAGGTGTAAGGTGATATCTCACTGTGGTTTAGATTTACATTTCCCTGATGATTAGCAACATTGAGCACTTTTTCATCTATCTATTGGCCATTTCTTTTTTTTTTAAAATAAATTTATTTATTTATTTTTGGCTGTGTTGGGTCTTCGTTTCTGTGCGAGGGCTTTCTCTAGTTGTGGCGAGCGGGGGCCACTCTTCATCGCGGTGCGCAGGCCTCTCACTGTCACGGCCTCTCTTGTTGCGGAGCGCAGGCTCAGTAGCTGTGGCTCATGGGCCCAGTTGTTCCGCGGCATGTGGAATCTTCCCAGACCAGGGCTCGAACCTGTGTCCCCTGCATTGGCAGGCAGATTCTCAACCACTGCACCACCAGGGAAGCCCCTATTGGCCATTTGTATATCTTCTTTGGAAAGATGTCTATTCAGGTCCCTTTCCCATTTTTAAATCAGGCTATTTGTTTTTTTGCTATTGAGCTGTATGCGTTTCTTGTATATTTTAGATATTAACCCCTTATCAGATATATAGTATGTAGATGTTTTCTCCTATTTCATAGGTTGTCTTTTCATTTTGCTGATTGTTTCCTTTGCTGTACAGAAGCTTTTTAGTTTGTTGTAGTCCCACTTGTTGATTTTTGTTTCTGTTGCCTGTACTTTTGCATATCCAAAAAAATCATAGCTAAGACAATCATTATCAAGGAGATTTTTCCTTATGTTTTCTTCTAGGAGTTTTATGGTTTCAGGTCCTACACTTAAGGTTTAATTCATTTTGAGTTGATTTTTGTGTATAATGTAAGATAAGGGTTCAATTTCCTTCTTTTGCATGTAGATATCCAGTTTTTCCAACACTGTTTATTGAAGAAACTATCTTTTCTCCATTGTGTACTCTTGGTGCTCTTGTCAAAGATTAGTTAACTACATATGCATGGGTTTATTTCTGGGCACACTGTATACTTTTTTCTATGAGAAAACTCTGTCTCTCAGTTTATTGACATGAGTGTTCAGTGAGGTCATGAACAAGGTCCAAAGAAACCATGTTATTGTTATTCTGGAAAAATCATTGTACTGGTTTATTTCACTTACCATTTCTTCCTGTTAAAAAGAGTAAGGCAGACTTTTTAAAAGGGAAAAAAATTGTAATCCCTAGATATTTGATATGCAGTCTGAGTCACCATCCTTTGGGGGTCTTTGTTTTATCAAGTCCTGCTCTCATCCAGAGGCTTAGTGGCTAAATAATCTCCTTTGTTTTACCATCATTGTCATAATCTGACTTGGTCATTTAGTTTTCCAACACAACCCTAAGAAATGATAAATGCAGGTGGCCAGTAACATTAACCTTCTATGTTAATTCCCAAACAAGATCCAGTAGGGAGCAAGAAGTCATTAAAGCATCCAGGTCTATTAGGATAGCGACCCAAGCCAGTGTGCAAGAAGTGACACTTGTTTATTAGGACATGTCTAGGGGAGCTGAAGACTGACTTCACAAAACAGAGACCAGCCAAGAGGACAGAATGTTTTTGCTGCTTGGAAGAAATAGAGATAATCTGAAACTTGGTGTTGTCATACCAATTTATCTTAATTTCGGCATTACTCAATTTATCTGTATAAGAAGTAATGAGTTTTTCAGTAGTGATGGGAAATAAGCATGAGTCAGATGGAAACAACTTTCTTCAAAGGCTTCCCTGATCATACTAGCTGGAAATGAACTTTTTTCCTTTCCTTTCTCTCTTGCATTAGTTTTTCTCATACTTTCTTAAATAGGAGGGATTTGTGTTTATGTCTTATTCTTCCTACTGAGACACTGTTTTCTTTGAGAACAGGTGACTATGTCATGTGTATTTTTCTATCACCCACACACCTAGCATAGTTTTTATATATAGTAGATAATAAAAAATATATGAAAGAAGTACATAAATGAATAAATGAAAGGAGTGGCTTGGGTCTATTCAAAAGAGTAAGCATGGGAAGAGAGAACCAAGAGAAAAAAAGCCCAGAATTGCTTAACTTGGCCCTAAAACATGGACTCATTACAAGCCTGCAAACCATTATTACTAGTTCAGTCTCAGTTCTCCACTTTTCCTGTCAAATATTTTATTTCTTTAACTTTGCCTTGTGTATACATTTTTCACTCCTTTATCATCTTGACTTCTTGTTTTTGATCACATTATAAGTCAGCTCTTTAACGTTTAACATTTCAGTGAAATTGAGCGATTGTTACTTTCTTTAAATTAGATCATAAGTTTATTAGAGTCAGTGAGTTTTTTTTTTCTGAATTCCTTATAGACATCTGGCTCCCTGTCAACCCTCAGTCATCATTAACATTGACAATGCTAATTGCATTTCCTTGTGGAGTCCTGGTCGACCATACACGATACAATTAATGGAAAGCAAAATGAAAGCAAATTGTGGACAGGCTAATTCTTTTTCATAATGAGTATTATACATTGATAGATGATTTTTGTTAATGAGGAGCTCAAATTACTTTATACATTTGATCTTCCCCTCCTCATAAGCAGCTGGTAAGGATTAGTTTCCCTATCTTTGGAGAATTTGAGGCTCAGGATTACACAGGGAAAGAGTCGGGACAGGGCCAAGCTTGCAAACCCCTAAATTAATGTAATCCATCTCCCGAGTGATTTGCCTTCCTACAGAAACCTATTAAGTGCCTCTGGTATAAAGACAGACACTCATCAACCACATGACAAATGTGATAACAAGCTTGCAGTGTAGTTATGGGAAAACAGAGGGACTAAACGAACGCACAGCTCTGTTCTCTGGCTGTAAGGTCGACTCATACACTCTTTAGAAAGACACAGAGGCTTCGTCTCATTTTCCCTTCCCCCTCATTTTGCCAGGACGGTACAGCTTACAAAGAAGACTGAAGGGGGTTTAACTGGCTTCAAGTGCCACTTAAGACTTATATTTGTCAGGTGCTACAAAGACCATTAACTCCTTTATCATAATTTTCTGCTCAAAATTATAGAATACAGAGAATGATGTGTATTGTTAAGGGCATAACAGGGAATTAGGGAGATACTGTCATTTTAAAAATGGTGTTACATCTCTTTTGTTCTAGGGACAGTAATCTGAACGATGCCATGAGGGAGTTATAAACAAGATGAAAAATAGCCCAACAATGGACTTTCAAAACAGAATATTGTTTCCCATAAATACTCCAGAAGTATCTGAAACAGAATTATCTAAGTGGAGAAGAGCCTTCACAGTTTTCATTTGGTTGTTGGGTTTTAATTTTTTGTTTGTTTTAAAATCAAGACCCTTTTCAACAGAAATTGCAAACCATACTGTTTCTAGTTGAAGAAGAATGTCCAACGTTTTATCTGTTCTGTATTTGTATTTATAAGAATGATTGATTCTGCAAGAGGTGATCTAATAACTCTTGTTTTGCTAGGAAACAATTTAATCTTAAACCATGTTTATCTAGCCTCCCTCTGGACAGACATGCTTCGTTACCCTTCTCAGTCTTTGTGGACCCTATGAAGATCCTGGAAGACAATTTATAGTGCCCTAAAGCCACCACTACCAGATGAAAGAATTGGTTTTTGAATTTTATTTTTATTTTTGGAAAGCTGACTACAGTGCGATCTTTATTGATTTCTGAAGTAATATTACATTGGGCCATTTTCTCCTTAAGTCAATAAATGAAAAATGAAGTAACCCTCAACCAGTTTTGTATTCCTGTAATAACAGGATGTCTCTGTCTTCCCCTGGCATTGCAAAGGCAGTTTGCTAAGAAGGCTAGCTCCCCAAGTTCTGCTGTCAGAAGAAGAGGCTATACGAGCACAGAAACAAAGCTGTTCTGTCAGCCAAAATACCAGCTAAGCTGTGTTTGCTATGGCATAAATAAATGTTCCCTTCAGATCCAGTCAATGTGAGAAAAACAAGGAAATTACAAAGGGTGGTTTTAATGTTAAGAAGACAGGAGATTAGGAGGCATGATGAAAGTTTCAATTGTTTTACAAACATTTCCAGTAAACCACTCTAAACAGCTGGGCCTACATAATCACCAACAGGATGTTTCAGAGGAGAGTGTCTTAGACTTGGAATAAGAGAAGCAGGCTACATGGTTCTCCAAGAATGCATTTAGAGAAACTGCCAGAATAATGCAGACTCTAGTGAAGCACGTAAGATTTCTTCCTTCTTTCCCAGTAGATATATTTATGCAAACAAGATACTATTCTGAAAATAAGCCATTTCTTTTTAAAATGACATTTTGGCTAAACACAGAGCCATAAGTAAGTCTTCAATACAAAGAGTGACATAATCCTTCTATGACTCTAGAAGCAATACCTATAGAAGAAGAAAACTCATAAATCCTGTAAGTTTTTAACCTTGCTCTAAAAACTATAGTTGTATTAACATACCACTGAATTAAGGGAGGCACTTCTTTTCTATCTCTTTGAATAATATAAATATTATATATAACAGCTCTATGGTTTGTCTTTTCTAGTACAGGGTTTTGATACTGGCATGAAGGCCTCAGGTTCAGCCATCTTCTCCATTTGGTCTATAAATTAAATTCATACATATGTACACAGTTATGCATCTATCTGCACATTATGTATATTTATCATTTATGTACCTGTGTATGTGCTTATATCTCTGCTTATTCCACAAAGACTTTAGGTGCTAATGGCAAATACATGCAACAAATTAGCAAAGCAAAAATTAAGAAGTAAGGCAATAAGACAGGAAAAATCTCAATTATCGTAAAAATTTAAATGGACTGGGGAAAGTGTTAGGGAGACTATATTATGCCTAAGTAGTTTACAAATTTCCACTTAGTTGCTTATCACCAAGCCATGAACTTAGTTCTGAGCTTTAGGAATGACAAAATAATAATGTAAACAGAGACAGTTAAATTGTTTTCAGTATACCTGAAGGTCAAGAAAAAGGCACCAAGGGTCCTCAGGAGGATCACAGATTCTGCTTAACAGTCAGCTCCTAAAGTATTCTCTCTGGGTCTTTGTGTTGGGGACACTGGTGGAAGATGTGGACAATGTCTTCAGGACAAGCACAGTAAGCCTTGCCCGGGAGTGTGTCCTAAGGGAAGCCAACAGCATAATCTCTCATCTTAATTCAGGGAAAATAGTTATTGACATGTTTGTGGGAAGGGAAGGTAATATAGTCCACACACATGGAGTTTTGATGGGTGGTTTGATCTCAGGATAAAACAGACTGTGTCTGTAATATGGACTAAATGAACATACCTAGCAGATAATTCTAGTGTTGAAAGCAACCTGATAGAAAGTAACTGCCATGAACTAATAGCAGTTACAGGAGCAGACCAGGCACTTTGTTTACATGCATTTTCCATTTATTTGTCCTAAGATTCTTTCAAATAATTACTATTTCTGCTTCTGTATTTTACAAACTGAGGACATAGAAGCTGAAGAGAATTTAATAGACCTACAGAAGGTGTGTGTGTTTGTGTGTAAAGTGTATATTTAAAATAGACAAAATTAAAAGTAAAAATAAAAAAACCACCATCATACTGAAATATTTGAACACAGCTCTCTCAATAAGTGATAGATCAAATTGACATAGATCAGTACAAATAAGAAAAATTTGAATGGAACAACAAAATTGCTTGGCTTACTGTAGGATTTCCCAAACCTCTCTGATCAAACCTACTGAATGAGAATTTCCAGAAGAGAGACTCAGAAAGTTGTATTTTTAAAAAGAGCCTCAGATGACTCTTATCATACAGGAAGTTTGGTAAACACTGATCTAATGAATACATAGAAAATCCTGAACCTAGTTCTTTTCAAGCTACAAGGAACATTTACCAAAATACAACAATGCTTTGGCCATATAGGAAGTTAGAGTAATTTCCAAAGAATTGATTTCACATGAAATTCCACCTCTGACCACAATTAAACTGAAATGAAAAAAGAAAAATAAATTTCACAATCACATATATACATACAGAAGAAAACAAAGATAATTTGGGAAATTAAAAAAACATTTTAATAGCTCATGTTTTAAAGAAAAAAACAAATTGGAAATTAAAAGTTACTTAGAATTGCATAATAAATAAAATATTATAACTTGAAACTTTGGAAATGTCAGTGTGTGGTATGCAGTGGGAAATTTTTAGATTGAAATTTTTTATGAGAAAAGATTAATGAACTAGGCATCTATCTTAAAAAGCTGGTAAAGAATAACAGAATAAATTCAAAGAAAGTAGAAGAAAAGAGTTAAAGTAAAAATAATGAACTAGAAAAAGACATCAAAGCTAAAAATTGGTTTTTGAAGAGATCAAAAAAATTGACAGCTCTCTGGACAGTCTGATCAAGAAAACAAGAGATAAGGTTCAAAGAAACACTTTAAAGGATGAAAACTGCAGATACTGCAGAGATTTTTAAAAATGTTCTGATTCCCCAAATTTTGAAAACTCTGAAGAAATGGTTCTTTTCATAAAATAATACAATTTATCTAAATTGGCTCAAGACAAAACAGAAATTGTGAGTACCTCTATAACTATTAAAACCATTAAATAATTAGTTTTAAAAAATCTTCACAGAAGGAAGATGCTATGTACAGAGAGTTTTAGAGATAAATTCTAGCAAACATTTGAGGGAGAGCATTCTAATCCTGGCATAGAAAAAGAGACAACAGTCCACAACTCATCTTGTGAGGCTCAATAACTTTGAGGACCAAAGCAGATAAGGATAACCTGTGAAAAGGCACTTAGGGACAGTCTTACTTATGAATATTAATCCACTGATTTTTTGAGTGACAAGTTATTTTTATAATTTTATTTTATTAGTGGTATAATTATTTTACTAGTTTCATAATAGAATTCAAGATATATTATCAATATTATTAGTGCCTAAAAGCTTGGAAGTGTTATATCTTTCTGGTGAATTGAAAGTTTGATCATTATACAGTGAACTTCTCTATCTCTAGTAATGCTTTTTGCCTTAACTTGTATTTGTGTAGTATAAATCAACTTCACCAGCTTTCATTTAATTAGCATTTTTCAGGTATATCTTTTTTTCATCCTTTCCAACTTGTCTGTGCCTTTATGTTTTAGGTATGGCTCTTATATACAGCTAGACCTGGACTATTTTCTTAAATCCAGTTTGACAATTCATGGTTCTTTGCAACTTTCAATTATTTTTATTCTCCAAATTGAACATAACTATTTTTACTTTGTTCAGTATTTGTTTAGATTTATTCTCATTTAAAGCATTTTCTTTATTAGTCCTTGCATCTGAGACCTTTTCTCTGGGAAAATATTTTTATCTTTATAAAATCCATCCTTCAGATTTTTGCTTTACTGAGATTCTACTGGTATTAAACTCTCAGTTTTTGTTCTTCTAAAAATGTGTTTCTTTAACTCTACTTTTTGAATGTTTGAGTATACAGTTCTAAATTAAGAGTTATTTTCTCTCAGCAAATTAATGCTACTAATTCCCTTGTCTTTTGCCTTCCATTTTTGCTATTGAGAAGGCAGGCCATTAGGTTAATTATTTCCTCCTTTTAGCTAGCAGGTCTTTTCTCTCTGTTGGTAAGATCTTTTATTTTCTCTTTGGATTTCACTGTGATATGTTTTGAAATGGAATTTCTTTTTATTTGTCCTGTTTTGAATTCATTAGGTTTATACAATCTAAAGATAGATGTATTTTCAATTCTGCAAAGTGCTCAATCATTATGTTTTAAAATATTTTCTCTTCCTCGTTTTTTATTCTCTCCTATTAGAGCTCCAATAGGAGATATTTTAGGCAGTTATCCTCCATGTTTCAACTTCTCCTTCATAGTTTTTATCCCTCTCTCTCTCTCCGTGCTGCATTCTAGGAAAATTTTTAGGATCTATCATCTGGTTTGTAATTTTCCATTATAGCTAAGTCATATTTACTGTAATTGTCCATCACGTTTTACAATTTCGATGACTTTGTATTTCATTTTGAAAAGTTATATTTGATTGCTTCAAATGACTGTTTTTTAAAAAAAAATAAGCTTACAGTTTCAGTTCTCTATTATGTCTTACGCATACACTTATTTTATGTGCTTTATCCAATAATTTTAATATCTGAAGTCTAAAAATGTTTAGTTCTGATGTTCTTTTTTTTGCTAATTCTTAATCATGGTGCTATTATGTTTTAGAACCTTGTTTTTTACTATGAGTTCTATTCACTGTAATATTATACATGGGAATACTTTAAGGTCTGGATTGAGGAGGCATTCTTCTGGAAAGAATTTGCTTTGCTTCTACTAAGCATATGGAGGCATTGCAAACTCTGGTACACTTTGTTTTGTTCATGGTTTCCTTTGCTGTGCAAAAGCTTATAAGTTTGATTAGGTTCATTTGTTTATTTTTGCTTTTGTTTCTATTGCCTTGGGAGACTGCCAGGTACATTTTCTTAATGTCATCTAATGGGGGAGGGTCTTTCAATTCTGGACTTGATAAATATAAGAAGATTGGTTGAGAACTATACAAATTTTTCTAAATGTTTACCTTAAATATAAACATATGTACAGACAACTGAAAAATATGCAGATAAAGCTAGAGAATAATCCCACGGTGCTATGGTATTGGTGAATTTTTACCAGGAGTGGCTGAAAAAGTCTTCAGTTGTAATGACAATTCCGTGGTGCCCACTGATTTTTTCCCTTTTAACACTGCTGATCCACACTAGTGGATATTTTAGTTTCTGAGGACTTGCAGTCTTTATGTCAGTAATGGATCCAATTATAGTCTCCATTGACTATAAGCCAAAGTTCTAGCTATTCTGTTGACTTTGTTACTTCATATATTGTGTATGTGCTGGAGGTGAACTAACTTGCAGCTGCCTCAC
This sequence comes from Balaenoptera musculus, assembly GCF_009873245.2. Lineage (NCBI taxonomy): Eukaryota > Metazoa > Chordata > Mammalia > Artiodactyla > Balaenopteridae > Balaenoptera > Balaenoptera musculus. Next base: position 32,747,440 of record NC_045793.1, on the reverse strand, counting down.
ACTCATGAATCACTTTATTTTGAAATACTGTCCATGTATTGTTATAACAAGAAGAAGTCTAATGGCTTCTTGAGTTTTGGTGGGAAAGAAACAAGACTACAATCTGATCCTGGGGCAAGGTAATAAGGAGGATGGGGGTAAGTTTTGGGTTAAAAATTCAGGGCTTTTTTCTCTATGTACACCTTTTCTGTCTTAAAAATGTGATATCTGTATTAGTTAAGATATAGGTTTAGCTGCTATGATTGGAAGATGGCTAGGTGGTGCCAGCTAGAACTCAAGGTTCTATTAATAATGGAGAAGGGGAGAATGGATATTGGAAACAACCACAGTGTCTGTGGAGGGTAGTGGCATGAATTGATGCTAGAAAGGTAGGTGGTAGACAGACCATGAAGAATCTAAAGTTAAATATTTTTAGACTTTGTCTGATAGGTAAGAGGAAACCATAAAGGTATTTAAGTAATGGAACAGAATGTTCATATCATATTAAAAAAATAAAGTATAACTACCTTTCAGAGAAGCCAGAGATAGGAACAATACCAAAACCAACTTAAAATTGTCAGAATTATATTCAAGTTAATATTTCCTACTCACATAGTCAGTTGTTCTATGATGTATATATTATTTCTGCAACAAAATAGGCCTGTTTTTAATGTAAACATATTAATCACTAAAACTTGCAGTCTGGAAAATATATATCTTTAATTTAATGAGTGGGACAAAAAGGCCTTCGGTGACATACTGGCTTCCATTATCTGTCTGTTGATGTCCCTTAAAAAGGAATAACTGACATTTACCACAGAATGAGAGCTTAAATTAAATTTAATACTCATCCTTATTCTTAATATTCCCTTGGTTTATTTCTCAAACAATAAATCTAGTTAATTGGGTTGGTATGAGAAAGAAGTAACTTCATACGTTCATTCTTCTCTGTGAAATAGGCAAATTGTTATTCATCAGCTCTTCAATTCCTTAGAAGAAAATTTTGACCTAAGTACAAAGCGTTGTTATTAAAAACTCTGAAGGAGAGTCAAAATTGTGGGTTTCTCCTAACAACAATTTTTGGCATTTTTACACAGGCTTTTACAAAAGGATTTTAAAGGACTTCACTGATGTTTTGACAAAGTGTCAATTCACTCATTTAATGACAAGGAAATTAAGATGTAGGATGGATGTATATAACATTCAACATGACTGAGTTAGCTATTTTCCTGTCTGCTTTGGTTTTGTTTTTAATAAATATTAGCCAATTAGCGACATAGCAGTCACTAGTTTTTGTCATCAATTAACTAAAATAATAAGATCAAATTGCTTGATTTCCATGAGGGCCAAACTGGCTGAGCACAATACCATTGTCTGCTGGAAAGGAAATGATCATAAGATCATGTCCTATTGTAATAACTGGCACAACTTTGTGAAGAATTCATACCCAACCAATTTTATTTCTTGCTACAACTGAGTGATGAGCCATTGAGCCTGCAAATAATTTAATTCCATTCCTGTGACATTCAAATCAATCAGCTAGAAGACACACTCCAGCCAACTGTTCCTCAAACTGTGAGGCTGCGAGCACTCAGCATTCTTCTCTTATTTAACATCTGATTTCTTTTACACTAATTTCTTTCCACTCTATTTCCATGTTAGCACATTACTCTTTATGCTTTGTTTTTAGGCATCAAGCTCTTGCCCTTTCCCAAATGGAATTTAGTTTTTGAAAGAAAAAAAAAGCATACTTTAGGTTGAGAACCTGAATATTAGGAAATAAGGATACATTTCACTTGTTTACAAAATGAAAATCTAAACAGTTTGGTTTTTGTTGTTCAGTGACATGACGCATTGTACCGAGAATATTAGAAGAATCATTCCAGGACTGAAATATTTCTTAATATTAAATCAAAGTAGATGCAAAGCTAACTAAAGGGTTTAAACTGATGCCAACAAATTTCTTAAAAAGATTATGAGGGGAGGCTTTATGAGGATAAAATGATTTATTTTATTCCATGAAAGGAGGGTGAGTTTGGCCCACTATAAATTCACGCATCTTATGCCAACGTCTCTGCTATTTGACAATCCTTTCAGGCCTCTCTGAGAGACTGCTTGTGCTCTCTCACCGAAAGAGATTTTCTAGATCTTATCTGGTCTCAAAATTGAATCCCACCACCTCTCTAGGTCTTGACACTTGGCATCTACTCTTGCTTTTCCAACCAAAGGAAAGCCTTCTACTCCTGCTTCTTCTGACTCTGTCTTCCCCTCTACGCTCATGAAGGTTCATGTGATCCCAGCTCAGCCCTACCTGAGGCTCTGGAATAGATCCCAAATCAAGTCAGAGGCTGTAGCTCAAGCAACAGTGCACCAAGGTAAATGAATGTGCTGTTGACCCCACTCTGACTTTATGGCTAGTTTGACTAATTGAGCTTCTGCTTTGTCCTTCTGTTCATGGTGGACACTGTCTTACTCAGCAATCACTTCTCCTCCTTACTAGCCCTGATTATTAAAGCTCTGTCTAAATCACCATCCCATTGCTAAAACCTTGTCTAGACGCCCCAATGCTGGCAAGGACATTGCCATGTGCACCTGCCCCCAGACTCTCCACTAGTGTTCTCTATATACCTGAATTCCAATCTTCTCTCCCTTGCTACATCCCTTACAGTAGCCGTGTGCTGGACTGTTACCTTCTTTTTGTCACCATCAGTTGGGTACCATGCTCTACTGTCCTGTATAGACTTCATCCCTCTCTCTGTACCTGGTTCTGACCCACAGCCCTACCATCTCCTGATCATTATGTCCAATCTCCAATCTCTTGATGAGGCCAAGTCTCACCAAGGTGATGAGCTCTGTTCTGAAACGTTATCTGCTATAAGCTTATTCTTTTCCCTTTTCATCACTATCAGAAAAAAAAAAGTGCTTTCACATCTTTCCAAGGCCAACTCTTAGAATCCTTGAAACCTGTGTCTTTAATCCTCTCTGATACCACCTCTTTCAGCTTACCCAGGGTTTTGATCTTTCAATTATTCACTCTCTCATTCTCTCTTTTTCTGTGGGATCTTTCAACTCTGCCTTCAAATATGCACTGGTTTCCCAAGCTAAAGGGAAAAAAAAAACATCTCTTGATCCTGCTACTAGCATTTGACTACTGTTCTGTTTTCTCCTTCCTTACCTAAATACACTTGTAGAACAAATGGCCTCCAGTCTATCATCGTACCAGCTATTCCCTCCTTGAAATCTTAGATTGCAGCCTGCTCCTCTTCTCTAGACACATTGGTGAAGTGTTTGGTGTCCTAATCAATAAATTTGGTGCTATACTATTATTTCTCATTATTCCTGATCTCTCTGTCTGCAATATTAATCAGCACCATTTATTGAGTAGCTATTGTGCATTAAACAATGTCTTGGTTTAATGAACATTTGCAGAATATTTTTCCCCAATAATGTCAACTTTCACCATCTTAGGAATAAATGAATACTTTTTATGTGGAATTCTTCATGAAAATGGCTCCAACAAGTGATTAAAACTTGACTTTAGCTTCTGCTCTGTTCTTTCTCCTCCCCACTGTATGCTAGTCTGGACACTGGGAACCAACTCCTGCGGCACTTAGGGAGGCTCTCCTGGTCAACATCGCATCCTCAGTTGGAAATGTGACTTTTTCTAATAATCTGTGCAGAGCAGTTAAAGGCACAATTATAAACCACGACATGATGTGAATAGACCTTTGTAGGCCCTAATTACAGAGGCCCCCTCTCTTAGGTGAAGTCTCAAGTCTCACACATGAAAGGTTTTCTTTTCTCCAGTGTAAAATGGAAATGTACTTAACCAGAAGGTTTTCTTTTGGGGACTTCATGTTTTATTGATGTTTAATGAAAACAGCATAAAAAATCTTATCAACAAAGTCACACTTATATCAAATTGTTCATGTCTCCCCAGAAATTCATTTTTCCCTTGTTTTTGAAAGCCAGATGCTTTTCCACCCCTCTCTTGATACACATGCACTCACACAAACTCAGAGAAATGAAACATTCTAAACATTCTGGATAGAAACGGCTAGAGGATGAAAGATCTACAGCTATATCTTCGACTGGAAGTAACTGCCTATACTCAAGCTAACACATGCTGAAGCTTCCTTTATGCAAAGAAGCTTTACTTTCAAGGTCATTGTGCTTTACTTATAAATGACTGCATTTCTGTTTCTTTATTTCCCTTTATGATTTTAAGGTGTGTCTCTGTGATGCCATATGAAAATAGGGGAAAAATAATCGTTGATGATTCTGTCACTAATCCTCTGAGAAACAAGAAATGAAGTAAATTAATAAACAAATTAGTCATGAATCAAGAGAGACTACACAAGAAACCTGTATGTCAGTTCAAGACCTGTTTGTTCTCAGATCAATTTCCCACCATTTCCTGCCCAGCTCTGTGTCCCAGATACGGAAACATTAGCTAGGCTTCTGTGTCTGCTGATTTACAGATGGGTTAGGGCAATGAGAGAATCCGGCAGGAGGTTGGAGGGCAAGAGGAAGGAAGAAACCAGAGCATTTCTCCACCCTCCCCACTCTGCTTGGAGTACAGGTTGGACAGATGCCACTTTGGTTTCATGGCCCCGGTTCCCACTGGACAGGCCCTCACAGTCCCAGTGTCCTCTGGATGGTGCCAGCCCTGGGATCTGCTAACACTGTGACTTCCCTTTGTCCCTTCAGTCTAGTGGTGAGAGCCTTCCTGAGGTCATTAAGCCCTGGGTTGCCTCACTGGTCCCTTTCAGTCTTATCCTCTGTGTAACCAATTCCCTGTATTTAATTTCATCTGTTCTAAATATTCAAAGTGGTTTCTGTCTTCCTGGTTCGATCACAGCAGACATTCTGGATATTCAGAAAAACCCAAATAATGCAATGATATTTTTTTGTTTCTTCTAGATATATTATTTATGGCCAGAGAAAAAAATCTAAGAGTACCACTTAAAAAATATACTAACATCATTTGTTTGTTGAATCCCTTGAATTTGAAATTAAAATCACCTCAGAACAAGTTTCATTTTTCCACCTACAGTTTAATGTTTCTCATATAGCTCTCTCTCTCTCTCAACACTATGTCTGAAGCATTGAAATTTTATGCAAGCTTTTTTAATCCTCTTTAGGAGAAACAAAAATTGATATTTCATTTTCCCAATGTTTCAGCTTATTGTCATGCTTTTGTTCTCGGCCATTTCATCTTTGGCCTAAGCTTCTCTTTCTCATTTTGCTAATATGTCCTCTTTCCAAGTCAGCATCAAAGAAAAACTGTGCTTTGGACTACATTAGGATTTGTTTAACCCATTCAAGCAGGTACATTTTTTTATGCAGTAAACGAACCATTGCTCTTAGGGGCTCAGCAATGTTTATTCGGTGCCCACAGTCTACAGCTCTGTAACACGTATTATGGGAAGGCAAACAGGAAGGAGCACATGAGCCCCTACCCAGTGGCTGGGGAGAGGAGGACCATTTGGCCTGCAAGGGACAAAGATACAGAAAGACACAAGTAATAGCTATTGAAGAAAACACAGTCACCTAGAGGGATTCACAGTTACATGCTGTGTGAGGGACATCACATCCTGAGATGAGTATGTGAGCAGACCAATTTTATAACCAGGTGAGAATGGTTAAGAAACACTTTGTACAAAAAATGAGTTTTAAGCAGAACAAAGAGACCAAGCAGCTTTGGTGGAGAGGGAGGAGTAAAATGGCATTTTCAGTAGGGAAAAAGCATATACAGAGTCTTAAGTTACATGAAGTAAAGAGAAAATGGACTTCCAATGCAGGAGCAAAGAGAAGGGAATCAATTATGAAGCAGAGAGGGGAGACGGGGAGACACAGACACTGGGTGCAGAGTCAGAACAAAAGCAAAGAAGACAGAAGAAGAGATTTGATTTTGGAGACAAAGAGGATTCTGAGGGTGAAGATAAATAACTTTCTTCTAGCCTTATCTCATTTGTGTCTTTAGACCACGAAACTGTAATGTGTTAGGGGCTTTGGGGAAATATCCCTAATATTTGAGAATAGAATCAGACCTGTATATAGAAGTCTCTCAGATGCTTGGAGGTTAAGTAATCTGTACAAGTCAAGTGGCCTCCATAAAGGCTGAGAGCTAGGTCTCCAGACTTGAGACTGATGTTTTTTTTAACCACGTCATTCTTTTTTACAAACCACTGCTTGGTGCTACTGGCAGACAGAATGCTGGACTGAGTAGATGACTGGTCTGATCCAAAATGCATATTTTTTGGTTTATGTTTTTGTGACAAAGTCCTTCACTCCCCTTCCCCGCTCCAAGACCCTCTATGTTAACATGAGTCCACCTTCCACCCTAGTGACAGAAAGCTCTGTATATGACACAGATTTCATCATGATATACCCATGTTTAATATCCACTAACGTGGGACATGGTGCGACCACATTAGTGGGAAGTGGTTAAGTGCGGTCCAGTGGTTAAGACTCGATGCTTCCACTGCAGGGGGCGTGGGTTAGATCCCTGGTCAGGGAACTAAGATCCCGCGTGCTGTGTGGTGTGGCCAAAAAATAAAAATAAAATATAAAATAAAATGCACTAATGCTTCACTACCCATAGGATAGGTCCATTCCCTAGTATGGCATATGAGTAGGGTTGCCAGATTTAGCAAATAAAAACATGTACAGGACTCCCAATTAAACCTGAATTTTAAACAATGGACTTTTTAAAGATATAAGTATGTTCTGTCCAATATTTGGGACATACTTACACTTAAAAATTATTCATTGTTTCTCTAAAATTCAAGTTTAACTGGGTGTCCTGTATTTTATCTGTCAACCCTGCATGTGGGGCCCAACCCCCATCTTTGTCTCTAGGCTCCCCTCGCACTATGGTCCCTGATGCCCGACTTCCCAGCCATCTCCAGGACCCCCATGTCGTAACTGCTACCAGGGCTTCATTCACATTTCGCTCTCTGCCTGAACTAGAGTTTCTGTATTTAAACCCAGAGCTTGAGGACTGTGGAACTCCAGGTGGGGGAAACAGAATAAACTGTAACCTGCCACTGCTCCTGGAAGCCCTCACCCCATGCAGTGGGACAAAGTGTCCTGGGTGGAGGTTGCAGCTATGCCACTGGGGACAGCAGTGGATGTCTCAAGCCTGGTGCTTTCAGTCTGAGGAGGCTCTGCCTGTTTCCAAATAACTAAGTTTTGCTTGCTCCTAAAATAACCTCTTTTACAGCTTGATGAGTCCTGCCTTGACTCGGGGCTCCCTTGCAAAGCCTCGTTCTTCCTGAGGCTGCTGAGCCTTCTTTCCAGACTGGCCATCCCCACCGTGATCCCCGCCTGATTCATGGATCGGCCACAGAAACTTCCAGCCACCTGTTGACAGGCATCCAGCGTCTACCCACACCAGATAGAGCTCTCCAGCAAAGCTGCTTTCACAAACCATGCTTCAAATTATGTTCATGTTTTGCTAATCTGGTTTCCTTCACATCTTAATAGTGTCTGTGTTGTAACCTCAGGAAACCTGACCCTTGGGTAAACTACTTTTGAACTAAAAATCTACCTATGGCATTGAAATTCTTTGAACTCAGGCATGTAAACTCTAAACCGGGAATTAAGTATATTTTCTATCATATCATGGGGAATAAGAAAATGAATTTAATCGAGTTACTGTTTGTTACTCTTTGTGACCCTGAACCTAAAATAATCCACTCTTCTGGGGAAGAGCTCCTTCTTCACATCAAAGGGAATGTTGCTCTACATTTTGAGATGACTTACAAAGGATGACGAGAGTGTGACTTTCTAGCAGGATGTCTCTGGATAAACAAGCAAAGGCTACAAAGTTTTTACCAGTGTACCACTAGAAGTGTCAGAAATTGTTAAAAAAAAAATCTGCATCTGTGTTTAGGCCCTTCCTTTCTGAGGCAAAGAACCACAAAGACAGTCCTGTGACGATCCTTTTTTGAAATCTCCACAGAGAAAAACATTGTAAAACCCTCCTTTTGTGACTTTACAAAGCATTTCAACATCAAAATAATTATCAAGAGTCTGAGGAAGTTGTGTCTTAGCCCGGGTCAAGTTGTCCTCTCCTGAAGCAGAGGTACAGAGCAAAGAGGTACAGCTACTGAGTGCAGCATGTAGGCCAAGCTTGGGGGCGGAGGAAAGGCAGCGTACCGTAAGAGGAGGTGAATTAGTTCCAGCTATCTTTAGGTCCCAGGGTTGAATAACTTCGTAAAGAATTACTTGTGTTCTTTAGAAGTACATCAGAGCTGGCGGGACAAAATATAGCTACTTATTCATTCACATCCTTGAATTTTAAACTTTTTTTGATTTATGAGTTCAGTAATAATAATAATAATATACAACAAATATGTATAAGGACAGCTACATCAGACTAATTGGCACTGATGTTACGTAAAACTCCTTAGAGAAATCTGGACTTGGTGTTAAAAGGGAAAAAGGAAAGCCTCATTTTTGAAAAAGGAGGGCAATGGACTCGTGAAGATGCCCTTGTCCCCTTTTAGCACTTTCATGCCTTGTTCTGTGCATGAAATAGCTGAGTAGATTTCCTGTGGTCTATCAAACTGCTTTCCACAAACTGCAAAACAAATTAAAGGATATTATTGGGTTAAAAACAAGCAAACGCTGTGCTCATTCTGTCAAAGAGCCATGATGCACCACACTCAGAAAGTAGGCTGCGCTCATTTTCACCGATTTATTTCAAAACTTCTCTCAGTCAAAGGGTCCTTGGAGGTTTAATAACTTTCCGCTATAGACTGTAGCAGATATATTAGGTGGGATTGGTGAAATACAGCCATTACTATATAAATCCAATGCCTTATCAAGAATACATGTCAAAGTTGGTGACAGGACCTAAAAATCATCATTTAATAGCATTACTTTCAGTAGCTTTTTCATTTGACATTGATGCGTTAGTGATTTAGTGCCATGACTATAAAATGTCAAGAGGTTTTACTGACATGAAGCAGATCAATTTATATTAGGAAACAGGAACAAGACTTAAACATCCCTTTTCTGACCTAAGATATTCTTTTCTAAGCAGTGGGGATTGAAGTAATATCTAATCAGCACCTCAATATTAACATTAGAGCTTTTTTTCTTAAATTACAGTCTAAAGTAAATAGCAATTGTGTCTAGGAGTCATGGCAGAAAATGAAAGCTACTGTATCCATGGGCAGCAATAGTTTCTCATTCCATCAAGGTCAAGTAATAATTCTATCAATTATCATGTAAGGAGTCGATTGCTAAGTAAATCCTGAATCTTTTCAGAGAAAGAAATGGGACAGAAATACCAGTTTGTTGAACTATATCAAATACAGTCATAAGGAATCCCTCCTGCCATGTTGATGGTTATTTCCATGGAAACAAGGCTTACAAAAATAGCTAATATTCTGTTTTGCTTACAATATCAAGTTTACATGTTTCCTTCAGCACAATTACTAAAACTGGCTATGAGAGTTATCATTGGGTTTAATATTGCTCCTAAGCAAGTGTGATAAGGGCTAATGCTTATGAGGTACGCTCATAGTTTATGGGGAGCACATAGGGCGTCACAGAGCTCACGCTATCCAGGAAGATTTCCTGAGTTGTCTTGAAGGACAAATAGGAGTTAGTTGAAGAATGAAGGAAGGGTTGTCCAGGCAGAGGAAACAAAAGAGTAATAAGAAAATAATAGAGAATCAAGTAAGAACCAGATTTTAGATGTCACTGACTGCCCCACTGAGATCTTTACCTGGAAGACAATGAGGGTCTATAGAAGACATTTGTTACCTTTACATGCCAGGCATCTGTTTTCCATGAAAGTAACTATACCCCTTCTTTTCTTGAAGAACAGTACTAGTTAATTACAGTATCTCAGCATTTAATTCTAGGCTAAGAACATACTGAAAAAGCTTGCTATTGGCATGTTCTAATAATATACAAATCAATTTTCCTTATTCACTATCCTAGCTAATTCATGGTTCTTATTTATTTATTGTGATATTTGCATATAGAGTATATACCAGGGAGTAGATTTGTGAAAAAATGAACAATCCATAGTATCTGCTTTCAAAGAGTACGTAGTCTAGTAGAAGATATGGAAAATAATGTCATTTAATATTTAATGTCATTTAATAATGTCATTTAACATTTAATGTCATTTAATAATGTCATTTAAGAAATGCTATCATAGACACTATAAGATATTATAGAAATACAAAGGAGAATCTAACTGGAAGTGGTATAAGAGGACAAGGGAAGGTAACTAGGAGAATCTGAGCCACCAACCATGTCTAAAGGACAAATAAGAGTGATCATGGAAGGTGGCAGGGGGCAAGATGGGGAGGTGGAGAGGAATCCCTTTCATGTGCTACTCCTTTTACATTTAGGAAATAGCCAGTGTTTCAGTATGGCTGGAATATGGGGTTTGTGTGAGGATGTAGATAAAGCTATGTGACTACTGGAGTCATTTGTGGAGTTTTATTCCTTGTGGGTCAAGCAACTGAATAAAACAAACAGCTGAGATCACATTTAGGTCTTGACTCCAAATCTGAAAGGAATAGTTATCATACTAGTACAGTAGAGAAGTGGAAAGCTCAGATGGGGGAAAAAAAAAGGGAGCATTCACAGCAGTAAAAAATTCTAGGTACTTCATTGCCAGCAAAGGGCAAGTAATTATTGAAAGTTTTCCTTTTCCTACTGTCTGTATCAACAAAATGATCTGCTGTCTTAAAAACCCTGAACAGGCAAGTACTCGGATATTGAATAATTCATTTGACCCATTTCACTTAGTATATTTATACATTGGTTTTGCCTGGATATCCAAAATGGAACATGAATGGGACCCATTCACACCATTGATTTGGGTGTGACTTTTTTGTGGTTGGCAGGTTGAGTTCCCTTGTTTTTCTCCTTGTAAGTTTCTCATCCTATTGACATCATTTCTATATTCTGAGGCTTCTCCAGTAAATCTAAGATGAGAAGTTCAGAATCCCACAAAATGGAAGGAAGTTTTTTGGGTAATAATGCTTCCTTCAGAACTTGGCAGAAATCTTACTGGCGTTGAAGGTGAAGGTAGAAGAGGCACTCCATGGTGGATTTCAGAATTCAGAAATAGGAGAAAAGACTGAAAGTATTCCCAAGACCCGGTGTGGGAGATGCACTTCACTTTACACTCCATCCACGGTACGACTTTCACTCGTCCTTCCTTCTTGCATCCTTGGCTTGAAACACAAATATCATCTGATATCAAGATATGGAGATCTAGAAAAGATTGTTTTAAACCCCATCTATTCCTAGAGATGTCCAAATTCTCCCCACAATTTATGTTCATCCCTGAGAACTCATATTTTTAAGGAATTGGCTGCCTCAGGCTCTTCTGTCTCCAGAAGGAACCCATACACATGAGTTCAACAGTCTCTACTAGAGCTTTAGGGTAGGGTAGGGGGTTAGGAATCACAGGAACAGTTCACACAGCACAAACAGCCTTCTGCCCTCATCTTGGCTGCAGTCTCTCTTTCCATTTTTCCCTTCTCTGGAACCACATAAAAGTCTCCCTTTTTCTAATGCATAGCACTGTAGCATTCAGTTTTTGAAGAACTCATTCTGTTCCCCAAGCATTTTCTACCAAATACAGTGCTCTAAGAGGAATTTGATGATTATGTTTTTCACCTTACAATAGGAATTTTGTTCACCCTCAGTGGAAGCATCTTTCCCATACTTGGAGTTTATTATTTCACATCTTTCTCTAATACCTCACTTTTTTCATACTTCCATTGAGAAAAACAGGAGCCCTCACAAGGAAGCTCCCTTATCTTCCCATGATCAGTTTAATAAACTTATCCAGGTTGGCACTGATCTTTGCCTCCCTTTTTTCCTATTATGATGAAAAAGTTTCTCTGCTCACAAAAACTAAAAGATCATCATGTTCTCTGAGTCCCTCCTCCTTTGCTTTCTTAAACTTTTTTACTCTGTTATTCCTCTCTCCAGCATCACTAATTTCTCCTGGTTAACTGGATCTTCCCCATAAGTATATAAATTTTCTTGCATCTACCATCTGAAACAAAATTGTAAACTAACTTATGTTCCTCTCTAGCTGACAACCCAGATCTTTGTTCTTTACAGACAGAATTTTTATTTTATTTTATTTACTTATTTTTTCGCTGCACCACGCAGCTTGTAGGACCTTAGTTCCTTGACCAGGGATTGAACCTGGGCCCTTGGCAATGAAAGCCTGGAGTCCTAACCACTGGACTGCCAGGCAATTCCCCAAACAGAATTTTTTTAAAGGCCTATTCATGCTGTTTCCATTTCCCCACCTTCAAGTAACTCTTCAACCCATTACAATTCTCCTTTCCCCTTCATTCTACCACTGAAAAAATTTATCAAAAGCACCAGTGATCTCCATGTTGTAAAATCCAACGGGCACTTTTCTCTCCTCCTCTTCCTTGACTTCTTACCAGCATCTGACAAGCTGATCATGTCCTTATTTCTGGATACATGGCTTATCTTGGTTTCTGATTCCATGTTTGCCTGGTTTACCTCTTAGCCATCATGCTTCTCCTTTTCAGTATCCTTGACTGACTCCTTTTCCTCTGTTCACCCATTAATAAAATGGATCCCACAGGGTTTAGCCTCACCCCACCCCCCCTTCTCTACTCTCTATCACCCAATCCCATGGCTATAACAACAGAAGACTCGCAAATTTTTTTTCCATTTTCAAACTCCCCTCTCTGTTCCAGGCTCAGATAGAAGAATGCTTATTTAATACTTCCAGCTGATTATCTCTCAGGAAACATATTTAATATGTTCAAAAGAGAAAATTTGGTTTTTCCCCTAAAATATATCCCATCCCCATACAAATAAATCGTATCACCATTTTCTCAGCTGCTAAAGCAAGAAATCTGTCAATCATTCTTATTTTAACTCTCATTCTCTACTTTCTGTCTCTTAGCAAATTCTATTCATTCTATCCCTAACATAAATTATAATCTACCCATTCTCCATCTCTACTGCCATCCTATCCAGGCCAGCATCACCTTGTGCCTGGTGAACTTTCATAAAGTCCTAATTAGTCTCCCTCCTTCCTCTCATCCCCTTTCAATCTATTTTCAGTAGCTAGAGTGATCTTTTAAATGCAAATCTGATTAGGTAATAGCTTCTTATTCTTCCTAAAAGCTTGGCCTTGGCCTACAAGTCTCTACATTACTGCTTTACAACTACAACTTGACAACTCTACCATTCACTCAATATGATCCAACCCCATGCTAGCTCTTTCTTAATCCATTAAATGTACAAACTTTCTCCAGTCTTAGGGCCTTTGCACGTGCTAGTTCTTCCACCTGAAATATTCATTCTATGGTTCATTACATTTTTGTTTTCTTTTTCTTCAGCTCATCAGAATGGTCTTTCCTCATCATCTGAGGCTCCCATTCCCATTCTCTACCACTGCCTTCTCTTTGATTCCTCTATAACTTATGGTTGGTTTTCTCGTTTCTTTGTCTTTCCCACAAGACTGCTGGTTTAGAGAGCCTTTAAATTTGGATGCTTGGGTCCCACTCAAGATATTTTGGTTTGTGTTGTCTGGGGTGAAGCCTGAGTATCAAGATTTTTAATTGCTCCCTGGGTGATTTTAATGGGCAGCCCAGCACTCTGCACCAGTGCTTCTCAAAGTGTGATTCCCAATCAACAATATCAGCATCACTTGTGAATTTGTTAGAAATGCAAATTCTCAGGCCCCACTATAGGCCTACTCAATTAGAATCTCTCCAAGTGATTCTGACACAGGTTAAAGTTTAAGAACTGCTACCTAGAAGAAAGTCCATGAGGGTTAATCCTTGTATCCAGATACTGCATAGTGTCTAGTAAGCATAATAGATACTTGAATCAACAAGTGACTAATCAATAATAATCATAGTCAATACATGAATAAATTAAATAATAAATTATATAATGTATGAATGGTTTTCTCTTATAGAATTAAATGCAGGTGATCTGATGCCAACATACTTCCCTCTACTAAGACCTAAGGATAAATCTATTCTACTAGCCCTTGCTAAGAAAGTTTGTTATATCAGAGATAGAAGAGCAGCAAATAGTGTGATTTTCTGAACTGCTGCCCTAGGAATTTCCTTTCTCAGCCTCATTTATATTGCTCCAAACACTAAATCACTGGGTGTTTTGACAAGTGTGCTATTTTCACTTCTGTGACTTCCACCTCTAATTCAAAGGTGGTAAAGTGGAGAGGCTATTTATTAAATTTCATTGGTAACAGATTAGCACGTACATTTGTTTTCCTTTAATTTACCAGTGAGTGGGTCACTAATGGCCTGCTCAATCCAATTAGGGGATGCCTGCCTTTTCCTGGATGATGTTCCATGTACTGCAGGTGAACAGTCTCCTGTTAGAAGCCAAGGGTTGCTATTCTCTGCACCTCCTCCCCAGCACCATCTGGAAACTTCACAACTTCTCAGAATGCAAGGTGCATCCTCTCCATTCTTAGACATTTTATCATGCTGAGAATGCCCAGGCACTGGCAGAACTGTTGTGATTGGCTTGCTAGAGAAAGAAGGAAAGATCATCTCCTCTAATTCTAACGTGAAGTTGATATATAAGCTAGAGAGAAAGAGTGATATTAGTTCAAGCTGCTCAGAAGTGAATCATGCCTCCCCTTGGATAGGGTCTCTAACAAATAAGCCAAAAGCTGCTGCTGGAGGTGGATGCTACTTCTCTAGCTCCGGCTTGTTTCTGGCATCATTCTCTAGAATGCATCACTCTCCCAGGCCCCAGGGAGAAATGAGGCTATGGCTCTATATTGGCCTAAAGGGCTGTGCCTGCAATATCCTCTCCTGCCAGGGGTGCCCTGGAGAGCTTTCCTCCCAGATCACAGGGGCCTAATTGGTGCACATCTCAATGGCTTTCCTGTAGGGGTGGCAGCAGCAGCTTTGAAGGGCAGTGCAAGGACTTGCTCAACAAAGATCCCCTCCCTTCTCCCTCTTGGTCCTTGGTGGCTGAAATTCTCAGCCGTTGTCACTCTTTTAAAAGGCAGGATTGTGGCACTGTTGGGGTAGATTTCTCACTGACCATCTCTCTCTCTGCTTACTTAGTCTTCATCTTTCCAAGATTACTGAGGATTAGCTTAACTAGATAAATCATTGCAAAATTCTTGAAGACAAAAAAAAAAAAAAAATCCAGACAGAAAATGAGACTGCAAATAAAATCATGGGCTCTGGGCTTCCCTGGTGGCTCAGTGGTTAAGAATCCGCCTGCCAATTCAGGGGACATGGTTTCGATCCCTGGTCCAGGAAGATCCCACATGCTGTGGAGCAACTAAGCCCGTGGGCCACAACCACTGAGCCCATGCACCACAACTACTGAAGTCCGCATGCCTAGAGCCTGTGCTCCACAAGAAGAGAAGCCACTGCAATGAGAAGTCCGCACACAGCAACGAAGAGTAGCCCCCGCTCGCTGCAACTAGAGAAAGCCCGCGCGCAGTAATGAAGACCCATCACAACCAAAAATAAATAAATAAAATAAATAAATTAAAAAAAAAAATCATGGGCTCTGCTCACCCCACTCCAGGAATGAGGGAAAGCAGATACCCTTATGCTGCATGACAGATGGAGTTTGTACATGCTCTGAAATGTACCGCATGCTTTGGATGTGGTAAAAAGAGTGGGTAGCCAGCTGCTATGATGAGAATCCACTATGGAAACTGATCCTGCCACTAGAACCTTCTTGAAATGAGAAAGAAACATATTCCAGGATCATAGAATGCAGATTAAATGACTTATCTAGTTATTTTGATAGAATATATGGCATGATGAACATCCTGACCACCCATAGTCAAATTATCTTTCCACCTGAGCTGACCTGGATGACTAAAACTTCCCGTTTCTTCACTCCTTTGTACTTAGAAAAGAAGGTTCCTATTATATTGGGTTGGCCAAAAAGTTCGTTTGGGTTTTTCCATAAGATGTTCCATATTTGGAGCAGAGGAAAGAGGGAGGGGTAGTGGTAACATCGTAACATACTCTCTGCCACTGGAGCCTTAGCTTAAAGCTGTTTATTACTTTAGGTCCCTTCACCTGGACGGGCTCTGATGCAGAAGAATCAGGGTAGGTCTGGAAGGGCAAGCCCAGATAGCAGCATGAAGATAATTGTGCCTGGTCTTGGGTATGGTAGACTGTGGCAAGGAAAGCGTGATGTCCAGAAAGGGAATGAAAGTCACCATGTACTTCATAGTTTTTGCCCTGCAGTCAGAGTAAACTTTTCAAATTCGATTCCAATCATGCCATTCCTCCGATTACTTCAGTGGTTTCTCATTACATGAGGATGAAGACATGAAAGGTGACTCCTGCCCAAGTCTTAGGTCTTATTTCACAGCCCTGTTACATGCTCTTTTACACCATATATTTTTTAAAGCCCATTACAATTTTATTTTGATAAATGATTGTGCAATTAGTTGTTTAACACCTATTTCCATTAGATTGCAAGCTCCGTGATGGAAGAGATTTGAGCCATCTTACATCAATGCTTTATTTTCAGGATGTTCTACAGAACCTTGCTCATAGTAAATGCTCAAAAGTTACTTGTTGAATATAGGATGAAAGGATCAGTTTGGGTTGGAAAACATAGGGTGCCTATAGACAAAATGTAGAAAAGGGTAGAAACAAGTAGATAAACATTTCAAGCTAAAAACACTATACTTCTCTCCTTGGGAGGAAAAAAGATGGGTACTATCTTGTTAAAAGTCTGATTGGGATAAATCTTTCCATTTTAGCTAAATTAAAATCTGATAACTTCTCTTTTCTAGTGTACAAACAGAAAATTTAGGTAGTGTAGCAGACAGTTATTTGTTATTTGGGATAAATGAAATGATAGCCAACTCTCATGCATCTATATATATTATCCTTGACAAATTTTGATCTTGGGCCAACTTATTTTCAAACGAAATAAAATGCAAGATGACGTCGAAGCTTGGGCGCGGTTAGAGAACACAAACACAATGAGAAAATTCCAGACTCAAATCTAGAATTATTTTTTGGCTGCTTTGGACTACCTACACTACTCTTTGATATATATAAGCATATTAGTACAGCTAATTGAGAGCCAGCTATATGATAGTATTATTAGCAATACTCCTTTTATTTAAACCACATTAGACCCAGCATATATATATATATATATATATATATATATATATATATATATATATACATATATATCCAAAAGAAATGGATACATATTTCAACAAAAGAGACTTGTATGAGAACGTTCATGGCTGCCTCATTCATAACAACTCCAAACTGGAAACAACCCAAATGCTCATCAACAAGACAATAGATGTAAGGTACATATTCATGTAACAGAACGTGACTCAGCATTAAAAAGGAATTACTGATATGAGCAATAACATGGCTGAATCCATAGACATTATGTTGAACAAAAGAATTCATATTCTATGGTTCCATTTAAGTGAAATTCAAGAAGAGGCGAAACTAATATATGATCCTTAGCTAGAAATCTGAACGGTGATGGTCTCAGGACAGGGATATGGATGGGGCAGTGATTGGAAAGGACCATGAGGAAACTTTTTGGGGTGCAGGAAATGTCCTGTACCTTGATTTGGGTGATTTCAATCCAGGTACATAGATTTGTCAAAATGCATTGAACGAACACTTGAGATCAGTGTCTTTTACTATAGATAAATTATACCTCAATAAAGATGAAGGTCAAAAATGCAAACCAATAATCTGCATTCTCAAGAAAGTACTTTAAAGGCATAAGAAATAAAATGTACTTTGGTTCTTCCAATGTATTTGACATTAAAATTGGAAAAATTTTAAATGACCACTGATATATATAATCAGTTATATAAGAATTAACTGCCCCTAAATTATAACAAACCTGGTATGTGGTTAATCAACATGTCTACCTGTGAGTCCAATGGTGAAATCCAAAGCTCTATAGAAGTAGGGATTTTGTCATGTTTACATTTACGTCCTGAGCATCTAGCTCAGTGCTTGAACTGACTCTTACCTTGAAGTATTTGAATAACTTTGAAGAAGCCTTAACTTCTTCAGGTCTCAGTTCCTTCATCAATATAATGGAATTAATATCTGACTTCCCTAAGTGTGTACTACAAACAACATAATAGACCAAAAATACTTTTGAAGTAGTTAAAAGTCTAACTCAACCCAAATGAAAAGTCATTTTAATATTTTTAGCAGGCGGCTTTATGTTTCAGTTTTTCCTTTATCCTGTAAACTGACCTAGATAAGATAATGACTCCAGAACTCTGGCCCACAGAGACTTACGTAGTCAAGCTTTCAAGACTTAGCTCAAGGAATAAATCACCTACAGAGACATTCTAGCCTCCCCTGTCCCCACCACACCTTTTTGGTGCCATAAAGGCAGGAATTGGTTTTATTAATCTTTGTATCTCCAGTGTCTAGAACAGTAGTCCTCTCAGGGTAGATGTTTAATATTCTTAAAATAAACAAATGGACCTCAATTTATTCAAAGAGTCCAATAATAGAGTGATTTGATTTTCCAGGGAACATAGAATGTGAGCTGCGTATATATATGAGTAAGTTTTATTTATATCCTACATGGAGGAGAATATTCATCCTCATAGAGATTAAGTAGTTACTTGCTCAAGATCACTCAGCTAAAAGGAAGCTGATGTGGAATTCATTCCCACATCTGTCTCCTCCCAATGGTCAGAAGCATCCCGTCATACCGCCATATTACTGAAGTTGCTTTTGTAACATGCATTACATTTCATAACTATCCTCAGTAAAGCCCAACTGATAAAAAATAATCTTCCTAAAGAAGGAAAGAGTCTCCCTTTGATAATTAAGCTTTCATTGCTGGCTAGAGTACCAGGATAGAAATGAAAAGATTTAGATTACAGGGTCAGGCAAGTCTCTTTGGAACTCTGTGACCTGGGGCAAATCATTGGAGCTCTCTGTGCCTTCATTTTCTTATCTTTAATTAAAGAAAATATGATCTACTCTGTTTTATCTCACAGGGTAGAGAGAATCATAAAACAATATGTGAAAGTGTTCTATGAAATATAAAGTGCCATAAAATTTCAAAAAAACAGACAGATCAGGAATCACTGCACCGTGGGAGATTGGGTTGAAGTCAAACAGACAGTACTGAATCGCTTCTTTTGAATTTTTGAATCTACACATGTATATTATACACATGTATTTACATATATGCTCTTTTATTATAAATCTTTTTAAAGTGAAGATAACTTTTGGGTAATTTTTGGGGTCTTTTGAGTTGAGGATTGTTCTACTAGTTCCAACCAAGGAGACCCAATGAATTGGTTCACCAGCCTGAAATGAGAGGCCTTGTGACCATGTGGCCTACTCATTTAAGCAGATGGAATAAAACGTTCAGTGCTAATTAAAATCTTCAAAGGGTCTTCAAAGGGTAGCAGTAAATACTATGCATTTCCCTTATTTAAAACACTAGCAGATGAAGAGTTCTTTTTTTTCTCCTTAATGAATATAGGAATCCCATCTGTTATCTTTACAAAAACATACCGTGAAATGCAGAGAAAAAACAGAAATTAAAAGATTGTGTCATTCTCTTTCTTTCACAGGAAGCCAGTCTTTTTTGGAAGCAGACAATGCTGTTTTGTTTTTTTTTTCCCCCGATCAAATCTCCCTTCAAAGCCATGGGAAACTATTGGTCAATTAGTGACCACGTGATTCCTAGCCGCCTCTATTTCAAAAACGGTGCTAGATACTAGAGATTATCTCACTCAACACCCATCCAACCCCTGACTAGTTAGTCTTCCTGTACCAGAGAGGCTGGAAAGTTTGGACCTATGTTTCCCAGATGCTCAGCGGCGAGGATGCAGCCATGTAACCACCAGATCCCCATGCAGTCCCAGGTGGGGGAGACCTGGATGTGGAAGTGAGTGTGGAAAGAGTGCTCTCTAAGCAGGCAGGGACAAGGGGACCTGGTTCTTTTGTGACAGCCATGGTAGAGTTTCTGGTGTCTGGTCCTAGTGGGTTAGGCCACATGGTCCTTTTAGCAAAAAAACAATCCTATGAGGCCATTGTGCATTTTTCATACTTGTTACATGTGTGGCTGATTATATACAAGCTTGTTTTTCTGGCCCTCCCAGAGAAGTTTGTGAGCTACCTAGCACCCTTTAATAAACCCTTCTCTGGCTAAACTAGCCAGAGCCAAATTCTGTTGGCTGCAAAAGTCCTGACATTTTTAGTTAACACTGCATGGGGTTTTAACCAGGGAGGACACAGATCTGTTGATACACTTTGGCAAACACTGCTAGTTGCCTACCCAATAGCCTTTTCTCCTCTTTCTCATTAACAGACCCTATTTTTAGAGGATAGCAATGGCTCCAGCTAAAAAATTCATTTCCTAGCTTCTTCTGCAACTCAGCATGGCTGTGGACATAATTCTAGCCCAAAGGATGTCGGCCAAGGATATCTGAGGAAACTCTGCTTCCCTATGTAACCAGCACTCCCCTTTTGTTTCTTTTCTGCCTGAAACACAGAAGAAGCAGCTGGAGCTTCAGCATCCATCTTGAGACCATCATGGAAAGGCCAGAAGAGTAGCAGAGACCTTGCCCTGACATCCATGGGCCGCAGTACCAATGCCAGCAACGTATACCTGCATCACCTCTGGGCTCTTGTTGCATGAGAGAAATCCATCTCTAATATAGATTTCCAAATACCATCACATTGGGGATTAAAGTGTCAACATATGAATCTGGGGAGACACAAACATTCATTGCAGCAGCAATTTTAATAGCATGTACCTACAGTAACAGGTAGCCTATATTAGGAACCTGGGCTAGATTACCAAGAGCCCCTCAGTTCCTTTCCTCACAAGTTGGCCCTTATTTATTTTTTCCTATATTTTTCCTAAAGAAGGTTCTAACTTCTGTACCCAATTAGTAGGGAAAGAAATCCTGTCCCCTCTTTAGGATGCCACACTTACTTAACCTTCAAAGATCAAAAAACAGGAGCCACAAGGAGACAAATTTCAGCTCTCTCTATGAAAGACTATTTTGCCAAAGCTCCCAAATATCACATAAACTTATTAAAGGTAATGAATTCCCAGTCACGTAAGAGGTTTAAGCACAAGCTAAACGATCTTTGGGAGATGTTCAAAATAACAAGTCAAATATTTGACTGTGGTTAAAAAAGTCTCTTCCAGTTTTATAGTTCTTGGATTCTGTTAACATCTCTCTCACAATGCTTAACACTCAAATACCAAGAACTTGTTTATTCCTCTTACCCGCCGCTGTCACTGTGATGACTACTCCACCCCTCCAATGTCATGTGTGTCATGGGTGTACTCTTTTTTATTGGGAACAAGAAAGGTTTTGGGAGGGAAATGAAACCATGAGGCCAAAAGTGAAATGGATCAGAAAAAAGAAGAGGATGATGAAAGGAGACTAATGAGTGCAGAAGGAAGAGTACTGAGTTGATTAAAGCAGGAGTTGGAAGTGAATAGATTACAAAGCTGAATTAAGTTCAGTTCCTAGAAAAGAAACTGTATCTAGAGACTTGAGGGCATGAGGACCAGGCGAGCATCCAACCTAAGTTGCTGGAGAAGGACTGGGAAGACAGCTAAAGCCTGCCACCCAGGAGAATGTGCCGGCAGAAAGTCTGCTTTCCTCACATCCTCAAGCTCAGAATGATTGCTCAAGGGCAGAAGAGCACAATGGGCTAAAAATAACCACGCTTTCATCTAACAGTGCCGACCTGAACCTGTAACGCGCTGACCGGTTGGCAGTAGGATACCTTGGGATTTCTCACCTGTACAAAAGTGGTTCCTTGCACTCTAAATAATTTGGCTGAGGGTGATGTTTCTGATGAGTCATTACAAAGGCAGGATCCTGATGGGGCTTAGGGGGCAGCGCTGTGTACCCAGGTCATCCGGTCACACAGATCAGGCAGTGAGAAGATCAGCGACTAACAAAGGGAGCCGACTGTCCATCATCTGCTCTTCTTTACCTGATCACTTCTGCTGCCTCCAGCAACGGTCCCTTCGGTCCAGAGATCCCCACGTTTCTGCCTGCTCAGCCTGGTGTTATTTAAGGTGAAAGGGACCTGGCTTCATCTCATGTTCCTAAGCTCTTGGTGTTTGCTGACTAATGTTTCGAGTTAATGCAAGAGGCACCATTCCTCAGCTACGCTAATGATACTGTTCTACTCACTAAATCACAAATCTGCAGAACTGGGCCCCCAGCCCAGCTTGCCTTCAACAAAGCAGGTGATTAGCAGGAAACTGAAAAAAACACACCCTGCTTTAAGTTTCTTCCTCTTGGCTGCCTTTGAGGCGTTCCTGGCCCCACCCCACCCCCAACCAGTTCCCTATCACGGCTCAAGCTGCCGAGGAAGTGACTGGCAGAGGTGCAGCCTGGGGCACCCCTTTCTTGGCGGCATCTCCCTCCACGGAAGCATCCTTCCTTCTGCAGCAAATGCTGCAGGGAAATGGACTCCTAAAGTTTGGCATAAGGCATTCTCCGACGCAAAACGCCTCTTTGCTTCCTCTGCCCTATATTCTCTTACCTCCCAAGTCTACCGGCATCTAACATCAAGCAGTCCCATAACCCAGAAAAAAAGTGTGTGGCCACGTATCAAAGCAGCCCATCAGAAAGGTCAGATTCTACTTCCCCGGACCTTTAGGAATAGTCAGTTGTCTTCTACAGGGGGCTGAATCCTTGTGAAAATTACTTTGGTCCTTGCCCACCAAATAACATACCGATTCACCAACTCCCCCCCCCCCCCGCCCCCAGATAAAATTGGTATTTGTAGTGAGAAGGATAAAACATACAAAGGGTTTTTTTGATTTGTATTGACAGCCCAGCTTTCTTTACCTCCAACACTTGCCTTTCATCCTGTTTGCCAAGGGGCGTTCCTTGCTTCATTCAGGTATGGCTTTAAGTCCCATTTCATCTTAGAATTCCTCACAGACTATAAAAAAAAGGTGGGGGGGTAGTGATATTACTGAATGCTTAAATAAGACAAATTCCATGAATCTCTGCAACTCAGTGCTGTGGGAACACACTGACTCCATGTTAAATTCATAATGTAAATGTTGATATTCATGTCATGTTTGTTAGCTGTATTCAGTTTCCTTAATTTATACCAGGTTTCTAGAAAGCAGAGATAGATAGGGCAGGGTAACAAGATTTAATTCAATTTAATGAATACTTGTCAAGGGCTATATACACGGTAACATCTTTGCATAGAATCATGCAAGAATTATTATAGCTAATAAGTGCTCTTTGATGAGAATCATATTTTATATCATATTGAGAGACCTTTAATTTTTGTTACGGGAGTTTTTGAAAAGAGAGGAAAAAGTAATCATCATTCTCCCATCTCAAATCAGGATTTTATTGAAATTTCAAATGACTATATTTCAAAGAACTTCTAGACACTCTTCTTTTTTTTCTTTTTTTTTTTTTTTACATTGGAAAACAACATAGTGGAAGAAAGCATTCTCCTCGTGGAATGGTGTATTTCATGCTAACATTCCTTTTTTAAGTTTCAAGAAATGAAAGTGAACAACCAAGTAAAATTCATGCAAATGATTATTCCAAGTTCTGTCCATACCGTAAACAGTCAGTTCTAAAGAGAGAAATTTGAGATGCCTGGAAACATGCTGTTTGTTCTTAATCTGTCAGTCTCAGTCATGAATGTGATCAGTTAGCACATCATGGTGGGAGGTTATTTTCTAATAAAAGGGGCCAACATGAAGACATTTTCTGCTTGGAATGATGCATCTTTAAGTTCCAAAGTAGTATAAGAAATCTCTGGGACAATATCTCCCTAAGAGGGGAAAAGCTGTGGTGATCGAGGCTTTGGTACTTCTTCTGCTTTTTCAAAACAAAACTTGACCTTGAGACAGACTTCAAAAGTAGCATGAAGTCATTGCTTACAACCTTCTCTTAAAATGTCACAATTCATTGCCCTTGGAGTGGGTCTCGGGGAGTCAGTGATAAGGATAGCCAGGGTAAGAGTATAACCCCGCCCCTGTCCTCCTATGGCTCAGAGACAGGGCACGTGGCAGCCTCCAAATGTAGTTTGAGCCATGCTGAGCAAAATCACTGCTATAAAGTAATTCTCCCTGGTATCAGAGAACCTGCTGTGGGATGGACTTTAGAATTTGGTTCTGCTTCTAAGTACAATGCCTATATGACTTTAATAACAACAACATGACATAACAGCAGCTACCACTGAATTCTACTATATATCAGGCACTTTAGTTATAATTACACTTATTCACCTCTTTAACCCTCACAACTCTTAGAGATACACAGTAGTACTGTTCCCATTTTACAGGTGAAGGATATGAGGGACAGGGAGACCAGGAAATTTGTCTAACATCACAAAGGGCAGTAAATTGTGTAGTCTCTGAGTATTAGTTTCTTTTTTCATAAAATGGGGATCATTTTACTTCTATTGCAGGGCTATTGTGAGGGTTAAATAAATAATAAAGGTAAAGAATCTGGCACATGGTAGATGCCCATTATAGAGAGATATTAATAATTCCTTTATATTAAAAACCCTTCTCCTCCTGACATGAATCCATAATGACTCCTCATTTTATTTAGAGGTTGCTTATCTACCAAACCTCCAAGCCAACCAGAACCAGGAAAGAAGCACAAAGCAATCAAAATAGTCTAACCAAAACAAGCAGTCAAACAACCCTCTTGCCCATTATCCTGACAGAGCCCCCGGGAGACTTGCTGAGAGCCTATTTACTCCAAGGGAGCCCTGGTTTTAAGGGGCTTGGTTATAAGGCTTCCCAGCTCACAGATGATTAGAAATGCAAATTAAGACGGGAAGAGTCGGCTAGGAGCAAGATGTGACAGCTGACAGTCTAGCTGCAGTAGGAGAAACGGAACCCCCTTAAGAGCCAGACAGGAGAACTCAAAATGCAGACCAGCCTGGACTCTCTGAGGAGGGCAGAGTCCTTAACAATAGATTACTAGCCCTCTCAGAAGCCTATCCTGGCACCTCATCATCCGTTTTGGCAGAGTTGCTGCTATTCCTCTGTGTCCCCTCGGTGCCCCATCCATGCCCTGTTCACATCCCTCATACAGTCTCTTTTGCTCTGGACTGTAGCAATTTGTCTTCCGTATCCTCATCCTAATTTTACCTTAAGCTCTTGAAACGGCAAGAGCATTACTACTGCTTTCATCTTTGTATCTCTGAGCCTCTCACGTAATGATGGATGCTCTATATATGCTTGTTGAATGAATGATTATTGATTCAAGATACCGCATGAGAGAGAGACAAGAATTTGAATTCATGTTTTCAAAGATAGGAAACAATGTAAAGGAGGTTGAGAAACTTTCTATTCAAAGCCATTACAGGAAATTTTCCGCCTAAGGTAAGCTTCAATAGCCTGGGAAATTTATGCTTATGTGAAGCATATCACTACCCAAGGGCTCTGGATAAAGGAGGCATTTCCCTGTCTACTGACCCACTGGTGAGAAGAGGAGAGGAACCACAAGAGGAGAGGGACCTGGGTCTTAATGAGCACTTGGGAAATTTAATGGAGAGGGAGAGAGTACAGGAGACAGATTAGGAATACCGAAGATGAACGTAATCGATGTCACAATTGCGCTGAGGCCCAGCCCTTGTTTTGTTCTTTTCCCAGAAACTGGAGTGGCATTTTAGAGGAAACTTGGAAAATTGATTGCAGTTACTATGGTAGGTGGCATCAGAGTTATCTGTTTGAAAGAATGAACATAAAGCAGGATAATGAAGCAAGGCAATAATTTATCAGCTAAATCATGAGGCGTCTATGCTGTAGGGAAGGGTGCTTTTACAAAATATAGAGGAAAAGCCTTTGACAAAGGGGACTCGACCCTGAAAAGATTCAGCAAATAGAAAAACCATGGGTATTAAGACTGGTTGTTTTGCAGAACTGCGGGGAAGGAAGATAGTCAGAGAGGAAGCACATAATGAATAGGTATCCTGGGGAGCTGGGGATGAGAATTAGGAGTGGGATTACGAACTGTAAATCCAGAGATAAGGCAGAGTGAGAAGACATACTGCGTTGGTTTGGGGTGATCTGAATTCACAGGGGACCAATGCCTTTCAATGTAGAATCAGAAAAGCAGCAAGACCTCTGAGTACAAATACCCTTGGCACACAGGCCTGCACAGCCCCGTGGAGCAGGGGAATAGTTCCTGTGTGCCTAGGCACAGAGGGGAGGTGATGAAGGGCTACGAAGGGCCACCAAGCTTTGCACAGCCTCACACTTCACGGGCACAGCAGCGAGACCTGTGCCCTTGAGCCGGTCACGATGATGAAACTAGGGAAACCCAGACCTCAGAATGGGTTCCTGAATGGCCTCTACTGAAAATCCGGTGGGAAAGATAAACCTAAACACTAATAAAAGACTACCTGTAAAGGACCACCTTTATCAGATACAAGCCCCTCAGATTATGCTTTAACACTAAATAAGGGCCCAGAATTAGATACAACCTCAGTGTAAGGGACTGTTTCAATCTCGTGGTACAATGGGAGCTTCGTTGATGGACTAAATTTCATAACTGGAGAAACACCCACCTTTTGTCACATCCTGATTGACCTTAACCTAAAACCCTCCATCAGGAGCACCTCCCTGGGCTGGAAGCCAGAGCCCCATTGCGTCGCTTTGCTCTGCTCTGCTCTGCTTTTCAAGGATGGAAATAACACACTATCGACCTGTTGTAAGTTTCAGAAACAACCTAAATCCAAACTTGAAAAGTCACCCTGTGTCGATCAAATTGCGTGCAATGAAGTGAATTGAAACGTGTTAAAGGTGAGGGTGGGCAAGGCCTGCAGCCTCAGGGCTGTTTATCTTTTGACAGAGCCCTGCCCCTCCTCCACAAAGGTTCCTGTGGCTTCCCGCCAGAAGTCACTCTGACAGTGCTGTGACAGTCCACAGCCAGAGAAAAGGTCAATTAAACCTGTGACAACTCCTCGCTGAAAGCACCCAGAAGAGCATGCCCCACACTCGCAGCCTTCCCATTTCCATAATCATGAATTTCATTCTGTTGTCCAGGCAGATGTCTGGGAATGTAATACAGAGAATTTAAATAAGCTGAAGGCTTCTGTCTGGTTCAGCCCATTTTCTCTTCTTTTACAAATTTGGTTTCTGCTGCTGTTCATTCACATTTCATACCCTTGACGGACTATCTTTAGTCTCCGTATTTTATAGTTTTTAGAGGCATGAATTAAGTTTCACATGTAAAATGAAACCTGTGAAATTCCTCTTCTCCTTGGATGAAAGAACTCGCCCCGGCACCTGGAGCAATTTTGCAAATGTTGCCAGAAACAAGAATCAGGTTTCACCAGTGAATACAGGTTTATGCAGCCTAGAAATTGTACTGCAAATAACATTCTAGAGGTCAATTGAAATGTAGCTTCTTGCCTTCCTTAAGACAGTCTGGAATAAAACCAAACCAGAAAAATTCTCATACCACCGTCCATACTCTCAACTGAGAGGCCTTGTTACTAGACAAAAGAATGTATCAAAAAAATGAAAATGAGAGAAAATAGTGCAGGTCAGAAGTAATTTTGTTTAACGCTGTATTAGCCAGTTCAGGCTGCCATAATGAAATATCATAGCTTGGGTGGCTTAGGCAACAGACATTTATTTCTCACAGTCCTGGAGGCTGGAAATACAAGATCAGAGCGCCAACATAGTGAGTTTCTAGTGAAGGCTCTTTCTTCTTGGCTTGCAGATAGCTGCCTTCTGCCTTCTTGCTTTGTCCTCACATGGCAAGGAGAGACAGAGAGGGCGGGAGAGGGGGAGAGTGGAAGAGGGGGAGGAGGGGGCGGGGGGGGGAGAGAGAGAGAGAGAGAGAGAGAGAGAGAGAGAGAGATCTTCCTCTTCTTATAAAGCCACCAATCCTATGAGATTAGGGCTCCACCCTTATGATCTCAGTTAACTTTAATCACCTCATAAAGACTCTATCTCCAGATATGGTCACACTGGGGGTTCAACATATGAACTGAAGGCGAGGCATAATTCAGTTCATAACTAACATCTTGTAAGCTACCTTCTATAGTCATTCAGCAGCTATATCCTTTTAGTTTAAGAATTCCGAATTGTAAATACATTGTATACTAGTGTTCTTACTGGCTTCAAAACTTTCAACATATGTTAGAGAAGTGGGAAATAAATATAGTGAAGGACCATTAGGATCTGCAGTCTGGAAGCAAACATTTTCTCATTTGGTCAATAACAAGGGCATTTCAAGGCTAGTGAGTCCAATAAAGACTAAATCTTTCTTGTCACATCAGGAATATTCCCTTGAACACACAGTTTCCCCTAAAATGAGCTGCTTATGAATCAGCCAGAGCCACTGCTTAATTGTACCACAGGGGAGAAAACATAAATTCTTTTTTTTTTTAAGATAAATTTATTTAGTTTTATTTTTGGCTGCGTTGGGTCTTCGTTGCTGCACACGGGCTTTCTCTAGTTGCGGCGAGCCGGTGCTACTCTTTGTTGTGGTGAGGGGGCTTCTCATTGAGGTGGCTTCTCTTGTTGCAGAGCATGGGCTCTAGGCACACAGGCTTAGTAGTTGTGGCACATGGGCTCAGTAGTTGTGGCTCCCGGGCTCTAGAGCACAGGCTCAGTGGTTGTGGCACACGGGCTTAGTTGCTCCGTGGCATGTGGGATCCTCCCGGACCAGGACTCGAACCCGTGTCCCCTGCATTGGTAGGCGGATTCTTAACCACTGTGCCACCAGGGAAGTCCTAAAATACGAATATATTTTAATTATTTATTTTAATATAATACTATATTGTGACATTTCTTTTATCGTGGCCTTAAACGGTTTTATCAGTCTTTTACTATTTAATTATTTCCATCTGTTATAGCCTTGATGCCCTAAATAAAATGTAAATTTCTGCAGGACAGAAATAGCTTCGGGGCCATTTCTATCCTCCTTAGCATCTAGCGCAGTTCTGAGGACATGGTGAATGCCCAATAATGTTTGTGGATTTTAGCTCTTTGATCATCCATTCTGGACTTAACTTCCCATCCCAAAATATTGTCTATTTGTTTGTTTTTATAAATCCACTTCCAAGAAAATTATTTTTAAAAAATCTATTTAGTCTTATGTTTCTGGTGTCTACTATGATTACAGGCACACGATAGTTTGCCTTTATAACCCGGGTGCCAAGTACTGCTCTAAACATTGTATGCCGATCATCTCACTTCATCATAATGATTGTAGGAAGGTAGGTGGGATAATAAACAGATTACTTCTGCTTACTAACAAGGAAATTAAGTCACAGAGAGCTTAAGTACATTGCCCAAGGGTCACACCAGGGGTAAGTGGTAGAAATAGGGTACTAACAAGGGCATACCAAGCCCGTGGTCCATCCTCACATTGCCTGAAACTTAAGTTTGCAGTAAGAATGTGAAAGTTACTGTTCTATTACTGCACTGATGCCTCAGATCTTTCATCAGACAAGTACAGAATAGATAGTTCCCCTTCACTCTTCAGGGAGATATAGGCTACCACATCACTTACTGAACACCTACCATATAATATCTACTATAAAGGAGCAAATGACAAAGTATAAAGTTGTTCAGACTTTGAACTTCTTAAATAGACATGTTATTGGAAAGCAAATATTTTGATATTTATTTGGTATATTACTCACGTTTCATTTGGCTTTTTTTTTTTTTTGCTTGGAACAGTGCTTGGCACATACATAGCATTTTGGTGTTTGTTGAATGGATGAATCCTCTCCTCTTTCAAGCTTAGACATAGTCACCTGCCCCATAGGTGGCAGGTTAGGTTGATCTTCCATGTGCAAAACTCACTTTATTTTCATTGTCAATTCATTCTTCACCAGTTAAAAAAAATACACTAATTTTCAGACCATGTCTGGATGCTGGATAAAATGTGCTGTGGCAAAGATGGACTAATATTCTTATGATCTGAATGATGCAATCTCTTTGGTCATAACGAGTTACTGGAATAATGACACATGTGCTGACTGCAAGAGGTTAATTCAGTTGTGGTAAGTAGACAGAGCCTTTGAAGCACATTATTTTCACTGTATTATTTTTCTGCCCTTTGTCTTAGCTGCCAGAGGGTGGATGATCATGGACTGGGTCTCTCCTTCCAGTGAGTCTGCAGTTCATACACTCCTTTAATGCAACAAATCTAGTTCCTTCAGTTATTGAAGATACGATTTTCCAGGCGGCTCTCCTTGTTCCTGCCCCATGACAAGAGCTGTTCTCTTGTAACTCCAAAGCCTAGTGTATCACCTCATGGTAATGATAAGTTCCACCCCAGACTAAACATGAGGGTAACCCCAGGGTCACTGTCAGAGTGCTGTGTGTATGAGTGTATGAATTATGGTCTGTCCTGGAGAGTCCCTAAAACTCATTCATGCGTTCATTCCTTCAACACATACATCAAATACTCTATGACAGGAGCTAGGAGCTGTGGATATAGAAATAATTAGGGAGAGAAGCCTGCTCTCAGGGCACTCACACTTTGGAGAGACATGAAATAATTGTTATGTGGTGAAGTAAACAGTCATTTTATAGGTGCTCAGATCCTATGAGGAGGGTGTGATAGGGGTGAGGTGGTGAACATAGTAAAAAGCACTACTTTGGGCTGTTTGACATCTTTATTTCTAGTTTTAATGAGATATAATGATAAACAAAATTGTATGTTTAAGGTGTATAACAAAATGATTTGATAAATGTATATATTGCAAAATGATTACCACAAGTTTGGTTAATATACATTACCTCACATAGTCACAGATTTGTTTTCCTTGTAATGAGAACTTTTAAGATTCACTGTTAGCAATTTTCAAAAAAATAATACAGTATTTTAATCATACTCATCATGCTTTACATTACATCTCAGAACCTATAACTGGAAGTTTGTCCCTTTTGGCCACCTTTACTCATTCCCCCACAATCCTGCCCCCCACGACCCCCTGACTGAGCACCACCTCTGGCAATCACTGGTTTGATCTCTGCTTCTATGAATTTGGTTTTTTTTAGATTCCACATATAAGTGAGATCATATAGTATTTGTCTTTCTCTGCTTGAATTTTTTCACTTAGCACAATGCTCTCAAGGTCCATCTATGTTGTAGCAAATGGCAGGATTTTCTTCTTTTTTTGAGGCTGAATAATATTCCATTGTATATATACACCACATTTTCTTTATCCATACATCTGTCGATGAACACTTAGGTTGTTCCCATGTCTTGGCTATTGTAAATAATGCTGCAGTGAACACAGGGGAGCAGATATCTCTTCAGGATAGTGATTTTTGTTTCCTTCGGATATTTACCCAAAAGTGGAATTGCTGGATTACATGGTTCTACTTTTTTTTTTTTTTTTTTTTTAAGGAACTCCCATGGTGGCTATACCAACTCACATTCCTACCAACAGAGCACAAGGGTTCCCTCTTCTCCACCAATACTTGTTATCTCTTGTCTTTTTGATGACAGCTATTCTAACAGGTGTGAGGTGATATCTCACTGTGGTTTTGATTTGCATTTTCTTGATGATTAGTGATGTTGAACACCTTTTCATGTACCTATTGGGCACTTGAATATCTTCGCTGGAAATTATCTATTCAGGTCTTTGCCCATTTTTCAATTGGATTATTTGTGTTTTTTAGTATTGAATTGAATGAGTGTCATATATTTTGGAAATTAACTCCTTATGAGCGTGGTTTGCAAATATTTTCTCCTGTTCCGTAGGACGCCATTTCATTTTTTGATTGTTTCTTCTGTGATGCAGAAGTTTTTACTTTGATATAGTTCTACTTGTTTATTTTTTATTTTGCTGCTTGTGCTTTAGATATTATATCCAAAAAGTCATTGCCAAGACCCATGTCAATAAGCTGTTTCTATACATTTTCTTCTAGGAGTTTTACGGTTTTAGGTCTTACATTTAAGTGTTTAATCCATTTTGAGTTAGTTTTTGTGAGTGGTGTAAGATAGGGGTCCAGTTTCATTCTTTTGCATGTGAATATCCGATTTTCCCGTCATCATTTATTGAAGAGACTGTCTTTCCTCCATTGAGTATTCTTGGCTCCTTTGCCAAATATTAGCTGACCATACATGCATGGGTTTATTTCTGGGCTCTCAATTCTGTTATGACATCTTCTTGAAGTCTGTTTAAAACAGCACCCAGAATGATGGGTATAAATGCCCCCATCTGCAAGACCAGCTTTAGAAAGTATGAAACCTCATGCAGAGATGGAGTGAGAAGTTGAAAATGCTGGCAGCCAGCTCAATAGCTATTTGGAGTTTTGTGTGTTGTTCTTTTTTAATATGTATAAATTCTCATGTTTTTTTATTCTAGCATAATATAGCATATTTATTTTAATACAAAAATGTGTTAAATTAATTAGCCTCCCCCATTTCGCAACTGACAAGTTCCTCAAGTAAAATGTATACTCTAGGAAAAAATGCCAAATTCTTCCTGGGACTTTTCATACTCTTTGGCACAAGAACGAGTACTCCTATTTTAAGCCAAGGAAAAAACAAAACAAAACAAAAAAAAAACCACCACAAGAAAAAAGAAATAGAATAACAGAATATTTCATTCAGTAAGGGGAGAGTATGATAGGCCCCAAATATCTTTGACTAGCTAATGATCAAAACAGTAAAAAATCCATTTCAAATCCATAGGCCATAATTATTTTGGCAAAAACATTAAGAGAAAGTTTACAAAGCTGTTGATGCACATAACTTTGAAAACGCGAAGCACTGGCTTAACAATTAACCTTTCTTTGCACAGATAAGAGAGAAGATCTGAGAATATTTACCAGTTACCATAAAATGTATCTTAAAGTTATACCTACTCTATAACTTATCATTATAAGATTAGGTTCCAATCTATTTTCTTTCTTCTTAAACTGAACAGTTTGTGTAGGTGGTTCCAAGTTCTGCTGATTTATAATCGTGAGACTATGACTGCCAGGAAATTACATAGAAAATATTTATTGTAGAGAAACGTTTACTTAAATATATAAACCATTTGCCCTAGGACGCTGATCTTACTTACCAACCTGAAAATTCTCACACCACTGGCTCAGACCTCCCTGGTCTGGTTCTAATTAACTAAATTGGTATGAAATGTTTGAACAAACTCTCTTAAAACTAGGAACACAAATAAGGCACTCCTGCTCATAAAAAGTTACTTTTACAAGTAAAATAAAATGATTCTCACAGATAGCTTTAAAACACAATGCAAAATCTTGATTTTCCTCTAAGTGCCCCAACTGGAACTCAACAAAATCCATTTATTACCTGCCGCCTGGTCCAACCACCGCTGCAGGTGTACATTCTGATTGCTGCTCTGCAAGCGGCTGCTCCTCCCCTTTCCCTCTGTAACGTGTTCAGTCATCAGCACTCACCACGTTACCCAAACCAAAGTCTTTTTTGAGTTCTCCCTTTTCTCTGGACCCACCCATCTTCCACCACCCTTAATGGCTGGTGGCATCCAGTAAATGTCCATGGGGGCTGCATGCTGCTCAGCACAGCGGATTCTTTCAGGTCCCCTCCTGTTCCTGGCCTTCCTATGCTCCACTCCACGCTCTGGAACCCAGGAACCTAGATTCAGATGCCAGCTTGGTGACTAACTTGGAAATCCCATAGGATGTCACTCTTCAGAATTCGTCCCGTACTGCCCCCACCACTCCCAGCCCCCAGGCCATAACCAGGCTGCAGGGTGGTGCACTCCAATCTCTACCCACCTCGTCTGTTCCACTCCGGGAAGCAGATCAGGGACACATCTCCCAGCTGCCAGTCTCTCCTATACAATCCACACCCCACCTGCCACCAGAGGCACCATGTCATTCCACTGCTCAAAGCAGTCACTGAATCCCTGCTGCCCGGCACATGATGACATCTGTAACCTCACTTAGAAGCACCCTTAAGACCCACTGCAACCTGGCTCAGACTACCATGTCCCCTACATTGATGTCATGTTAGATTATCCCAGACATTCATTATTTTATTTAATATTCTGGGAGTGCCTGCTATATGCCAGACATCGGGCTAGGGATTCCACAATGATGAATTTTGACACTCGAACAGTAATATCTAGAAGGGGTATGGAAAAGCAAATAATTAAAACAGTGATGAGAGCTATGACTAATGGTTAAAAGGTAGCCTAGGAGAAAAACTAGTCCAGCTTGGAAGCCTCAGGTAAGGGATGGCTTTTCAGCACACAACTAGGAAGACAAGGTCCGAAGGATGAACATATACTATGCAAAATAATGTACCAACTAGTTTCGCTCTTTTGAAAGAAATTTTCTCTTTCCCAAGAGAATTCTTACTTGGCCTTCAAGGTCATTCCCTGAGGCTTTCCCTGACCTTCTCAGGCAGAGTTAAATGTTCTCTTACCTATGGCCCCACAGCACATCTTCCATACCTGTATTACTGCTCCTACCCTACTGTAACACAGTGATTGATGAAGGTCCCTCTCAGCCAGGAGCTCCATCAAGGCAGAGAAGAGACCTTTATCCATCTTTGTGCCCAACCACACCTGACACATAGCATGTGTTCAAGAGAGTTTGATGAATAACTGTATTTAACAAAGAATAAATATAAGTCAACTTGGACATTTGAAGGTCCATTTTAAAATAAGTAAGACATCTGTAGGGACATAACACATTCTGGAGTGTTCATTATACAGAAATGTTTTTACATTTTAGACAATAATACATGAGGAAATCAGAAAAGAATTGTTCCCTATGGAAATGAACAAGGGAACAAATGCTTTCATGTATTTGGACACATTTTCTAGCACCCAGCTGACTCAAGCAATGTTCATGATAGTTGCTAAATTGTGAGTTGTTACACACCTTGCATTTCATAGGCTTCAAATGTGAGTGGCTTTAATACAGACAGCTCACAGGAAGCACCCTGAAGTCTCCCACCACGCCAGCCAAGGGCAAATCTACCCACAGGCTTCTGAGCCACTGGAACTGCATTGATCTTCACCCAGGGCCACTGGGGCCACAGTGTATGGCCTTTACACATGGCTAGAAAGACAACAGAAGTTAACAAGCATGCATACACATACACACTCTCTTCCCAGATAATTAAACTAACAACACTTACCCCAAAACTTAGTATGTATTTTGTTACCTGTAAAGGCCACTCCCAATTAAATTGCTGGTGGACTTCTCTACAATTTCTAACTTCACATCTCCTAGTGGTATAATTCATGGTCTATTTTGGTCACTATCAAGCTCAGGGTAGCAGAAAATATATTATCCATATACCTCACCACCACATGTTGTTTTAAATTTTCTTCTAAAATATTTAGAAGATATTTCCTGTGGAGCCTGGCAGGCTATTGTTTGTTTTGCTTTTCCATCTGGTATTCAATTAATATACTAATAATCACTCTAATTTCTTTTGCTATGATAGTGATCTTATTTTTCCTTGTACCATGTTTATTTTCACTTGGGGACTGAAAAGTACTACAGATTGGAAGCAGTATTTCAATTACAGCTACTACATGGAAAGCAACCCAAGTGCTTTTAATGTTCTTTAATGGTGGCACGGCTCAATCTAACTCAGATTTCTCCACGTGCTTAGCATTCTCTTGAATGTTAATGCTCATTAACTTTATAGTATTAATTTATGTTTATAAACATTATATTGTAAAGCACAGATGGAATATCTAAAGTCAAAGAGAGTTGGATTATAAAACACTTGCTGATTAATGCATGGTACGTGTGGTATGTTTTCTCCCATTCCCACTTTCCATCTTTCCTATTAGTTAGTTTAGTTGGTCCCTATGGGAAGTCACTGAAGTCTCAGGGGTATTTTGCAGCTGTGAAGCTGGGAAGTTAAGGACAACTGAGTGAAAGGATAGGGACCTTCAGAGAAAAGTCATTTCAACTGCGAGTGAGTGGGCTAGAAATATCCTCATCACACTTGACAAACAGCCTGTTAGTGGGGAGAAAGTACAGTTCCCTGATAGAGAAGATAATAAAGGCAAAAAACTGTGCACTGCTGAAGGTGATGGTCATGAGTTATACTTCTTTTCTATCTCTCATAGGGTCGTGTACAGTGCTGGGCAATTAGTACGTGCTCAGTAAAACTTTCTGGGTTGATAGAAAGTGGTTAGCTTGATGCATGGTTCAAATGATGCCAACTCTGTGAGTTCATTCCGCCTTGAAGCCAGTCTGTCAAATGTATCCCACACTTCTCACATGGCTGGCCCACCCAAGATTTAAGCCACTGTTACAATAAACTTTGAAGTTCATCACCACTGCCGGGTGCACCCCTGGAAGGTAGGCTCTGCTGACAGTAGGTCAGAGACATTGCTCCTTTGTTCCAGTTTCCTTTATCACCCCATCAAATCTCTAAGTAACTGCTGGTGCTTTCTCTTTCTGTCCGAATAGAAAAATACCTTTAAATCAAGTCCTTACATTCTCTTCTCCATATCTAAAAGCTGGGGATGAAATGCTGAAAAAGACCTGGACTCCACCTTCCAGGATTTTGCATGCTGCTGTAGGAAGTTGGGGACCTGGCCAAAACACAGATGCTTAGTGAATGTCTGCAGGCTTTAATTCACTAAAGGAGACATCTACTTCCTGCCTCCTGAATATCACAATTCTTTCTTTAAGATGCTTGGACTTGAAGAGTGTATTTGAGTCATTCCTCAAAATGCCTATGTCGAGTCCATTAAACTTCACAACATTTTGTTTTCTATATCTTTTAATGCAAGGAAATAGTTACCATTAAGAGTAAATTTGCTTTTCAAACATAGTCAGAAGTCATTTAAATACAATTCTCATAATTAAAGTGGCTGATAAGTTGGGGAATATCATTGTAAGATCAAAATAAAATATAGCTATGAAGTAATGCGCTCACCTTCTAGCTCATAAACTGATCTGGAATGATGTAATAAGAATAGGAACTAATATTTTAATCAGCACCACGTGCTTTGCATGCATTATTTCACTTAATCCTCATAACCATCAAATAATTTATGTACTATGTTTGTTTCCACTTAAAAAATGTGAGTAGAGAAGCAAAGAAACTTGCCCAAAATGACATAAGAGAAGGGTTCAGATTCAAAGCCAGGTATACATGGGACCAGACCTGTGTGCTAAAACACCAAGCTAACTTCCACAAAATGAAGTCTAGAGATGTTTTGAGTAAGTACCCAATATTATAAAGGCATTTCATGAATGACTCAGACTCTGCAAACCTGGATACACTGACTGTAGTATCTTGGATAAAAATTAGTCCAAAATATATAATGACAAATACGGATTCCTCATTTCATGGCAGCATGAGGTCGAAATGACAATCTGTAACTATAGGTTGTGAGTGTGCACTTAGCAAATAAGCGCAAAAGTTTTAATGAATTACCTTAGAGACATTGAGGAAAGAAGTTTATTGTCACCTCTCATTTTATCAAAGAAATCTACATTAAGAATGCAGGAAAGGATAGGGAGGAAAGAAGAACTTGAGGCTCAGTATCAAGATTAGAGAATGTATCTGTCACGTTTCAATTTTTCATAGAACCTGATAGAATAAAACACGAATACAGAAATTAGTGTCTAGAAATTTTGAGTTTTACTTTTGTTTTTGTTTACTTTATGGTTACCCTAAGGATCACTAGAACTCACAAATTCATGTACTGCCAATGGTCTATTGTAGACCACTTGTAGCTTACCCATCTTTGAGTCAAATTTGAGGAACAATGTAAAGTTAGTTAAAAACCCCCAAAACAAAAACAAAATAAAAAACCAACAAAGCTCAACAGATTTTGGAATATAGATGGGCTCTACAAATGTTAAGTCGCTTCTCACTTTCACTAAATGAAATCAACACATCTAACTCTTTGAAGGGTGCTTGTGAATGCAGGCTTAGAAAATATTCCAGGGATGAGTTTGAAATGCACTCTGTACTCTGTGTGTGTGTGTGTGTGTGTGTGTGTGTGTGTATGTGTGTGAGACAGAGAGAGAGAGAGAGAGAATAACAATATTCATGGGACCTGTGTTACTAGTTTCTATCTTATCAGTCACAGGACTCCTTCTCTGAATACAGATTTATCATCTGCAGTTATACGATTAAAGTATGGTCACTAAATTCACAATGGATTCAGATCCTTTTAAAATATATTTTTAAATGAACAGCTCTTTACTGGCAGACAGAAAAATTAGTACTGGAATAATTACATGCTGCTGAATCTTTGAAGATGAAAAGCTTAGGAGGGAAAGAAAGGGCATTTAGTTATAAAATGTGTAACTCCGGGCAACATCAAACAAAAAAATCTCAGCTAAATCAAAATACTCCTGGGTTTTTTTTTGACCCTTTCAGGCTTAGAAACTTTAATTTCAATAGCCTCAGGATGTCATTTGGCATGTTTCTGCAACTCATTAAAGAAGATAAGAATCTTCCCTTCTGAACTGAACCCTTTAAAATCAAAACCCCTAGTCTTAACTGAAAAGTATAAAAAAAAGGATCCAAAATAGCCCAGTGTTTATTAAAACAGTATAGAACTTAAAATTTTAAGCCCTGGGGCTTCCCTGGTGGCACAGTGGTTGGGAAACCGCCTGCCAACACAGGGAACACGGGTTCGATCCCTGGTCCGGGAAGATCCCACATGCCGCGGAGCAACTAGGCCGGTGCGCCACAACTACTGAGCCTGTCTCTAGGGCCTGCGAGCCACAACTGCTGAGCCTGTGTGCCTACAGCCCATGCTCCGCAACAAGAGAAGCCACCTCAATGAGAAGCCCGCGCACCGCAGCGAAGAGTAGCTCCCGCTCACCGCAAATGGAGCCAAAAATAAATAAAAATAAATAAATAATTTAAAAATAAATTCTAAGCCCTGACTCTGATCACATATCACCAGCATGCCGATTGGTTTTCAAATTTAATTTGGTATTAGCAGACAGTGAGCAAATCAGCCCGTTGTTTGGCCTACATAACTCCAAATAGACCACTCCAATTTCTTTCCTCCCAAATCGACTGCTTTTGACAGAACTGTACAATTGTGTCACTGCATAGCTTTAGGCTTGAATTAGCCTGTCTAATTGGAAAATGCTCTTGATAAAATTTTAAAGGAAAAACAGTAAGTTATAAAACCTACTTATAAAAATTTAAGCATCTGTTATATGCTCATAACATTGTATTTTAAGTTATATGTGTATGTTTATAGAAAAAAGATATATTAAACTGTATGTTAACTGAAGTGATTTTTTAGTAGGTGGGATTGTAGGAAATGTTTATTTTCTTCCTTTGCGGTTTTAAAGTTATTTTCTAAGTCTCCTCAGGAACAAGTGCTACTTTCGCAAGCAAGCAGCAAAACAAACAAAAGCAAGCATTAAATACTATTTCAAAAATATGGCATCAAGTATAAAAGCTCAAATTACGTATGTTCAAAAAGTCTGTTGAAGTCTCCTGTTTGGACTCTTCCTTCTATCACAGACCTAAAGAATCAGTTAAATAATTTATACACTAGGAGGAAGGTGTGGTTTTCAGTACAAGGAATATGGTTTTGTGTTTTTGAATTCGGTTGATAATAGGAGGTTGACAAGGCTTTTTCAGGTGGAGTTCACTACATCAAACTTCAAGTATGCAGACACGGAATCAGCACAGCTGACATATTAAGATGAGTGGAAAGATGAGGCTGATAACAGCCTGGGCTGAACACATTCTATTTACCCCCCGTCAATGGCCAGGTGCCACCAGGCCTTTCCCTGAAGCTGAACTGCGTCTCTCTACCACGTGACTCCTCAATTCTGCTTTGAAGGGCTGGCTTCAGAAACGTGAAGAATCAAACATTTATTCTGCATAGTTCCAAGGGGAAGAGCTAGAACCAGTGGGGCCAGATCTAAATTTAGCTTAAGGAAGAATGTTCTGTAGGTCACCGTCAAAATCTCTTTCCCGTTGGGGAGGAAGTAAGGTGTCAGTGAGGGCCTTGTCCAGCAGGGGCGGACTGAGGGAATCTCTCCATCAAAACCAGGGAACAGTGAAATCAAGAGACCATGAAGAACAGAGTCAAGCAGGAACCAAATCTGATAAGAGAGGAGAGTTGCCCCAATGGAAAGGTAAGGAGCAGGTGTCGAGGTGGAGAACTAACTCAGGAATAGACAATGATGGTGACAACTCACATCAAGATAGGCTAGGTAATTTGTGACGCCCAGTGCAAAATGAAAATGCAGGGCTACCCTGGTGGCGCAGTGGTTAAGAATCCGCCTGTCAATGCAAGGGACACGGGTTCGAGCTCTGGTCCGGGAAGATCCCACGTGCCACAGAGCAACTAAGCCCGTACACCACAACTACTGAGCCTGAGCTCTAGAGCCCGCGAGCTACAACTATTGAAGCCTGCACGCCTAGAGCCTGTGCTCTTCAACAAGAGAAGCCACTGCAATGAGAAGCCCGTGCACCGCAACTAGAGAAACCCCACGCACAGCAACAAAGACCCAACTCAGCCATAAATAAATAAAGAAATAAATAAATTTAAAAACAAAATGAAAATGCAGAGTCACTTGTTAAAAAATTATTAAGAATTTCAAGATGGCATCTGTAGAGTATTAAGTCAGGCTTGGGACCCTGCTAAGCACAAGACCCTGTGAAGCTGGCCCTGCGCAGGAATGGTTCATCACCAGGAAGGGAAGGAGTATTCCTGGGTTTATCATCTTTGGGTGGCTTTTACTTGCTAGCTCACCCAAAGGCAGTGTGGATACATGGGATACATTATAATGACAAGAACAAGGAAGACAGCTATTCGAAAAGGATTTGGAAAGGATGGTCACAGGAAATGTTTAAATAGAGGCTGCATGTTACAGAGAAAATTCAAGCATTGGGTATTATTAGACTTAAGGACTTTTGAGAGCCCTTTCGACTTGGAGTCTAGAGTTCTACGCTAGGTTAGTGAGGTTTAAGATCATTTAAAGTATTCTTCAGACTATGGGTTCTGTAAATCCTGAGTTTTCCATGTATTCCCAATTCCAACTGTTTTCATTCTCATAAATATTATTCTCTTACTTGTCAGTCAGTTCTATCTCAGAAGCATAAATGCTGTAACAGTATTCTTTGCTGATCTGCTTTGCCTTAAAATCACTGCTCATCAGGTCCATTTGTAGCCAATGGTCCCTGAGACCTTTTGGACCTTCTCTCTCACTTCTATATACAAGAATTAGGAATAGAACATTAGACTCTATTTCTCTGCTCAGCTGAGGTCAAGTCTTCTTCCTCTTTCTTCTCCATACGAACATACAGTCACACGATCAATGCAGAACTCATTTTTTTAACCATTTGTCTCCCATGGTAGAGTGTATTCATATTGTCACTGCCCATTCCTCCCTGTCTCCCTTTGTCCACACTCTTTGCCGTGTGACGTTGTAGTCCTTCCCACTAAAGGTGGAGTATACTTCCCCACTCTCGTTCATGGTGAGCTGTACCATGTGGCTTATTTTGCCCATGGAACGTAAGTGGAAATAGTGTGCCAGCTCCAAAACTAGACCTTAAGAGGCATTGTGTGTTTCCGCTTGCCTCTTCTTCACTTTCGTTAATACCGTGAGATGAACAAGCTCCAGGCAGCCCACTGATCATGCAGGACAGGATGAAAGAATTGTGGAGCAGACCTGGTGCCATGCTGCAGGTTGGGACTAGGCCCAGCCAAGCCAAGCTTCAATCAGCTAAGCTTAAAGCAACTGAGAGAGATTAACCAAGATGGCGGAGTAGAAGGACGTGCTCTCACTCCCTCTTGCGAGAGCACCAGAATCACAACTGGCTGCTGGACAATCATTGACAGGAAGACCCTGGACTTCACCAAGGAGAATACCCCACGTCCAAGGACAGAGGAGAAGCCACAGTGAGACGGTAGGAGGGGCGCAATCAGAGTAAAATCAAATCCCATAACGGCTGGGTGGGTGACTCACAGACTGGCGAACACTTATACCACAGAA
This sequence comes from Balaenoptera musculus, assembly GCF_009873245.2. Lineage (NCBI taxonomy): Eukaryota > Metazoa > Chordata > Mammalia > Artiodactyla > Balaenopteridae > Balaenoptera > Balaenoptera musculus. The sequence continues at coordinate 32,705,515 of NC_045793.1, read as the reverse complement.
GTCCACCCACTGGAGTGAAGGTTCTGAGCCCCACGTCAGGCTTCCCAACCTGGGGGTCCGGCAACGGGAGGAGGAATTCCTAGAGAATCAGACTTTGAAGCCTAGTGGGAATTGATTGCAGGACTTTGACAGGACTGGGGGAAACAGAGACCCCACTCTTGGAGGGCACACACAAAGTAATGTGTGCATCGGGACCCAGGGGAAGGAGCAGTGACCCTGGGGGAGACTGAACCAGACCTACCTGCTGGTGTTGGGGGGTCTCCTGCAGAGGCGAGTGGTGGCTCTGTTTCACCGTGGGGATAAGGACACTGGCAGCAGAGGTTCTGGGAAGTTCTCCTTGGCGTGAGCCCTCCCAGAGTCTGCCATTAACCCCACCAAAGAGCACGGGTAGGCTCCAGTGTTGGGTTGCCTCAGGCAAAACAACCAACAGGGAGGGAACCCAGCCCCACCCATCAACAGTCAAGTGGATTAAGGTTTTACTGAGCTCTGACTGCCACAGCAACAGGGAGGGAACCCAGCCCCACCAATCAACAGTCAAGTGGATTAAGGTTTTACTGAGCTCTGACCACCACAGCAACAGTCAGCTCTACCCACCACCAGAGCCTCCCATCAAGCCTCTTAGATAGCCTCAACCACCAGAGGGCAGACAACAGAAGCAAGAAAAACTACAATCCTGCAGCCTGTGGACCAAAAACCACAGTTACAGAAAGATAGAGAAGATGAAAAGGCAGAGGGCTATGTACCAGATGAAGGAACAAGAAAAAACCCCAGAAAAACAAATAAATGAAGTGGAGATAGGCAACCTTCCAGAAAAAGAATTCAGAATAATGATAGTGAAGATGATCCAGGACCTCGGAATAAGAATGGAGGCAAAGATTGAGAAGATGCAAGAAATGATTAACAAAGACCTAGAAGAATTAAAGAACAAACAAACAGAGATGACCAATACAATAACTGAAATGAAAACTACACTAGAAGGAATCAATAGCAGAATAACTGAGGCAGAAGAACGGATAAGTGACCTGGAAGACAGAATGGTGGAATTCACTGCTGCGGAACAGACTAAAGAAAAAAGAATGAAAAGAAATGAAGACAGCCTAAGAGACCTCTGGGACAACATTAAATGCAACAACATTCGCATTATAGGGGTCCCAGAAGGAGAAGAGAGAGAGAAAGGACCAGAGAAAATATTTGAAGAGATTATAGTCGAAAACCTCCCTAACATGGGAAAGGAAATAGCCACCCAAGTCCAGGAAGCGCAGAGAGTCCCATACAGAATAAACCCAAGGAGAAACAGGCCGAGACACATAGTAATCAAAGTGGCAAAAATTAAAGACAAAGAAAAATTATTGAAAGCAGCAAGGGAAAAACGACAAATAACATACAAGGGAACTCCCATAATGTTAACAGCTGATTTCTCAGCAGAAACTCTACAAGCCAGAAGGGAGTGGCATGATATACTTAAAGTGATGAAAGGGAAGAACCTACAACCAAGATTACTCTACCCGGCAAGGATCTCATTTAGATTTGATGGAGAAATCAAAAGCTTTACAGACAAGCAAAAGCTAAGAGAATTCAGCACCACCAAACCAGCTCTACAACAAATGCTAAAGGAACTTCTCTAAGTGGGAAACACAAGAGAAGAAAAGGACCTACAAAAACAAACCCAAAACAATTAAGAAAATGGTCATAGGAACATACATATCGATAATTACCTTAAACGTGAATGGTTTAAATGCCCCAACCAAAAGACATAGACTGGCTGAATGGATACAACAACAAGACCCATATATATGCTGTCTACAAGAGACCCACTTTAGACCTAGGGACACATACAGACTGAAAGTGAGGGGATGGAAAAAGATATTCCATGCAAATGGAAATCAAAAGAAAGCTGGAGTAGCTATACTCATATCAGATAAAATAGACTTTAAAATAAAGAATGTTACAAGAGACAAGGAAGGACACTACATAATGATCCAGGGATCAATCCAAGAAGAAGATATAACAATTATAAATATATATGCACCCAACATAGGAGCACCTCAATACATAAGGCAACTGCTAACAGCTATAAAAGAGGAAATCGACAGTAACACAAAAATAGTGGGGGACTTTAACACCTCACTTACACCAATGGACAGATCATCCAAAATGAAAATAAATAAGGAAACAGAAGCTTTAAATGACACAATAGACCAGATAGATCTAATTGATATATATAGGACATTCCATCCAAAAACAGCAGATTACACGTTCTTCTCAAGTGTGCACGGAACATTCTCCAGGATAGATCACATCTTGGGTCACAAATCAAGCCTCAGTAAATTTAAGAAAATTGAAATCATATCAAGCATCTTTTCTGACCACAACGCTATGAGATTAGAAATGAATTACAGGGAAAAAAACGTAAAAAAGACAAACACATGGAGGCTAAACAATATGTTACTAAATAACCAAGAGATCACTGAAGAAATCAAAGAGGAAATTAAAAAATACCTAGAGACAAATGACAATGAAAACACGACGACCCAAAACCTATGGGATGCAGCAAAAGCGGTTCTAAGAGGGAAGTTTATAGCTATACAAGCCTACCTAAAGAAACAAGAAAAATCTCAAGTAAACAATCTAACCTTACACCTAAAGGAACTAGAGAAAGAAGAACAAACAAAACCCAAAGTCAGCAGAAGGAAAGAAATCATAAAGATCAGAGCAGAAATAAATGAAATAGAAACAAAGAAAACAATAGCAAAGATCAATAAAACTAAAAGTTGGTTCTTTGAGAAGATAAACAAAATTGATAAGCCATTAGCCAGACTCATCAAGAAAAAGAGGGAGAGGACTCAAATCAATAAAATCAGAAATGAAAAAGGAGAAGTTACAACAGACACTGCAGGATTACAAAGCATCCTAAGAGACTACTACAAGCAACTTTATGCCAATAAAATGGACAACCTGGAAGAAATGGACAAATTCTTAGAAAGGCATAACCTTCCAAGACTGAACCAGGAAGAAACAGAAAATATGAACAGATCAATCACAAGTAATGAAATTGAAACTGTGATTAAAAATCTTCCAACAAACAAAAGTCCAGGACCAGATGGCTTCACAGGTGAATTCTATCAAACATTTAGAGAAGAGCTAACACCTATCCTTCTCAAACTCTTCCAAAAAACTGCAGAGGAAGGAACACTCCCAAACTCATTCTATGAGGCCACCATCACCCTGATACCAAAACCAGACAAAGACACTACAAAAAACGAAAATTACAGACCAATATCACTGATGAATATAGATGCAAAAATCCTCAACAAAATACTAGCAAACAGAATCCAACAACACATTAAAAGGATCATACACCACGATCAAGTGGGATTTATCCCAGGGATGCAAGGATTCTTCAATATACGCAAATCAATCAATGTGATACACCATATTAACCAATTGAAGAATAAAAACCATATGATCATCTCAATAGATGCAGAAAAAGCTTTTGACAAAATTCAACACCCATTTCTGATAAAAACTCTCCAGAAAGTGGGCATAGAGGGAACCTATCTCAACATAATAAAGGCCATATATGACGAACCCACAGCAAACATCATTCTCAATGGTGAAAAACTGAAAGCATTTCCTCTAAGATCAGGAATGAGACAAGGATGTCCACTCTCACCACTATCATTCAACATAGTTCTGGAAGTCCTAGCCACGGCAATCAGAGAAGAAAAAGAAATAAAAGGAATACAAATTGGAAAAGAAGAAGTAAAACTGTCACTGTTTGCGGATGACATGATACTATACATAGAGAATCCTAAAACTGCCACCAGAAAACTACTAGAGCTAATTAATGAATATGGTAAAGTTGCAGGATACAAAATTAATGCACAGAAATCTCTTGCATTCCTATACACTAATGATGAAAAATCTGAAAGAGAAATTATGGAAACACTCCCATTTACCATTGCAACAAAAAGAATAAAATACCTAGGAATAAACCTACCTAGGGAGACAAAAGACCTGTATGCAGAAAACTATAAGTCACTGATGAAAGAAATTAAAGATGATAGCAACAGATGGAGAGATATACCATGTTCTTGGATTGGAAGAATCAACATTGTGAAAATGAGTATACTACCCAAAGCAATCTACAGATTCAATGCAATCCCTATCAAATTACCAATGGCATTTTTTACGGAGCTAGAACAAATCATCTTAAAATTTGTATGGAGACACAAAAGACCCCGAATAGCCAAAGCAGTCTTGAGGCAAAAAAATGGAGCTGGAGGAATCAGACTCCCTGACTTCAGACTATACTACAAAGCTACAGTAATCAAGACAATATGGTACTGGCACAAAAACAGAAACATAGATCAATGGAACAAGATAGAAAGCCCAGAGATTAGCCCACGCACCTATGGTCAACTAATCTATGACAAAGGAGGCAAGGATATACAATGGAGAAAAGACAGTCTCTTCAATAAGTGGTGCTGGGAAAACTGGACAGCTACATGTAAAAGAATGAAATTAGAATACTCCCTAACACCATACACAAAAATAAACTCAAAATGGATTAGAGACCTAAATATAAGACTGGACACTATAAAACTCTTAGAGGAAAACATAGGAAGAACACTCTTTGACATAAATCACAGCAAGATCTTTTTTGATCCACCTCCTAGAGTAAGGGAAATAAAAACAAAAATAAACAAGTGGGACCTAATGAAACTTCAAAGCTTTTGCACAGCAAAGGAAACCATAAACAAAACGAAAAGACAACCCTCAGAATGGGAGAAAATATTTGCAAATGAATCAACGGACAAAGGATTAATCTCCAAAATATATAAACAGCTCATTCAGCTCAATATCAAAGAAACAAACACCCCAATCCAAAAATGGGCAGAAGCCCTAAATAGACATTTCTCCAAAGAAGACATACAGACGGCCACGAAGCACATGAAAAGCTGCTCAACATCACTAATTATTAGAGAAATGCAAATCAAAACTACAATGAGGTATCACCTCACTCCTGTTAGAATGGGCATCATCAGAAAATCTACAAACAACAAATGCTGGAGAGGGTGTGGAGAAAAGGGAAACCTCTTGCACTGTTGGTGGGAATGTAAATTGATACAGCGACTATGGAGAACAATATGGAGGTTCCTTAAAAAACTAAAAATAGAATTACCATATGACCCAGCAATCCCACTACTGGGCATATACCCAGAGAAAACCGTAATTCAAAAAGACACACGCACCCGAATGTTCATTGCAGCACTATTTACAATAGCCAGGTCGTGGAAGCAACCTAAATGCCCATCAACAGACGAATGGATAAAGAAGTTGTGCTACATATATACAATGGAATATTACTCAGCCATAAAAAGGAACGAAATTGAGTCATTTGTTGAGACATGGATGGATCTAGAGACTGTCATACAGAGTGAAGTAAGTCAGAAAGAGAAAAATAAATATCATATATTAATGCATGTATGTGGAACCTAGAAAAATGGTACAGATGAGCCAGTTTGCAGGGCAGAAGTTGAGACACAGATGTAGAGAATGGACATATGGACACCAAGGGGGGAAAACTGCGGTGAGGTGGGGATGGTGGTGTGCTGAATTGGGCGATTGGGATTGACATGTATACACTGATGTGTATAAAATTGATGCCTAATAAGAACCTGCAGTATAAAAAAACAAACAAAACAACTAATACTAAACTTTCATTGGGTTATTTGTATGGAAATATGTTAATATAAATGTTTCAGACATTACATGAAATTTCTAAAAATCTTATATGTTCTGGTATAATGTTATAAGTAATAATCCTAGTTATTACTTTAAAATGTATATCTCAGAAATAACTAATTTTCTTGTCAACTGCATTATTATGAACTTTCATCAAATCTTTAAAAAAAAAAAATAAGCAACTGATATGTATACGAGCAAGAGTAATTATTGTTATTTTAAGCCACTGGTTTGTTATGCAGCGTTATTATATAACAAAAATTGACTGATATACTCTAACTTCCTAGCTCTTCCATACTTTAAACCAGTTAAGTGATGATGATCATTAAACTCATTCATCATCTGTGAAGAGTGTGATGGTTTAGGAGTTCAGTTCTTGGAGTAAGTGGACCTCGATTGGAATCTTAGCACCAACATACCAATTCACTTTATCTCAACCTCAGGGCTGTCCTCTACTGGATGGGGATAATAAGATGTCCAAATTTGTGAGATGATACAGGAACTGAATGAGATAATGCACTTAAAGTTCTCAGCACAGTGTCTGGTATGTAGTAAGAACATCATAATTGTCAACTGTTACTGAGGTTGACCCTGAGTAAACACAGAATGGCCAAGCAAGTATGTCTGGAGGGGTCTGGATATTTGAAATAGGAATCACTTCATAGGGTTCAAACGATACCCGCTGTCACATCAAACACAATCAAAACGAATCAGCAATTAGGAAAAAAAATAGCATCAGATGAGAAGGATTAAGGGAAAATGTACCCCAGTATTTTTTGAAACTAGTACTGTGGTATAGCTGTTACAGCAACAGCTAGATTTTATCAATCCACAGGATTCACCTGAAATGAGAGAAAAAAGACAAAGTTGTTCTAGGATCCATTATTATTTATCATGGCACAATGAGTAAAAGGAACAGATAGCCAATTATTTCTGAAACTGCAATAAATGAAGTGTTTTTATTGTGGGTAGGTGAGTTTAGATTGGCTGTCCCGCTTATACACTGATGGGAAAGTCAAATGAAAACTTTGATATGATGGAGGTTAGCAGCAACCAACATCCTCAATCCATTCCCGGTTCACATAAATACTATAACTTTTCTTTTGCAATAATTTCTGGTACTGATTTATCAGGGGGCATCTGTGCTTTAAACAAAGATTCAATTCTTTTCTGTCAGTCATTTTATCCTAATTAATTTTTTGACAGTTTAATGAGATAATGCACGTGAAAAAGAGCTTTGCAAAGTGTAAAGGGCCTTACCTGCTGGCTAATTTCATTTAAATTGACTTGTGCAAGAAATTAGACAAGTTTATCTGTTCCATTATGGCAAATTGTGAGCTGTCAAACTTGGGATTAGAATTTGGTGACAAAATCAAGGAAAATAAGCAGCTGGCGGGGGGGTTGGGGGTGGGGGAAGAGCCTTTCCTTCCAGAACCACTCACTCAGGGGAGAGTATTGGGAACAAAGAGAGCAGAGAAAGAAAAAGTGAGCCTTGGAAGTGTTTGTTTTTCTCTCCCAAGTATGTTTCACCCTCAAAGAGTGACCAATGGCCATTTTAATTAAATGAAAAGAAAATATAACTTGCTACTTGGACACCAATTGGTTCCTCCTGTTTCTTTGCAGAGCTGTTTCTTTGCAGAGCGGTAAGTCTTAAAACTGTCGTAAGGATTTAATCACCATCAAATGATTCAAGCTCAGGACACAGTCTCTCCTCATTGTCTCTGGCCCCGCACCGGCACTTTGCACAAGCTCATAGTTGGTGTGCAGTCCCCAGAGAAGTGACATGAGGAGAAAAATCACTGTGGAAATGTTTTCCCCTCTTGTGGGGCCCCAGGAAGATGGGGAAGGGTCAAAAGTGGAGCTATTGGCTCCACTTCTTACTGGCTCTGTCATCATGGACAGTTCAGGCTTCTGATCCACTGCAAATGGGATAACAACAGTACCTACTTCATGGGGATGTTGTAAGAATGAAATAAGATAATTCATGAAAAGAATTTAGCTCGGTGCTTGACTGACTGTGTTCACTTAACATTAGCCATTATTATAGTCACTAGGTGGTAAGGAAGAGAGCAGACTGTCTGAGATAAATGGAGTAGAGGAGAGCGATGACAGAAATAATTGTGAGCTAATGCAAAGAAAAGGACAAAAAAACGTATCAACCTAAACTAATTCAAATTTTGTGAAAATTGCATATCAGTTAGGTCTAAGTTATTTTGTGTTATAAAGGAAGAAGATGCTAAATAAATTAATAGCATGGAGAAGATTATAGGGAGAATGATTAAACCAGTGGGGGGAAAATACTGTTTTAAGCACATTAGGAGAATTTATCATCACGGAACTAGCATATTCATTGTACACTAGGCTTTTCTATTTGATAACGTAACCTAAGATCTCTAGCAAAATAGCCAGGTGCAGCTCACTGCATAAATTTAAGAGACAAAATCTTCCTTTTAACATTTCAGCTCAGGGTAACTTTTTACCAATTCACAGATTTTAGTGATATTTTCCTGTAAATGTGTCATCTTGTACAACTGAGCTATGAAAAACAGCATTTCTGAACCCTTTCTACACAAAATATTGGCACAGATCCAACTAAATCATTCTCAAATAATACTGCCAGTGACTATACTGTACGAACCCTTATGAAGTAATTTTGACAAACTGTGTCCTGGCATAGTCATGCAAATGATCTTCAGATATATTTTGGACCATGGATATTAGTTGGGCCCAAAATGCAAATTAACTTTACCCCTACCCTTTACAAGAAAATGAGTGCCCATCTTTGGTGTCAGATTACTTATGTCTCGTGCCAGAGAAAACACCATCAGATCTGGCTTGGCCTTCTGTTTCATCTTCTGCCCAAGTGGGCAAAGCCTTTAGGAGTCATGGAGAGGTGCCATGATGAAATGTGTTCATTAGCTTGCCTGCCCTGGGCGAGTTCTCTGAATTGCTGCCTGTGTCACGCTGCTGCATATATTCCTAAAACAACAGTAACACACAGTGAAATCAGCCCCAGACGGAGGATTCCAGTTGCCCAGGCAGGGGATGAAGATTACCTAGGCCTTGGTCACAGCCCTGATCACCCTCTGGCTCCTCATTAAGTCACAGGCAAAAGGCCAGGAATGTCATCATTTCTTAGCCAGGGATCCACAGTCTTTGGGACTTAATTGTCTTCGTACTCTACCTGGGAAATCTCTTCACTCCTGCTGTGAAAAATATGCCCCCTTTTTTTCTGCCAGAAATACTTGTTTAGGGCTTTCCAAAATAGAGTTGAGGATTACAAAGTTTCTTTCACTGGGAACTTTTATCCCTTAGACAGTTCCTTTGAACTAGAGGATAAATTTGAAACAGGATAAAGGAGGCAGATAAAATAGAAACAGGAAAAATATCAGGGATGAGGCAGCCAAAAAACCAGTGCTCAAATACAATTTTATACACCTTGATCTTAGATGCAAAAGTGCATTATCTGGCTTTTTTTCTTCTTCTTCTTCAAAATGTATCTCTCCCTTGCAGGATATAATTTTTACCTGGATTATTTTATTGGAAAAAAAAATCTCCATAGAGCCAGCTTAGAAGTAGAATGTGTGGACAAGCGGTAAGACCAAAATAAAGCACTAAGGATGAATCCTTGAGTCTTCTGGCCCAGCTCACCTTACATATATTGTGTTATATGTAGTTACTATACTATTTACATGGAAATGCATTTCCTTGGGAGATTTGCAAGTAAACTTTAATAACTGTATGCATTTAGATATGATATGCCTAGACTATTCACAGAATTAAATATAACAAAAGCAAGACCATTAGCTTTAGCTCAACTGTAGCAAGAGATTAGGGAAAGTTATTCTTAGAATGATCCCATTAATGTAAGTTGGTGCAGCCACTGTGGAAAACAGTATGGAGGTTCCTCAGAAAACTAAAAATAGAATTACCTTATGATCCAGCAATCCAACTCCTGGGCATATATCCAGACAAAACTATAATTCAAAAAGATACATGCACCCCTGTGTTCATAGTGGAACTATTCACAATAGTTAAGATATGGAAACAGCCTAAATGTCCACTGACAGATGAATGGACAAAGAAGGTGTGGTACATATATACAATGGAATATTACTCAGCTATAAAAGAGAATGAAATAATGCCATTTGCAACAACCTTGATGCAACTAGAGATCATTATATTAAGTGAAGTAAGTCAGAAAGAGAAAGACAAATACCATATGATATCACTTGCATGTAGAATTTAAAATATGACACAAATGAACCTGTCTATGAAACAAAAACAAAATTAGGGACATAGAGAACAGACTGGTGGTTGCCAAGGGGGAGGGGGTGGGAGAGAGTAGGAGAGGGAGTTTGGGATTAGCAGATGCAAACTGGCATATATAGAAGGGATAAACAACAAGGTCCTACTCTATAGCACAGGGAACTATATTCAATATCCTGTGATAAACCATAATGAAAAAGAATACGAAAAAGAAGGTGTGTGTGTATATATATAATATATATAAAACTGAGTCACTTTGCTGTACAGCAGTAATTAATACAACATTGTAATTCAACTATACTTCAGTGAAAAATTTAAAAAAAGAATGATCTCATTTGTATCAGCAAGTTTGATATATAAAATTCCTACTATGTTGTCCAAATAAATGGTAATCAAAAGCAGGAGTCACTTCCATGGCCAGAGCCATGAATATTTGGTTAGTGGCTCATTTTAAAACTTGGAAATTACAGTGAATATGTTTATTTTTGTGTGGACAAGAAGCCTTGATGACCGCTAAGAGGCTCGATGCAACCTGCAAATGTGTTTTGTTCAGCCCATACATTGTTAAACATTTTTTTTTGAAAAGCATTTAAAAATTGGGAGATTTCACACAAAAATCCATATTTCTGGCTTCTCCTGAAAACTTGGGTGATCTATCAATCCTGGGGCTACAGTTCCACATGGAAAAATCTGCAGGAAACTTAAGAATATACCCTTTTGGTATGTCACACCCCTCACCATTTCCTATTCTATTACATCTAAGCCCAAAGTACACATTACTGTTATTTACAGGACCAGAGCAGCATTTGAATTTATGACTTCTAATGCAGATGTCCCATAAATAGACTAAAAATTAACTTCTCAGTAAAGGTATTACTTTAAAGATAGTATAAATTATTATCCACATTCCTTAGCTTGATTTAACAGCAACACAAAGTGTGAGTGTGCCTGTATATATACATACATACATACATACACACACACACACACACACACACACACACACACATACACCATTGTTAAAAGCACATTGAAATGAGAATTAAAAGATATATTTTTCTTCCAGTCCTGGCTCTGTCAGTAAACCAATTGCATGATTTGGATATTTTTCTGTATTCTTTCTAGGCCCAAGAGACATGTCTGTTAAATGGGCCTAGACAGTTTCTCTCCCAATCTAATATTTTACATTTTTTTCTTATTAAAAGAAAATTTTATCTGGGGACTTCAGTGATCCAGTTTGATTTCTCTTCACTATTAAAATTCATGCGCTCATAGAACTAAACTAAAAACAAAATTAGGTTCCAGCACTTTCATTTTATAGATAGGAAAAACTGATGTTTGGAAAGATCATACAAATAACCAAAACAAACAAACAAAAAAGGTGGTAAGCACAAACAGGTGTTCAAAATGCGATGTCAGTACGGAGAAGGAAGCAGACTTTACCTATTTTGTTAAAGCACCTCAATTTTTCTGCTTGCTGTTTTACCCCTAGGAGGATATTCTATGAGCCTTATGGGACGAGATTTAAAAGTGACTCCAGGGACTTCCCTGGTGGCGCAGTGGTTAAGACTCCATGCTCCCAGTACAGCGGGCCTGGGTTTGATCCCTGCTTGGGGAACTAGATCCTACATGCATGCCGCAACTAAGAGTTCACATGCCTCAACTAAGGAGCCAGCGAGTCACAACTAAGGAGCCTGCCTGCTGCAAATAAGGAGCACACATTCCACAACTAAGAGCCCGCCTGTCGCAACTAAGACCTGGAGCAAACAAATAAATAAAAAAAAAAAAAAAAAAAAAAAAGTGACCCCACCCAGACCACTGACCCCATGGTCCAGTAGGGAATCCAGTGGCTAGGTTTAAAATTAATATTTTCCCAACTTTCATTGTACTAAGGCTTGTATTATTTGGCTCTATGTCTTTCTTCCCTACTAGGCAGTAGTAAATCTTTAAGAGTAAGCACCACTCATCTTTTTCTTTCCCATCTTCATTCCACATTCTGAGCATGGTGCTTTGCACAAACTAAGTATTCAGTAAAGCTTTGCTGAATCCAAAGAGAAACTTCTAAATCTATAAACCACAGGGTTTTTTATTGGCCCAAATAATTAATAATATGGTAACATAAATGGACTTGAGAACCAAAAACAGTAGAACGGCTATCTCCTGAGTGATACATCTTATTCTACTGCATAACGATTGAGCTCAGTAAATCTGTACTATGTATCTACCATGTGCAAAATATATACTAAATCTATAAGGCAAAATTTCCTAAACCTGGATGATCATCAATATATACTTGAAGAGGTTTTAAAAATATAGATCCTGAAGCCGTATCCCCAGAGATTCTAACATAAGGGGTCTCTACATGTGTTTTAAGTTCAATTTAGTCTGACAATTACTCAGGTTTGGGAAATATTACTTAAGTAATAAAAAGGTGAAGAAGATAACTGCAAATTACACACCTCATTTTAAGTTATGCAATCTAAATTTCAGGACCTTAGCTACTTCCTTTCGGAAGGGAGTAAGCAGAAGTTGCTAATGTCCTAAAACAAGCCATAAATTTATTAATGTCTTTGAAGTTTAGAATGAGTAAAAAAATATAAGAATATTAAATTACATGAATTGTTAAATATTGTTTGTCCCTGTAGGAAGTAATAAACTACCATTTTTTCTTACCAAGATAATTCAGGAATATTAGTAGCAATAAAGAACTGCTTCCTTATCTCTTGACAAAAAATACACACTTGCCATGGTAAACGCTGAGATGGGACAAGATGTCTCCTTAGAGGCAGAGAATAGAACCAAGCATCAGTTGGATGAGAAAAGTCCTAACTACCCACAAGTGATACTTTTTGCTATATTTGTATAAACTCAGGTGAGCTAAGACTTCTAAGTTAAGTAATTTCAAATACTTGGTATAGTAGCTGCCCATATGTGGGTTTTGTGTATTCATAGTAACTGATTTGAATATTTTTATTAAATCACCTAGTCAAGAAAATCAAACCAGTTTTATCATGTAAAACAAACAAAAAATAGGAATGAAAGCTGATAAAATACTCTTTCTTTATACTGATTATAACAATAATAATGATACCTTCCATTTAATGGGGACTTACTACACCAAATACTTTATATATATCATGTCATGTCATTCATTCCTTATATCAGCACTGCAATGTAGGTGTTACTGTCCCATCTTTTAGAAGAGCAAATTTAGTTTCAGAGAGGTTAAATCATTTATCTACCATCATATAGCTAGCAAATAGTGGAGTTAAGATGAAATCATTCTGGCTCAAGAATCCTGTCCTCCAAAATAAAAACATAATTTGTACCACAAAACATGTGAACTGTGGTCTTTTCACCCTAGTAGTGTCTCTCAAAGGACACCAGAATCTCTTTGTGGAAAAAGATGGTTGTATTCTGCACTGTATTGCATTGCCTTCAAAGGTTAGCAGTATACAACCTTGACAGTCCTTGAACTTATTCTCTAATTTCTTTTTTCCCCCAGTTTAATTGAGATATAATTGACATACAGCACTGTATAAGTTTAAGATGTACAGCATAATGATTTGACTTACATACAACGTGAAATGGTGATCACAATAAGTGTAGTGAACATCCATCACTTCATATAGATACAAAATAAAAGAGAAAAAGAATATTTTTTTCCTTGTGATAAGAACTCTCAGGATTTACTCTCTTAACAACTTTCATATGTAACATACAACAATGCTAATTATATTTATCATGTTGTACATCACATCCCTAGTACTTATGTATCTTATAGCTGGAAGTTTGTACCTTTTGACTATCTTCATCTAATTCCTCCCCCCACCTCCCCACTTACTTCCAGTAACCATAAATCTGATCTCTTTTTATGAGTTTGTTTGTTGGTTTGTTTTTGAAGTATAATTGACCTACAACACTGTTAGTTCCCATTACACAACATAGTGATTAGATATTTCTATACATTACAAAATGATCACCATGATAAGTTATGATCTGGCACCATACAAAGATATTACATAATTATTGACTATATTCCCCACACTGTACATTTCATTTCATGCTATTTTTCTCCTCCCCCCTCTTCCCTGCCCTCTGACAACTTGTTTGTTCTCTGTATCTATGAATTTGTTTCTGTTTTGTTTGTTCTTTTTTTTTTTTTTTTTTTTAGATTCCATATGTAAGTACAATCACACATTATCTGTCTTTCTCTGTCTGACTTACCTTTAGCATAATACCCTCTAGGTCCATCCATGTTGTTGCATGTGATGAGATTTCATTCTTTTTTTATGGCTGAATAATATTCCATTGTATATATACACCACATCTTCTTTATCCATTCATCTAGTGATAGGCACGTAGGTTGCTTCCATATCTTGGCAATTGTAAATAATGCTGCAATGAACACAGGGGTACATATATCTTTTCTAATTGGTTTTTGTTTTCTTCAGATAATGAAGTGGAATTCGTGGATTCCACGAATTACTGGATTGTATGGTAGTCCTATTTTTAATTTTTAAAGGAATCTCCATACTGTTTTCCATAGTGGCTGTACCACTTTACATTCCCACCATGAATGCATGAGGGTCCCCCTTTCTCCACATCCTCGCCAACACTTATTTGTTGTCTCTTGGATAACAGCCATTCTGACAGGTGTGAGATGATATCTCACTGTGGTTCTGACTTGCATTTCCCTAATGATTAGTGGTGATAAGCATCTTTTTACATGCCTGTTGGCCATCTGTATGTTTTCTTTGGAAAAATGTCTATTCAGATCCTCTGCCCATTTTTTTTTTTTTTTTTTTTTTTTTTTTTTATAGGGCTTTCTCTAGTTGTGGCAAGTGGGGACCACTCTTCATCGCGGTGCGCGGGCCTCTCATTATCGCGGCCTCTCTTGTTGTGGAGCACAGGCTCCAGACGCACAGGCTCAGTAATTGTGGCTCACGGGCCTAGTTGCTCCGCGGCATGTGGGATCTTCCCAGACCAGGGCTCGAACCCGTGTCCCCTGCATTGGCAGGCAGATTCTCAACCACTGCGCCACCAGGGAAGCCCCCCTGCCCATTTTTAAATTGTTTTTGTTGTTGTTGTTTTTCGATGTTGAGTTGTATGAGTTCTTTGTATATTTTGGATATTAACCCTTTATTGGATAAATCATTTGCAAATATCTTCTCCCATTCAGCAGGTGGCCTTTTCGTTTTGTTGATAGTTTCCTTCACCATGCAAAAGCTTTTTAGTTTGATGTAGTCCCATTTAGTTATTTTTGCTTTTATTTCCCTTGCCTGAGGAGACATATCCAAAAAAATATTACTAAGACCAATGTCAAAGAATTTATTGCCTTGTGTTTTCTTCTAGAAGTTTTATGATTTCAGGTCTTACACTTAAGTCTTTAATCCATTTAGAATTTATTTTTTGTATATGGTGTGAGATAATAGTCCAGTCTGATTATTTTGCATGTAGCTGTCCAGTTTTCCCACCATGTATTAATGAGGCTGTCTTTTCTCCATTGTATATTCTCACCTCCTTTGTCATAGATTAATTGCCCATATAAGTGTGAGTTCATTTCTGGGCTCTCTATTCTGTTCCAATGACCTATGTGTCTGTTCTTGTGTCAATACCATACGTTTTGATTACTGTAGCTTTGTAGTATACTTTGAAATCAGGGAATGTGATGTCTCCAGCTTTGTTCTTCTTTCTCAAAATTGTCTTGGCTATTTGGAGTCTTTAATTTATTGATATTTTAAAGCTATGCAGTCATGTGACAAACATTATGATGTACCTACCAAGTGCCAAGCACTATACTTGTTACTGGAGATATAAATGCATAAGGCAGCCTCTATACTAAGGAAGCTTATAATCTAGTGATAGAGAAGTAAATAAATAATCTCAATATAATATATAGGAGTTACACAAAAGAAAAGGGTGTTTGCAAAGGTGGAGTTGGTCAGGGAAGCCTTCATAGAAGTGATGCTCTGAACTGGATCTAGTAGTGAGTAGGACTGGCCAGGGAGATGGGAGGATAGCAGCTTAAGTTGACAGAACTACACTCAGGAATGCAGTCATGAAATGGCTTGTTGTTGGGATTCTGCAATAAATCTGTTGGGTTGGAGTTTAGTGGGCAATGGAAGGAGAGGGAAAAATGAGATTGCAGCAGCTGGTGGGGGGGCTTACACACTACTATTACAACAACCATTTTTTTATTTACTCAACACTACATGCCTGGCACTGTGCCAAGTACTTTACATACATTATTCCATGAAAAAGTTTATGGTTAAAGAAATTGCAGCTCAGATTGATGAACTGACTTGCCTAGATCATGTAGCTTAGATAGAGGTGGAATTTGAGCTCAGATCTGATTTGTCTCCAAGCATGCATTTCTCTTCTACACATCACACACAGGTGTCTGGAGATCATTCCCCTATAGGCAATGAGAAGCTGCTTGAGGATTTCAAGCTACCATGTAATATGACCAGATTTGCATTTTGGAAGGATCTCTCTGGCAGCAAAATAGACAATGAACTAAGAGTGATGACACAATAGGAGACCAATTAGGAAGTTACAACAAGGGTCCAAGTGAAAAAAAAAAAAAAGAGAGAGAGAGCCTAAGCTAGTGGTTCTCATAGTTGGCTGTCCATTGGAATCACATGGGAAGCTTTAAAAAATATATAATTCTCAGAAACTGTTTTAATTGATTTGGGATGTGGCCTGAACACAAGCCTTTTTAAGCCTAGCCAAGATGATTGTATTTGCAGTCAGAGTTGAGAACCATTAGCCTTGGCCAAGTCAGTGGCAGTAGGAACAGAAATAAAGAGATGGACTTGAGTTTTATTTAGGAATTCCAGTCAACAGGGCTTAGTGGTGGTTAGATATGTGTGCAGTGGTGATGGGGAGAGGGTAAGAGTGAGGGGAGACTCTAGGATAACTCTGAGGTTTCTGGTTTAGGGTATTGGGAGACTGTGGCTCCATAAACCAGGATAAGAAACACCGTGGTAAGAGAAGGTTTATAGTTTCTTGAAGTAATGGAATATAGAATAGAATCATTATATTATATAAAATAATGACTTTTTAAAATACTTGTGATAGATTCTAGCAGAAAACAAATGTAAGTACCCACTTTTGGTCAAAGTGACAAACTAAAACTTTTAAGTCTTTTGAAATAAAATCCTATCCTGCTACCTCTTACGCCTGGTGTTGACGACCCCACTTTAGCTTCTCTGAAGGAAGTCTCACCATTCCTGGCAGCTGTAAGGATCAGGGAGAGGGGGTTGACGATGGCAGTGGGCTATCACAGTGCTAAACCCCAACAACTTTAATGCCACTCACGGGCACTGTCAAGGGATGGGCTCCACTGGTCTCCTAAGCTCAGAACCAGTCCTAGGAGTAGAGCCAACAGGCAGATGAGAAGCAGCAGCAACTAGAAGAATCAGCTGACACTCCTTTAGATTCACCAGCAACTGGGTCAGTGGGAGAAACAAGAGGTGGTTCTCATCCTGGCTGCATGCTGGAATCATCTAGAAAGTTTTATAAAGTACTAATGCCTGGGTTCCACTTCCAGAGACTCTCGTTTTCATTGGTCTGAGGTACAACCTGCATAGTAGGGTTTTCTTAATTCTCTTGAGTTATGCTAGTGGAAGCCTAGGTTGAGAACCATTGCTTTAGTACCTTTATGCACCTCTTATCAGATAGATTGCACTCAAGTTAGCAAGTAGGGTTTTCTGGGTTATTTAGAATGGCCAGAGAATGCCTTCCTTTTGTCAGAGGATAAGCAAAAACTACTGCACATGTTAGTAATTTTGCAAGCAACGTTCTCTCAGTGGTCAAAAGTTCACATATAAACTCCCGGATATCAGTGCCAGATGCTATGGGTTTTTACTTCTCAGACAGATGAACTGGCTGCATTCAGGTTCATGGTAACAGAGTCTACTCAGGGAAACAGACCTATGCAAAAGGAATTTAATGTGGACACTAGTTTAAAAGTGTTGGAAGAGCTAAAAGGGAAAATGGGCTGGGCAGGCAACCCAAAGATGGGACAAAAAGAAGCTATATATGACTTACAGAGCTGGAGGGATCAAGGGAGAAAAGATTTTTACGCCTCACAAGAGTGTGGGCTACCTTTGGGAGTTGGGCCTTGGAGGGAGCAGCTGCCTTATAGGAGCTGGAATCACAGAGGTGTAGCCCCAGCTGGAGATGCTTCCTAAAGCTGAGAGGGAGGGCAAGACACCCTGGCTTCTCCTTTTCACTAGCTCCCCAGTCTCTCACCTGTGACGCCCACTGGCTAAGCTAACAGGGAGCTAGTTGGCAAGAGATCCTCAGATGTATAATCTATAGGACTTTGTACCCTGCAGTACCTTGCAGAGCTGAAGGTTATGGATAGATCTGGAAGCAAACCGGCAAAATGATGGAGGCTAGGATTCTAGGCCAGATTCATCCTAGATTCTGAGTGTAGATACATTTTTTTTTTTAATTTATTTTTGGCTATGTTGGGTCTTCGTTTCTGTGCAAGGGCTTTCTCTAGTTGCGGCAAGCGGGGGCCACTCTTCATCGCGGTGCGTGGGCCTCTCACTATCGCGGCCTCTCTTATTGCGGAGCACAGGCTCCAGACACGCAGGCTCAGTAGTTGTGGCTCACGGGCCTAGTTGCTCCGCGGCATGTGGGATCTTCCCAGACCAGAGCTCGAACCCGTGTCCCCTGCATTAGCAGGCAGATTCTCAACCACTGCGCCACCAGGGAAGCCCCTGAGTGTAGATACATTTAATACCTGCTCTTAAGTATGTGTGGGATAGAATACAAAGCAACTGGAAATTTCCTCCTTTTATTCCATGTACCTAGGAGACGTGCACTAGTAGGTGTTCTGACATTATCAGCTCCTCAGCTGGGAGGTTCACATTTGTGGAATATATTCCAATATTAACATATAGAAAATCTCTTTGAGATGCATAAACCAAAGAACAGATACAGATTCCACAAAGGAGGAGACTTTGGATACAGGTAGTCTCAACGTGCAGAATTTTACGGACACTGAACAGTTAGTGGTAGTGGTAGTGTAACAGCTGCATTGAGGGTGCTATTTTCAGATAAGTGGTGAATCTCATTTCCACAAGCCAATTTGCAAGAGTAGAATTTAGAAGAATGATTTTTTCTCACTCAGAAACTACCTAGGCTACATGTACTGAAAAACAATTAAGAGTGGATTTGTCTTTATGCAAACCTGCCACTGAGGGCACCATATGGGCTTCAACTCCAGGACTCTTTACCTGTTGGTGGTGATACAGTATTGTTCAGAAGGGTCTTGCTTATTCTACAACAGCATCCTTGGTTAAGACAGATGAGTTGGGTCCAAGATGGCCCATCTGGCTGGAACACTGATGAGAGGCACACCTTGATGCATTTGGAATAAGCCACAGATGTGGATGCAGCAACTGTATCATTTTCCTAAGGAAGCATTAATCTGAGTCAGATAGAAAACCAGAGTATTTTTCTATCCCCTCTTGAAATGTAAGAACATTAGGAAGCACAAGATAACTCTGGGAGGACTGCAACTTAGTTTTAGTTGCTTATTCATGGGTCTGTTCTGATTGAGGTAACTATTGCACTGGATTAACGCCAATTATTTTACAGTGGCTTCTTTTTTCAAAATGAGATTTCTCCAGAACTTAGCTGTTTGACTTCCTGATGACCCATCTTGTTAGGGTTTATGGAACTCTCTCAAGTGAGCAGCAGAAGGGGTTTTCCACTCTCAGGTGAGCAGGATAACACATTAGGCAGTGATCTGCTCTGAAAATACAGAGCACGGAACAATATTTGCTTTAGAAAAATTCAATATGGGCTAAACATTGACCATGACTGTGACCACATATGTGAATCAGGGTTGTTTGCGGTTGAGGCAATTCTTCTTGATGGGGAGCAACTTATGGTGGAAGACGTGGTATTAGAGGACACATTAACAGCACAGGATAATACAGATAAATATAGTCAAGGCATTAAGATCCTAACATCAAGATGAACATGGCCTTCTCCCAGTCTGTTCCACATATAGCAATTATTTGGCCTGCACCTCTGTGTAGTTCTACAAGAATGCATTTTCTACTGATCATTTGTTTCAAACAAAGCCAGAGCTTTAAATGATTAGGTTAGTCTGAAAATAGTTGGTCCTTTATTAGCATCTCAGGAACACACAGTATCTCCTTTAAATCCTGGCTTCCAAGAAGAGGTGGGGTTCTTACCTTGACAAGTTGGTTTTCTTTGCTGAGGCTCAACCAATAATGATAATGGATAGAGGCACTAAGTATACTGTGTTTCACTGGCATGGTTATTATGTCCACTGAAGACTTGACGGGTTGTACCCTAGTACAAGAACTTTCTTGCATGGGGGTGTGTGTGTGTTTAGGATTTTGAACCTAAATACTACATGATGTGGGAATTGCCAGGAATATCTCATATAGCCCAACTTAGCAAATATCCAGTAAGGTTTTTCTTTGGTTCTCCTGTTTGTTGTAACCCTCATTTTCATCAAGGCCAAAGTCAGGTTTTAGAATATTTAAAATTTAAGTTGTTAAAAATTTTTGTCAATTGATTTGTGTTAACTCCCTTTTATCTCTCACCTGCTCCTACACTTGGGGAGCAATGCAGTGCCAGACTTACTATTGTGTGTTAAAGAATTTATTGATTTATTTTACAGCAAGACCTATGATATGGTCCCTGTCACAGGCAACAGAAACAGGCAATCCCTACTGAGGAATGAAATTATTTAGAAGTTTCTCTGTAAAGAAATACAATCAGCTTTCCTGCAAGAATAGTTTTCTCTTCATCTAGAAATTTACATATTTATACAAAACCCACAGACATTTTTATCTTTGCTCTCTCTTTTGACTCCATCCAGGTTTCCAGTGAGATAATCCCTAATTAAGTGTGGAAATTAGGCTTTTATATGCACTTCCTGCTATAAATGTGACATGATATCAAAGGGAGTGGTTTGTTGTCCTCAGTAATCTCATTTGGCTCCAGCATAGTTCTTTGAGATAATACCCTTGCTAGCTGGTTATATTCCAAATGTGTGCAAACCATATTATGCTTCCCTAATCTAAATTATGCAAAGAACTAGACCCTTAATTTCCACTATATGTATAGACACCTGTTTTTATAATTGACATCAGTATTTCATCATCTTTGAACTTTTGATTCTGTTTTCAGCTTAAACATTTTCCCCTCAGGTTTTAAAGTCTACTTCTTCCTAAAACATTATTTGAACTAGAACATATTAATACATTATATGGCTAATTTTGCTGCACATTATGTTCCTCTTCATTCTCCAACATTCTCTCATCATTGTTACACTTTATTTTTTTAACTATATTTTCATAGTAGGTCAGGGGGTTCTGCCATGGAGTAACATCTTAAGGACAGGGAAGTTTTAATATCACTGTATCTGCAAAGGAAACCATGAAAAAAATGAAAAGACAACCCACAGAATGGGAGAAAATATTTGTAAATGAAGCGATCAACAAGGGATTAATTTCCAAAATATACAAACATGCAGCTCTATATCAAAAACCAAACAACCCAATCAAAAAATGGGCAGAAGATCTAAATAGACATTTCTCTGAAGAAGACATACAGATGGACAAAAAGCACAAGAGAAAAGATGCTCAATATCACTAATTATCAGAGAAATGCAAATCAAAACTACAATGAGGTATCACCTCACACCAGTCAGAATGGCCATCATCAAAAAGTCTACAAACAATAAATGCTGGAGAGGGTGGGGAGAAAAGGGTACCCTCCTACACTGTTGGTGGGAATGTAAACTGGTACAGCCACTATGGAGAACAGTATGGAGGTTCCTTAAAAAACTAAAAATAGAACTACCATATGACCCAGCAATCCCACTGCTGGGCATATACCCGGAGAAAACCATAATTCAGAAAGACACATGCACCCCAATGTTCATTGCAGCACTATTTACAATAGCCAAGACATGGAAATAACCTAAATGTCCATCGACACAGGAATGGATAAATAGGATATGGTATTGGGTTGGCCAAAAAGTTCATCTGGTTTTGAGTAAAAATAAAAGACACATTTTTCATTTTCACCAATAACTTTATTGAACAACATATTCACTAATCAAACGACCTTTTTGGCCAACCAATACATATATACAATGGAATATTACTCAGCCATAAAAAGAACGAAATACCATTTGCAGCAACATGGACAGACCTAGAGATTATCATACTAAGTGAAGTAAGTCAGACAGAAAAAGACAAATATCATATGATATCACTCACATGCAGAATCTAATTTAAAAATGATACAAATGAACTTATTTACAAAACAGAAATAGACTCACAGATTTCTAAAACAAACTTATGGTTACTAAAGGGAAAATGTGAGGGGGAGGGATAAATTAGGAGTTTGGGATTAACATGTACACACTAAGATATATAAAACAGATAACCAACAAGGACCTGCTATATAGCACAGGGAACTCTACTCAGTATTCTGTAATAACCTATATGGGAAAAGAATCTGAAAAAGAAAGAATATATGCGTATGTATAACTGAATCACTTTGCTGTACACCAGAAACTAACACAACACTGTAAATCAACCACACTCTAATAAATTAAAAATAAAATAAAATAAAATCACTGTATCTTTTCTAACCAGTTTAATGACCAAGAAACTATTCAGCCCAATCTATATTTTAGTCATTCACAGTAGAGTTGTAAACCAAAGAGCTGTGGGTTGTCACTGATACAAGTTACATAAATGGATATTGGGAATCCATTAGACATTGGTAGACATTCTTAAATAAATGAATTACTTCAATATCACCACCCTTTCAGAACCAAGGACAGTTACATTGACCCCCCTCCCCTCACCCCCCCTTTGACCTGATCTCAAAAGTTGGGAGTATAAAATGAAAAATCTAAAGGCTCTTGATTATGTAGCCTTGCTTAATGCTTTAAAGTTTTAAGCATCCTTTCCTTTCAGGAGAATTATGCAAAATGTTAGGGTTTGTGCTAATCCTTCAGAAAGCTTGCCTAGGAATCTAAAGTAGGAGTCTATTAACTTTAGTAGATTGACCAAGCCCACTACTATCCTAGAGCCCTTGTGACTGAGGAGACTTGCTTGAGAGGCCCTTATATATTTGTGTCTGTCTCAAAGAGCCTAATATCCTGAGAAAATTTAATGGCCCTTGGCTTGGATTTGGTGACAGTAAATTTTGAGGTTTATTGATTTAGCTTAACAGAATGTTAGAATTCTATGCAATTAAGTGTGAGTACACTAGAAAAGCTGAAGAGGGGAGAAGATAGGAGATAAGTGTTTCCCACATTTTCTAGGTGAAAAAAATGTGCAAATAATTTTGAAGAGATAGTTAGAGATTTGTGGTCAATTTGATCTGGAATATGATGGGAGCCAGTCAAAGCAATGAAGAAAAAAAAATGTAGCCACAGTAATATGCAAAGAAAGGTTATGTTACCTCTGTCACTAGACATAGGAATATTTCACTGTTAGGTAAAAATCGTCCTTTATTAGATCCTTCCATGGTTTTCTGATGAGCTTTTATCACCCAAGGTAAAGTGTGAGGACAAGGGACCTGAATTAGGTTCTTGGCATATTCCAACCAACTTTTTATGCTGGATTTGTATTATCCACCCTCATTCTCCCAAATAATCACCTCTCCCTCTCTGTCCAACCTCCCCACTGTCATTGTATTCCTGTGGATTTTGTAACTGGGATGTTCCCTTTCATGTGAAAATGTAGCTGGTGTCTCTTTGCAAAAGAGATAAGACTAATTGGCTACTTTAGCAATCACTTAGTTGTGAGTCTAGCAGGAAGGGCTGGTTTTTTGGCAGGAAAGAGAATTACGTGCTCAAATTCCCAAGCTGTTAGCTAGCAGATGCATGTTCAAACAGAAGAACAAAGAACCTTCTGGAACAAAGTTGAGAGCTCTGGCTATGTTGTCAGTTGGAAGGGGAATCTGACTGCTTTGACTCAGAGGCAAATGCTCAACTCCATGTGTTCTGACTTTCTGTACCAGTCCCCTCACCTTTCCAACCCCATGCTTCCATCCTGCTGAGAAGATATCACTCTAAAGGGGACACATACGGCTACAAATTCAAATTTTCACCCCACCACGTGCTTGTGCATCTTTATCATTGAGCTAATTACATTAGGCGGCATCAGGTGCTTTCCACCTGGCCTTTCTTTGTGGCTGTGTTACAATCCTATCTCCCCGTTTACAAGACCAGGCTCAGGCAGGTCACTGACTGTCTCCTGGCCTCAGTCAGTGGCAAAAGGCCAGCATTCCCTACACAAAGAGCCAACAACCTCTTTCTTGGCATTTGGTTTCTGCTAGAATAAACCCTCCTTTTCAGAATCTTTTACCTTTATGGTATCAGGGGGTATCTAAGAGACCGATATGGCTTGAAAGTGCTCTAGATATTGCTGATGCCATCTTATATTCAGAAAACCTGTAAAATGTTTATGAAATTTTTCCACTTGGTAAAATCTATTATAGCTTCAAATCTTCTTCACACTCGAACCACTTTTACCACCTCCATTTGTCACTTGCCTAGTCTAAGTCACCGTCAAATCACACCTATCTCAATGTCTTTGCCTCCTACCTAGCCTTTGGAATCTACTTTGGTTCCACTTCAGTCTAATCTCAAACCAGCATCCACGGTGATCCTGCCATTCCATGTTATATTTCTGCCCAACAACAGTGGCTTCCCAGTGCACTCAGAATAAAAGCTGAAGTCCTTATGGTCATTCATGATGCTCTTTTTGACCTAGCCCACTAGCAAACTCTCTGGCTTCAGCTCCATTTTTTTTTTTTTTTTTTTTTTGTCACTCAGCTCCAGCCCTACTGTCCTCATTGGTGTCTTCTGGGCAGGCTCCCATTGCAGGGTCTTTTAAAAGAAAAAAAAAGAAATTATTTTTATTTATTTATTTATTGGCTGCCTTGGGTCTTCACTGCTGTGCACGGGCTTTCTCTAGTTGTGGCGAGCGGGGACTACTCTTCATTGTGGTGTGCATGCTTCTCATTGCAGTGGCTTCTCTTGTTGTGGAGCACGGACTCTAGGAGCACGGGCTTCAGTAGTTGTGTTCTAGGCACGTGGGCTTCAGTAGTTGTGGCACATGGGCTCAGTAGCTGTGGCGCACCGGCTTAGTTGCTCCATGGCATGTGGGATCTTCCTGGACCAGGACTCGAACTCATGTCCCCTATTGTAGGGTCTTTGAAGGGCTGTTTCTTCAGCTTGCCTTGCTCTCCCCTGAGAGAGTCACAGGCTCACTTCCTCCCTTCCTACTCTGCTAATTTTTTCTTCTGTGTTTTTTTTCTCCTTAGCATTCATCATTATATATTTTTACTTGTTTATACTTTTATTGTCTTTCCTACTATGATGCAAGCTTCATTTCCCCCCTAATTTCCTATGTTTTCCCTGTGAATTTTCCTCTCTTATTAGCATTTGGCATTCTTTGAAGCATTCAACTTGATATCTTTGCATCAAAGCTATAATTTGGGGGGTTTTCCCCAGCTTTATTGAGATATTATTGACATATAACATTGTGTAAGTTTAAGGTGCACAATGTGTTGATTTGATACACTTACATATTGTGATTTGATTATCACCATAGCATTAGCTAAAAGCCCTATCATGTCACATAATTACAATTTTGTTTTTCTGGTAAGAACATTTAAGATCTACTCTCTTAACTCTCAGTTGTATAATACAGTATTATTAGCTATAGTCACCATGCTGTATATGAGATCTCCAGAACTTATTCATCTTATAACTGAAAGTTTGTAGTCTTTGACTAACATCTCCCCATTTAAAGCTATCAGTTTGGATTTCCTCTCCCCTAGGTCCAATTTCAATAGACCAAACAAATATCAAAATCACAAAAATCCTTTATACTACTGAGGGGGAGATGAAACATTCTAAGATAAAGAGAGAATAGATTTTCACCAGGCAGTCTGTTTAACAGGTCAAGAAATACAGGATAACAGAAAGCAGAAATACTACTTAGCATAGAAAAAGGATGGGAAAGACATTCAAACCAGAACAAATTAACTCCTGCCCCCTGTTGTGAAAGTTAGGATAACAAACCAGCTCCTCCCAATTTATGAACAAATTCTCAATAGTGGTATATAACTCTTGGAAAATCTCAGGCTTCTTGGTCTTGGATACTTCCTGTCTGACTGGGTCCACTTTTCTGCAGACTCCTACACTCTATATCCAGATGTGCGTCTGGATGAGTGTCAAAGTCAAGATAAGAAGGATTGCTTTTAGTTATGTCTCCTGACCCTTAGAGATGAAACTGACCCGTATTTGACCAAATTTATACAACTATCCTTTTCCCTGTGACTTTGGGGGTCACAGCCTTTTTCTGAGGCTTCTTCTGTGGGAATGGGTGAACATTAGATTTTGTCATTATTTTTCCTTATTTGACTTTCTAAAATTTGGGGAGTAATTTTGTGCCCAATAATCTATAGGAGTATGCTGTCTCAACTCTTACTTACAAATTAAGTTAATTTGTCAAATACTTTTACTTTAGTTAAGAGATCAAACTAGCTGGGATAGAGAAGTTTGCCCCAAACACTACTATCAATGGTCTTTATTTTTGCTCTTGTACCCTTTCCAATAATTTTGAAAAATCATTGCCTCAAAGATTTTTGTTTTCAGGAAAAAATCATCATAATATTAAATAGTTGCAAAGCATTTAATTTCTGGTGCATTGTAAGAATTGACATTTAAAAATGAAACTACTACAACATTCTTCTAAATGTCTTATGAGAAATCAAATGCTATAATTTTATAACTACCATAATCCATTTAAAATATATTAATATACTCTTCTTTAACATTTAGAAAATTTCCATTGTTCCTTTTTTCCTTGTTAACTCATATTTCTATTCTACTATACTCCCAAAGATATTTATTCTTGAATAATATATTTTGTGCTTGAAAAATATTTTGTTGACCATTGTATCATGCCTGTCTGTAACAAAATATGCATATAGGTTGAAATTTAATTTTTAATTTTCTCTAACCATGAGACTTCAAATGTTATGAATTTTTTCTGGATTGAGTTACCATTATAATTTTTAGTAACACATTCTTGATCAAAACAACACAATTATATTAAAAATGTTAGTGAATTAAACATAAAGAGTAAACTTTTAATTGAAAAATCTTCTTTAAATGAGAGGAATAATGATCAAACTTTTCTTAGGCTTTTAGTGAAAGGGAACTGTATTTACTGCTAAAAACTAATTATACATTACTACATTAAACATTTTATAATATGAAATTTTATGAGGATTGACTGTAATTGGAATGCATTATATAATATTATATATACAAATTTCCAAGTCCTACCTCCAAAAGATTCTAATTCAGTAGTTTACCCCCTGACCCTTTGAGAAGCACCAATTTTGTAAAACCTACTAAAGATTTGGGTCCTAATTCTAAATGCAAATGATAGTCCTTCAAAGATTCTAAGTTAAGGGCTGACATGATCAGAACTGTGGCAAAAGCATATGAAGAGTAGATTGCTGAGGACCAGAAGAGGCTACAGAGACACCAAGTGGAAATTATTTCAGTAGTTTAGGCAACAGATGACGATGGTGGCTTAGGACAGGGTTGAAGTATTCATGATGGAAATAAACAGGTATGTGCAAAATACATTCTAGAAGTAAAATTGAACACAGTGTGGTCATTAATTGAATGTGGAACATGAGGTGGAAACAAGTGTCAGAGGTGACTCTGGATTTCAGGTTTAAGAAACTGAGTGATGATATCATTTACTGAAATCTGGAATACCTAATGTGGAACAGTTTGGGAGGTGGAGAAAGATCATGGTTTCCATTTTGTACATGTCTGTTACACATCTATGAAATTGTAGTTAGTCAGCTATACCAGCATGGAGCTCACAAAAATAGGACAAACTAAAGCAGTAGTTCCCAAACTTTAGCGAGCACCAGAATCACATGTGGAGCTTGTTAAACTGTAGATTACTAGACCTCACTCTCAGGGTTTCTAATCTCACAGGGTTGGGGGGAGAAGGGGCAGGAATTTGAACTTCTACCCAGGTAATGCTGTTGCTGCTGGCTCAGGGATCACATTTTGAGGACCACTGAGGCAGAGCTTCCTATTTGGGAATCATTGGTACCTGAATGGTATCTGAAGCCATAGGAATGAGTGAGATTACTAAGGGAAAACAGAGTATAAGGAGACCAAAAATGGAGCTGTGGTGAGCTTCAAAACTTAAATGACCAGTGGAGGATTGAGAGTAGCCCAAAGAGAGTGAGAAGATGAGACCGAGAAGTATGAAGAAAGTAGATGAAGGGTGTTATTCTATTCACCCAACCTCTTATAGGTCTGTGTAGCCCTATAGAATCTGCCAGAGCCATCACTAAGAAAATGCACTGAAATAATGAATAAATGTTCTTTGGAAGCAGAGACTACCATCTGGGACTGAAAAACTCCAACACTGTTTTCTGTTTCCCTCAGCTGAAAACTAGGAAGCCAAATTATGACCTAAGAGCTGAGGAATTTAGGTCTGTTAGGAGAATGGACACATCTCTTACATGGGGCACAACACCCATCCAAATCACTCAGGATCATCAACATGCAGACAATCTTTAATGTGAGAATCACTTGAAATCTCACCTGGCCCCGTGAGTTCTATTTCTATTACGCCAGTGTTAGGGGTGAGCTGCCTCTGCAACCTCAGAATGTTAAGGGAGAAGCTTGGTCCCGGAAGGGAAAGAAACCACCCCTTGTCTCCTCCCTGCCCCCTTCCTGAAGGGCCCAACACTCTTCCTGACATCCGTTGCTTTTTTCACTGTTTACAGTTAATTAATTCTTTTCTCATAAACTCAAAAATATTAGCCACAGGATATACTAATGTTTAACTGATAGATATTCAAGCAGGAATCTCAAGAGAAATTGACTTCCAACCCCATTGAGGTCTTCTGTGACATCAAGGATGGCCAGCTGGACTCTTAAGCCATGTACTCGGTGACATCTGCTGCATGACTGAAGTCCCTGGCAGAAAGTTGTTATCATCAACTCCCAGAGACCAAGGGGAAGTTCTGTCTGTGATCGTCTCTTTCAGAATCACAAGGCTGGTCTAGGGGTAATTTTAGCATCTCTAATCATAGGTAGAATTCACTTGAACTCCTGACTTTTTCTGGCTCTTTGTAACCCCATGGGTCAGGACCACCCACATGTAGCAGGTGATTTGCCCACATAGAGAAAGCACAAAGCAAACAGCCTCTGCCTTAACAGTGAAGTCCTCCAGCCAAGGCAAGTCTCTTGCCAATCTGTCTTGCCACTCTCTGGACCCTGCCTACAAATCCTCCCCTGTACACGGATGGAACAGCCTGCCACCCATGTCTCCACTCTTGGGTCCACCCACCTGCCAGCCTGCCCACCCACCTGCTTGCCTGAGCTATGGCTCTAGCTTTATCTGCTCTTCTGACACATGATTTTTGGTTTGTGGTTGTTGTTATTGTTGCTGTTTTTGTTGTTGTATAGAATAAACTTTGCAGAGGTTTTGGGGGTTACGTTCTATTTGCAATTTGAGAATTGCAAATCTGACCCATAACCTCTCCTCCCTCTTTTATTTTAGTTTCAGTTATAAGTAGTAAGTGTGAAATCAATGTTCTCCTACAAGTCACATTATACAATAAATATAAAAACTATTTTTGGTAAACTGGGCAATTTTAAAATGCAGCTGTAGTTGAATATTTAAAGGATTTCTGAGGCAAACGTTTACATATTATAAAGGATTCATTTATGCTATGAATTCTTTCCCCCAATGTACATTTTTCATACATTTAGACTGGATCTTCTTAAAGTGGAGCATTCTGGCAACATGAGAATAACTTTTGTCCTTCATAATCCTTCTTGTCCTTATGGAAGGAGGATAATTCCAACCTAACTGGACATTACTATAGCACTTGCTACTATAAAACCTAGATGTAGTGGAAAGAACCCTCTCCACGGCCTCCCAGCTGTGCCAGCATATGCTAATCTTTAATCCTGAACTGGTGTCTTCTGGATGATACAAATGTCAAGAGTAATAAACTTCTATGTTGATGACGTTTTCTGCCTGAAGGCCCAAAGTATCTAGAGTAACACCTGGACTTTTTACATCCAACAACCAGAATGTGGTACAATGAAACCAATCATCTCTGTCAAGTTAATGAATATGCCAACTGATAAATGCAGAGTCCATCTGCAGCAATTGGTCCTGTCTGAAATGAGTGCATCATCTGTGCCCCAGTTTAGTGCAGGGGCTGAATATAGAAATGGCCTATATACTACTCACATTTTCTTCCACACAAAGAAGACTATGATTATGTTGACATGACAGCAAAAGGAGAATATTCTCTCCTTCTTGGAGTCATCAAAGTGCCCCACATCTTCCCACATTTCCCAATGACCCTACATGAACAAATCCTTTGAATCCACCATTTTTGAGATGTGCTGCTAAAGTAACACCTACCAATTTCCACACCCCCCCCTTCCAATCTAAGTTTCTGGGAGGCAAAATTGTTGGACCCTGGAGTTTACTGATGATGTGATAGGGTCAGGGCAAACATGGGGTTAGCCCACTATCATAGTTGCATATGACCAGAACTAATAGATTAATAAATATCAATTTTCACCAATCACTAAATACTTAAGTTCCAGCACATCTACATTCTAAACTTACTTTAAAAAGATACTGAATTATAATCATCCTGGGGTCATAGAGTGTATCAAATGTTTCTCTGTAAATCCCAAAACACCTCCTATAGAGAACTGCACATAAGAGGTACACAATTAATCCTTAAGATAATCATAGAATATCACAGCTGAACCCCAGGAAACCCTTAAAAATGTTCTAGTCCAACACTTCTAAAGCTAGGTAAGTCTATGCCTTCTGGTCAAGCCTACTCAAACGTTGGGATGTTTTAATGTACTGAATAAAAGGAGGAATAAAAAACACTGGAAAAATTTTAAAAGCCACAAACACCAAAGTATAGCATTTTGAGAGGGACAGCATTTTAGTGACCAAAGTCAACATCTTAAACTCCACGATCAACTATCATAATCACCCCCCTGCATGTGCCTACAATTCACTTGCCTCTCTCTAGCTTCGTATAATTCCCTTGGCTAAACTACAACCATACTTAAACCCATCTCTCCCACTAGTCCATGTTCTGCTCAATATGCATGAGTAAAATATAGATCTATGCTGACTGGTCACCCTCTAAGTTCCTGAACCTCAGAGGCCTCCTACGATTGTATAGCAATCATTCTACCCCTAATCAATTCCTTCTCCCACTCTCACAAGGCCTTTCATGCCTCTCCTCTCTCCTCAAAATGTCAAGTATTCTCCCTATCCCTATTCACAGTGATCACCTTGCTTCCTATTTCACTGAGAAATTAGATGTAATCAAAAGAGAAATTCCCTATATTATATATAGAATTATATATAATTCTCCAACTATATCTACCCAATTGCCTGCATCTGTGCACATAAGCTGTCCTTACACCTAAGGCCAAACCCTCCACTTGTACATTAGTTCCATCCTTCTTTGCCTGCTTAAGAAAATTATTTAGTAATGTTTCCCTTTTTCTTTTTTATCATCAGTTTTTCCCCCTACTGGATCATTACCATGACCATATACACAACACTGTTTCTTACAGTTTAAAATAACCCTTTCTTGATCCCTCATCCTGTTTCTACTACTGTCTGATTTTTCTCATTTAGTTTACAACAAAACTCTTTGAAAAAATTGTGTATACTATCTAGCTCTGATATTTCTCCTTCCATGTTCTTCAAACCACTTCTACCTATACCATTACAGGGAATATTTTCTTAAGGTTACATTGCTAAGTACATCTCTTCCTCATTTCTAATGACCTCTCAATGGCATTTGACATAGTCGATTACTCTCTCCTCTCTTCAAATATTTTCACTTGGTGTAATAGCTTATCTTCAAAGACAGCTGATCAATTCTTTTTCTTCCTGTACATGCATGTCACTCCCCCACTGAGAAATGGTGTCTGTTCCTCCACCCCCTTAAATCTAGGCTAGCTTGTCAATGCTTTGAATAACAGAATATGTTTTGACTAATAGAAATAACACTTTAAGTTCCAGACCTAGCCTTTAAGAGAACTGGCAGATCCTTTTTTCTGCCTCTTAGAGCCATGAGCTGCCATGTAAGAAACCCAGGAGGCCACATGGAAGAGTTCTGAAGTGCCAGACATGCGGTTAAGAACCCATTTTGGCCTTTCAGCCCAGTCAAGCTTTCACTGACTCCAGATACAGCCAAGATCTGACTGCAACTGCATGAGTGATATCAAGCAAGAACTACCTAGTTGAGCTCAGTCAGTTCATACAGCCTTGATGTATAGTAATAAGTTGTTGGTCTAAGGCACAAAGTTTTAGGTTTGTTTATCACACAGCAATAAATAATTGTGTCACCATATTTGGCAGGTGTGTAAACATTGCCTCTAACTAGAGGGAACTTAATTGACCAAGGACCCCCAACTACTGCCTATGAAATCCATTGTTATACTTGCATAGAGTATAAGGCCAAGCCTCCAATGGCTGTTTGTGGCAGGGATCTCAAGACAGGCTCATTCCTGGGAAACCAACACCATTCAGATGGTTGACTTTGGCTTGAGAACTTCCCAATGGACTTGCTGAACCCACTTTAAACTGCAGCCATTCAACCCCCACCTCCCCAACCTTCTTCGCTTGTGGATAGACTATCATTGCAGCCTCTCAGCTGTCCCAGACATATGCGGCTCCCTCCTCTACTTTCTCTCATAGGCATTTCCCGTAATAAAACACTTGTATGTTTAATTCTATCTTGGCTTCCGCACAGAGAACTCGGGTTAACATACCACACTCACCTGGCTCTCCTCCTACCTCTTCAATCACTGCTTTTCAGTCTCTTTCTTTGGTGTCTCTTCATCTCCCTGAAGTCAAAGGGTACATGTGCCCTAGGACTTGGTCCTTGGACCTCTCTTTTCCAGCCATACTCATTCCCTTGGAGATCTCGTCCAATACCATGGCTTTTGGAGATATGTATATACCTCTGAACCGGACCTCTCCCCAGAACTCCAGACTTGATATCTCACTCAAATGTCTTACGGGAACCTCTCAAATTTAACATGCCCAAAACTGCACTACTGACATCTCCCCCTAAACTTGTTCCTTTCACATTCCTCACCATCTCAGTAAATGGCAACCTCATCCTTCTACGTGCTGTGGTCATTCTTGATTCTCTTCCTCACACGTCGCTCTGGTCACCAATAGATCCTGTCATCTATAACTTCAAAATATATCCAAAATCTGCCCACATCCCACCACCTCCCCCTTGATACTATCCTGGTCCAATGCATCATCATCTCTCATCTGGATCATTGCCACAACCTCTAACCTGGTTCCCTGCTTTTCTTCTTGTCTCTTCTTCACCTTATTCTCAGAACAGCTGCCAGAGCAATCTTGTTAAAACTTGTCAGATCATGTCATTCCTCTGCCTCGAACCTTCTTCATTTACTCAAAAACCTCACCTTGCTCTGAACAAAAGACAAAGTCCTCATAATGATGTATAGACCCTTCCATGATCAGGCCCCTACCACATCTCTCCTCTCCTCCAGTCACATTGGTTTCCTTAATGCGTCTCAAATCTGCCCAGTTGTCCCCACTTCAGAGGGCCTTTGCACTGGCCTTCTGCCTGGAACGTTCTTCTCCCTATACCAGCCCCTCACTTCTTTTCAGTTTTTATGCAAATGTTAATTTCTCAACCAAAGCTTCTCTAGCCACCCTCTCTAAAACTATAATTCTCCAGGAGCCTTCATATTCCCCCTTCCCTATTTTAATTTTCTCCTTAGCACTAGTTACTATCTAATGTAATCTATATTTTGTCCATTTATCTGGTTGTCTCCCCAACTATACTGCACACTCTATGAAGGAAGAGATTTTTATGTTTCTTTCTCTGCTGTTTTGCAGCACTTGGAATACTGTCTGTTACACAGAGGATGCTCAGTAAATATTCATTGAATAAATTAATTTTCTAAAATAAAATAAATACATGAGCCAAATTTCACTGTCTGGCACACATAAAATGCTCAATAAATTTCATGGAATTAATGAATTCTTTTCCTAAGATAATTTTTTTTAAAAGAAAACACATGAGCGAAATTTCATTGCAGTGAACCACAGACACAAAATGCTGCTTGTTTTACTGCAATTGCACAGGGTATATCATTCTGTAAGTGGATCACAACTGAGGTTTGGGAATCTTTTCATTTTGGAGATATTTTCAAAATAATGGTCTATTTCTTGATATCCAATGTGTGATTTCTGTTTCTTGTCACTGATCTATTGGATTTCTTATCCTTGATTGTTCATCATGGTGGAATTTAAAGCAAAACCAAAGGGAAAATTCCCTACTTTATTTCTTAGAAAAATGCAACTCCAACTGAATTTATTTTGCAGTGAAATTCATTTGTTCAGGTAGAATATGCAGACTTAATAAAGGAGAGGAAGAAAAAGGAAGAAAGGATATGCCCAGAAATTTTAAACTCTTCTCTCATCCCTATAGATGGGGAAGGTACATCTTTAATCACTTGAGCCCTTGAGTAGTTTTTGGTGCCAAAAATCTCACTCCTCCTTCCTCCCACTCTTCTTGACATATATTTAAAACAGCCAAATGCAAAAGAAACTCACCATATCTTCACAAGGGGAGGAAGCTGTGCATTCCCTTTACTGTATCCTGGGATATTTTTAGCAGATTTAAGGAACAGTTTTTGACAATGGCAAAATAGGACTCTTTGAGAACTAGTTATTTAAACCCCTGCTGAATGTATCCTGACAAAAAATAGAGAGTTTTATTAATTAGATAGCCTGAGGAGAGAATTAAATCTTGCGTCACCACCCTGAGTGCCAAAATAAGTTGAAATCTTCAAACTTAACCTTGTAATTAGAGGGTCCCAGTGAGAGAGCCAGAGTAGTCACTATTCATACTGAAGAACTTGGCTGGCAGCATGCGTTAGTGAGAGAAAACTGCAGCAGCAAGTTCAGAAGGACAAAGAAAAAATGGGTGTCATTGAAAATACGTGTGCCTGACTTCAATCTCCAAAAAACCAGGACAAGGAATCGGAATTTACTGCTATGACATTGTCTTTGTAATTTACACTGAAGCATTTGTGCCATTATCTGCACAAAGGTTTAAAGAGGAAAAGTTTTAATTGCCCCACTACTTTCTAAGGACAAAAAGGTAGGGATGAGAAATCAATGGAATTCTTTCCCAAGCCCCAGCAGGCAATAGCTTTATCTAGTGAATTTCATGCAACTTCAGATATTATCTAGAATCAAGTACCATGTTGTAGTACCCATAAATGAGAGTGCTTACTTATCAGAAATATGACTTATCAGAAATTTTTCAAGTCATTTGCATTTTAAAGGTCTAAGGAATTTTAATCACTGATCAGTTTTAACCCACGCTTCCTGCATGCGTGCATAAGCATACACCCTCAACTTTGCCATCCTCATAAAAATTCTTTCTTAAGCTCTTACTTTCATGTGTTTTTAAAATGGCTCAGCTCCCCCGCAGCTCTCATCAGCCTGCCTTCCCAAGTGGTCCCCCTGCCTGGGAAGATGAAAGGCCCTCTTCACCTCAGCCAGGGCTCCCATTTCTGCTTTCACACTAATGGAAAATAACTTGAGGGTGGAAAGGAACTGAGTATCACCTTGAGCTGACCTTAAGCTGGCAGAAGGCACTTCATCACAGGGACTTTCCAGCTCTCATGTGGCTTTCATTCTCATTTGGAAAAGCCACCAAATACTCAAATTTCTTTAATTAAAATACATTTTACTTGCTTATATCTAACCAGTCATTATAGAATGTAGGGAACCAACTTATTTTATGGCATATTAGCTTTATACTCTGGAGTCAGGCTACCTAAGTTCAAATCCCAGCTCTCTCCATTATTAGCTGTGCAATCTTGAACAAGTTACTTAACCCTTCTGTGCCCTGTTTTCTCATCTATAAAATTAGAAATAATATTTCTATAAAATGGGAAATTTTACCTATTTAAAGGGGTTATTGTAAATATTAAATAAGTAAATATAAAATATTCTACAAGTATAAGCTATTATTATTTTATATTTCCCATTTACTCACATAGTGACAGATATACAGTTAGGGCTCTTGATAACATGTAATGCCTCCAGGATTAAAAAACACATAAAAGTTCTGTGATATCTACTAGCTCATTAGTACTGGCCATTGCTATGGTCTGAATATTTGTGTCCCCCCAAAGTTCATATGCTGAAATCCTAATCCCCAAAGTTGATAGCATCAGGAGGTGGGGGCCTTTGGGAGGTGATCAAGTTATAAGGGTAGAGCCCTTATTAATAGGATTAGGGACTTATAAAAGATGCTCCACATAGATCCTTAGTTCCTTGTGCCATGTGATGACACTGAAAGGTCAGCAGTCTGCAGCCTGGAAGATAGCCCTCACCAGACCATGTTGGCATGCTGATCTTAGACTTCTAGCCTCCAGGACTGTGAGAAATAAATTTCTGTTGTTTATAAGTTACCCAGTCTGTGGTGTTTTATTATAACAGACTGAGAGGATTAAGACAACCATTTTGATGGTTGCTAAACACTTTTCACGTCCACAGCAAATGTTCAATTGACTCAGCTTCTGACTATGCATTAGCTGGTTACAGAAGGGCCACAAGGCTAGTTTCATTATGAGTGAAGATATGATGTTCTTGCCAAAGGAGAGTCAGACAATACATCTCTCAAATAATATGCTGCCAATAATATTTAAGTGATTTTCACGGAATTATGTGCTATTACCACCAATAAGCTTTTATTGGGTGATGATTTGTGCTGGGCACTGAGCCAGATGCTGAGGAGAGAAAAGGGCCATGACATGGTCCTCCACAGTAACCTTAAAATCTAGTTGGAAAGACAGGATACATTCATCTAGCGATAAATAAAAACAAACAGCTCATGAAGCTCAATATCAAAAAAACAAAAAACCCAATTAAAAAAAGGGGGGAAGACCTAAATAAACATTTCACCAAAGAAGACATACAGATGGCCAAGAGGCACATGAAAAACATCATTAATTATTGAGAAATGCAAATCAAAACTACAATGAGGTATCACCTCACACCAGTCAGAATGGCCATCATCAAAAAAACCTACAGACAATAAATGCTGGAGAGGTTGTGGAGAAAAGGGAACCCTCTTGCACTGTTGGTAGGAATGTAAGTTGATACAGCCACTGTGGAGAACAGTATGGAGGTTCCTTAAAAAACTAAAAATAGAACTAACATACAACCCAGCAATCCCACTGCTGGGCATATACCCAGAGACAACCATAATTCAAAAGCACACATGTACCCCAATGTTCATTGCAGCACTATTTACAATAGCCAGGACATGGAAATAACCTAATTGTCCATCGACAGATGAATGGATAAAGAAGATGTGGTACATATATACAATGGAATATTACCCAGTCATAAAAAGGAACAAAACTGGGTCATTTGTAGAGATGTGGATGGACGTAGAGTCCGTCATATAAAGGGAAGTAAGCCAGAAAGAGAAAAACAAATATCATAAAATAACGCATATATGTGGAAAAATGGTACAAACGAACCTATCTGCAAGGCAGGAATAGAGATGCAGATGTAGAGAACAGACATGTGGACACAGTGCGGGAAGGGGTGGGTGGGACGAATTGGGAGATGAGGATGGACATTATACACCACCATGCATAAAATAGATAGCTAGCGGGAACTTGCTATAAAGCACAGGAAGCTCAGCTCAGTGCTCTGTGACGACCTTGATGGGTGGGATGGGGGGTGTGTGGGAGGGAGGTCCAAGAGGGAGGGGATGTAGGTTTATATATAGCTGATTCACTTCACTGTACAGCAGAAACTAACACAACATTGTGAAGCAAATATACTTTAACTAAAAAAAAAAAAAAAAAAACTAATGGCAATGAAATAAGTGGAGCAGATAACTGTGCTCTAGCAATTCAAAGGAGCAAGAGGCTATTCTTGGATTTGGCTGCTAGAAAAATCTCCTTACAAAAAAACTAGAACTCAAGAGAGGTCTTGAAGATGAAGCAGAACATTAAACAAGTTGAAAAAAGAGAAGAGAAAGCATTTCAGTGGTCAAAGAGGTAGAAATGTTTATGGCACAACTGGGGGATGAGCAGGGTAGTTTAGCTGGATGAGGGTGTCACAGCCTTTCATCAAGAGTGATTCCCCAATTTCTTTTTTATCATTATTATTATTTTTTTAACATCTTTATTGGAGTATAATTGCTTCACAATGGTGTGTTAGTTTCTGCTATATCACAAAATGAATCAGCTATACGTATACATATACCCCATATCCCCTACCTCTTGCATCTCCCTCCCACCCTCCCTATCCCACTCCTCTAGGTGGTCACAAAGCACCCAGCTGATCTCCCTGTGCTATGTGGCTGCTTCCCACTAGCTACCTATTTTACATTTGGTAGTGTATATATGTCCATGCCATTCTCTCACTTCATCCCAGCTCACCTGTCCACCTCCCCATGTCCTCAAGTCCATTCTCTACGTCTGCGTCTTTATTTCTGTCCTGCCCCTAGGTTCTTCAGAACCTTTTTTTTTTAGATTCCATATGTTTGTGTTAGCATACAGCATTTGTTTTTCTCTTTCTGACTTACTTCACTCTGTATGACTGACTCTAGGTCCATCCAGCTCACTACAAATAACTCAATTTCATTTCTTTTTATGGCTGAGTAATATTCCATTGTATATACGTGCCATATCTTCTTTATCCATTCATCTGTTGATGGACACTTAGGTTGCTTTCATGTCCTGGCTATTGTAAATAGAACTACAATGAACATTGTGGTACATGACTCTTTTGGAATTATGGTTTTCTCTGGGTATATGCCCAGCAGTGGGATTGCTGGGTCATATGATAGTTCTATTTTTAGGTTTTTAAGGAACCTCCATACTGTTCTCCATAGTGGCTGTATCAATTTATATTCCCACCAACAGTGCAAGAGGGTTCCCTTTTCTCCACATCCTCTCCAGCATTTATTGTTTGTAGACTTTTTGATGATGGCCATTCTGACTGATGTGAGGTGATACCTCATTGTAGTTTTGATTTGCACGTCTCTAATGATTAGTGATGTTGAGCATCCTTTCATGTGTTTGTTGGCAATCTGCATATCTTCTCTGGAGAAATGTCTATTTAGGTCTTCTGCCCATTTTTGGATTGGGTTGTTTGCTTTTTTGATATTGAGCTGTATGAGCTGCTTGTAAATTTTGGAGATTAATCCTTTGCCAGTTGCTTTGTTTGCAAATATTTTCTCCCATTCTGAGGGTTGTCTTTTCATCTTGTTTATCGTTTCCTTTGCTGTGCAAAAGCTTTTAACTTTCATTAGGTCCCATTTGTTTATTTTTGTTTTTATTTCCATTTCTCTAGGAGGTGGGTGAAAAAGGATCTTGCTGTGATTTCTGTCATAGAGTGTGCTGCCTATGTTTTCCTCCAAGAGTTTTACAGTGTCTGGTCTTACATTTAAGTCTTTAACCCATTTTGAGTTTATTTTTGTGTATGGTGTTAGGGAGTGTTCTAATTTCATTCTTTTACATGTAGCTGTCCAGTTTTCCCAGCACGACTTATTGAAGAGGCTCTTTTTTCTCCATTGTATATTCTTGCCTCCTTTATCAAAGATAAGGTTGACCATATGTGTGTGGGTTTATCTCTGGGCTTTCTATCCTGTTCCACTGATCTATATCTCTGTTTTTGTGCCAGTACCATACTGTCTTGATGACTGTAGCTTTGTAGTATAGTCTGAAGTCAGGGAGCCTGATTCCTCCAGCTCTGTTTTTCTTTCTCAAGATTGTTTTGGCTATTTGGGGTCTTTTGTGTTTCCATACAAATTGTGAAATTTTTTGTTCTAGCTCTGTGAAAAATGTCATTGGTAGTTTGACAAGGATTGCATTGAATCTGTAGATTGCTTTGGGTAGTATAGTCATTTTCACAATATTGATTCTTCCAATCCAAGAACATGGTATATCTCTCCATCTGTTGCTATCATCTTTAATTTCTGTCATCAGTGTCTACAGTTTTCTGCATACAGGTCTTTTGTCTCCTTAGGTAGGTTTATTCCTAGGTATTTTATTCTTTTTGTTGCAATGGTAAATGGGAGTGTTTCCTTAATTTCTCTTTCAGATTTTTCATCATTAGTGTATAGGAATGCAAGAGATTTCTGTGCATTAATTTTGTATCCTGCTACTTTACCAAATTCATTGATTAGCTCTAGTAGTTTTCTGGTAGAGTGTTCAGGATTCTCTATGTATAGTATCATGTCATCTGCAAACAGTGACAGCTTTACTTTTTCTTTTCCAATTTGGATTCCTTTTATTTCTTTTTCTTCTCTGATCGTTGTGGCTAAGACTTCCAAAACTATGTTGAATAATAGTGGTGAGAGTGGGCAACCTTGTCTTGTTCCTGATCTTATTGGAAATGGTTTCAGTTTTTCACCATCGAGAATGATGTTGGCTGTGGGTTTGTCATATATGGCCTTTCTTATGTTGAGGTAAGTTCCCTCTATGCCTACTTTTTGGAGGGTTTTTTTCATAAATGGGTGTTGAATTTTGTCAAAAGCCTTTTCTGCATCTATTGAGATGATCATATGGTTTTTATTCTTCAGTTTGTTAATATGGTGTATCACATTGATTGATTTGTATATACTGAAGAATCCTTGCATTCCTGGGATAAACCCCACTTGGTCATGGTGTATGATGCTTTTAATGTGCTGTTGGATTCTGCTTGCTAGTATTTGGTTGAGGATGTTTGCATCTATGTTCATCAGTGATATTGGCCTGTAGTTTTCTTTTTCTGTGACAGCTTTGTCTGGTTTTTGTATCAGGGTGATGGTGGCCTCGTAGAATGAGTTTGGGAGTGTTCCTCCCTCTGCTATATTTCAGAAGAGTTTGAGAAGGGTAGGTGTTAGCTCTTCTCTAAATGTTTGATAGAATTCGCCTGTGAAGCCATCTGGTCCTGGGCTTTTGTTTGTTGGAAGATTTTAAATCACAGTGTCAGTTTCAGTGCTTGTGATTGGTCTGTTTATATTTTTTCTTTCTTCCCGGTTCAGTCTCAGAAGGTTGGGCTTTTCTAAGAATTTGTCCATTTCTTCCAGGTTGTCCATTTTACTGACATATAGTTGCTTGTAGTAATATCTCATGTTCCTTTGTATTGCTGCAGTGTCAGTTGTTACTTCTCTTTTTTCATTTCTAATTCTATCGATGTGAGCCTTTTTCCCTTTTTTTTCTTGATGAGTCTGGCTAATGGTTTATCAATTTTGTTTATCTTCTCAAAGAACCAGCTTTTAATTTTATTGATCTTTGCTATCGTTTCCTTCATTTCTTTTTCACTTATGTCTGACATGATCTTTATGATATCTTTCCTTCTGCTATCTTTGGGGTTTTTTTGTTCTTCTTTCTCTAATTACTTTAGGTGTAACGTTAGGTTGTTTATTTGAGATGTTTCTTGTTCCTTGAGGTAGGATTGTATTGCTATAAACTTCCCTCTTAGAACTGCTTTTGCTGCATCCCATGGGTTTTGGTTCGTCATGTTTTCATTGTCATTTGTTTCTAGGTATTTTTTAATTTCTTCTTTGATTTCTTCAGTGATCTCTTGGTTATTAAGTAGTGCATAATTTAGCCTCCATGTGCTTGTATTTTTTACAAATTTTTTCCTATAATTGATATCTAGTCTCATAGGGTTGTGGTCGGAAAAGATACTTGATACAATTTCAATTTTCTTAAATTTACC
This sequence comes from Balaenoptera musculus, assembly GCF_009873245.2. NCBI lineage: Eukaryota > Metazoa > Chordata > Mammalia > Artiodactyla > Balaenopteridae > Balaenoptera > Balaenoptera musculus. The sequence continues at coordinate 32,663,612 of NC_045793.1, read as the reverse complement.
AAGGCTTGATTTGTGACCCAAGATATGATCTATCCTGGAGAATGTTCCATGAGCACTTGAGAAGAAAGTGTATTCTGTTGTTTTTGGATGGAATGTCCTATAAATATCAATTAAGTCCATCTTGTTTAATGTATCATTTAAATCTTGTGTTTCCTTATTTATTTTCATTTTGGATGATCTGTCCATTGGTGAAAATGGGGTGTTAAAGTCCCCTACTATGATTGTGTTACTGTCAATTTCCCCTTTAATGGCTGTTAGTCTTTGCCTTATGTATTGAGGTGCTCCTATGTTGGGTGCATAAATATTTACAATTGTTATATCTTCTTCTTGGATTGATCCCTTGATCATTATTAGTGTCTTTCTTTGTCTCTTGTAATAATCTTTATTTTAAAGTCTATTTTGTCTTATATGAGAATTGCTACTCCAGCTTTCTTTTGATTTCCATTTGCATGGAATATCTTTTTCCATCCCCTCACTTTCAGTCTGTATGTGTCCCTAGGTCTGAAGTGAGTCTCATTAGGCAGCATATATATGGGTCTTGTTTTTGTATCCATTCAGCCAGTCTATGTCTTTTGGTTGGAGCATTTAATCCATTTACATTTAAGGTAATTATCAATATGTATGTTCCTATTACCATTTTCTTAATTGTTTTGGGTTTGTTATTGTAGGTCTTTTCCTTCTCTTGTGTTTCATGCCTAGAGAAGTTCCTTTAGCATTTGTTGTAAAGCTGGTTTGGTGGTGCTGAACTCTCTCAGCTTTTGCTTGTCTGTAAAGGTTTTAATTTCTCTGTCAAATCTGAATGAGATCTTTGCTGGGTAGAGTAATCTTGGTTGTAGGTTTTTCCGTTTCATCACTTTAAATATGTCCTGCCACTCCCTTCTGGCTTGCAGTTTCTGCTGAAAGATCAGATGTTAACCTTATGGGGATTTCCTTGTATGTTATTTGTTGCTTTTCCCTTGCTGCTTTTAATAGTTTTTCTTTGTATTTAATTTTTGATAGTTTGAGTCATATGTGTCTTGGCGTGTTTCTCCTTGGATTTATCCTGTATGGGACTCTCTGCACTTCCTGAACTTGATTGACTATTTCCTTTCCCATATTAGGGAAGTTTTCAACTATAATGTCTTCAAATATTTCCTCAGTCCCTTTCTTTTTCTCTCCTTCTTCTGGGACCCCTATAATTCAAATGTCGGTGCATTTAATGTTGTCCCAGAGGTCTCTGAGACCCTCCTCAATTCTTTTCATTCTTTTTTCTTTATTCTGCTGTGAGGTAGTTATTTCCACCATTTTATCTTCTAGGTCACTTATCCTTTCTTCTGCCTCAGTTATTCTGCTATTGATTCCTTCTAGAGAATTTTTAGCTTCATTTATTGTGTTGTTCATCACTGTGTTTGCTCTTTAGTTCTTCTCGGTCCTTGTTAAATGTTTCTTGTATTTTCTCCATCCTATTTCCAAGATTTTGGATCATCTTTACTACCATTACTCTGAATTCTTTTTCAGGTAGACTGCCTATTTCCTCTTCATTTATTTGGTCTGGTGGGTTTTTACCTTGCTCTTTCATCTGCTGTGTATTTCTCTGTCTTCTCATTTTGCTTAACTTACTGTGTTTGGGGTCTCCTTTTCACAGGCTGTCGGTTCGTAGTTCCTGTTGTTTTTGGTGTTTGCCCCCAGTGGGTGAGGTTGGTTCCGTGGGTTGTGTAGGTTTCCTGGTGGAGGGGAGTGGTGCCTGTGTTCTGATGGATGAGGCTGGATCTTGTCTTTCTGGTGGGCAGACCACATCCAGTGGTGTGTTTTGGGGTGTCTGTGACCTTATTATGATTTTAGGCAGCCTCTCTGCTAATGGGTGGGGTTGTGTTCCTGTTTTGCTAGTTATTTGGCATCAGGTGTCCAGCACTGTAGCTTGCTGGTCATTGAGTGGTGCTGGGTCATAGCATTGAGATGGAGACCAGTGGGGGAGCTCTCGTTGATTGATATTATGAGGGGCCAGGAGGTCTCTGGTGGACCAATGTCCTGAACTCAGCTCTCCCAGCTCAGAGGATCAGGTCTGACACCTGGCCAGAGCACCAAGACCCTGGGTCATCCTGGAGAAGATGGACTGAAGCCAGGAGAAAGCTAGAGGATGGGAGACCTGTCAGAAGGCTTGTTTGATGAAATCAGGCAAAGGATGGTGACATTCTGTACCCAGGCTCTACTCGTGAAGGGGAAAGTGGTGCCTCGGGAAACTGAGTGCACACTTCCATGGCCTAGCCCCAATTTCATGCAGTATGTACTTTTAATATTAATCTAGATTTGCTGAAAAATTCTATATTTTTTCATGCAGGATGCTACTTCTCACATCAACATGATTAACCAATATATTTAGAAAGCAATTCCCTAATATGCTACACTTTAACCTTCTCCTTTGCATCTTTTTTTGTCATTCATCCATATATCCAATCAGATGAATGCTGGGGAAAGTTGGAAGAGAGACTTAATTCAGCCACTATGATTACATTAAAACTGAAAGTAAAAAAGCTAAGGAAAATAGGTAGAATATACATTTCTTTTGCAAATGCTACTTCCCTTTATTCTACCTTGTACCTAATAAGAAAAGCAAAACATTTAGAGCTAAAAGGAAGTATAGAGACTATTTTGTGCAACTCTCTTACTTTACAATGAAGAGACAGTGATATATTCATGAGGGAATAAGTAAGATCTCGTAGTAATTATTGGCAAAATCGAGACCAGATCTGAGGACTGGAAGTCAGAACCTGATTTTGACTATCTCTACACAAGACTGATGGGGAGAATCTGGTGGATGAAGATTGGCCATGGAAACGGGGAGGAAGTCAATGGGCAGGGTCAGTGTGGGATGGGCTGAATGACTAGGTGCGTTGCTGTGATGGAGGAGAAGCTCAGAGAGGACAGGAGCCTGGAAGAGTGAGAATGCCATGATGTTGGGGCCAGAAAAAGAGCCTCAAGATCAGAATCTTAGAGAAGTGGCAAACTGTGAGTCTGAGGTCCCTTGATGTGACTTAGGGAGTTATGATTAGAGTGTGAGGTACAATGGCACCTCCTATGAATTCCAATTCAACTTGTGAAATTAATCTTTTGATTACCAGAAATGAATCTCAAGGAGTATCTTCTTGAATATCAAAGATTCTACTATACTTTTTTGATACTTTAAGGTTCCTGTGTTTCTTGCCAACTGATTCTACAATTTTTGTTGACATTAGGAGCTCTGACCTAATCAGTAGAATGTAGGAAGGTTCCAGTATGCCAAAATGCAATGGTAGATCATATAAAGGTGTGATAGATACGATACTCATTTATATTTATCTTAATAATTAGTAAATCAGTGCTTATTGAAATGGTTATTTTTAGTTGGTCACTGACTTCTGCAACCTCAAATCTACTCTCTAGTTTAACTGTAACTTAAAAAATGTTTTTTTCTTGAATGTTTATCACTCTGAAGAATATTTTTCCCTTCACAGAAGATCTCAGTGCCCACTCAGCAAAACTGATACATGAATAATACTGGTGCTGAGATCTGTCTTATTGAATATTTTGCAATGGTAATGATTAGGAAGTGAGAGCACAGTGCCATTTTAAAAGCCATGTTGTAGATAACTGAATTCTATGCAGATGGAGATAAATCCCAGCAAGGTATAACAAGGCTATGTCAGTGGGTAAAGTGACAAAATGGTTTTAATATGGGAAAATGTACAAATATTCATTAAGGAGCAAATAAAAATTAAACTTGTCAGATTTACAAATTATGACTTACAATAGGTTTGACCTATTTATTTCTTATAAAGAAAATTATCTAAAGTGCATTGAAGGCTATTTATTGAAGCCATACAATTTGACAACCACGAAGGTCAAGAAATGGGTATTGTAAGGATGAATATTGGACATAAAACCTTATCAACACCTTGTACACAAAATGCTATAGCTTCACCTGAACTGCATCATGTACTTGTCATTGCACCTCCAGAAAGTGAGGGTCAATTTGGAAAAGACTTGCAATCTTACTGATCATTGTATCCCTAAAGTTCTTGGCACGTAATAGGTTCTCAAAACATGTTTTGTAAAATAAACCATTAGGAGACCGAATATGATAAATCAGAATAATGGAATGGCATAAGCAAAGGTGTAGTTGTAGATTTGAAAAGATCAATCTGAAAGCGAGAGGCTGAAAAGAGATAGGAATAAAACCTACAAAATGAATGGATTCCCAGAAAATTTAGTATATAATAAATATGAGGCGTCCTTTGAAATTTAAGAGATAAATATCAGTCAAAACGGATTTGCAAATCACACAGTAAATTAACCTATCTCATTACTTTACAAAGCACATGTGTTGAAAATGTATATGAAATTTTTAACCAGGGTTTAATATAACCTAAGAAATATATTAAAAGAAACAGGAATGTTTAAGTGTCCTAAGTTTCTGAGATTGATATAATGGAAAGAAAATATGCTCCAACTCTCTCAAAACATAAAATATGTATAGTGTGAGGAACACAAAGCAGAGCTGGATAACTATACTCAAATTTCACTCTTCCATTTACTAGCTCTATGACCCTGCACAAGTCACAATCTCTCTAAATCTTATTTTTCTCATCTGTGAAATGGGGATAAGACTTCCCTTGTGGAATTGTTGGATAGTAAATATGATAATATAGTTGAAAGTATATTAAGCACATATATAAGATATGAAATAAATCCTTCATACCACTGATATAGAATATTGGGATGACCCAATGTGACACTGGTGGTTCTAGAATTCAGTATCTAAAGTTTCCATTATCAAATTTCCAACTGACAATTTATTAGGAATATACTCATTTTATGACAGTAGGTATCTCTGCCATGGGTACATTAGTACAAACACCTACCTTTTATTCTTAGAATGCAGGGCTAGATGGCTAGGTAGGCGAGGAAAGGTGGGGATTCCTACGGACTTTTAAAAAATGCCTGAGGAGATTACACATTCTAAAACCTGGCAACTCTTGCCATTTCTCTGGCATGAGCAGACATGAAGGGTGGTATAAAGATCACTGAATACAAACTTCATTTCAGAGCTAACGCAGAGCTGGCTTCTGGCGAGAGGCAACACAGCAGGTTTTTTTTTTTCTTAAAGATTACATTAAAACAATAATATCAAATGGTAAAAAGGAGAAGTCCACATTTTAATGAATTCAGGATTGACACCTATGGCACTCTATTCAAACAGCTCTAAGGGTCTTCAGAAGTCTGGCTTTATAAAACACAAACAAACAAATGATAACAGATCTGCTGTAAACTACTCACTGGTCTCCCACAGAGAGAGAGAGAGCAAACTGATCCCTGGTAATATCACTTCTCTCCTCAATCTCCTTTAGTGCACTGCTTCTCAAGCTTGGCTGACATTAGAATCACCTGGGAAGCTTTCAGAAGTTCTGGTGCTTCGGCTACAATCCAGAACATACTAAATTAGAGTCTATGCGGATGGGACTCAGGTATTGGTTTAAGGCTCCCCAGATGATTCCAATGACAGCCAAGGTTGAAAAATCACAACTCTAATAGCTTTCCATTTCCAGCTGAAGCAAATCCATGCTCCTTAGCTTGGCATTTAAGTCATGTCACACCTTGATCCCCATTTATGTTTTCTGCCCTATTTCCTACACTCCCAATGCCCCAGCCTAGCCAGTCTGTTCTGTTCATACACTGTTTACCTGCTGATGATACAGATCCCTGTGTTCACTTCCAGTTGCCTTACCTCTGCTTATTCAGATTACATTCATCTTTCAATACCCAGCTCAAATGCTAGTACTTCCATGAAACATTTTTGCGGAGGAAAAGGCTTTGGACTCTCTCTCTGGCTCACATTCTCTCTCCTGTAACCTCCTTTCCTTCCCCCCCTTGCTGATCTGCTAGACTCATGCTAAACTGAACTAAGACAAAGTACTGTTTCAGTCTCTAATATGTTGCCATAAAGAGAGACGCTTTGAGGTAGGATGTAGTAATCTAAAAAGTGCTAACTACAGAGCCTTTTGGCTCCATGATATTATTTCCTATGTTATAATTGTAAGCACTCCCCTGGCTATAGTTTTCAGAGTAGCGATTAGCCATATAACAATTTTATTACTTATATGAATAATTACAAATCAATTTTATAAAGTACAGGCCCAAGAGATCAATACCAGCTCTATAACCCTTTTCTTCACTTACAGACACCATATCTGCCTGGCTCTCCTCTGCTCTCATCCATTAATTCACAAAATCTAGTAGACTGTTCCAGTGAAATACCTCTCGAATCTTCCCTTTCTTCTTAGCCCTGCTACCACTAACATAATTAACTCTAGATTAGTGAATCTGAATTTTTAATATGAATTCAAATCAGTTGATAAACGGATTAAAATGCAGAATTTGACTCAGTAGGTCTGCCGTGCCCCAAGATTCTGCATTTCCAACAAGCTTCTGAGTAATGTAGATGATGCTGTTGGTCCAGGACCACATTTTGGGTTACTAAGATCTAGATTACAGCCATAGCCTCATTTCTGGGCTCCCTGTCTCCACTCTTGCCCATATCATTATTGATGGTAACACCAAAACAGGAAATTTAAAATAAAAACTTGATCACACCCCTTTCCTGCCTCAGCTCCACCCATCCTAATATTCTTTTCAATGGACTCCCATAATTGTCAAGATGGAGTCCAAGCTCTTTAGCATGACTTAAAAGGCTTCTTAAGATTTCATTCCTCCTTGCTTCCCCAGCTTCATTTCTCTCTATTCCTTCATTCAACATAGATTTGATAAGTGCTGCTGCAACAGTCAATCCTACTTAAAGGCCAGCCACAGCCAAGGGCTTGCAATGCCCCCCAGCAGACCTTTCTTGCTTCTGAAACTTTTCTGGTGCTGCTCCCTCTGCTTTTTTAAAATTTATTTTATTCATGTATAGTTGATTTACAATGTTCTGTTAATTTCTGCTGTACAGCAAATGATTTAGTTATACATATATACACATTCTTCTTCCATTATGGTTTATCACAGGATATTGAATATAGTTCCCTATGCTATACAGTATGACCTTGTTGTTTTTCCATTCCATACATAATAGTCTGCTAATCACAAACTTCCAATCCATCCCTCCCCCACCATCCTCCCCCTTGGCAACCACAAGTCTGTTCTGTACATCTGTGCTGCTCCCTCTGCTTTGAACAAGATCATCCCTCTTCCCTGTTTCTCTGCCCCCCATCTTCTCTGGTTAGAGACTACTTGTCATTCAGGACCTAACTTAGGATCACTTCTTCTGGAAGACTTCCCCGTCCCACATTTAGATGTCCCTTCTATATAGCAATCTATTTATAACCTCTACCTTGCATGGTACTACAACAGAGTAGGAGCTCAGAAACCACTTGAATTAATCAACAGCATTTACGGCACTGTATTGTAATGGACTGTTTGACTATTTCCCCATAGTAATTTTCTTCAGGGCAGGAACAATTATTTATTTGCCTTTTATCTCTAATGGTGCCAAGGCAACTCAGTAAATATTTGCTGAGCACATGAGTGATGAATGCGTACATGAATTAAAAGGTGATCCAAAATCCCCGAATCACAGATATGAGCAAACTTACGAATGGATTAAAATGCTATAGCAGGAGAAATTAATATGTTCCAGAACTCAGACACGACCTGGAGACAAGCAGGAAAGACCAATGTTTAGGTTTCTATGTTTCTGTGGGGAGTAAGAGTGCTATGGGTAAAATTCCTTGATATTCAGGTTTGGTGGAAACTGGATACAAGAGTAGACTGTATGGGAACAAACACTTTTGAATGAAACAAAGAGAACTTATAGTTAGAAATTCAGCCAAAATCACAGTTTTCACAGCTTCCAGATGTTCTGCTAACTCTTAAAAAATTCTCCAGTTTTTAAGTATTAACTACCTAGTAGAGTGATTAAGCAAATGTGTTATCAATTAGGGAGTGTTTCAAAGGGAGAACCAAAGGGAGATCATTTGAGCACTTCTTTTATTGAGCCACAATTATACCCACATGTTCTTAAAAAGTAGAATTGTCATATCAGAAAATGAATATACTCTCATATTTTTGTATTTTCCTCTCAGTCTTGATATATTGTGTACTGAGAATTTTCATGTGCAGGATTCTGTATCGTAGAAAATATTATTTTCTGGTGAATGCATGCCATTAAAAAAAACAAAAAACAGTCCTTGCCCTCCTGGTAGTTTAAACTGACAATTGACATGGCAAAACAAACAAAGCCATAAGTGCTGTGACACAAGTAAGAGCAAGCAGTAGTGGAGCATAAATGACTCTCATTAGATGGGGTGTCAGGGAACGCTTCTGGAAGTCCTGGCAGCAGAATGAAAAAGACTCTTAAAATTTTTTAAATAAAATAAAATAAACCAACAAACACACAAAATCCAAACTAACCAAACAAACAATAAACCCAATGTTAAAAACAAATCCTCAAAGTTATCAAACAAGAGGCAGGCTTGTCTGAAGAAGTCTGAGAAAAATATCGAGAAGTAGCTTGTTTCTAATTCCTCCCCCTTTGTCCTCTCTCCTCCCTCTTTATCCTTCTCTCAAGTTTTTCCCTCCTGTGCCCTCATCTTCTTTCTTCCTCAGTCTTCCTCTCCCTCCTTCCCTCTCTAGCTCTCCAGTCTCTAATGTCCACTAGTAACTAATACGGAGTGGGGCATGTGAATGAAAGCAGGATAAACCCCAACCAGAGGGTGGGGTGACTGAGGGGCAGATCCTGAAGCAGGAGCTAAACCTCAGCCTCTGAGTCCCTAGGATTCTGGTGGAGACAGGAATTCCGACCTGGTCCTGGCAGTCAGCCAGATGCCAGCCTTTCGCTCCTTAGCTTTGGGGTCCCTGGTACTTGAAAGATAAACAGATCCAGTGTTTGGACAGGGATCACACAGGGTATCAAAGGTGGGCAGATCTAGGAGGATTGCATCCTACAAATCACCAAGACCCAAGCACTGAACTACCATCTCAGCCACCTGTGTGAGCAGACTGGGAAAGTCTAGACCTTCCTAGTTTATCCACTAAGCGTCTATTTTTATACATTTACATTTTTTACATATTTTGTAAAAGTTTTATAAATTTTAGTATTTGAAGTGTGTTAAAATTTAGTTTCAGTGATAAAAAATAAGGTAAGATTCTGAATTTGAAAAACAATAAAGTATTTTCACCTAAATAAAGACCAAAATAGCACTGCCGTGTGGTGCTGCTATGGCATATCTCTGAAAGTAACTTTGTAAACTGGATGCCGGCAGGTCATCCATCATGATGGAGAGAGTTTATAGGTTCCCCATTCTCTCTGAACTCATTTACAGCAGAGTCAAACAAGGGGTAAGTAAAATGCTTTCTGGATAAATACAGATACAAATAAAAACTGTAGAATTTCCATATTGTAGAAAGCCATAAAGAGATATATTTCTAGTTCCTGTTATAACTGGGGATTGTTAGTGTAAGAAATGTTCTTTGGAAAGCTTTTTTTCTTTTCATATAGAACTCTTACAGAATATGGATAATAGTTCAATCCATGAAATAAGGTTGATTCCCCCAAGACAGAGTATTTAGGGTACGAAGAGTTGCCAAGGAGATAACCACGGGAAATACACTGAGGTGGGCTCTGATGAGGAACAAGGGAACATAACTAGTAATCAGGGAGGCAGGAAAGAACCAGAATTTAATTGTGCCATATGAATCAGGAAGAAGAGAGTTTTAAGACAAGTAAACATAATAAATAGCCTCAAATTCTGCATTTTCAAAATATTAACCCTTGAAATTACCTCTTAAAATCCAATCCTTGGGATTCAAGGATTATCTACACAAGGATGACTCTCCAAGATTTAGAAATCTTTGAAGCGTGGGCTTTTATTTGTGAAATTGTCACAGTTAAATAGAAATAAAGGAAACAGGGCAAAAAGCCTAACCAGTGCAAGTTTGCCTCTTGTTACTTCAACTCTTGCACCATTTAATCCAGGCCTTCCACTTGTTAAGGATTTATGTTAGATCACCAGACCTCCTTTCCTCAAAGTTTCTTTGAATCTCCTCCAAATAAAGGAGCTCTTCAGGGTTTTCTGAGTGCACGTGTAGAAAGCGGGCTGGAGGATCCTCACAGGCAGCGAGGAGAACGGCAGTAGCCAAGAAGAACTGGCGGACCCCTCAACCCTTCCCTCTGGATCTGTTCCTTTTTCTTCACCCACAGTAACTCCCCCTTGAGACTTCAAAGCTCTCTGATGGCATTTATCATACTACCTTATGGTAAAAAAGATGTTTTTTAAGCTTCACTTTTGGTCAATTTTATTTTTAAATCTCTCAGGCTGTTTCTTCGTGAGCAACTAATTCAACCACTTTGATATAGCCTGACTCAATCAATCCTGAGACAAGTCCACTCAAAGAAGCTGGTTGGTTAGATATAAGGGGAAAGTGCTAAAAGAACAGAAAAAAAGGGAAAGGAAAGGAAAAGAAAGAAAAGTGCACACTTTTGTGACCAAACTGTCATCTTTCTATTGATAATACAGGCAAAACAGACATACTAGTTATAAAAAATAATGCTGTGAATTATGTTTTTTGAAAAGATACATGCACCCCAATGTTCACTGCAGCACTATTTACAATAGCCAAGACATGGAGGCAACCTAAATGTCCATCAACAGATGAATGGATAAAGAAGATGTGGTGTATATATACAATGGAATATTAGCCATAAAAAAGAATGAAATAATGCCATTTGCAGCAACACGGATGGACTTAGAGATTACCATACTAAGTGAAGTAAATCAGAGAAAGACAAATATCATATATCACTTATGTGAGATATAAAAAATGATACAAATGAACTTATATATAAAACAGAAACAGACTCACAGACATAGAAAACAAACTTATGTTTACCAAAAGAGAAGGGGGGGAGGATAAATTAGGAGTTTGGGATTACCATACACACACTACTATATATAAAATAGATAAGCAACAGGACCTACTGTATAGCACACGGAACTATACTCAATATTTTATAATAACCTATAAGGGAAAAGAATCTGAAAAAGAATATATATATATGTAATCACTTTGCTGTATACCTTAAACTAACACATTGTAAATCAACTATAATTCAATAAAAAAGTAATAATCTGTGAGCTCAGGGTGCGTCTGCATCCCCCTCCATCGATAACCCCCAGTCATATTCAACAAATGGATCTTGTTTATTCTTGACCCCAGGGCCCTTGATGGTGATTATCAATCCCCTGCTGGTAAGGCATTGCTTTATTTTTTCTCTCAATGAAGTACAGGTATTAGATTAGTTGGAAGTAAGTTTATCCTAATGGCTTATTATCTCTGCAGGCAACATCCTTCTTGACAAAGTGCTTAACCTGAACACAACTCTGCTAGATACATAACATTGCACAATCAATGAGTCAACTCATCTACATATATTGATATAAGTAAATTTCTGTATACATTGAGTTTCCATCATCACCACCAAAGGAATTAGTTACAGCTTTTATCACAGCGTGTGCTGACCAGTGGTAAAGCTACTTAGGATACTGGATTATATTTTTTAAATCTTGGACATGTAAACCAAGAACCCTTTAACTTTTCATTTTGGATTCACTCATACCGCATATCATTATTCAAAATGAACAAAATCTATTATTTTGTCTCATGGGAGCTTTGAACACCCTGCATTATTGCGTGTTATAGCTCCTACAATTATTAAAGGCAGATGCTATCCAGAATCCTCCTGGGAGTAAGTTTATATGAATAGCTAAATTTTCCAGTTAGATGAAGCTTTATTAATTTAAGCAAATAACTTTATTTCAACCACATTAGTTGGAAATTCGGAAAATAAGGTTCATATTCTCCATCTTCCTAAATAAAAGGTAATATGGTAATCATTTAGGAACATTATAAGCACAGTAAAATTTTGCTTATTGTCATACCTGAAATCATTTGCTGCTATATTAACTGTCGTTAGACTGATATGTTTTCCTATTAATAGATGTGATTTTCACTGCTTTTCTGTGTTATACTTGTTATTCATCAGCCTTCACCTTACATTGTCATGTGCTTGCCTGCATTAGCCCTTTTCTCTCCTTTCTATTTTGCCACCTCAAATCGATCATGTGTTTAGGAGCTAGATTACCAATCTTAATAGAACTGTGTTTACATTAAATGTAAATAGACGCTGTGTGAGAAACTGACTTTCTGAAAAAAATTCACTTTACTTTACTGCAGTGAGGGTAGTATTGAGGTTCGTTCCTCAGATGCCCTTTTGTTCCCTCCTGTTCTCTCCAGCTCATTCCCTTGGTGGGGGACTGGGAGGCAGAGACTTTGAGGGTACGTAACCTCTGAATAAATGAGTTATTACTAAAGGCAGAGCTCTAAGAATCTGGTATCTGACATTCCTTGGAATGTTTCAGAGTCCCAAATGCCACTTAAGAAGCACTGATATAAAAAAAGGTGGTCCATGTATGAAAAATGGGGCAGAATTAGTAAGGTGCTATTAACCTCTTGTACTGGCTAAAGAAAAATCACTCCATGATTTATGTGCATTTAGTTAATAGCATGCAAAAGTGGTTCAATTCTCATCATATATGTGATATTCTGTGGTATTCAGATGCTCTCCCTGGAAACTGTATGTCTGAGGAAGAGAGAGAGGGAGAGAGAATCATGTTGTCAGTGAACATCATAAACATACATGCTCAACAGGGGCGAAAATTGGCTCTCAGGAGGAGAAAATCTTATTTTTATGTATAAAGCACAGACAAATATAGACAGTAGATAAACAAATATATAGCATATCTGTGGTATTAAAATTTCATAGGCAGTAGTATTAGGAAATTATGTTTAAACAGACTCCTTGGGTGGGGGGGACAACATGAAAAAAAGGTTGAGAAACGCTGTTGTAAGACATGAAATATGAGACTAGCCCCTCGCAGTGAAGGACGGGCTGCTGGGAGACATGAGCACGAGCAGCAGGGCCTGCAGGCCCCAGGCTTGTGTGTCCTCCAGATGGCCCCGTCTTCCTGTCCAGCCTTCCTCTCGTTCACCCCCACAGCAGAACCACCTGCATTTCTCCAAGGTGGCATTCTGCTTCGTGATGAGAGAACACATGCTGGTCCTTTGACCAGGGATTCTCTTCTCCCCCTTTCTTACCTGCTGACTCAATACCCTCAATACCCAACTCAAGTATCACCTCATCCAGAGAGCTTTCTAGACATGTGCAAAACAACAACAACAATGAATGCACAAATCTAAAGAAAGCAGGGTAAACTGATAACAGGGATGTTGAGCCATTTAAGGATGCTGACTTTGAGCAGAGACCTGGAGGAAGTGAGAGCGAGCCATAGGAATATTTATAGGAAAAGTGTTCGAGGTAGAAACAAATGCCCTGAGATCAAAGCAGGTTTGTCAGACTCATGAAAGAGCTCGATGTAGGTATACCCAGCAACAGAGAAGGAAAGGCCCAAGAAACTAGGTTGGAAAGGTGATGAGAAGTCATTACAATATGGATCATATGGGGCACTGCAGTGTTAGAACCTCAAATTTTCTACCAAGTATGATGGAAAATTGTTGGAGCATTTACAGCAGAGTGAACCATGAGCTGATTTCTGGACTTAAGGCTCCCTACTGGCTTCTGTATGAAGAATTCATTGAAGAGGTAAATAATCAAAGCAGGAGGCCAGTAAGAAGGCTAATGGGATAGAGAAGTGAAAATGATGGCTGCTTGGACTAGTGCGTTAGCACCTAAGCAGGTGAAAAATGGCCTAGAATTCTGTGCCCCTTCCGTATATACCTGGACACATGAAAAACTACTCCTTAAATTTCAAGAGTCAGTTCAAGTACCCAGGGAAGTCCCTGGTGGTCCAGTGGTTAGGATTCCGCACTTTCACTGCCGAGGGCCCGGGTCTGATCCCTGGAAGGGGAACTAAGATCCCGCAAGCCGCGTGGTGTTGCCAAAAAAGAAAAAAAAAGGTATCAAATACCCAAACTGCTAGAAACCTTGTCCAACTATCCCTGATTGACTAGCATCTTCCTCCTCAAATCTCCTAACTCTTTTTGTATTCTTCCATTACTGCACTTTCCTCATTCGACTGTAATTACTTATTCATGTATCTGTCTTCCATGCCACACTACAAGCTCTGTAAAGGTTAATTCTATGTGTCAACTTGACTGGGCCATAGGGTGCCCAGGTATTTGGTTAAACACTATTTCTGGGTGTGTCTGCAAGAGTGTTTCTGGATGAGATTAACATTTGAATTGGTAGACTGAGGAAAGCATATCATCTTCCCCAATGTAGGTGGGCCTCATCCAATTTGTTGAAGGCCTGAATAGAATGAAAAACTGAATGAGAAAGAATGGAATTATTGGCAATTATATAGACATCTTGTTCAGTATCTAGTGATGCATCTTGGTGTCTCTATGCTATAGTTTTTCTAGTACAAGAGGCACTGATTTGGACTAGACTTCTCTGAGGTTGAGTATCATAGGAATACATTTCTGGGGTGATGCCAGGAGCATGGTGATTGGCTACGTCAGCCTCAGTGGGCCTTCATGACCCTTTGGAGCATAGCACACTGTTCATTATCTTTAACCAAAATTGCCCACCCTTTGTCTGTTGCTGAAACTGTGACAGATCTACTGTTAGTTTAATTTTTTAAAAAAGCATTCTGGGTTATTTTCCTAGTTATAGTGATATGTCTGTACTCCTCTATTCTTCCAAGTGTCCTTTGAAACGATCACTTGTGTTTTAATAAATGAATAAATAGGATCAAGGTACCAAGCACAATAAGCTATTGGGCGCTGCCACCTCAAAGCATTTTTAGAACAGAGCCAAGCATAAATGAATACGCAGACAAGTAACCAACTAGACCCATGACTTGGGCCTAACTAGCACAATGTGCTGACTCAGCTTAGCAACCACCAATATGAAAACACTTTCCCGATAGAGACACATGGGAAAACCCCCCCACTGCTAAGCATGTTGGATGAAGAGAAGCTTGATGATTTTCTAACCAGTTAGCCTCTCTTTCGTCAGGCTGACAGAATACTGTTAAAACTACTTAGCATAATATTTACCTTCACTGCTTCCTACTGTAAAAGACATGAGTGTTTCCTGTTTTCATCCCTTTGTTCTTTTCCTTTGTTGACACTGGATGGTGAGCTTCTGTTGAAAACTGGCAGGAGAGGTGCACTGGTTTTCTCTTTTGGCTCACACTCTGTTACACAGACAGTCTTGTTCTAGTCACCTCCTTTCTCCCACCCACTCCTCACTTGGGATTTCAGAAAACCTTCTGTCTTCATGTAAATCTAATCAAGGCTTATTGAATGATTCCCAAACACTGTGGCAAACATTAAAAGTACAAAATATTAGCGGGGAGGCTGTGACTTTTAGGTCTTCAGAATCAGTGGGCTCATTTTTCTCCTCTTTGCCATCCTTTCAACACATACCAAAGAGGTCTCTGGCTTTAAAGAGATGCTGTGTTTGCAGATCAGAAGTAGAAATTCACTGAGTTATTCTGAAAATGAAGGAACACTCCCTCCCCAAGGCCCAAGTATCACAGCTTCTTATAGTGTTGTTTGATGAGTGGGATCTTGTGGGATCTCATACTTACAACTTGTAACTTTTTTTTCTAATGGTCAGGGTATTTTTTGGCCAGGGAGACCCAAAAAAGGGGGCGGGGGGAATTAAAGAAAAAACAGAACCTGAAGTGGAAATGTACCTACTCATGGAGGGCTGGTCCTGGGCCCTCCATGGGAAGCTGGTGAAAGAAGGAGCCCTCAGCTCCACCAGCCTCTCTTTTTAAAAGGCCCTCCTTCATCCTCCCCATCCAGAGGTACTGCCTTCACACTCCGCAGGCTTGTCCAGTTTCCCTACCAAAACCTCTTTACAGAGCCAACGGAAAGTGTGACAATGTGGAATATTAGAAACAGCACCCCATGTACAATCAGCTGAGTCCTGGTCCCAAAGTCAACATTTACTAGTGGTTTTTTAGGGTGAATGGTTCAACTCTGAACCCCTGTTTCCTAATCTATAAAATGGAGATCTCCTCCCTCGTGAGGAGGGAGATTAGGAAACGAACGAGGAGAGAGATCTCCATTTTATAGATTCACAAACCTATTTTTAGGGTCAAGCAAGAAAATGCACAGGTGTGTCCTATAAAATCTAAGTATCCTGAAAATATAAGACACGATCAATTTCCATTTGATTACCTTGCAAATGGTGCTCAATGGATACTCCAGATGATTGCTAAATGACGGCACTGTCTCATTTGTCAATTGTTATCATTCTGAGAGATAGTTGCAATTCCTCAGGGGTAAATCTGACATAAGTGGAAAGAGAAACTTAACTACTAAAGTCGTTCATTTTTCAGTCAGTTGAATAATCAAATTGCATCTTAAAATCAATTATTAGATACCGTGGGGCTGGTTCCATGTCAGTAACCTCAAACTGTAGACCAAAGTGGCCATCTTAATGGGGATGATGCTGTAGCCAATTATGGTTCCATCACCAAAGAGTTCCAACCCCATGAGTTCCGTTATATACCAGAGAGGTCAGAAAGTATAACAAAACAACAAATTGCATTTCTAACTTCCCCTTGAAACTGTGATAGGCATGTAACTTATTTGCCAAGCAGCTGAACCCACAGTGAGGTTTGGCTACAGAGTTGGTTGCACAGGTCATGAACACATGCCTTGTGGCAAACACCGTGGCAAAGGCATCTGGGTTTCCAGGGTCAGCTGTGGCAGAGTTCCAGCATCCAACACCTTGATTTGCTTGAGCCTGAACCTTGGAATGACTGAGAAATCACTGCATTTGACAGAGTCTACCTGAGAAATGACTTGATTATGTCTTCCTCCATTAGAGATAAGGGAGCTAAGAGTCAGATGTTACGGTAAGGACAAGTGAAATTATATTTTTGTACAACAAAGCTTGTGACTATGATAAATCCTACTTACTACCTCATCTGTCTTGAAGATGGTTCCATATCAATACACATAGATTGATCACATTTCTTTACGTCGCTGCTAAGATATACTGCATTTTTTTCCTACTATGGCACCTCCATATATCACTGAAAACTTGGAAAGAATCATTTTTAGTAGCTGCACAAGATCTCATTGTACATATACACCATGATTTATGGATCCATGGCTTCATTTTTACACGTTTCTGTAACACTTTTTGGCTATACTAACAACTCTGGGCTAAAAATTCTTTTGACATTTTAAATTATTTCCTACAAAATATCCATAATCAAGCTTTATGTTAATACTTTTGGTCATTTCCATATTCTATAAAACTTTAATTGAGAAAAAGAAAAGGTTTCCAAAGAATATTCCTTACACTAACAATCTTCAGTTACAAGAGAAACTGGCAATGAAGTAGTCCCTTTTATAGCATTCTACAAAACAGAAATTTTACAACAGTTTTGATTTATATTTGTCCAGAAAACATTTTGTTTACCCTTTGTTTGGCTCTGAGGTAAATGAGTTCAGAGACAACAGAGAACCTATAAACGCTCTCCGTGCTGGCTGCCAGGACTAGGTTGGGAGTCTTATCCCCACAGGTCTCTTGGGCTCTTGATCTGAGCTTTAGCTCCTGCTTGGGGGGCTGCCTCTCACCCAACCCACCTTCACCCTCCCCCTCCCATCTCTTGGGAGACTGACCTCTCAGACACATACCATGCTTGGAAGGCTAATGCCATAGGCCAGGTGCCAAGTCACTGCATGAATCTCTAGAGAAGAACTATACTGATTAAACCATTGAAATAGACCATTTGATCATTAAGCTGGTCATCAAGGCCCTTCTGGAAGTGATTCAGTCAGGCAGCAAAAACACTGAACTTGCTCTCATGAGGGGAGATCAACCCCTCAAGATTTTAAATCTTGAAGATGTTGAGAAATATGATGCTGAAATTGAAAAAGAAGAAACAAAAGAAAGCTTCATGACGAATAAAATTGTGCTTGTGGCAATTTTTAAATTCAAATTATGGATGATTCTCAAAATGGCCTGCAGGCATTTCCATTCCATTTCTCCATACTGCCCAAGTCCTATGATAAACTTCCATTTTTTAACCTTAAAAAAATTAGAGGGACTTCCCTGGTGGTGCAGTGGTTAAGAATCTGTCTGCCAGAGCAGGGGACGTGGGTTCCAGCCCTGGTCCGGGAAGATCCCACATGCCACGGAGCAACTAAGCCCATGCACCACAACTACTGAGCCTGCGCTCTAGAGCCTGCAAGCCACAACTACTGAGCCTGCGCACACAACTACTGAAGCCCGCACGCCTAGAGTCAGTGCTCCACAGCAAGAGAAGCCACTGCAATGAGAAGCCCGTGCACCACAACGAAGAGTAGCCCCTGCTCACTGCAACTAGAGAAAGTCCACACGCAGCAACGAAGACCCAACACAGCCAAAAATAAATAAATAAATAAATAAACAAACAAAATAAAATAGATTTAGAGACTGAAGGGTAGAAGTCTGCAGGGAAGGGAGGAAGAGGAGGAATGAGGACGGAAGAGGGAAAATGGGGGGATAGGAGAGAAAATAATGAGAACGGTAAAGAGGGAGGAGAGAGGAGTAAAGGGGAGAAGTTAGAGAAATAAGCTGCATCCAAATACCCTCCGCAGACTTCTTCAAATAACCCCATCTCTTGTTTGATAATTTTGAAGGTTTTTTCTTTTTAAATCAACTTTTGGGGTTTTTTTGTTTTGTTTTTTAAAAGATTTATTTATTATTTATTTATTAAAAAAAATTTTTTTGGTTGCGTGAGGTCTTAGTTGCGGCACGTGGGATCTTCATTGTGGTGCGTGGGCTTCTCTCTAGTTGTGGTTTGCGGGTTTTCTCTTCTCTAGCTGTAGCGCGCAGGCTCCAGGGCATGTGGGCTCTGTAGTTAGTGGCCCGTGGGCTCTAGCTGAGGCACACAAGCTCAGTAGTTGTGGCATACGGGCTTAGTTGCCCCACGGCACGTGGGATCTTAGTTCCCTGACCAGGGATTGAATCTGCATCCCCTCCATTGTAAGGTGGATTCTTTACCACCGGACCGCCAGATAAGTCCCACTTTGGAGGTTTTTTGTTTGTTTGGTTAGTTTCATTTTTGTTTGTTGGATTTGTTTTTTAATTAAAAGTTGTTTTGGGGGCTTCCCTGGTGGCGCAGTGGTTGAGAATCTGCCTGCTAATGCAGGGGACACGGGTTCGAGCCCTGGTCTGGGAAGATCCCACATGCCGCGGAGCAGCTGGGCCCGTGAGCCACAACTACTGAGCCTGCGCGTCTGGAGCCTGTGCCCCGCAACGGGAGGGGCCGCGATAGTGAAAGGCCCGCGCACCGCGATGAAGAGCGGTCCCCGCACCGCGATGAAGAGTGGCCCCCACTTGCCGCAACTAGAGAAAGCCCTCGCACGAACCGAAGACCCAGCACAGCCAAAAATAAATAAATAAATAAAAATTTAAAAAAAAAAAAAAAGTTGTTTTATTTTCTTTTGTTGCAAGGACTGCAAGCTTTCCACCGATAGCAAACTGTAGATCTTCTCTCAGATAAAGCATTTCTGCTTCTCTTCACCTTCTTTTGTTTCCCTGTGGCAGGTGGAGCGGTCACGCAGTGCTGGCAATGTCAATGTCAAGGCTGTCATGTTCGCAGTCCACTCATTTGACGAGTGTCTGACTAGACAGAAACAGCTCTGCCCCACCATAAATCAGAGGCGAACCGGCTCACAGGGAAGAGGAGGCCTAGACCTGCAGACTAGCCTTACTTTCGTCTTTTTGCATATGTGAAATAATTAAGTCAATGTTCTTTGAAGTCAATTTGTAACTGCTTCAGAATTTGGATTGTGTAAATAATGAAATAATTTTTTATCACTTCAGAAACAATGAATACTGATGTTTTACTTTAAAATAGCATGAAATAGCAAAAAAAAAAAAAAAAAAAAACAAAAACAAAAAAACATATAGAAGTCAGTATAGGAAGGCCAGGAGGAACTTTAATCCTGGGAGCAGCACTGGGTTGGTGAGTGGAGGGCTGTGCAGGGACGAGGGAGAGGGAGAGAAAGAGAAAGAAGGGGAAGAGAAGAAGGAAGGACGAAGACCTTTCCCACACTTCCCTCCTGCCCTTAGAATCCCAGACTTTGACACGTCCTTCAAAATCAAAATATGCTGCCTCAGTGATACTGATAAATGAGCCATTCTTCATAGTAAAGTATACATACTTCTGTATGAAAACTTCCTCATGCCCCAAAGGAGAAGAGGATACCACTTATTTTTTGATATAATATCTCTAATTAGGGCATTGTTAGAATCGCCAAGGGAACTCCATTTTATTTTATTATGGTCTGACACAATAAACCTCAATACCATGAAGAAAGAAATGGATGCCTTCTCTGTCAATAAAATATAAAGAATTGTGAATTATGTAAGATTTAGGACATATAAGGGTTTCCAAATTTTCAAAAGAAACTCTAGCTCTTAAAGTACCAAAAGTGACAGAAATATTCATTGATTCAGGTCATGAAGATAGGTTTCAAGCTCAAGTTATAAGACTGGTGAAATATGGATTTCTATCGCTGTGACTTATAAACTGAGATCTTGCTATTCTGATGTAAAACATCTAATTACGTAGTCATTCCTTGAATGTGCTGCTCATAACCCTGACTTAACCGCTTAGAGCTCTGACAACTACTTTGGAAACATTACCCTTCCTAAGGATCAGGATGGCCTAAAGCTTGCACCATGCGCTTTTAATCTGCTGCTTTCTGCATGTGTAAAAAGCTTGATTCTTTTTACTTCTCAAGTATAAAATTCTTATTTTCCATTTTTTTCTGTAACAATTCTCTTCAAATTTTTTGCAATCTTGAGATTATTAATAACCTACTTTTAAAAAAATCTCTCTGGGGAATTCCCTTGTGGTCCAATGGTTAGGACTCAGCGCCTTCACTGTGGTGGCCCGGATTCAGTCCCTGGTCAGGGAACTAAGATCCCGCAAGCCGCCAGGCTCGGCCAAAAAAAATAAAAAATAAAGAAGTCTCTCTGCTTTCTAATTTTTCACAGAACCATATTATTCTAAAATTCCTCTTTTCTCTTTCTTATTATTCCACGTATTTAAAATGGTGACTCCAAGGGAGTAGGTAGGATATCAAAAGATCTGCAGTGAAATCTCGGTTTGATTACCTACAAACTATGTGATCTTAGGCAGGTCAGTTAAGGTCTGATCCATCCTTCCTCTGCTCATGCATAAAATGAAGATCATTGTAACTGCTTCAACAAAGCCTTAAAAGAGGAATATAAGTTAGAGCACTTTGTAAACCACAGAGCGATTTCAAATCTAAGGTATTATCTGGGGGCTCTTCTTTGTCCTGTCTGCCAAACTGGAGCCTTCTCTTTGACCCTTTGACTCCATGTTCTCTCAAAGTTTCTATATTGAAGAGAAATAAATCCACAGCTCCTGTCCTGACCTCTGTCCCTATCTTTAGTCACTCTCCCTGACCATGTAGACGTTACGAATCCTCAAGGTCATGGGACTCTTTTCTATGTCTTTGCATGGCCAACCGGCACAAAACTAGGCCAATTGTATCTGTTCACTCATAACTTAAACATAAACTCAAATTTAGCATATTGATTTTAACCATTTTTCCCCAAACCCAATTTCTTTCCAAATTTTCCCATTTTTCATAAATGTCACCAACACCCTGGAGCCATCTGGGAATCCAAGTCATCATTGTTCCTTTCTTTTCACTTTCACTACCCAGTCTGGAACCAATTATTTTCGATTCATTCTTTTCTGCCTCTTTGGCATGTATAGACTCTTTTTAGCTCCCTACCACCATCCTGGTTTAGACTTTTATTGCTTCCTGTCAGGACAATTTCAGTAGTCCTTTAGTTTATTTCCCCAACCACACACAGCCTTTAACTCACCTAGTATTGATATACTGCTGCCACATTCCTTTTCTGAAGGAACTGTAGAATGAGTCTGAGGGTGAAGGCCTATACAAGCTCAGATTTTTCTGAGTTTGCCTGGTACTTGCACAAGAAACTCAAGATTTTAAAAGGATATGGTCACCTGAAATGATGGTAAATTCTCAAAAGTTGTGGTAGGCAGCCTCTAAAATGGCTGCAGTGATCTTTCCTTCCTGGTATTCATGTCCTTGTGTAATTCTGATTTGCTTCTATTCTATTCTAACAAATAGAATATGACACAAGTGATGAGATGTCCTTTCAGAGATTAGTTTACAAAAGAAAGTGACTGATGTTTTGCTGGCTTTCGTCACTCTTTCCCTCATGTGCTCTGAGAGAAGCCAGCCGCCATGTTGTGAGCTGCCCTAGGACAGGCCAACCTGACAAGGAAATGGTGTCTCTGGTCAACAGGAGACCTGAGCCCTCCTATGGGTAAGACTTGATATGAGACCACAGCCCTTGCTGACACCTTGACTATAACCTGATGAGGAACCCTAGGCCAGAGGACCCAGCTAAACCACGCCTTGATTCCTGACTGGCAGAAACCATGAGATAATAAATGCTTGTTCTTTTAAGCTGCTAAGTTTTGGAATAATTTGTTATGTAGCAGTATATAACTAATACAACAGTTTAGAGTGTGTAAATCAAGACTGTTTTCCGGCTTTCTCCCTCACCCCCTACAACTTGTCGTCAGAGCCCATGGGGAAATAGGCTGTGATAATTTTAGGGAAGGCCCTGAGAAGAGAGAGCTTGCTGCTTCATGGACCAAGTAACAGAGAGTAATATAAGTGGGATTAGTCCCACTTTAGCAATAGGACTGAGAAGAGTTGGATGTTATGGACATCAGAAGCACATCAAAAGCAGGAGACTGGACCATGATCTGGGTGCCAAGCAACAACATCTATATCATGTTGATGGCATGGCAACAACACAGGACACATGCAGCCATTGTTAGGATTCATCATGTGGAGGTGGAGAGAAAACAAGATTGGCAGGAAAAAACAATCAGAATCACTCATGATACACTCTAGAGTCTTCTTGAATAATTTAAGGAGAGCTGGCACCAAAGCCAGATATCATCCTATTTGTTTCTTTTGTGCTACTGGGGCCCAATTCATCTTCCATGTAGCTAAGAGTGGAAATATAGACCTCACCTGCTCCCATCATGTCACGTTACTACTTTTGTTGCTTGCTTTTGAGTATTCCAATATTTGGCTTCTACTTCTATTCCCTGTCTCCAATATAGTCAAATGGATGTGAACACCCTCTCATAATCATTGTACTCACTCTCAATGGCCTTCCCACTGAATATAACCTTCTTCTCCCTCCTTACCTAATGTCCATCCCTTTGCAAACTTCAAAAGAAATTCTCTATATAGCATGCAAAATCAGTTTAAACAGTTTCTCTGTGAGTTTCTACCATGAAATTATAGAAGATTAATCTACTAATTGAGTATAATATACCAACTTATTTAGAACAGAGCTAATATTGGTTAGACATTTTCAGAGACATATCTATGGCATGGTCACTCCCCTTAAAGTCTCAATCTAATTATTAAGACAAAAACTTCTCCTGTGAAGCAATCTGAAAACACAGACACTAAGTACATATTCTTGATCCTTTCAGAACAAGTCAAGCTGCTGCTTAGAAGTACTCACCTTCTGCAGTGAAAGGAGAGATTAAAATGCTTTTGGCTGTTTCAAAGCGAATTTCTATTTTCACTCTCACCTTGACATTGACCATAAATGGGAATTTCCAGGCTCTAGTGGCGGCAAAGATGGTTGCCTGGAAATTAGTCCCTACTTGAAGCTGATTAACCAGAATTATTCCTGGTGAGTCATTCAGTCCTGCTGTTTCTCAGCTGTCTGTCACCAAATCTAGATGCTTGCATCCCAGAGAGAGGTCTTGAGAGAGTTGGAATAATATCAGTCATATAACATCACCAACATATAAATTTAACATCATAACTTATCATGTGATACCTGCCAACACATTAATCCAGTCTATTTCCCAGGCCCTCTCTTCAATTAGACCCATATGATGTAAAAAGCAGAAGAATCGGGGAGTCCCTGGTGGTGCAGTGGTTGAGAAACCGCCTGCCAACACAGGGGAAACGGGTTCGATCCCTGGTCCGGGAAGATTCCAAATGCTGCGCAGCAGCTAAGCCCGTGCACCACAACTACTGAGCCTGTGCTCTAGAGCCTGTGAGCCACAACTACTGAAGCCCACGTGCCTAGAACCCATGCTCCGCAACAAGAGAAGCCACTGCAATGAGAAGCCCGGGCACGGCAACAAAGAGTAGCCCCTGCTCACTGCAACTAGAGAAAGCCCGCATGCAGCAACAAAGACCCAACGCAGCCAAAAATAAATAAATAAACTTATAAAAAAAAAAAAAAAGCAGAAGAATCTATATACCTTAAACTTGTTTCATAGGATAATTTCACTCCTTCACTGAATACTCCTTCATTTCTTATAACTTGCCTACAGTGCTTGTCCCTGGAAAAGAATATACTTATGCTTGGAAATAATTGCAAGTTGTAAATAACTGCATAATAGGATAATATTTTGAAATATCATCTGATATAATTTTCACTTTTGGGGTAATTCCTGTTGTCCAACCATTTACCCGTCAAGGATGAAGTGGCCATTATTTCAGAGCATAAGCAGACCAGCCAAGAACAAAGAAGAAAGTGTTCATTTTCAAGTTTCAAAATAAACTTTAAAAAGTTAGGCAAAGATGGTCATGGAAGCTCAGGCTTCCTGTAACAACAGCCTTGCACCTGAGAAAGAAAAGGGCTTCCTAAATTCCTAAAGCTTCCCTTTAAAGATCAAGAATCATAAAGCATAGAGATTTGCTACAAGCCATGGAAAAGAAAGGATGTACATTGTGATCTTTTTAGATGCCATTTCTTGTCACACAGGGGGTGACAGCCTGGAGAGTGGTGAGAGGAGAGAAGAAAAGATGAGGTGAGTGTGGAGACTCTGCTAATGTTTTGGCCCTGCCCCTTCCCAAAGTGAAAACCTTGACTGGGAGTGGGGACGGGAAGGAGGGAAGGAGAGGTGGAGAGATATGAGGGCAAATAGGATTTACACTTCTCTTCCCAACTGGTACCAGAGTGATCTGCATTGACATGGGGTAACTGCTGTTGGACAGAAACAGCAATTATCTGCATTCAGGTGAGGAGAGGTCTCAAGTGAGTGTTTGCTCCTGGTTCTCCAAGATTTATGCAAGTCAAGGAAAGGTCCAGAAGTTCCCGCCAGAGGGAACCAGTAAAAATGTTGAGAAGGTGTATGGATTCATGGATTCTTCAGGCAAGTAGCCAGATGCCACGACAGGGATCACAGACATCAGAAGCAACAGCTGATGACTTGCCCTAAATACAAATAGAACCCACCGCTTTAGAGCATTGTAAAGTCCACAGAGAACGAAACGCCCAGAGATGCTACAGAACACCCCAGGTCGGCGTGTGGACCAGACAACCCTCCCTCTGACACCATGAGGTTTCAAAAGTTTCCTGGTGCCCAAATGCCATCTGGCCAGAAGAGAAGGAAAAAGGGGAGGGGAAGAAACTTTGAAAAACTGAGCATTATCCACGCCCCCTGCCAACCCGCAAGTGAGTTAGTCTGGAAGAGACAAATTTTCAAAAAAGAAAATTACCTTAAATTAGAAAAATCACGGTTCTTATACCCACCACCAATCCATCCAGTCCTCTTCACCCCTTTCCTATGGAAGCAAGGTCTTCAAAGAAAGTTGAGCTCAGTCTCACTACTATCATTACCATTCTTCCATCTGAATCATGTCTATAAATCTGATAAACCCTACAATAACTTCTTCCTTTCCACATATATTCGGAGGAAAATGAGGAATATGTAGGGTCCTAAGCTTTAGTGTTTAGTTTTGAAGCACAGTTTCACAACACAGTAAAAACCCATCATACACTATGAGAGGGGTCCAGAAACTTCAGTTGCATAAATGTTGGGGCAACAGTTTGCTAAGTTAATGAAATAAGAGGTCTGCTGAGAGTTAGCCAATCACTGATCACATTATGTCCAAATGCACATCATATCCAAATTCACATCATATCCAAACTCATAATGTTTTAGGGGCTTCATCTGGAGGCAGTTAGAGTACCTGAAAAACATATTGGGATAAATCTTTATTTTAAAATAGCCAAGATGAAGACTGCACCATTTTTGATGAAACCACTTTCTTTCTTTTCTTTTCTTTTCCTTTCCTTTCTTTCTTTTCTTTCTTTCTTTTTTTTTTTTTTATCAGAGTGGTGAGCAGACCACCAACAGACTGTGGAAGGATTTTAGGTGGTGGTCTCCTGTCTATTTTTTTAAGTGTTTATAATACAATAGTATTCATTGTTTCTCATCCGAATAGATTAAAATCCTATAATACTCGATATACTAGACACACAGAAGCCCCTGAGAGTTTTGTGAAAAGCTGACCCATTCTTTCCATCTGTGCTAGTGAGGCCACACTTTCTGGTGAGGAAAGTGATGGCTCAGGAAACGCCCAAGAGGAGTGCTTTCCAAGTTGGCCAACATGTGTAAAATGTGCTACAATATCTAAAGGTTTAGTCCTTTATCCTCAGACCACCCAAATAATACCTTTTCTTGAGATTAGTTTACTTTTTAAAATACTGATCAAAATACAACTTATCCCATTTTACAAACCCTGGAGATAGAAAATGGAGTATTTCTTTCTCTTTTCTGAGCATCTGAACCCACCCCGGCTGCAACAGTCTTCTCAATCTCCTTCTCCTTGAAGAGCGGCAAGTCTGATTTGCCTTCAGCTGAACAAAAATTTCAACAAAATCACTTTCATTTAACTTGTCACAACTGTATCCACTTCTCTCAAGCACATGAGTCTAGTTAATGGCATTCACGGCCCTCACCATTCTATCATACCTGATGTGGGGCGAACGAACATACTGGCTGATGGAAACTGCCTCTTTTTCCCCTCCAATTTCCATTCCAAATCTCCTAGATCAGCATTTCAAGCCATGTCTGAATATTTAATCCCTATGAAGACAGAGGAGCTCTCCAAACATCTCCTATGGCACTCTCCAAAGCCATTAACTTATACCACCTCTGGTCTTAGACAATCAGATTCTCCCCAATTACAGATGAAGGAAAACTATGGTATTCTACAGCAGAAACTCTCAGCAAGTAGGAGTCCTGACAATTCCCCGCACATCCAGACAATAGAAACACTGCAGAGAAATATAAGTGTGACTGTGCTGTTGTTTAAAAGAAATGCATGTATTCCTGGGAGGCATTATGATTTTCTTCATCATAAATGTCAATTGACACTTGCTCCACAGATTATGAAGTTTTCAATTTGGCTAGTAATATTTACTTGATATAAAGCAAGGTTCTTTGTGCTGTTGGTAAGTAAAGTACAATCTTCATGCTCCCTATGTGATAGTTTTATCACTGTTTTACAGATCATTGTAAAGGGGATATTTGAATACTCAAATAAAAGGGATTGAGCAAGTAGAGCCCCAGAAATAACAAGTCTTCTCATAAATGAATACTGATAAAAAAGAATTAAAATCCTGGCAGCAAATTGTCTCAGACACCTCCCAATCATAAGTCAGAGCCAAAGAGAAAAGACAGTTGGGTGACAAGCAAGGAAGTTCCCACTATATAGATACTGGCAAATAGGCCACATAACCTCTGAAGCAGCTCTTTTACTCTGTTTATGGTTATTATGTTCCAATGTGAGTTAGGACACATTTAAGATTTTCCCATTATTTTTGTAAATAGTACATGTATTGCAAACCACTGATCAAGCTTACTAATACTTTCCTTTTTTGGTGGAGATGAATATTTAGGAACAGTCCTCCCACTAGAACATCACGCTAAGAAGCTTGAGCCCATATAAAAGGCAGAATCAAGGCCATCATTTCTGTGTGCATAGGTAGCACTTGGAGACCGGCCACTCTTCTGTTCTCCACACTTTTGTCAGCATTTTAATAATTGTATTTTAAGGAAAACAGAGTGCACATGTTTCTAACTCATTTACACTTAAATGTTAATAATATTTTGCAAGAGTTAGTTGATATCCAAAGTAATTTTTGTACTAATGTCTTAAAATGAGGGACTTGAATCTGGCCCGTTTTAAATTATTTTTAGCACTCTTGCCCTCTCTTCTCCCTTCAACGTAAAGGGTTTCAGTCACTTTAAACATAGTCAAAACAGTTTCATAACCCTAATTTTACTTTTTAATATATTAATCTGGTGTCAAAGCTTCTATAAGCTAGCTGACAAAAATGTAATTTGTTCAGCCTTTCTTTAATCTTTCATGTGCCCAATCAAAATAGACTGCAAATTTAGACTACGATTTTAGAAACAAAATAGCAACCACAATATGGAAAACCAACATTTAATAAAAAGAATATGTTTTCTGATTTCAAGTTTTGAATTGACATCTAAACTATACATTAGTGAAGTAGACAGTTACTTAATAATACTTGGTGGCAACTGCTATGCAATATGATGATTTAAAATAAAGGTTAACTGTTTTAATTTATTGTTGTATCAGTGAAAGCTATCTTTATTTCATGAAAAGATTAGACATGTGGCCACTTAAAGAAGAACTAGATGACTCAATTATTCATAAGCTGAAGACCTTCCATTTACTTTAACCTGTATTCGGACTCTTAGCTACTAGAATTCCTAGCTGTTTTATTTTTCTTGGAACTCACAGAAAATGGCATTAGTAGTTTTCAAATCATCACTCACAACAATGAAGCAGTTTAAGACAAGTCTTTATTTTTGCATTGATAACTTCAGTGTCATCAGTTATACCATGTTTTCCTAAGGAATCCTATGTGGGAATTCAAATCACTAAATGTTGTTTAAATGGTTAAAATTCCTCCAGTGCTTCCATGTTGCTAATTCTCTGAAGAAAAACATGCACTAAACATAGTAATATCTATATAAAAATAATTACACAAGTTATAACTTGCATAGCAGTCTCATGCAATCTGAAAAAAATAAACCAAACTATACAAAAGTGAAATTTAAAAAATATTGTTCAGACATTGGACAGAAATAAAAGACTTTTTGTTAGTACTAACTAGCACTTCATATTAAAATGCCCAATTTCCAAAAATACCAGTGTTAGGGAGAGTTAAATCTGAACTTCAAGAGGGTGGGTCCCAGGCATCTGCATTTTTTCAAAGAATCTCAGATGATTCTTATATGAAGGCAGATTTGAAAATCACTGATTTACAGGAATAGAAATTAGAAACTAAACATAGGCTGGAGTAAGTTTGTAGAAAATACTAGCTGTAACAGGGTTCAGTGCAAGGATCTGACCATGGTCTCGGGAGCCTGGGTGAAAGCATGTCAAAATTAGTTTTAAAACCTATAGTACTAAATGCTGAGTCTTTTTTTTTGAAGCAGATAACTTGAATAATAGTTTCATCATTTCTTTATAGGCCTGATTATATCTTAGGCTTGACAAAGCCACTATTTATTTCACAAATATTTATTGAGTTCCAGGCAGTCTGCTAGGCATTGAATGACCCAGAGCAGAAAAGCCTAGCCAGAGGTCCATAAACCATTTGTACCAACCATTGTACTTTCCAGAACACATTGACAGTAATGATCACATGAAATTTTTTTCCTGGGAAATTAATCTTTATGGTAGTAAGATTGCTACCATTCATTATTCTTACACTGCCAATTTTTATGATTTATATATGTATAATTAGCACTGATGTGATTTTTAAAAGACAGCCAGCAGTCCACTCCCAGGAGGAAAAGCCTCAGTTTGAGATATAAAAAGGTATCAATAATTACGAATCATAAGAAACTTCACATACCCAGTCATACAAGTAAATATCTTAGAGTAGTCAGAGATGAAGCTAACTATTGCAGGACAAAACAGGGAGAGTGAAATAAATGAACCTTTTATCCTCTTTAGGGTGGCACACTGAGTTCTGGCTTCCGAACTGTTAGTTTGGTTCAGGAATGGTTTAGTACCAGAAAGTGTTCTGTGGTGGTTATAATTGTTGTACAATTTTGTTTTGTTTTGTTTTCCCAGAGATCATAGAAAAAAAGCAAAGTCCCACTTCTAGAGGTGGGGAATGAGGGTAGGGAAGTCTTGTCAGAGGAGGGACTACTTGAGCTGAGTTTTAATAGAAAAGTCACTGTTAGCTGAGTAAAGACGAATGTGTGAGTGGGAAGGGAGGAGCATACTTAGGCCTAAGGGAATGGGTATATGTGAAGGCTCAGATGCACAAACCAACAGGGTTGGTTGGAAATTTTCAAGTAGTTCAATGTGACTGCAGCATAAACGGCAATGGAGGGAGGGCTGGGAATTAAAGCCAGTACTGATACACTAAAAAGGCATTGGTGATTTATCCCACAAACTCTGTACAATCCTTGAAGTATCTTTAGTAGTAGGGAAGCACCAAAAGATTTATATTTTATATTTAAGATTTGTTGGCAGAGATTTAGGGATGAAAGACTGGGGGCGCGGAGGTGTTGGGGGGAGGCTGGAGATGGCTGGAGGCTACTGGAAGTGAGAGCCTGGACTCAGGAATAGCAGTGGGGATGGAGAAGAGGGAACCCTACAAAAATGAGTTTATAAGATACCATCTCCACCATGGCAGCTGGATGAGAAGGAGGAGGGTAACTGGTAAATGATGACAACTTTTGTGGAAATAGGATGCAGAGGAGGACTAGGGCTGGTTGAGGGGAAATGAGTATAGAATTAGATGCAGTTTTAAGTTAGTTTGAGAAACAGAAAATATGTGGTCTCTAAAAACTTTTCAAAATTCTTTTGAAAACCCAAGTTTAAGAACATTCTGGGGACTTCCCTGGTGGCACAGTGGTTAAGAATCCGCCTGCCAATGCAGGGGACACGGGTTCGAGCCCTGGTCCGGGAAGATCCCACATGCCACGGAGCAACTAAGCCTGTACGCCACAACTACTGAGACTGCGCTCTACAGCCCACGAGCCACAACTACAGAAGCCTGTGCACCTAGAGCCTGTGTTCCACAACAAGAGAAGCCACCGCAATGAGAAGACGGCACACTGCAACAAAGAGTAGCCCCCACTCGCTGCAGCTAGAGAAAGCCCGTGCGCAGCAATGAAGACCCAACGCAGCCAAAAATAAATAAATTAATTAATTAATTAAAAAAAAAAACATTCCGCAAAAATAGCTGACCTAGACTCATCAAAAATGCCAAGTTCATGACAGGCAAGGAAAGACTAAAAACACTTCTAGACTAAAGATGACTGAGGAGACTTGACAGCCAAATGCATGGGTCCAGGATTTCCTTGCCTTACAAAGAACATGATTGAGACAGTTGGAATATTCTGAATATGACCTGTTGATTAGCAACTAGTAGTGTGTCAACACAATCCTAATACTGTATTAATTTTTGGTGAATGTACTGTAAGAAATGTCCTTGATTTTTAGGAAATGTACACTGAAGAACTGAGTGGTAAAAGGATGTCAGACATGCAACTTACTCCAAATGGTTCAGGGAAAAAAAAATGTACTTGTAGAAAGACTGAATTGTAAAGGTAGTGTGGTAAAGTATTAATTTTTGAGAATTTGAGCAAAGGGTATATAGGAATTCTATGTTCTATTCTCGTAATTTTTAAGTAAATATGAAATTAGGTCAAAATAAAAGTATTTCAGTAAAAAGTTCTTTTGTGAAATATTTACAATGTTTAGAAAGCATAGAGAATAACATAACAAATACTTATATTCCCTCTAACCAGAATAACTGATAGATAATATTTGTCTTATTTACTTTCAGTCATTTTTGAAGCAAAATAATTATATCATAATTTACAGAGAAAAGAATTCTTGTGTGTGTATGCGTACTGCAGAAAAGGAAGACAATGCAAAGGTTGTAGACTAAAGTAGGTTTAATCATCCCTTAAATTAAGAAATGATCAAGCCTATAATCTCTGCAATATACAAACAGCTCATACAACAACAAAAATCAAACAATCCAATCGAAAAATGGGCAGAGGGTCTTCCCTTGTGGTCCAGTGGTTAAGACTCCACGCTCCCAATGCAGGGGGCTCGGGTTTGATCCCTGGTCAGGGAACTAGATCCCGCATGCCGCAACTAAAGATCCCACATGCCACAACTAAGACCCGGCCCAGCCAAATAAATAAGTAAATAAATAATTTAAAAAAAAGAAAAACGGGCAGAAGACCTTAATAGACATTTCTCCAAAGATGACATACAGATGGCCAGTAGGCACAAGAAAAGCTGCTCAACATCACTAATTATTAGAGAAATGCAAATCAAAACTACAATGAGGTACCACCTCACACTGGTCAGAATGCCCATCATTAAAAGGTGTACAAATAACAAATGCTGGAGAAGGTGTGGAGAAAAGGGAACCCTCACACTGTTGGTGGGAATGTAAGTTGGTGCAGCCACTATATGGAAAACAGTATGGAGGTCCCTCAGAAAACTAAAAATAGAATTACCATATGATCTACCAATTCCACTCCTGGGCATATACCCAGACAAAACTATAATTCAAAAAGATACGTGCACCCCTATGTTCACAGCAGTACTATTCACAATAGCCAAGTCATGGAAACAACCTAAATGTCCATCGACAGATGAATGGATAAAGATGTGGTACATATATTAATGGAATACTACTCAGCCATAAAAAAGAATGAAATAATGCCATTTGCAGTGACATGGATGCAACTAGAGTTTATCATACTAAGTGAAGTAGGTCAGAAAGAGAAAGAGAAATACCATAAGATATCACTTACATGTGGAATCTAAAATATGGCACAAATGAACCTATCTACAAAACAGAAACAGACTCAGACATAGAGATCAGACTTGTAGTTGCCAAGGGGTGGGGGGGGGGAAGAAGAGGGATGGGCTGGGAGATTGAGTTGGTGGATGCAAACAATTACATGTAGAATGGATAAACAACAAAGTCCTACTGTATAGCACAGGGAACTATATCCAATCTCCTGGGATAAACCATAACAGAAAAGAATATAAAAAAAGATTGTAAATATGTGTATAAATGAGTCACTTTGCTGTACAGCAGAGATTGGCACAGCACTGTAAATCAACTATACTGCAATTTAAAAAAAAAGTAAATAAAAATTAAAAAAAGAATTTTTTAAAATCTGGGCTTTAAAAAAAAAGAAAAAAGAAACGATCAAGCCCAGAATATAAGATTACATTCTGGAGTATTCTCAGAGACTACAAAACCTGCAGTAAAGCTAAATCTTAGAGCATAATTTAATTACTCTGCAAAAGGTCCAAGAGGTTAAATTTTAATTTTAGTTTCTACAGAAAGCAAAAACAGTTTTTTTCACATATCAGCAAATGAAAAGAAAGTACTTTATTTGTTGTCTTGATTTGATTGGAATTCACATAGAGAAGCCACTTCAAAGGTGCCATTGAATTGAAACTATAATATAAAAAAAGACTGGCTATTCACAAAATAGACTCTTTGGAGAGTCTCTTAAAAAACACTAAATAATACAAGTCTGTAAAAATTGACAAAATATGTGATACCGAGTGTTAAAACCAGTGACAGAAGTTATACCCAAGGTTTGCAATCAAGATGTAATTTTTGCACTTATCCTCTTCATCTGTGTTCCTGGCCACCTTTTCAGGAAGAGAAGGGTCACTGCCTGGTGCTCATTTGGCTCCAGGTGGAAGTCAGGAGACTTGATCTGAAAGGAAATTTGTGATGGACACATGACACTACCCTGGCCATTCAGGATGTCTGGTCTCCTTCAGGTATTTTATCCAGATACTCATCTCTAAGGCGTTTCCTCTTGGTTTCATTGGTAAACAGAAAAAAGGCCAAGAGAAGAACAGGAATCCAAGACGGGCCAGCAAATCAAACAGTGTACACACAAGAACACATGGAACAAATCCGTGCGGCCCCATGTGAAAGAACGATTGTTTCCAAGAGTGGAGCAAGGGCAAGGGGCTTGGCCCCTCTGAGCAGAGGGGGGATCTGGGGTTTCAGGCTCACCCACATCCACCTTCTGCTTCGCTTTTCTCTAACTCTTGTCTTATCTTTCTCCCTGCTCTCTTTCACTTTTTATTATTTCCCTTTCCCCTTTTAAACTGTCCCACCAAAATGGGTTAGCTCTCCCTGAAACACTACACTAAAGAGGATGCTGGCACTTGTGCTCTCATCTCTCGTTGGGAATTTATGAGTTGTTTCCCACTTTTCTCAGATGTCTTCATTTGGTTCCTCCTTTTGTCAGGCAGAGAATAAATCCTAGGTGACGTGGTAATGACCTTTTTTCCTATGACCTCTTCAAAATGAAAACAAACAAAAAAAGATTCCATTTTTCATTTTGAATAGGTCTCCTCACAGTATGTCTTCAGGTTGTAAATAAAACTTCTCAGCCTATGTAAATAAAATTATTTTCTTAATTTTTATGTCCCTTCATGGAAAAAACAATACCATCATCATTGAATGCTGTGGCCTTCCCTCTTTCTATTGAGGAAAATCATGACTAGTAGGAAAGGTACGATATCGTTAAGACATATATGAAAAGAGTTGGGAAAAAATGACTTAGAAACACAAAAGAACTTCTGCTAAACTGGTCTCTTTCCAATGGAAAACAGTAGCTACTAACATGAACCAACATAAAATATCCTAACACGCCAAATCTGTTTATCTATGTTGCAATGTAGGCTAAAATACAAAGAACGTTTAGAAGCCATGGTCTCCAATCCTTGGAAATTAAACTCTGAAATTTAAAATAAATTTTAAAAAACTAAATTTTATGACATCATTAAAAATTAAAGAATCTTTTAGTGGAATTACGATAAGCATATGTGTGTATATGTGCTTTTATAGAGGTATCTGAGGTGTCTGCCTAAATATGAACAGGATTTATCTCTAGGTGATGCCATTTTATGTAACTTTTTAATGTTTTTACATATATTAATGTTTTAATTATAGTATACACTACTTTTATAATCAAGAAGACAAATTTATTTTCTTTTCAGATTGCAAAGCAGTTCATGAAATGTTTTAAACACCAATTACTTCTCAGAGTTGAAAGTCATCTTAGAAGTACATATATATTTTTTTGGGGGGAGGAAGCTCTGAGATCTTTGCTTCTTTTTATTTTCAATGGAAATGCATAGTCCAGGAGAGAAAGTGTTAATAAGAATGTCCTGGGCTTCCCTGGTGGCGCAGTGGTTGAGAATCTGCCTGCCAATGCAGGGGACATGGGTTCGACCCCTGGTCTGGGAAGATCCCACATGCCGTGGAGCAACTAGGCCCGTGAGCCACAATTACTGAGCCTGCACGTCTGGAGCCTGTGCTCCACAACAAGAGAGGCCACGATAATGAGAGGCCCGCGCACCGAGATGAAGAGTGGCCCTCACTTCCTGCAACTAGAGAAAGCTCTCGCACAGAAACGAAGACTCAACACAGCCATAAACAAACAAACAAACAAACAAACAAACAAATAAATAAATAAATAAACCCAAAGTTTAAAAAAAAAAGAATGTCCTGAAAGTACAGATGGTTCTTATGGAGAAAAAGTCTATTTTTCAATTTAAAAAAATGATTAGCTGGGATCCCACTGAGTTCACTGCACGGGCCACTGCAAGTTTTAATTTGTGTCAATAGGATGGAGAGATGGACTTTAATGACGATGTGCGTTTTCTCTTTTTTTTTTTTTTTTAACATCATTATTGGAGTATAATTGCTTTACACTGGTGTGTTAGTTTCTGCTTTATAACAAAGTGAATCAGTTATACATATACATATGTCCCCATACCTCTTCCCTCTTGCATCTCCCTCCCTCTCACCCTCCCTATCCCACCCCTTTAGGTGGTCACAAAGCACCGAGCTGATCTCCCTGTGCTACGCGGCTGCTTCCAACTAGCTATCTATTTTACGTTTGGTCGTGTATATATGTCCATGCCACTCTCTCACTTTGTGCCAGCTTACTGGTCCCCCTCCCCGTATCAAGTCCATTCTCTAGTAGGTCTGTGTCTTTATTTCCATCTTGCCCCTAGGTTCTTCATGACCTTTTTTAGACTCCATAGATATGTATTAGCATATGGTATTTGTTTTTCTCTTTCTGACTTACTTCGCTCTGTATGACAGATTCTAGGTCCATCCACCTCACTACAAATAACTCAATTTCGTTTCTTTTTATGGCTGAGTAATATTCCATTGTATATATGTGCCACATCTTCTTTATCCATTCATCTGTCGATGGACACTTAGGTTGCTTCCATGTCCTGGCTATTGTAAATAGAGCTGCAATGAACATCGTGGTACGAGACTCTTTTTGAATTACGGTTTTCTCAGGGTATATGCCCAGTAGTGGGATTGCTGGGTCGTATGTTTTTTAAGGAACCTCCATACTGTTGTCCATAGTGGCTGTATCAATTTACATACCCACCAACAGTGCAAGAGGGCTCCCTTTTCACCACACTCTCTCCAGCATTTATCGTTTGTAGATTTTTTGATGATGGCCATTCTGACCAGTGTGAGATGATATCTCATTGTAGTTTTGATTTGCATTTCTCTAATGATTAATGATGTTGAGCATTCTTTCATGTGTTTGTTGGCAATCTGTATATCTTCTTTGGAGAAATGTCAATTTAGGTTTTCTGCCCATTTTTGGATAGGGTTGTTTGTTTTTCTGACATCGAGCTGCATGAGCTGCTTGTAAATTTTGGAGATTAATCCTTTGTCAGTTGCTTCATTTGCAAATATTTTCTCCCATTCTGAGGGTTGTCTTCTTGTCTTGTTTATGGTTTCCTTTACTGTGCAAAAGGTTTTAAGTTTCATTAGGTCCCATTTCTTTATTTTTGTTTTTATTTTCATTTCTCTAGGAGTTGGGTCAAAAAGGATCTTGCTGTGATTTATGTCATAGAGTGTTCTGCCTATGTTTTCCTCTAAGAGTTTGATAGTGTCTGGCCTTACATTTAGGTCTTTAATCCATTTTGAGTTTATTTTTGTGTATGGTGTTAGGGAATGTTCTAATTTCATTCTTTTACATGTAGCTGTCCAGTTTCCCCAGCACCACTTATTGAAGAGGTTATCTTTTCTCCACTGTATATTCTTGCCTCCTTTTTCAAAGATAAGGTGACCATATGTGCGTGGGTTTATCTCTGGGCTTTCTATCCTGTTCCATTGATCTATATTTCTTTTTTTGTGCCAGTACCATACTGTCTTGATGACTGTAGCTTTGTAGTATAGTCTGAAGTCTGGGAGCCTGATTCTTCCAGCTCCATTTTTCTTTCTCAAGATTGCTTTGGCTATTCGGGGTCTTTTGTCTTTCCGTACAAATTGTGAGATTTTTTTCTTCTAGTTCTGTGAAAAATGCCAGTGGTAGTTTGATAGGGATTGCACTGAATCTGTAGATTCTTTGGGTAGTACAATCATTTTCACAATGTTGATTCTTCCAATCCAAGAACATGGTATATCTCTCCATCTATTTGTATCATCTTTAATTTCTTTCACCAGTGTCTTATAATTTTCTGCATACAGGTCTTTTGTCTCCTTAGATAGGCTTATTCCTAGATATGTTATTCTTTTTGTTGCAGTGGTAAATGGAGTGTTTTCTTCATTTCACTTTCAGATTTTTCATCATTAGTGTATAGGAATGCAAGAGATTTCTGTGCATTAATTTTGTGTTCTGCTACTTTACCAAATTCATTGATTAGCTCTAGTAGTTTTCTGGTAGCATCTTTAGGATTCTCTATGTATAGTTTCATGTCATCTGCAAACAGTGACAGCTTTACTTCTTTTCTGATTTGGATTCCTTTTGTTTCTTTTTCTTCTCTGATTGCTGTGGCTAAAACTTCCAAAACTATGTTGAATAATAGTGGTGAGAGTGGGCAACCTTTTCTTGTTCCTGATCTTAGAGGAAATGTTTTCAGTTTTTCTCAGTTGAGAACGATGTTGGCTGTGGGTTTGTCATATATGGCCTTTATTATGTTGAGGAAAGTTCCCTCCATGCCTACTTTCTGCAGGGCTTTTATCATAAATGGGTGTTGAATTTTGTTGAAAGCTTTCTCTGCATCTATTGAGATGATGATATGCTTCAGTTTATTAATATGATGTATCACATTGATTGATTTGCATATATTGAAGAATCCTTGCATTCCTGGGATAAACCCCACTTGATTATGGTTTATGATCCTTTTAATGTGCTGTTGGATTCTGTTTGCTACTATTTTGTTGAGGAGTTTTGCATCTATGTTCATCAGTGATATTGGCCTGTAGTTTTCTTTCTTTGTGACATCTTTGTCTGGTTTAGTTATCACGGTGATGGTGGCCTCGTAGAATGAGTTTGGGAGTGTTCCTCCCTCCACTATATTTTGGAAGAGTTTGAGAAGCGTAGGTGTTAGGTCTTCTCTAAATGTTTGAGAATTCGCCTGTGAAGCCATCTGGTCCTGGGCTTTTGGTTGTTGGAAGATTTTTAATCACACTTTCAATTTCAGTGCTTGTGATTGGTCTGTTCATATTTTCTATTTCTTCCTGGTTTAGTCTCGGCAGGTTGTGCATTTCTAAGAATTTGTCCATTTCTTCGAGGTTGTCCATTTTATTGGCATATATTTGCTTGTAGTAATCTCTCATGATCCTTTGTATTTCTGAAGTGTCAGTTGTTACTTCTCCTTTTTCATTTCTAATTCTATTGATTTGAGTCTTCTCCCTTTTTTTCTTGATGAGTCTGGCTAATGGTTTATCAATTTTGTTTATCTTCTCAAAGAACCAGCTTTTAGTTTTACTAATCTTTGCTATCGTTTCCTTCATTTCTTTTTCATTTATATCTGATCTGATCTTTATGATTTCTTTCCTCCTGCTAACTTTGGGGTTTTTTTGTTCTTCTTTCTCTAATTGCTTTAGGTGTAAGGTTAGGTTGTTTATTTGAGATGTTTCTTGTTTCTAAGGTAGGATTGTATTGCTATAAACTTCCCTCTTAGAACTGCTTTTGCTGCATCCCATAGGTTTTGGGTAGTCGTGTGTTCATTGTCATTTTTTTCTAGGTATTTTTTGATTTCCTCTTTGATTTCTTCAGTGACCTCTTGGTTATTAAGTAGTGTACTGTTTAGCCTCCATGTGTTTGCATTTTTTACAGATTTTTTCCTGTAATTGATATCTAGTCTCATAGCGTTGTGGTTGGAAAAGATACTTGATACGATTTCAATTTTCTTAAATTTACCAAGGCTTGATTTGTGACCCAAGATATGATCTATCCTGGAGAATGTTCCATGAGCACTCGAGAAGAATGTGTATTCTGTTGTTTTTAGATGGAATGTCCTATAAATATCAATTAAGTCCAGCTTGTTTAATGTATCATTTAAAGCTTGTGTTTCCTTATTTATTTTCATTCTATATGATCTGTCCATTGGTGAAAGTGGGGTGTTAAAGTCCCCTACTATGATTGTGTTACTGTTGATTTCCCCTTTTATGGCTGTTAGTAATTGCCTTATGTATTGAGGTGCTCCTATGTTGGGTGCACAAATATCTACAACTGTTATATCTTTTTCTTGGATTGATCCCTTGGTCATTATGTAATGTCCTTCTTTGTCTCCTGTAATAGTCTTTATTTTAAAGTCTATTTTGTCTGATATGAGAATTGGTACTCCAGCTTTGTTTTGATTTCCATTTGCATGGAATATTTTTTCCATCCTCTCACTTTCAGTCTGTATGTGTCCCTAGGTCTGAAGTGGGTCTCTTGTAGACAGCATATATATGGGTCTTGTTTTTGTATCCATTCAGCCAGTCTATGTCTTTTGGTGGGAGCATTTAATCCATTTACATTTAAGGTAATTATCGATATGTATGTTCCTATTATCATTTTCTTAATTTTTGTTTGTTATTGTAGGTCTTTTCCTTCTCTTGTGTTTCCTGCCTAGAGAAGTTCCTTTAGCATTTGTTGTAGAGCTGGTTTGGTGGTGCTGAATTCGCTTAGATTTTGCTTGTCTGTAAAGGTTTTAATTTCTCTGTCCAATCTGAATGAGATCCTTGCTGGGTAGAGGCATCTTGGTTGTAGGTTTTTCCACTTCATCACTTTAAATATGTCCTGCCACTCCCTTCTGGCTTGCAGAGTTTCTGCTGAAAGATCAGCTGTTAACCTTATTGGGATTCCATTGTGTGTTATTTGTTGTTTTTCCTTTGCTGGTTTTAATACTTTTTCTTTATATTTAATTTTTGATAGTTTGATTAATATGTGTCTTGTCTCATCTTTTTCCTTGGATTTATCCTGTATGGGACTCTCTGTGCTTCCTGGACTTGATTAATTATTTCCTTTCCCATATTAGGGAAGTTTTCAACTATAATGTCTTCAAATATTTTCTCAGTCCCTTTCTTTTTCTCTTCTTCTTCTGGGACCCCTATAGTTTGAATGTTGGTGCGTTTAATGTTGTCCCAGAGGTCTCTGAGACTGTCCTCAATTCTTTTCATTCTTTTTTCTTTATTCTGCTCTGCAGTAGTTATTTCCACTATTTTATCTTCCAGGTCACTTATCTGTTCTTCTGCCTCAGTTATTCTGCTATTGATCCCTCTAGAGAATTTTTAGCTTCATTTATTGTGTTGTTCATCACTGTTTGTTTGCTCCTTAGTTCTTCTAGGTCCTTGTTAAATGTTTCCTGTATTTATTTTCTCCATTCTATTTCCAAGATTTTGGATCATCTTTACTATCATTATTCTCAATTCTTTTTCAGGTAGACTGCCTATTTCCTCTTCATTTGTTAGGTCTGGTGGGTTTTTGCCTTGCTCCTTCATCTGCTGTGTGTTTCTCTGTCTTCTCATTTTGCTTAACTTACTGTGTTTGTTGTCTCCTTTTCGCAGGCTGCAGGCTCGTAGTTGCCGTTGTTTTTGGTGTCTGTCCCCAGTGGCTAAGGTTGGTTCAATGGGTTGTGTAGGCTTCCTGGTGGAGGGGACTAGTGCCTGTGTTCTGGTGAATGAGGCTGGATCTTGTCTTTCTGGTGGGCAGTTCCATGTCTGGTGGTGTGTTTTGGGGTGTCTGTGGCCTTATTCTGATTTTAGGTAGCCTCTCTGCTAATGGATGGGGTTGTGTTCCTGTCTTGCTTGTTGTGTGGCATAGGGTGTCCAGCACTGTAGCTTGCTGGTCATTGAGTGGAGCTGGTTCTTGGCGTTGAGATGGAGATCTCTGGGAGATTTTTGCCATTTGATATTACGTGCAGCTGGGAGGTCTCATGTGGACCAGTGTCCTGAACTTGGCTCTCCCACCTCAGTGGCACAGTCCTGACCCCTGGCTGGAGCACCAAGAGCCTGTCATCCACACTGAAAAAGAGAAAAATGGAAATATATATATATATATTGTTGCTCCCAAAGTCCACCTCCTCAATTTGGGATGATTCCTTGTCTATTCAGGTATTCCACAGATGCAGGGTACATGAAGTTGATTGTGGAGATTTAATCCGCTGCTTCTGAGGCTGCTGGGAGAGATTTCCCTTTCTCTTCTTTGTTTGCACAGCTCCTGGGGTTCAGCTGTGGATTTGGACCCGCCTCTGCATGTAGGTTGCCTGAGGGCATCTTTTCTTCGCTCAGACAGGACGGGGTTAAAGGAGCAGCTGATTCGGGGGCTCTGGCTGACTCAGGCCAGGGGGGAGGGAGGGGTACGGATGTGGGGCGAGCCTGCGGTGCAGAGGCCGGCGTGACATTGCACCAGCCTGAGGCGCGCCGTGCGTTCTCCTGGGGAAGTTGTCCCTGGATCAGGGGACCCTGGCAGTGGCGGGCTGCACAGGCTCCCGGGAGGGGAGGTGTGAAGAGTGACCTGGGCTTGCACACAGGCTTCTTGGTGGTGGCAGCAGCAGCCTTAGCGTCTCATGCTCGTCTGTGGATCCGCGCTGATAGCCGTGGCTCGCGCCGACTCTGGAGCTCCTTTAAACGGTGCTCTTAATCCCCTCTCCTCGCGCACCAGGAAACAAAGAGGCAGGAAGAAGTCTCCTGCCTCTTCGGCAGCTCCAGAGTTTTTCCCGGACTCCCTCCCAGCTAGCCATGGCACACTAGCCCCCTTCAGGCTGTGTTCACGCTGCCAACCCCAGTCCTCTCCTTGGGATCCGACCGAAGCCCGAGCCTCAGCTCCCAGCCCCCACCCGCCCCAGCGGGTGAGCAGACAAGCCTCTCAGGCTGGTGAGTGCTGCTAGGCGCCGAGCCTCTGTGCGGGAACCTCTCCGCTTTGCCCTCCGCACCCCTGTGGCTGCGCTCTTCTCCGTGGCTCCGAAGCTCCCCCCTCCGCCACCTGCAGTCTCCGCCCGCAAAGGGGTTTCCTAGTGTGTGGAAACCTTTCCTCCTTCACAGCTCCCTCCCACTGGTGCAGGTCCCATCCCTATTCTTTTGTCTCTGTTTTTTCTTTTTTCTTTTGCCCTACCCAGGTACGTGGGGAGTTTCTTGCCTTTTGGGAGGTCTGAGGTCTTCTGCCAGCGTTCAGTAGGTGTTCTGTAGGAGTTGTTCCACATGTAGATGTATTTCTGATGTATTTGTGGGGAGGAAGGTGAGCTCCACGTCTTACTCTTCCGCCATCTTGAAGCTCCTCCAGCTACATATATATATATATATATTTTTTTTAAGATTTATTGATTGATTGATTACTATGTTGGGTCTTCGTTTCTGTGCGAGGGCTTTCTCCAGTTGCGGCAAGTGGGGGCCACTCTTCATCACGGTGCACGGGCCTCTCACTATCGTGGCCTCTCTTGCTGCGGAGCACAGGCTCCAGACGCGCAGGCTCAGCAGTTGTGGCTCACAGGCCCAGTTGCTCCGCGGCATGTGGGATCCTCCCAGACCAGGGCTCAAACCCGTGTCCCCTGCATTAGCAGGCAGACTCTCAACCACTGCGCCACCAGGGAAGCCCACTACATATATTTTTAATGCAAATCCATTTTTAAATGAAGGAGCATTGAAATTAACTTTTTACTACTAATGTTTAGCTTCTTAAAATATTGAGCGTTGGTGAAGTTCCTGATATTAAATATAGGTTCCTGTGTACAAAAGCCATTGCTATTGTGTCATCACTTTGTACTTGCATCTGAAACTTCTATATTATAGGTTTATAATTTCATATTATCTCATTCCAATTGAACTTTTAAAAAAGTGCTTTTGATTATCTGCTACGGAGCCCAAAGGACTCTTGCATCACTTTGTCAACAGAGAGACCACCAATCATAAGCAGTGAAAATAAATCCTCAGTGCACTTGTGAGCAGAATCCAGACCGATCTCAGCCCCCATCCCCTCCCACCTACCATCTGGACCTCCCTGCAGTGATGGGAGCAGCAGGAGGAAGCAGAAAGGA
Source organism: Balaenoptera musculus (assembly GCF_009873245.2). NCBI lineage: Eukaryota > Metazoa > Chordata > Mammalia > Artiodactyla > Balaenopteridae > Balaenoptera > Balaenoptera musculus. The sequence continues at coordinate 32,620,370 of NC_045793.1, read as the reverse complement.
GCACCTCCCCCTCCATTAACCACTGCACCTCTAGAAGCAGCATCCAGAAAAAGAGGCCCCAACGTCATGACTTTCCTTTTTCAGCACTTTGCTGACAGAAACTTTAAGAGATCCTTCAAGTCCCCTTCAAATCTACTACCTATGAATTTACAAATAATTACTTTTAAACAGTAGGCTTTGAAACTGAATGTTTTATCCCCTCTTACCAGGATTAGGGATGCAATTTAGATCAACTTTTTTTATAGCAGATGTATGAATAAATTACCAGTTTAATCCCTACCCTTCCTCCATTTTAAATACTTTAGAAGCGCTGAGGTTCTTCTCATAAAAGCATCTTTTGACCCATTTAGTGGTATTTCATTGCTTGGAGACTTCTCTGGGATTTGATCCATCTAGTACTCTGTGTCTCTCCTTCAGTTCTCTATTGACTTGAAGTTTATAAACAAGTTTATCTGCTCCCATGCTTAAAAAAAGGGCTAAACACTACCTCCTACTTCAGCTGCAATCCCATCTTTTTCTTCCCTCCACCACCACCTTCACCCTCTATTCCTCCCTTCTTCACCACTGGCTGGTTCCTTCTGCTGTCATTCTGGCCAGTAATGGCCTTCTAAAGACAGAACCTGTAGTCATCTTGTTGCACTTTACTCAACCATGTTATTTTGTTCATTTTTTCTTTCCTTCTTAAAATTTACTTCTATCAGGATCATGGACACTAAATTCTCCTGGCTTTTTCCTATTCCACTAGACTCTTTGCTGATTTCTTGTCTTTTGCTTACTCCTAAATATTGGTATCTTCTAAAGCCCATCCTATGTTTTCTTCCTCTTCCTAGGCATTGAACCCAACTGATATTGCTGGCCAGCTATATACCTCCAACTCTCTTCTGAGTTCCACTTCAATATTTTTAATTTCTCAGTGGATATCTTTTCTTTCCTCACTCAGTGAGTCTATACATTTTACCAATTAAGAAACAAAAATATTTAGCCTCTATAAAAATATTGGTCTCTTTTTATCTATTTTCTCCTCTTTCCAGGCTACATTTTGTTCAAAGATACAAATCTTACCATGTTAATCCTCAGCGTTAAAAAATTCAGGGTCTCCCTAAGGGCCCAAATGAAAAATCCAAAATGCCACATCCTGGTTTACAGAGTTCTTCCTCTCCAGCCCACTCCTCCAGCTTCATTTTCTTTCTCTTTCTTTCCTTATGCCTCCAAACCTGCCAAGCAACCATACATATGGTATACTCCCAACCACACAATCTTCATGCATATCGCTGGGTTTCACCACATGGTTTTCTTGGACTGGAATGCTCTTCCTCCACCTCTTTCTTCTTCACCAGCTCAAATGTTTCTTCCTAAGTTAAACTTTCTGGTTCCATCTACCCCCCCCCCACCATGTTTGTTGATCTTTAACACGACATTTTTACTGTATTGCAAATCTTGGGGGAACTAGTATCCCCACTGCCTAGCACAATTCCTGATACACGGTAAGGCTCTTCACATATATGAGTGAATTAACAAATGAATTAACTACAAACTCACACAATGGGGGAATTTTGGATGGGCAGAAAAATGAGAGAGTTTGGAGTTTAAGTGAATAAATACTGCTTTCATTTACATCTGGCTACCTCATAGTTCTACGAATTACTTATAACAACTATGATTAATATATGCCATTACATGACTCCCTACTCTCTCCCCAATCCAAACACTTCTGGCAGGGGAAGTATAATTTCGGCATCCTCCTCCAAAATTCCCTAGCTTTGCCTCTGTGTCTCTCCCCAGGAGCCCTTCTCTCTTCTTGACATTCTTCTCACCACTAAGCACTTACACTGCACCGCAACCTTGAGCTTAACTGAGCACAAAACTAATTCAGATTATTAAATTAAAACAGATTTATTTCACACTTGTTGCAGCCTAATGATAGTAAAGTGGGTAAATAACTGTGACCAACACTTATTTACTCATCCTTTTACCTCTCCTCAGTGGTTGTAAAATAATGCATGCAAAACGTATTGGAATTAGATAGATAGAGGAAGGTATTGATGATAAAGAAAAGCATGTTTCTATATTGATGCATCCTTAGCAAAAAGATTTGGAATAGGTTTTCAGATCTTTTTCTTTCCTCATGGGGAATACTGGCATTCTACATCTAGGAGCAGAGGAAAGCATGTATTTGACAGCTACTTATTTTAGGTTGTCATATCCAGCCCCTGAAATTTAGAGGAAAACTAGAATCTATAAGCTGATGAAAGTCAGAAGTTCTTAATTTTTGGAGTGACAGTCCAGTAGTGTGACTGTTTACTACCTTTTAATTAGGTATCAAACTTGTATAATTTTGGTGGAATGCGGCTATCAGTGGACTCTATTTTAAGAGCAACTATTCATCATCATATTGTGGATTCTGATACTCAGATGGTCACAAACTAATTAAATAATTGCTAAATATTAATATATGTTCTTTAGAAAGTGGATTATAAACTGAGTGCCACCTGAGGAGGAAGAAAGGTAGTTCAAACCCCCTTAAATGAATGTCAATGTCCTATTTCACATGAAGCAAGTGATTTACATATTTAATGCCATTTTTAAAAGAACAATTATAAAATATTGGGATCAATTCTAATAACTTGTCTATGTTTGCAATACATGGGTTCATAAAAGATATAGTTTTTGATTTTGCTCAATTCAACTACATTCTTAAGGACATATATATATGAGATGCTACTGAACAGCTATCCAATGTCTCCATCATTTTTTACCTTTTTCTCAAAAGAGAACATCCAAGACTGAAGCCATTGAATCAGCCTTTACTATCTATTGTTATTGGTAGCCCTGAACTACTGACAGAGCTGCGGGAGAGCCCTAGCAACCTGGGAAAACATGGCCTCATGGTCCATCTCCATGTCAAAAACCGAGCTAGATACCCTCCATGCTATTACATATTTTGTGTTAGAGTTTGAGAGACAGGAGAGGGTAAACTGAAAGACTAACATTTTAAGGCTACGGCTAAGGGGTGCTAATACAGGAAATGGTAAATACCTCCATTCAGCTTTGCATGTGGAGAAAGCAGATTTAAAGGAAGGTAAGTGCAGGCTCGAAGAGAGCAAAAGACATGCCCAGAGATCATTCTAAGGGGCCTTATGGAAGGACAATAAAGAAAAATCTCATCCTCAGTGATGGTGGATGGATGTTACAGGTTGCTTAAGTGTATATGAAACTTGGGTCTTTTTGATCTCAGCTGATATAATCATATCTCTCTCTCTCTCTCTCTCTCTCTCTCTCTCTCTCTCTCCTATTAGCAGAAAGAATAGAGAAAGGAATCTTGTTTCATGGAGAATGAGAGATACCTCTCTACTCAAATATCTAGAGAGTCTTGCTGGAAGAATGGTGCTTAGATAGTATCCATTAGCTGTGTATCTCTGTTGAGAACAATATGCCTACTTAACTTGTACAGGACATAAACAGTTCAACATTCATTTCTCTTTTTGCACAATTTTTCCCATGCCATTAAGATGAGGTAAATGGGAAGAATAATGCACAAATGTGGTGGTTCAAAATATTTATTTCTTCTAAATGCCACATGATTTTCCTTTTAAATGGCAGCGGCTGTAAATATAGAATAGCTATTGTGTACTTGTTTTTATTATCCCTACTGAAAAATCTCTAGAAATAAATAATTCACATAGTTGAATTTATAAGGGCAACTTGGTTACTGCTGCTTTGGAAACTAGTTCTTCTGTGTATGTCTACGGACTCAATTGATCTTGGCCATCATCTTTTAAATATCACAAATAATTCTGAGTTTTCCAGGGATTTTTTTCTTCTCTCTTTATTCGTTGGATAAAGGCTATTCAAATTATGTAGAAAAGGATCCGATCAATAGTAACATCTAACCTATACTTTCTACTCTAGGAACTGGAGAACGTATAATAGAACTAGGTCTTTGTGTTCAGTCAAGGAAGCTTGGGGTTAAATCCTGGGTACCTTTCTGGCATTATAAATCTGACTCTTTTCTCAATCAATATTGTAGGGGTTGCTTTGTGATTCACTGAAGAATTCATTTAGGAAAATTCAATTAAATATTTATATGACGCTATTAATAGATAGTAGTGCTCTTTTAAAAATATTTAACAAGTTAAGGCTGTAGCTACCACTCCTCTGCTCCACCATAATTATATAATTAAAAACAACTACTGTTCTTTAAGAAAAAAAATCACAAATAAATAATATGCATTCAGGACATCTTCCCGTAGCTATAGGCTCTTAATTATAGAAAGCAAAAATTATAGAATCTTGGTGTTAAAACAAATTTTGGATGTCCTCTAAGAATAGAGGTATAAGGACCTCACCCTGATAAGGATAAAAATGAATGATGACGCTTTGGTGCTGGAGCTATGGACTGTTCAATCAGATAGAAGGAGTGAAAGTTACTGCCAAGGCAAATACAAAGCTGTCCCAGAAACAAAAGATACACATAATGGAAACTCTAAACTGCCCAGATAACTTGTAAAGATATAGTCTGCTAAAAATCAGTGCATCTGGCAAAATTTGCCTCGTTTTCCAAACAATATCATTTTTCAGATTTTAGAGAAAGCAATAAAGTCAATTGCTAGTCTAAACTTGGTTACTAAGACTGAAGAGGATTGATGAAGAAAAATTGACAGGAACCTTGGGACCATGCCACTTTAGAATTTATAATAGCCAAGGAAGTATGTATTAGGCATAGGCAATAAGGTCAGCAGTCTTTGAAAAACGTAAAGAGCCCCACTACACATCTATTACAATGGCCAAAATCCAGAACTCTGGTAACACCAAATGCTGGTGAGGATGTGAAGCAACAGGAATTCTCATTCACTGCCGGTGGGAATGCAAAGCAGTTCAGCCACTTTGGAAGACCGTTTGGTGCTTTCTTATAAAACTAAGCATACTTTAGCCATATAATCCAGCAACCATGCTCCATGATATTTACCCAAATGAACTGAAAACTTAAGTTCACACAAAAACTTTCCCACAATAGCAGCTGTTTATAGCAGCTCCATTTACACTTGGCAAAAGTTGGAAGCAACCAAGATGTTTTTCAGTAGATGAATGGATAAATAAACTGTGGTACACCCAGACAGTGAATATTACTCAGCACAAAAAAAGAAATGATTTATCAAGCTGAAAAGACAAAAAAAGAAATTATCTATCACGCTTAAATGATCTATCAAGCTGAACTTTAAAGGCATATTACTAAGTGGAAGAAGTCAATCTAAAAAGGCTACATACTGTATGATTCCAACTACATGACATTCTGGAAAAGGCAAAACTATGGAGAAGTAAAAAGATCAGTGGTGGCCAGGGGTTGGGGGGTAGGGGGATGAGGTGAGGGATGAATAGGGGGCACACAGAGGATTTTTAGGACAGTGAAAATCCTCTGTATCGTACCATAATGATAGATTTGTATCATTATACATTTCTCCAAATCCATAGAATGTATAATGTGAATTTTGGGTGATTATGATGTATCATTGCAGGCTCATCGATTGTAACCAATGTACCATTCTGGTGGGGAATGCTGATAACAAGGGAAGTATGCATTTGTTGGGTCTGGGGTATATGGAAAATCTCTATCTTCTCCTCAGTTTTACTGTGAATCTAAAACTGCTCTAAAAAAATAAAGTCTTTAAAAAAAGTAAATAGTCAAAAACTTAAAGAAACTATACTGACCCCATTGTCACCTATGATAGATTTAGGAGAGTAGGAAGGAGTAGGAATAAAATTACAGAAGAATCCCTTGAGCGAGAAAGGAGAGAGAGGTGCCTAAAGTGTTCCATGTGTCTGCAGAGAGAGCTCTGTGGTGAATCGATACTTGTTTTTCATTTTAAAGGTCAAGGAGGCTCAGATCTGTACATACAGTGTGGATAGCAGGAATCTTTCAGAATGAGTTAAGGACTGGGGAAACACTGAGAAGTTAAAGAGAACTTTCTAGGTATGCTCAGATACAAAGAAACTGAAGAAAAAGCAAGACAGCCTGTATGGTCAGAAGATTAGACTTGGAATTCTGCCTTTGGTCCTCATTAGCTTGTTACCTAACTAATTTCAACCTTTGTTTCCTCATCTGTGAATGACTGCCTCATCCTAAAATTTTGGGTGAGGATTAAACAATATTGGTAAAATATTAAGCACAATGGCTGATACATAATCAGTTCTCTTTTAAAAGCATTAGTTGCCATCAATATAATTATTATTAATAATGTAGACACAATTCCTGGGGTTCATGACATGATAAGGGGAGTAGAATTAAATTCTAGTTTTTTCATCTGTGATATTATCTGTCATCTACAATTTTGTTTCATCTGCATGGCTGCACATTTCATTAGCATTACTTCTTTCAAAATTAAAGACTATGATGAACATTGACTAGGATTGGGCCCCAAAATAGAAGTTTTAGCACCTCTTCAGGTTGATGCCAAATCAGTAATTCACATCCTTTAGGTGTGATTTAACAAATCGGGAATTAATCTGGCCATATTATCATTAAATTAATATTTATCCACCTATATATCTGGAAAGCCAAATTAACTATTAAAATGCAAATATTCTATATGAAATATATAGAAGGTGTTCAAGAAACATTTGGTGACTAAATAAGTGCATGAAAAAAGAACTGGAGGGAATTTGGAAAAATAAAGAGAAATGATTGTTAGATGGTGATTTTTGTCTCTCGTTTGTTTCTTTTACTGCTGTTATATTATTATTTCTACATTTCATAAAGAACATTTTTAATAAAAAAGAAATCAAGATATACATGGCACATAATGTTTCCCTGATTTTCCATTATGATAACCAAAAGAGGAAGCAAATCTAATTTGTTGTAACTTGTATTTTATGTCTTCTGATAGCTATCACATTTTATTCTAAGTATTTACAAGTTATCAGTTCAATTACCATTCTGAAGTCTTGCCCAAATTTGATATTAATCAGGTTTGTCCAAATTTACAATACCCACCTTTTTTCTTTTGAAAATGTATTTGTCTATAAATTTAAACTATCACACTGAGGAACTATCATGCTGAAGGAATGCTAAAGGATGACTATTAAAGATATACTCTTTATGCGTATAAAATATGTGGGCTATGTAATGTATTTTTGTTACTGTTGTTTTTGCAAAAGATGTTAGGTTGATTCTGAACTAGTCTATGAATTATTCATTTGATATCAAGTAGTAATACCATTTACTTCCTATTGTCTTGTACTAGATTTAAACTGGAAATAAAAAATTAGAGCCTAAAGCAATTATACTCCAATAAAGATGTTTAAAAAAAAATAGAGCCTAAATATGCTTCTTCACCTCTTAATGATACAAGGTTGCTTCCAAGGAGCCCTAACTCATAGAAAAGACAAAGCATTATGTTATTCATTCATTCAATAAATATTTACCATATATACTTAAAATACAAAGTACTCTGGGGTGAGTTAAAATTAAATAAAATTTATTTAATAAATATATGATGCGATAAGAGAATAATAGATGTACAAACTCCTTAAGACCTGACCTATAGAAATAAGTTTATAAAAATTTTGGTGTTGGGTCACGGCTTCATGGAGAAGATGGCATTTCATAGGTCCTTGAAGAATAGTAAAATATGTAGAAGAAGAAGTGTTGGGTGGGGGGAAGCTACATATAAGGGGAGGTGTGAGGAGGTGCTTGGTCCAAGCAGACAAAACTTCATTAGCAAAGTTAGAGAGGAGCAAAAGTGTCAGGCATTTATGGGACACATGGAATATTTCCACTAAGGATGATTGTTACAAAAGATATAACAGAAGACAAACCTAAAGATTAAGGTTTGGATAATATTGTGGGAAGCAGTAAATTCCAGGCTAAAAAATTTGTATTTGTTCTATAAGAAATGGGGAACTCATTAAGGTGTTTACATGGAGAAGTGACATTATCATAGCTGTAATTCAGGGAAATTATTTCGGCAGTGATATTTTCAATACATTTAAGAGAAAGAGTTTGAGATGGGTGGTAACTAAAGAGTCCAAATGAATAATAATGAGAGATGATCTAAGTGGTGGCATAATATGCTTTATTTTATTACTCAATATATCTGAGTATTTACTACAAAGCTTTCTGTTATAAACAAATCATATCAAAGAAAATATTTATTCAGTATATTCTTACTTAAAATCCAGGCAAGAGGTAATATTAAAGACTAATTACGTGTACTACAATGTTCATTGCAGCTCTATTAACAATAGCCAGGACATGGAAGCAACCTAAGTGTCCATCGACAGATGAATGGATAAAGATGTGGCACATATATACAATGGAATATTACTCAGCCATAAAAAGAAATGAAATTGAGTTATTTGTAGTGAGGTGGATGGACCTAGAGTCTGTCATACAGAGTGAAGTAAGTCAGAAAGAGAAAAACAAATACCGTATGCTAACACAAAAATATGGAGTCTAAAAAAAAAAAAAAAAGGTTCTGAAGAACCTAGGGGCAGGACAGGAATAAAGATGCAGATGTAGAGAATGGACTTGAGGACACAGGGAGGGGGAAGGGTAAGCTGGGACGAAGTGAGACAGTGGCATGGACATATATACACTACCAAATGTAAAATAGATAGCTAGTGGGAAGCAGCCGCATAGCACAGGGAGATCAGCTCGGTGCTTTGTGACCACCTAGAGGGATGGGATAGGGAGGGTGGGAGGGAGATGCAAGAGGGAGGAGATATGGGGATATATGTATATGTATAGCTGATTCACTTTGTTATAAAGCAGAAACTAACACACCATTGTAAAGCAATTATACTCCAATGAAGATGTTAAAAAAAAAAAAGACTAAGTATGGTGAAAATAAAATTTAAAAAGAATTCTATCATTACCGACATTTATAATGTCAGTTTATAGGTGTAAACTAAAATATAAGGAGAGGCCTAAAAATATCATAGTAATTTATAAACAAGTAGATGTGAATTAAAAATAAATAATCTAAGGAAAACAGACTTCTGCCAAAATGTAAAATGCAAAGTTGTGGTAGGCACTGCTAGCTGTCACCTCAACATCCTTCCTCCCTTTCTTCTTAGTAACAGAACCCACAAATTCATTAAGGCATGTGGCCACCCAGAATAAAGGTTATACTTCCCAGCCTCCCTTGCGGCTAGCTGGGATCATGTCATTAAATTCTGGCCAATGCAATTTAGCAAAAATGTACTGTATAACTTCTAGAAAATGTCCTTAAAGGAAAAAGATGTGTTCTGTCCCTATTCCTCCTTACTGCTAGCTGTAACGTGGACCCCATGGCCAGAACTTAAGCAGCCATGTTGAAAAGATGAAGAAGCCAGGTACTGAGGATGGCAAAGCAATTATCCAGAAGAAGCCTGACGCTCTGATGGCCACAGAGTCACCATATGTTTGTACAGTATGTACGAGGTAAATAAAAATCTTGTTTTAACCACTATTGTTTTGGTTTTCCCAGCACTTGCAACCAAACCTAATCTTTAGAATTAATATTGTTCTAGATCTTAAAAGTTGTCATCCCAAGAAAAAAAAATTGTAACTATGTATGGGGATGGATGTTAACTATACTTATTGTGGTGATTATTTTGCAATACATACAAATATTGAATCATTATGTTGTATACCTGAAACTAGTATAGCATTATATATCAATTATACCTCAATTAAAAAAAAGAATAGAACTAGTAAGGATAAGGTCTGGAATGATGGAAAGAATGCTGGGCTGGGAGTCAGAAGACGGGGATGCTTATCCAACTTTACCAAGTATTTAAGTTTGATCACATTTCTTAACTTGTCGGTGTCACTGGTACCCTTTTACAGAGCCAGTGTTGGTCCCATGGCCAGCTTTAAATCTGAGTGTAAGTTGAAGGGATTAAATGAAATTACACCTATAAAAAAAGGATAGAAATGATGTTTTCTTTAAAAAAGTTAATATTGTTCTAGCACTTTACATTAAAATGGCATTGTAACCAAGGGAACCAGGAGTGTGGGATATGGTTCCAGGACAGGCTTCACAGTACAACCGCCACAAGGGAGGTACTGGATGGGAATCTGGATGGAGCAGGAGAAGGAAACAAAGAAAGGAGGGGAATCTGCTTTGTATAAATGTGTAAATCCAAGCCTGCATTCTTGACATCTTCATTATTACAAATCTATTTCTTCTCCTGCTGATCAAGCTGGTGTAGGTTATAAATCATGAATCTGGGTTTCGAAGTACCCAATAAAACCTAGACACCTTGGTGTACCTTTTCTACAAGGAGGCACTGCTGCCTGGACGTAGCCATAGCCTTGGAAGGGGCTTACCTTCTTGGTGGCCTGATAAATGGACTTGGGATTGCAGAAAAGGTCTCTCCCTGCTATGACTGTCATTCAGGAGAGTTGGGTGAGGAAGGAATAAAAAAGTGTAAGAGCAATGAATGGAGAAGTGGATATTTTAAAATATATTAAGCTGTGTTTTGGTCAAGTTAAGCATTGGCTAAATGGGCCTTCCTGATATAAGGCACTTAAGGATGTGTTCCTTAACTCCAAAGCACCTAGACCAGAGGTCTAATATTTCTTAAATCAAAGAACATGTCCTACGTGGCCTTAACCAAAGTCTAGAAGACTGAAGGGGCCTGGGCCTGATGATTAAGGGTTCTTGCGCCAGGAGATGAGGTAGGCCATTGGCATGGGACTTTTAGTAACTGGAGCTTTTCTCAGCAGCAAGAAAACAGTATCAGAGAGGCTCAACATAGGCTAAAGGAGTCTGTTTAAGCAAGGGTAGGGAACACAGAGCCAGGAACAGGGAGAAGTCTGGGCAGGAGTTCTGCAACAGGGAAGTTTGTGAGTGAGCGAGTGGGATGTCCCAGTAGGCCAGCTCTGCACAGCCTGAGGGAGTCTGGAGAGAAGGCCTAGGGAGGGCTGGCTGGCAGTGGATTGGCAGTGTGTGGTGGGCTTCCAGCCAGGGGACTGGGGTTCAGGCCCCAGGAAGAATAGCTGAAGGATGTCAGGTGCAAATGAAAAACTGAACTCAGAGTTAGAAAACAAGGTGGGGACATGGTGACAAGGAAAGATGCAAAAGGCTGGCTTTTAAAACAAGGTTCAAGGTGTAAGGTTAGAGGTGTCAGCAATAAGGTAAGTGGATCCCAAGCTACTGAAATATGTAGGGATGCAAGAGTCCCTTTATTCTTAGGACTAGGATGAAGCTAACAATGGAAGCAAACTGGTCTCATATCCGGAACCTAAAGGGCTTTGGGCAGAGGCAGACGGTTTTAATCACATTATACTGAACAAGAAGGCCTCAAATGTGCAAACAGAAAACTGCTGTCTATTCAAACCCAATCTGCAGGCCTGGTCCTTCTCTTGTTTTAGATGTACTTTACGGCAGTTACTGTTGACTTTTGGGGTCACTCTCAGAGTAACCTCTGGTCAATTTAGTCCCCTAAATCACAGTTTTAATATTAAAATGACCTGTCCCATGTAATTGTAAAAGCTTCCAACGACATTTATACCAAATGTTCTCTTCTCCCTAGCTTGAACCTGCTCAAAAGGAGCGTCAGCTTCATCTCAATTTCTGTCCCTACCTCTCTGCCCCCAGCTTGCTAATAATCCATGGTTTCTGACTTCTCCCAGGGTGGAGCTGGTGGGGATTGGGGAGAAGACGAGGGACCAGGATTTTACTCATCATATACTGTTGTAGACAACTGGAGATGATATTCTCTGGGCTTGGCTGGTGTTTAAAGCTCTATTTTCTTTTGGGATGTTTTTCAAGGTTCTTTGGAGAGAAGTCCATTGCTGGGGATCACTTATCCAAGGTTCCTGTGGTACAGGGCAATGCACCACCTCTGACTGACTGCCCATGATTCCTACCTGGGCCCCTAGACATCCAGGGTGCCCCTCCAGTTTCTCTCTTCTGAGAGAGAGAATCTCTCCAGGCAAAGCTGCCACACATGCTCTCCTCTACTTCTCTTTTCCCTCATCTGGTCTGTGGGAAACTCTCACGAATTCTTTGCCCCTGACAAATTCTGGAAAAACAGCCTGCTCCAATGGATCAGTGTCCCTTAGGTCCACCATCAGGGCAGCTGGCCAGCCAGCCGCAGTCAGCCTCCTGCCCTTTAATTTGTCTGACCTGAGACTGTGTCCACTGGGTCTTCTAGGTAGCAAGAACTTGGAAGAACCATGCCAAGCTCTCTGGTTCTTTGAATGCAGAATGAGGCAGAGGGTAGGGGACTTACAGTTCTTTTATAGCTTTCCCCATAATCCCCCTTCTAATCTCCATTTCTTCCCTTTTATACCCTCAATGTGGGTGAAGACCTACACAAAACTATCTTTGGTGATCTCACACCTCATTTTGAAATATGGGAAGAGTCTGAACATACTCAGAAGGCCTCAGCCAAAGGTGAGAATTAAATACTTTGGTTTTAGTACCCAGTTATAATCACAAACATCTACATTTAAAAAAAAAATTAGCTTGCATCATGTTTAGATACACTTCGTTGGCTTTTTGTTATTGTTTCTAAAATAATCATTTGCTTATATGAACAAGATTCATTATCAGAAATGATGGCACCCACTGATCATAAAAGGCAACATGCTGAGGTGTTGGCTGAAAGACATCTCCCCGCACCCGTGTACGCACATGGTATCCCTTATGAACAGTCACAGATAATTTTAAATATCAAGGAGCCATCTTTTGCTATGGAAGTCTTGCTAAATATTCCCATGGTATGTCTTTCCTTACTAATTTGTCATAAGGGGACGCTTTTTTTCCCCTCAAATTCTTTTTGAGCCATATCAGTAAAAGATCACTTTTAACAGAATCGCCTAAGTTACATTTTTTTTCCACATCTTTATTGGAGTATAAATGCTTTACAATGTTGTGTTAGTTTCTGCTGTACAATAAAGTGAATCATCTATACGTATACATATATCCCCATATCTCCTCCCTCTTGAGCCTCCCTCCCACCCTCCCTATCCCACCCCTCTAGGTCGTCACAAAGCATCGAGCTGATCTCCTTGTGCTATGCAGCGGCTTCCCACTAGCCATCCATTTTACATTTGGTAGTTCATATGTTACATTTTACCTCTGAACAGGAATGGTGGGTGAGATTGCACTTAGACAATTAGACAATCTTCCAATTTCTGTTGGCTAACTTTCAGGGAATTTGATTAAACTATTTGGGGTGTGTTTGCTATTACCCCACCTTATTTTGTATCACAGTTAGCCCTTGTTTTCTCCCTATTTAAGTTGGTACATCTGCAAAGGTTGTTACATGGCATTCCAAGCTAACAATAATGCCATTAAAGATACTTGGCATGGCTGGAGATAACTGAAGGGATATCTTAAGTAGGTACCATTACATATATACACTACCAAATGTAAAATAGATAGCTACTGGGAAGCAGCCGCAGAGCACAGGGAGATCAGCTTGGTGCTTTGTGATCACCTAGAGGGGTGGGATAGGGAGGGTGGGAGGGAGGGAGACGTAAGAGGGAAGAGATATGGGGATATATGTATATGTATAACTGATTCACTTTGTTATAAAGCAGAAACTAACACACCATTGTAAAGCAATTATACTCCAATAAAGATATTAAAAAAAAATAAGTAGGTACCACTTACAGTGATTTTTTTCTATTTTGGTATAATGAAAGTATGGCAATGGTTTAGCTCTATTATAAGACCAACATTAAGAAAACTGTAGAATAAACTTATTAAACGTTTCCAAATAAATTTTCCTTGTGCATCCAGGCTTAAAAAAAATTTTGGAATTTTAGAAGTTGATATCTAATTAGTTGGTCCCCAATTGAGAGCTTGGCTATCGCCTACTTTTGATATTTAGGCATCACCTCATTTCAGACATGTAAAAAAGTAGCCACTCTGATGCTTCATTGGAGAGAAAGAGAGAACAAGAGGTCTGCAGCATCACTACCAAACACAAATTTTTTGTTGATACTAGCAATTAATCACTTTATGCACCAAAAATATAAAGTCTCTATTCAGTTAATAATTCTGATATTTTGTGTGTGTTGGGAGGAGAGAGAATAAAAAAGAGGAAAATGATAAAGGCTGTGTTTCCAAGGAATTACACATGTGAAAGCAGCATTTTAAAAATGCAAAAGGAAACAGAATAAAGTATATTTAATAGCTGCCACATATACACTGAAGTATGTTCATAGAAAAATTATCCAAAAAATGATAAAGTCAAACCATATTATGTGAAGAGAGAAGGAAGAAAGTGGGTTGATCAGTGTGCAGAAGACAATCTCATGGGAAATATGTTAGCTATTTCATGTGTTGGAAGGTTTATCATTTATAGAGAGAATAGACTCTGATAGCTCCTGGTTTCTTAAAGAACGAAGCCCATACATCTCAGTTTGGCATATAAAATCTTGCAAAATCTGATTCCCAATTACCTTTCCAACTTTATGTCTTTCTAATTGCAACCACAGCAATTCCAAACCGCTTCTTTCTTGCTTCTACGTTTTCCTTGTGTCATTTTCCTACCAAGAATGCCTTACTCCTCTTTTCTGCCTAAAGGACACTTGCTCATCCTTTAAAGATCATTATGGATTTCCAAGTAAATATCTAACTTCCTATTCTTCCTACACAATGATTCCTAGTTCTAGGATTATTATTGTTGCTGTAATTTCCCATTATCATTTTTACACAATAAAGTTGAAATTTCAAATCACCTGGGAAATAATCCCTCCACAATGTAGATTAAGAATTTGAAAACAAAAATTGAGCTTGACCATTACTTACCCATAATTACTGATTAATAGTTACATAATCTTGGGATGAAGAAAGTTTTTTTCAGCACACACCAAAGACATAATACATAAGGAAAATATTACTTGATTTGTTATAAAGAAATAGAAATTAAAAAAATAAAAAACATATTAAACAAAATTAAGTGGCAAACAACAATGTTCCCACTATAAATTGGGAAATTAAACATACTCAAAATATACAGACCACTGACTATTCAATAAGAAATATACAAATACACAGATAAAAACATGGAAAAAAGAAGTCAAGTAATGCCTGAGTACATTCAATAAATATTAATGAGTTCCTGCTAAATGTCCACTATTGTACAAGGAACTAGGATACAGTAGTAACATGAGAGAGATAGTATTTACCTTCATGGAGCTTATCTTTTTGAAAATTCTCAAAAGCAGAAATACGAGTGATCAGAAGATGTATATAAAAGCATTTTTCCTCAGTAAAAACCAAAGCCATGAAAATTAAGATATAAATTTTCACCAATCAAATGTTCAAATTTTAAAAGAATACACAATGTTGGAGACAAGACAGAGAAATAGGTTCTCTTCTGATGAGTGTAAAGTAAGGCACTTTTCTGGAGGGCAATTTGGCAATATTTATTTAAATACTTAAAAAATTATTTAATCATTTAAGTCCTAGAAGTTTACTCTTAGGAAGTAATCAGTAGTGCATGAGAAATTTTTCTTATTATGATGAAAATCACATTATGTTAAGAAAAAAAATTATAAACTTATTGTGGTAATCATTTCACAATATATACATACATCAAATCATTATGTTATAACCTAAAACTAACACAATGGCGTGTGTCAATTATGTCTCAATACATTTTTTTGATATTTATATTTCTGTAAACAGTTTAAATAGATTGTGATCCATCTACAAAATGAACTAGTATATAATTCAAAAATATTTTAGAAGAATATCTTATGAAGTGCAAAATATTCCTGAGGTCCTATTAAATGAAAAAAATGTTTACAAAACATTATACCATACAGATGAACCGGTTTGCAGGGCAGAAGTAGAGACACAGATGTAGAGAACAAACGTATGGACACCAAGGGGGGAAAGTGGGGGGGGGGGGGCGAGGTGGTGGTGTGATGAATTGGGAGATTGGGATTGATATATATACACTAATATGTATAAAATAGATAACTAATAAGAACCTGCTGTATAAAAAATAAACAAAATTAAAAAAAAAATTATACCAAACCTCATCCTTTTTGTATGAAAGATTTTATATATGCATAGAGAAAAATAATGAAAACTATTCATTAAAATAGTAACTATTGTTACCTTTGGATGAAAGTTAAATATATGATTTTTGCTTATCCTACTCTTTTCGTATTTTCCAATGATCTACACTGAGTATGAATTTGTTTTATGATCAAGCAGAAAATTAATGGAATGAAGAAAACAGCTAGAAAGTAACCTCCTCCATGAAGCCTTGCTCCACCTACCTAATCAGAGCGGGTCACTCCTTCCCCTCTATTCTCATAGCATTTTTGTTCTCAACCACTTTAAACATGTACTAATTCTTTATGGACCTTTTTTTTTTTAAACATCTTTATTGGAGTATAGTTGCTTTACAATGGTGTGTTAGTTTCTGCTGTATAACAAAGTGAATCAGCTATACATATACATATATCCCCATATCTCCTCCCTCTTGCGTCTCCCTCCCTCCCCCTCTCCCTATCCCACCGCTCTAGGTGGTCACAAAGAACCGAGCTGATCTCCCTGTGCTATGCGGCTGCTTCCCACTAGCTATCTATTTTACATTTGGTAGTGTATATACGTATGGACCTTCTTTTGACTAGACTGAGATTCTTTAAAGTGGAGCTATTTCATCCTTATCTTCCCCTTCTTGCCCTTCAGTTACTAATTCAAACCGTGGAATAGAGTATATGTTCAGTGTTATGAGTTGAACTATGCCCCCTAAAAGATATGTACACATTCTAACCCATGCTACTTATGAAAGTGATAATACTTGGAAATAGGGTCTTTGCAGATGTAATCAAGCTAGAATGACATCATTAGGGTGAGCCCTAAACTGTGCCCTTATAAGAAGCGAAGACAAAGGCACAGATACAGATACACGGGGAAATACCACTGCAGTCAGAGATGGGAGAGATGCATCTAAAGCTAAGAACACCAAGGGTAGCTGGCAAGGCAACACCAGAATCTAAGAAGAGAGCGTGGAACAGATTCTTTCCCAGAAACTTCAGTGAGAGGACAGCCCTGCCAATCCCTTGATTTTGGACTCCTAGCCTCCAGAAATGGAAGAGAATAAATTTCTATTGTTATAAGCCATCCAGTTTGGGGTACTTTGTTACATCAGCATTATGTAATATGCTCAGTGAATTACTGTTGAATAACAAACGGATTGCTTCTACATGACCCCCAGGGATAACTTCAGAACCAGCGGTTGGATTTTAGAGGGTGAAGATTCTTACTCTGTATTAGGAAAAACTTTCTTAGAGCCAAGCAGTTCATAGGTGGAATTACTACTTCAGGAGGTATTGAGTTCTGCTTGTGGTAAGAAATACAAACTTGTGCTGAATAAACATATGATGCAGTTGTACAAAGAAAATTCAAGCCACAGACAGTTATTTAGACACTGTTCTAAAATCTAAGATTTTGAAATATGCTACTTCAAATTAACAAAATAGTTGGTAACTGTTCGGCAGTCTAGTTTTTGTAATCCAAGATCCACTGAAGTGAGTAAGATTAGGCAAGTTTTCCTGGTCTGAACGGGGGGGTCAAGTGATATTAGCACCATCTACTGGTATATAAACAATGCTATGACTCTGTGATAATATTTATGCAAGTTGCCTGGGACAGCACATAATAGATATTCAATAAAAAATGATTTCCTTTCCTTTTCCAGAAGATAGAAAAACAATAACAAAAACTAGGGATGTCTTAGTTTCAAAATGTAATTTACCTAAAATAAATCCCCATATCTGATAAAGATAATTCATGTGATACACAAAGGTCATTTTAAACATTGCTTTAGACTTGGTGGATCTTATTAGAATAGAAAGAATTGGAATTTGTGTACAACTGTGCCAAAATACAAGATTATAATTCAATTAAACAAATATATAGAGTCCTTAATATGAGTCAAAAATAATGCAATGTGAGAATACAAATATACATTGGGTTGTTTTTGACAACACATTTAAATTATTGGAATAAATATAATCTTTCTTTACTGTGCTTGTGTAGAAGAAAACATTCAATTAAGATATATTTAATTGTAAACATCTGATGACTATCGGGGTTAAAACATCCTCCAGATAACTGTGATGGTTATAGTTTATCTTCAGTGCTTTTTGTGGACTATTACTGTCTGAAAATAAAGCAAATAAAATCTCAACGAATTTGTATGTACATGAGAATAAATGCATATCATGTGTATGTATATGACTGTATATATAAATATCCACATATTTATAAAGTCTCCGAATTGTTGCAGTTTAGGGTACAAACACATACCACACATATATTTTTCAACAGCTATGTGACAAATCTGTGTTAGAACTGATTTTTCATAAATGTTTCCTCTCTACCTCAACTTTATTGTTGTATTCTTCCTCTACTGCCCCCTCCAGGAAACATTTAGAAGGAAACATCATATTACATGCTGTTGTTTTTTTTAACCTATGTCTTATGAAGTAATAGACAATGAACTTACATCTACTCCCAGCTCAAATAACTCCTGAGAAAGATTGTGTATATGCCCTGCACAAAGGTTAGTTCATTGTTTCAATGTTTTAAGAAACTATAGTCACAGAAAAGAGTATCGCCTGATAAATGTTTACTTAAAATATGCCCCCAAACTGGGCTGGAACTCTGAAACGTTAGGTTTCCTTCAGAGGTGTTTACCCAGATTCACAAATCTTTCAGACTGCTGCTGACTCAAGTCATTTTTTCAAACAGGCTTCTCTGGTACCTTTCTATGTTGTTCCAACAAAAATATTTTCAAGAGCAAGGAAATTTTTTCTTCAGAGACCATTTCTACACACTGAAAAGTTTATTTCAATAATTCTGCCTTTTGCAACTAAACAAGTTGAGAAACTAAAGAAGAAAAATAGACACTGAAACACTTGTGTAGTTTTAGCCACATAGTATCAATTTCCTTCTTGAACAGTTCCCTTAGTGGGGTCTCCCACACTCCCAGCTCTCACCATTAAAACAACACAGTAATTAAAATACAGGTGAGAAAAAAAGATGGTTAAACCAATTTGCCATCTCTATTGGAGTTGTGAACTCCAATATTCCAGTGTGAACTTATTGCATTGTGATGTTGGGGATACAGCACAGGTTTTCGAATCAAACAGGCAGATCCAAATCCTAGCTCTGATATTCATTAGCCATGTGCCCTTGGGCTGTTCACTTCATTTCCAGTAGTCTCCTGTAAATTACGGTAAGTAATACCTACACACTAGCTAGTGTTGCTGTAAAAGTAGCTAATTGAACTTTTACAGCAACACATAAAGCTTCTGTCACATGGGGACACAAATACTGACATTCTCTCTTTGCTTTTTTGATGAATAATTAGGGGAGCGGGGATGGGAGGAATCAAAATAGCTTTCAAAATACTCATCATATGATTTTGGCTTTTCCTTCTTTTTTTGAAAATAATATTGGACAGTTTATAGAGATGGTTCCAAGGAAGGTGGGGTACCATCCATGCCTTTTGTTTATTTTATTTTTGGTAGAAATCATGTGATTATGAAATAAACAGCACTTTCAGAGAGAGAGATTTGAAATTAAGGGAAGGATAGGTGAATGTCATTGCATTGAAATGTTTCATATTTTAAAAATTTCAGGAGCATGTTCGCACACAATCCCACTCACATCATTATGTGTCTGCAGTAACACATGGATATTTAAGATGAGGCCAGGTGCATTGCTGGGTGTGGCATACATATATCAATATATGGCAAACACGGCTTGAGTAATTTTAGCCTCCTGGTTTCCCAGTCATCTGATAGGCTTTCTGATAGAATGCTGTGGGTGGATGGTGTTGACACCAGAAGAGCTAAGAAAAATAAAGACAAACCTAGGGGTACCATCATGGTTGGTTTCTTACCAGTGCATGGTGGCCTCCACCAGTTTGATATTCATTCAACAAATACTGATTAAGTACCAACTTTGTGCCAGTCTCTGTATGGTTACTAGCTGGATTACAACAGTAAACAAAATTGATACTGTTCTTGTCACCATGGAACACGTAGGCCATTCAGTCTAGTGTCAGAAAGATGTATCTGTACGTACTTGTGAAGATGATTAGAACATTAATAAAAGGAAGACTGGACAACCCCATGAGGACAACTGAAAGATTTAGTAGCCATCAAGGGAAGGTACCTAAAATACCTGTTGGCAATGATGCTTCTGCAATAAGATGATACATAAATATGTAGTGATGATATCACTTAAATAGGTAAAATAAACCAAAAGAATTAGAACTGTTGAAAGATTTTCTGAATATGAAACATTTTACATAATGAGTCTCTTATTTGGGTAATTCTTAAAAGCCTGATGATCACCGTTTGTTTAGAATTTACCTTTTATGGGGACTTAATTTCAAGGATCTCTTTGGGAGGATTTTGAGCATGAATATCTTTTTAAGTTGGTCTATTAAAGATAAAATATCTAGATAATTTATCAAGGTATGATATATCTGATGTGTCTGTTTTCTGGTTTTAGCCATTGAATTGTCAAGACTTCAAAAGACATGGACTCAGATTCAAAATGATGGAATGCAGCTTATAAAATTAAGAAAGATGATATAAAGAATATTTGGGTATATATACGATTAGTGGGGACTTCCCTGGTGGTCCAGTGGTTAAGAATCCACCTTCTAATGCAGGGGACGTGGGTTGGAGCCCTGGTCAGAGAACTAAGCTCCCACGTGCTGTGGGGCAACTAAGCCCGCGCACTGCAATTACTGAGCACGTGAGCCACAACTAGAGAGCCCACGTGCTGCAGATACAGAGCCCAAGCGCTATGGAGCCCGCGTGCCACAACTAGAGAGAAGCCTGTGCACCTCAATGAAAGATCCTGCATGCCGCAACAAAGATCCCGCGTGCCACAACTAAGACCCAACACAGCCAAAAAAAAAAAAGAGAAAAAAAAAATCCAACTAGTATAGGCTTTTGAGCACTTCCAAGCATGTCTTAAATGTTTTAAAATGTTTCTTTTTCCTTCCATATTGCCTAAGAAGAAAAAAAATTATATTTGCATAGATGCATTCCTGTGTTGTCATCATGAAGTCTTTACAAATGTCTTTTTCAATCAGAAATAAGAAATTTTCTATATTATTTTCAAAGTCAAGAACTCTCCTTTTTCTAAAAGTAATCTCAATTACCATATAGCCATGGTTCAAATTTAAATATGAAAATCTGTTTGCTTCTAAGATTATCCTAGAAATATGCAAATTTTATAAACTGACTTCTAATACAAGTAGCTTCTTAAAATATTAATTTCTACCTATGAATATAACTATTAATAATACCAGCTATGAACACCTTACAGATAAGGTAGGTATAATTATTCACGTTTTCCTGTTAAAGACACTTAGGTCAAGAGCAGACAATTAACTTTCTCAGTGCTATAGCTAAAGAATCAGGGTCTGAACCTAAGTCTCTTTTACTCCAAAATTCTTATACTTGGCCACAAAGGCCTTGTTTTGAACATAATTTAAAAGAATATTTACATGTGATTTGTAATAGGTTCATGTTATAGCTCATAAAGTTTAAGTGATGGTTGGAAAAGGACTCTGAAAAGATCCAACAGGGAGATTTTTTTTTCTGGCAAGGTCATGGTTTAGTTCACTTTCTTTGGCATCATCAAAGAATAAATAACAAGTTCTTGTCCATGAAGAGCAGGGTAGACCCTACCCTCTAGAAACTGGGGCAATATAAAAATAGCATAATACTTGCTGCTTTTAGTCTTCATTAAAATGAAAATCTTGATAGCTGCATTTCCTCTCTCCCTCTCACTCTCTGAGTGTGTGTGTGTGTGTGTGTGTGTGTGTGTGTGTATATATACACACATATTTTACTTGAAGGATTCTCAAATTTATTCTTAAGAATTTATGTGTCTCGAGCAAGATGCCACTATTGAATATTTTTCCTTAAAAAGTTTCTATTTGTGAGTATGAAATATTTCCTGGTCTTCTTCCGAATGTTCATTCAATATTCAACCAAATTGTCTTTACTAGCAAAAATTTTGGAAAGGTGGTCCTTCTCTGATGAATAGCATTAGATCGTCAGTTGGTGTTCTTTGGTTTCATGATATAGAAAACAATTCTAGTTAATTTAGGCAAAAAAGGAAGTTTATAGGATATGGGATGAGGGCTCCCAAAGGTGAAAGAAAAGTTGAAGGATTAATCTAAGAAAGAACAAGAATCAGGGCAGCTCAAGGAGATGAGGGACACTGTCTTCAGGGAGCAACCTCCCGAATGAATCAGCATCAATTGCGTGCTGCCCTTTGTTTGGTCACTTAGCTCAAGATTCCTGTTCCAGGAGACAAGGCATGGACAGCTTCCCTTGGGGCACAGGCCCACTTGCTGCCAGAAAAGGACAAGGCACCTTGATTTCCCCTCTTACCAGATTGTACACAGTGAGGATTAAGTAATTTCCTCAGGACAAAATAGGGGTGCCTTACGCAAAGAAGGGGGAACAAGTACTAAGAGGCAAAAATAAATTAATAAAGTTACCCCAGTACAGTAACTACAGCATATTATTCTCTTCATACTCTTTTTTTAATAAAGGGAGTCAACGTTTGCTGTTCTCAACATTAAACTTTAATTTTGACAGCCATTTTCTTTTCACCAACAATAAAAAGTGACCTTTTAGATGTACTTAACATTTTTGATGCTATCAAAATAATGATGCAATTAATTTTTAGAATCAGTGCCCATTTTCAGCATCTACAGGAAGAGATGTCTTCACTTTCGAAATGTAACATTTCTATTTCCAAAGTCTGTGGGGTTTTTGGTGGGAGGGGGCTCAAATCATCATCCAGGAACTTAATTCCATTTCTTATTTCTCCTTGCCTTTCTATTCCCCGTCCCTCACACCCATTTTGGCTCATATATTCAATATTTTTTCATATGTAACTTCTGAGATAAACTATAACTATAGTTTCTGTAGTCCAAATCCAGTTTTCAGTTTCATCATCTAAATCTTATCTTAATGTTCACCTTTACCAAACTTTCTAGATAATAAAAATTTTACTTTAAAAACTCAGATCATTATGCGTTAGTACATTCAATTTCACTTTTTATATAAGTTTCTTTTTTGTCAACTCAGTGTTCTTTTTAAATTTTTTTTTAGCAACTCCTATGAACTTTCTAATTTTGAGACCTATGTAGAAAATATATCTATTTTTACCTTCTGTCTCACATTGTATTATTAGGAAAGAACTTTTCAGTAAGAATTTCATGAGATCAAGCAGATGACTAATTCCTGTCACACGGTTGCAGGCGAGTTTCTTAACTCTCCCTCTACTGATTTCTAAAGATATCCCCCCTACTCTGCGACCCATCTCTCTACATCCACATCATTTGCTATGCAGAAAAGGTTTAACATAAATGCAGAGTTAAGTTGAAAAATAATTACTTTAGGGAGGGGATGCTTCTTGAATGCAGGTAATGCTCTGTTTCTTAATCTATGTGCTGGTTACATGGGTGTGTTTTGTACATTTTGTGAAAATTCATCTAGCTGTACGCTTATGACTTGTGCACTTTTCTGGGATCAAAGATTTACTTAAAAAATAGTACTTTAAAAAAAGTCACTTTCTACTTTCAAGTACATCATGACACATTTTTCCATTGAGGTGTTCATCATTTTCTAATTGATCAACAAGAGCTCTTCAGTAACTCAGGCGAAAATCTGCAGTCATCCTCGACTTCTCTTTTTTCTCACAACTATGTCCAATTTGAAAGAAAATACACCTTTGGAATAGATCCATAGTCCTACCACTCCTCCCCACTCTACTGCTACCGCCCCAGCCAAGCCAACATCATCTTTTGTGTAGATTATTGCAATAGTCACAGTAAATGGTCTCCCTGCTCCCCCAACCTCCCCACTCCAGTCTATATATCACACAGCAGCCGCACAGATTCTGTCCAAATGGAAGACAAATTTTATGATACCCCTGCTCCCAACCCTCCAGTAGCTTCACATTTTACTCCAAGTAAAGGCCAAAATCATTACTGTGGCTCAGAGGGTCCTGTACAATTTTCCCACGGTGACTGCTCTGATGTCACCTACTACTACTCACCCCTTCACTCACTCCTTGCTGCTTCTCCAAAACACTAGACAAGCTCCAGTATCTGTTTCTTTGCAGTCACTGTTCCCTCTGCCTGGAAAGCTCTTCCTCAAGATACCCATCCACATGTCTTGCTCTCCTCACCTTCAGATCTTAAAGCAAATGTCACCTTCTCATTGAGACCTTCCCTGACTATCCTATTTAAAGTTGCAACTATCCTCTTCCCCTGCCTAACTTTTAGACTTACCATTTAATACGCTGGATAGATACAGGTACACAGATAACAAATAAACATAGATACAGATACATATATACATGGTTGGAAAAAGATTGCTTTCTATATCTTCAGTAATCCCTTGCCAACCATGAGAATCACATTCCTGAGAAAAATATTATTATTAAAACCATTAGCAATAATGTTTCAGAAAAGTAATGATGCATGTTAAAAATAATTTAAAAATCATTACATATGTAGATCTGAAACATGGTAAATAGAGTTATAGAAGGCATCTGCTCTGAAACAACCTAGATTAAGCAGCAATAAAACCCCACCTTCAGGCACTCCTGAGTTTCCTTTAACTGTTCACAAAATACTGCTGAGGCTTTCCGTGCCACCAAGCACGCTCTCCCACAAGTTTTCATTTCTGTAGATGATTATACCTGTTTACATTTTTTGAATCAGGCTTTATTGAAATAAAGATTTTATATGTTTATATATGAATTCTTTCTTGTTTCCCAAATGTAGGTGGGGATCTACTAGTGATTCAGGAAATCAATTTAGTGGGTTGTGGCCATTTTTGATAAAATAAAATAAAAAGTGAAAATATTAGTGTGAATCCTGAATATCAAAGATAAATACTACTTTATTTATGTTTTAAATTTGTGTTTCAGGTGTGTGTGTGTCTGTCTGTATGTACTGAGTCATGATGTACAATGAATTACCTTGTGAAGTTTGCTGTAAAAACTAGTCTGTAATACACTATTCTAGACACATCTACTGCCATAAGCCACCCAGAAACTTGTATCACTTGCATCCAATGTCTGCTTTAGCCAATA
This sequence comes from Balaenoptera musculus, assembly GCF_009873245.2. Lineage (NCBI taxonomy): Eukaryota > Metazoa > Chordata > Mammalia > Artiodactyla > Balaenopteridae > Balaenoptera > Balaenoptera musculus. The sequence continues at coordinate 32,595,255 of NC_045793.1, read as the reverse complement.
AAATATTCTTGCGTGTGTTTATTTGGAGATGGGAGGCGAGGAGAATCAGACATTTCTAGGAATCAAAAGGCTGTCAGCCAAAAAGTGTATTATTTCTAGAAAGGAAGGTTTCAGTGGAATAATTAAAACAAAGAGTTTGTCCAGCACCACTGAAGAGCTCATTGGCCGGAACTGTTGTTGCTGATTCAGCTACTTCTTCTTTTCCTTGTATTGCATCTCCCATTATAAATGGGGCTAAGTAATATCTTTTAAAATTCCAAGTACAAAATGAAATACTGTGCATCTATTTGTTTCAATTTGCAGAGAGGACTGCAAACATCTACAGTGCTGTATTTGTTTCAGAGCTCTAACCCAAATTCACACTCTCTTCCCTTCAGACCACCATTAACAGGAGTGGTTCAGAAACAAAATATGTCTGGTTACAGTTTACTAATCCACCCACAAATGCTTCCTATGTCTCTAACATACCATAGTAACCCCCCCCCCCACTGAGTCCACCCCCTTTACGGCAACCTAGAAACACTATGAGGCTGTTTCATTTAAGGGACCAGCCACCTGTTTTCTTTGCCTTATTTTTCCCCTACCAAAGTATATATAACACAAAAATTAACGTTGACCTAGATTTATTTAGGATAAGCCACATGAAATGGCCATTACTTGATCATTCTACAAAACAACAGTCTTATGTGATACAACCAGATATTGTGAGTATATTTAGCTATGGTATAAGTCTATTAAGAAATTGTGTTCAGGGATTTGGCAGTTCGAGTGGAGAAGTTCAAATGATCTAGTAAGAAGACAATTCCATGGAGATGTTTTATGATTTCTATAAAATTAGCACTTTATTAGTAATTTTTATTATGCATTTCTTCAGTACTGCAAACACCTGCTGAAAACCCATGGTGTGCTCAGACCCTTTCTTAGGTGTTCAGGAGAGAACGTTGAGTAAGGCATAACTCCTGACCCAAAGGCACCTGTGGTCTAATAGCCTATATTCTACTTGAATTGGAATGGAAGCATTAGCTTTAAAGTCTGTGCTACCAACTAATTATTATATTAAAAAATTTTATTTTCCCCTATTTTTTATAATTAAATATAATTTTTTGTTTAAAAAGAAAGTAATACCCTGCTCATTATTAATGAAATGTTACATAAATGGGCAAGTTAGAAAGTAAACCTCCTGTGTTGGTGTCATCTATTTAGAATTTTAAGATATTTCAGTGTGATCATAATCTAAACAGTGCCAAGGAATCATTAAGTGCTTATTTTGTAAAAAGTCCTTGGAATGCCTTGTCCTGAGAAAATTCAAGTAAGAAAAGAGACAAAAACAACCCAGAGGACCCGTGCTGTCAGAATACAAACATGGTCAAGGAATTCCTGTGATATACATATATGTCACACATTTACATATAAATATATAAAAAATAAATATATATAACAAGGACATCCCAAAGATTCCTGTAGGAAAAATTTGAAAGAATGATTTATTGAATAAACATGAAGAACAACAAAGAATTCCCAAAGGAAAAAACAAAACCATTCAGGGAATTTCTAATAAAAGAGAACTAAAGAATTAAATAATAGCACATATCATAGACAGCCAAGGTTCAGAACTGTTTCCATCCTGACATTAAATATCAATAAAGAAGAATGAAAAGCCAAACGCCTCTCTGGAGAATTTAACCAGCAGGGCCTTGGGTGAAATGTCACAACTCTCCAAGGGCCATCTGGGTCAGAAGGCATTTAGTTCTTCCAGCCTTCTTTGGGACCAAGAGGGCAATGAAGACCAGCAGCAGTGAGGTATCAAGGGAACACTTAAAAGATATTATGGGGATTTCCCTGGTGGCGCAGTAGTTAAGAATCTGCCTGCCAATGCAGGGGATATGGGTTCGATCCCTGGTCCAGGAAGATCCCACATGCTGTGGAGCAACTAAGCCCGTGCACCGCAACTACTGAGCCTGTGTGCTGCAACTACTGAAGCCCGCATGTCTAGAGCCCGTGCTCTGTAACAAGAGAAGCCACCACAATGAGAAGCCCATGCACCACAACGAAGAGTAGCCCCCGCTCGCTGCAACTAGAGAAAGCCTGTGAGCAGCAACAAAGACCCAATGGAGCCAAAAAAAAAATAAAATATAAAAATTAAGAAAAAATAAAAGAGATTATGCCAGAACACATACTGCATAAATCCTTTGGCACTCCTTGGCAGCAATAAATAACCTCTAGGACCAAGGTGAAGGGAAAAAAATCAACAGGGCTATAATGGTGAGAAATAAACTATTTACAACAGTAGTTTTCAAACATTTTAGTCTCAGGACATCATACTCTTAAAAATTATTGAGGACCACAAAAAGTGTGTTTAAAGGCTTTTAATTGGCTAATCAATTATAAATTAGAACTGAGAAAAAGTTTAAATATTATTGAATTCATTTAAAGAGAGCAATAATATAGCCAGTATGTTGACATAAATCCTCTTTATGAAAAATAACTTTTGAGTGACGTGCTTCCCTCGGTGTCTCATGCTCCTAGACATCTTGATGTGGATGCCAAGAATGCAAGGCTCCGACAGCTCTCTACCCAGGGTTTCTCATGGTTGTGTAAGCAGTGAGCAGCCTTGAGGGATAAGGTAATGCCTCCCTCCAGGACAAAGAGCAGGCTTGCGCATTCCTGGCTATAAATAACAGGTTCCTCAAGCTCAGTCTTTCTCTTCCATCATGCAACCCACTGTGTGTACAGCATCCATCTAGACCCACCCACGTCACCCCTGGGGACCTGGTGCTCATTGGGGGAAACTGATGTAAACATACTGACATTCTGGATACTGGTTCAGCTGTGAGCAATAAAAGTCTTTTTGACTCTGACACAGGAGTCTCATGTCTTCTGTCAGCCTCCATTAAACAGGATAAGCTAATTTGCTAACTTGCAGAACCTCAGGACCTTTAGAGTTCTTGACAATAAAAACCAAACACTGTAATGAGAAGAACAGCATTAACATTTTTGCAAATCTCTAATGTCTGGCTTAATAGAAGAGAGGTTCTCATCTGATTCAATCTCTTGCAATATGTTGTTTTGGTTGAAATAGATGAAGAAAATCTGGCCTCACACAGACATATAACTGGAAAAGAGACAACCTTGTTGAGCCCCTAAAAAGAACTCAGTATGCCTGTGGTTCTTGAGCCACACTTAGAGAACCACTGATCTACTGCTATGTGGCTTATTGCCTACCTTAAGATGATTTTAATATTGGACATTCTGCGTTCACATGACTTACATATTCCAGAAAATTCCTGCTCTAGAAGATGAAGTTGCAAATAGCTTAAAATTAATTATATGTTTTGTTACCGTTACTGTTGCTTTTGCTATTTGTTACAGGAATGTTCTGAAAAGCCACTTATCCAAATAACCACTAAACTTGCCCTCATTAGAGTAATAGATCAGTCATAAGGCTCATCAAAGACTGTTTATTCTTCAAGGTTAACTTCAAAACCCTTGCCTTGCTGGGTCCGTCAATCTTAAACAATTATTTCATAAATTTTGCCCAATCCCTTTCAGCCCTTCTACCTCATTGAAAGACCCACCTTAAATTAGACTCCCCAACCCTTACAAATACTTTGCCTTTGACCTCTACTTCCTGAGACACTACTAAAGTACTGTCAGTATAATGACCTCCCTTAGTGCAATAAGCAATAAACTTGGTTTTTCTTTATAAACAGGTTTGGTAGTTTTTACAAGATGTTGTCAATTGACTATCTATTTCCTATTTAGATCACTGCCTCTCCAAAAAATGAGTCTCTGCTTTGAGAAACTAAGCATCGAATATGCTTAATCTTTCCTGTATACATTAGAAAGAGAAAGCTATGGGGTCTCTCATCACATGGAAAAATCTTGATATTCAATCTATCATTAAATTCCATAAAATTAGGGTTGCCAGATATAACGAATAAAAATACAGAATGCCCAGTTATATTCCAGTTTCAGAGAACAATAAATTAATCTTTTAGTATAAGTATGTCCCAAATATTGTACTGTCTCGTGTTTTATCTGTCAATCCTATATAAAATCTGTGCTGCAGGACTTGTGGCTCTACTTTAACAACAAACATTTTCCATTTGCTTATTATTCTTGATTGTGAAAGATCCTAATCATAAAATCAAATACAGTAATTACCTTACTTTGGGTCCTTTACTTTAGGTGGGTAGGCAAATTACAGATGAAGTATGAAAAGAGCAAAATTCCAAAGAAGACAAAAATAAATTCTCACTTTGTCAAAAAATCCTGAAATTTCTTTTTTGTTTAAGTTTTTGAGCCCAAAATTTTAAGGTTTCAGCTCTAATGGTAGGCTAAAAACCTATCGTGGATTCAAACTACATAGAGATAAAGTCATGGAATTGCAGACACTACACACAGTATGTAAGAAAGTGAGCTCAGAGATTGGGGTGCAGAGGTGATGTCAAAGATGAGATTATTATACATACAATAACAAGTGTCAAAGTTTTTCATGGCTTATAGGGTCCATATAGAGAAATGGTAAGATTCTTAGTCTGGATTTCAGGGCAAACATGTGTTATACCTAATGTTCAACCCCATGCTGGTATCCAACATTTGTTGAGACTAATGTTCAAGGTGAATGAAGAATGAGAACAATCTTCAAACTGCTCTGATATAGTACTATAATTTTGCATAACTAAAGCTTTTTGAGAATTAATCTTTTATGTATTAATAGCATCATGACATAGAGGGAAATATATTAAACTGAGAGGTAGAAGCCTGGGACTTTAGTCCCAGTTCTATAGATAATTAGCTCTTTAAACTTGGGCGATTTGGTTCCTGTGTTAGTTTGCTAGGGCTGCCATAACAAAGTACAATATCACAGGGTGGGTGGCTCAAACAACAGAAATTTATTTTCTCACAGTTCTGGAGGCACGAAGTCCAAGATCAAAGTGCCATCATCGGAGCTGGTCTCTTCTGAGGCCTCTCTCTTTTATTTGCAGATGGCCATCTTCTCCCTGTGTCTTCCACCTCACCTTCCCTCTGTATACACCTGCAATAGCCTGAATGTTTGTATTTCCCCAAAGTTCATATATGAAATCCTAATCCCCAATGTGATGGATGGTATTAGAAGGTGAGGCCTTTGGGAGGTGAGTAGGTCTTAAGGGTGGAGTCCTCATGAATGGGATTAGTGTCCTTATAAGAGAGACCCCTTCCACCATTGAGGATGGTAAAAGACAGCCATCCATGAACCAGGAAGCAGGCCCTCACTAGACATCAAACCTGCCCGCACCTTGATCTGGGACTTCCCAGCCTCCAGAGCTGTGAGAAATAAATATCTGTTATTTATAAGCCACCAGTCTCTAGTATTTTGTTAGAGCAAATTGAACAGACTAAAATAATGCCTGTGACCAAATTTCCTCTTATAAGAACACAAATTATATGGGATTACCCTAATGACCTCATTTTAATTTAATTGTCTCTTTAAAGGTCCTATCTCCAAGCACAGTCACATTCTGAGATACTGGGAGTTAGTACTTCAACATATGGATTTTGGGGGGACACAATTCAGCCCATAATAGTTCCCCTTTTCAGAGTCTTGGTTTCCTCTCTTGTAAAAGAAGGATATTGAAATTGATCATTTCTAATGTCTCTTCTCACTCTGATTTATATGTAATAAATCAGATTACCTGTTACACTTTATGGACTACAAAATTAAAACTAGCAGGTATAAGTCTCAAGAAGACTATTATTCGTCAACGGAAATGTCTGAAATCATGATTCCATTATAATGTTAATGAAGACCACAGATGGTAAGTGTTCATTTGAATTTCAAATAGTTGTAGCTTTTCGAGTGTAGTGAAGTGATTCAGCAAAATTTGCATGGTAGGAAAATGTACATAATTGTCTTTCTCTTATTCTAGTAGGACCCAGCAGGACACTGCAAATATCTGCTGAAAGTTCCGTTGATTGATAAAACAAATGATTTTTATTGAGGCTCCATCAATCAGGTAATTCTATAACACCACAGTCTGTGGTTTGAGGATATGGAAGAAATTTGCACCTCTTGTTACTTTGTTTCTTTTTATCTGTAATGATTTTACAGCTAAGGTTACAGCATAGCATTTTTTTTCTCAGAGCTTTAGCTTTCTTGATTAGTGACCTACCAGAGAAGAAACATTTATCTCCACGTTTGCCTGGAGAAACTCAAAGGAAAAGCCACCTAAAACCTCTCCGTGGTAGATACAGAGGCTTCCATAAGCTTTTCAGAAGCATTTTGGTCATAGCCACAGCACCATGAATGTGCTCAATAAAAAATAATCTAGACCAGTGGGAAAAAAAATTTGGCCACCTAGAATTATGTGAGAAGTACCTTAAAAATAAGATTATCCTGGTCTCACTTCAGCATATTTTGATTCAACACATTTTAGAGAGAGCCCAGAGTCAAAATGTTGACAAGGACATTATTCCCACCCCCACCTAGGAAGATGTTGATGTGGCTGATCCACCTGTGTTTGGAAATTGCTGGTAGAACCCGGGATCTCATAAGCCTTGGTACCTTGGACTCTACCTACAAGACTCCAGCACCGCCTGGAGCATTGGGATGTTTTGGTTTTACTCTCCTTTGCCAGAGATACTCTCTATTTCACAAGGTTAAGAACGATTTGTAAGGGAATAGTAATATATTATCGAAGTACGGACACACATCTGAGATACTCTAACACAGAGGTCCCCAACCCCCGGGCTGCTTGCCGGTCTGTGGCCTGTTAGGAACCGGGCCGCACAGCAGGAGGTGAGCTGCGGGCCAATGAGTGAAGCTTCATCTGCCGCTCCCCATCGCTCCCCATCGTGTGGAAAAACTGTCTTCCACAAACCGATCTCTGGTGCCAAAAAGGTTGGGGACCACTGCTCTAACGTATTTAAGAAACCCTATTCCCCGATAATCAAGAAACTTAAGTTGCAAATTAAGTGTCCTAACTGCTTACATGAATTTGAGAAGAAAAGACCTAGACTATTCTCTTGCCTGGCCTTGTCCTAGGGTGCATTTTCTCCCAGTCTGCACCATTCATTTGTAAGAAAAAATTTTGGAAGATTTTGAAATTTAGGGAGCACACTGTCTAGTTCACCAAAAGGTTATCTGCGCATTTGCCTTTGACTGTGTTATTTTACAACACGTAGAGGGAGAAGCTAGTTGTAGAAAACTGTTAGTAGTGAGAATAATTTCTGTCCATAGAAATGCAAATTGTATGCAGTGTGTTCAGTGTGGCCATTGATTATCGCCCTGGGAACACTGACCAGTTTTGCCAGTTTGCACTCATTTATAAAATGCCTGTCAGCATTCCTTATGTGACAATAAATATCTTGTACTTTGAGTTTTCATTTGAATGGTTTATATCTTACTTTGTACTCTCATTAATTGAGAAGTTAAATAAAAGATTTGGCAGGTGTTCACTTGTATGAGAGTCGTGATCATATCCACTTCTGAAATTTATCATTTACCCTGTTCATTTATTAAACATTTACTGACTGTATACTGGGTACCACATTTGTTACAATAGTAACCAAAACAGACACAGCCCTTGTTTTTATAGAGTGTACAGTCGAAAGAAGTCAACAGGTTCTAAGTAAGCAGGCAATTACAGTATGTTGTCTTTGTGGTAGGAGTCCCTAAAATGGCCTCAAGGATCCCAGTGTACTGGTATTCATTCTCCTGTGTCATCCTCTCCCCTTGAGTAAGGGTTGGATTTATTGACTTGTTTGAAAGCAGGGGAGGGGAGGGGGAGGGGAGGGAAGGGAGGGGAGGGGGGGAGGGGAGGGGAGGGGGGGGAGGGGAGGGGAGGGGAGGGGAGGGGGGGAGGGGAGGGGAGGGGAGGAGGGGAGGGGAGGGGAGGGGAGGAGGGGAGGGGAGGGGGAGGGGAGGGAGGAGGGGAGGGGAGGGGAGGGGAGGGGAGGGGAGGAGGGGGGGAGGGGAGGGGGGGGGAGGGGAGGGGAGGGGAGGGGAGGGGAGGGGGAGGGGAGGGGAGGGAGGGGAGGGGAGGGGAGGGGGAGGGGAGGGGAGGGGAGGGAGGGGAGGGGAGGGGAGGGGGGAGGAGGGGAGGGGAGGGAGGGGGAGGAGGGGAGGAGGGGAGGGGAGGGGAGGGAGGGGGGAGGAGAGGAGGGGAGGGGAGGGGAGGGGAGGAGGAGAGGAGGGGAGGGGAGGGGAGGAGGAGGGGAGGGGAGGGGAGGAGGAGGGGAGGGGAGGGGAGGGGAGGGGAGGGGAGGGAGGGGGAGGGGGGAGGGGAGGAGGAGGAGGGAGGGAGGGGAGGGGAGGAGGGGGAGGAGGGGGAGGGGAGGAGGGGAGGGGAGGGGAGGGGAGAGGAGGGGAGGGGAGGGGAGGGGAGGGGAGGGGAGGAGAAATGCTACTCCCAATTTTAGGTTATAGAGAATTATAGATCCAGTGTTGGGCACCCTTGCTGTTCTCTTGCTTTCTGGCTCTGAGGAAAGCCAGCTTCCCTGCTGCAAGCTGCCCTATGGAGAGCCTCCTGTGGTGAGGAACTCATGTGTCCAGCCAACAGCCACACAAACGAATTTAGAAGTGGATCCTCCCTCAGCCGACCCTTGAGATGACTGTGGCCCCAGTCAAGCCCTTAATTGCAAACCTGTGAGAGGTCCTGAGCTGGAGAGGCACGTGGAATTCTTACCCACAGTAACTGTAACATAGTTAATGTTGTTTTAAGCCATTAAGTTTTAGGGTAACTGGTTATGCAACAATAGATAACTATTATATTCTTTTTCTTGCAAAACCATTAAATATTCTATCACAGGTACCCCACCAGTAATCACAAAACTTAGGGTCAACCGTCCAGGAATCAGTTTCAGAGTATCCAGGTCCAAGTGAATCACACTGGAAGCTGATACCACAGCACAAACATCCAGACACCATAGCACAAACATCCAGAAAGAAAGACAAACCATTCTTCTCCCAGAGCGGATCTAATGTGACAACAGAATTCTTACAACTACTACAGACATGACGATAGAAAAAGGGAAATATCAGTTCATGATGCTATGAAAATCACGGAATAGCTCTTTTTAACAAGATTTTAAAAAATAACCTAGCCTCTGTTTGAGCCCCCATGGTTTCTTCTCATAGTTTTTTCCAACACTAGTCCTGTTTTGTTTTCTTTCTTGTGATTTCGGCAGTTTCATATGCCATCCTCTTGTAAGAGGTAACGTGGGCCAGCGTGAGAAACAATAGGTAAAAGAGAAAGCCCACAGATTTTGGAACTAGAAAGGTCTGGGTTTGAATTCTGGCTGTCACCAATTGTAGAGCCTTGGGTAAATCTCCGAACCTTTAAACAAGCATGCTAATGCCTTTTCAAGTTGCTGTGAGTATCTAAACTTCAAATTTTGAAGTAATGCATTGAAGGACTCAGCACACAGTAGGTCTAGATAAATAAAGATCTTTCTCCACTTACGACCTGGGTACATCCCAATAAGTCCATCGTAAACTGAAAACATCTTAAGCTGAAAGTGCATTTAAAACACTTCATCTGGGACTTCCCTGGTGGCGCAGTAGTTAAGAATCCGCCTGCCAATGCAGGGGATATGGGTTTGAGCCCTGGTCCGGGAAGATCCCACATGCCGCAGAGCAACTAAGCCCGTGTGCCACAACTACTGAACCTGCACCCTAGAGCCCACGAGCCACAACTACTAAGCCCACGTGCCACAGCTACTGAAGTCTGTCTGGAGCCCATGCTCCACAACAAGAGAAGCCACTGCAATGAGAAGCCCGTGCACCTCAACGAAGGGCAGCCCCCGCTTGCCGCAACTAGAGAAGGTCTGTGCTCAGCAAAGACCCAACACAGCCAAAAATAATTAATTTAAAAAAAAAACACAACATCTACCGAACATCATAGCTTAGGCTAGCCTACTTTAAACGTGCTCAGAAGACTTACATTCCTCTACAATTGGGCAAAATCATTAAACATGAAGCCTATTTTATAATAAAGTGTTGAATATCTTGTGTAAATTATTGAATACTGTACTGAAAGTGAAAAAACGGAATAGTTGTAAGGGTGCGGGTTTTTTCTCCTTGCAATTGCGTGGCTGACTGGGAGCTGTGGCTCGCTGCCGCTGCCAGCATCACAGGAGGGTGTCTATCGCCACGTCACTAGCCCAGGAAAGGATCAAAACTCAAAATTCGAAGTATGGTTTCTACTGAATGCATCTCGCTTTCACACCACCATAAAGTCGAAAAATCAAGCCGAACCACTGTCAGCTGGGGACCATCTGTAATAGTCATCATTTTTATTATTCCTTCTCTCATGTTTTTCTTAAGACCAGTCTTATGGCATCTCCAACATATTTTATTAAAAATCCCTTTGTCAAGCTGTATTTAATAGCAAAAGACATTCTGAATTCCACCCACATGCCTATCCCAGCATCTAGAAAATCCTATTTCAGAGTAAAGGTACATCTACAACATGGAAGTATTGGCTCGTCAGGGATTATTGAATACAGAAGAAAGGTTTTTTGTTGGCATTTGCTAAGAAAAAGCACAGAAAATTGACCACAGGGCAATCCATAGTGTGCCCCCTCCCTAAAAATAAAATGAAATATAGAATAATTGACCAATAACTTAAAACATTTAAAAATCTTTGAACGAAATTTAGCAGTATATATTTGGTTGCCTCCTAAGTGGGAAAAACCCAGAGAACCAGGGTATAGGGGTGAAAGGGAGAATTCATCTTAACAGCATGTTTGCTGGTAGTTTAAAATTTTTGTACTATATTCAGATATTACCAAATCAAAATGTGATTAATGAAAATGTACCCACTCTGAACCATATTAATACTGCACAATTAATCTTTCCCTTTCAGTTTTGTTATTCCCAACATTTTTTCTTTTAGTAGAAGAGAACATGAATTCTAAACACTTTTTTTTCAAAAGTAGTGCAAGTATCAGTTTTTCATTCCATAGAGATAGTCGCCCCCAATTGCAGTCTTACCTCCAATGTGATCGGGCATTTTACCCCGCTCTGCTCATCTGTGGTTAGGAAAACGTTCTCTTCTCTTCTGGACTCTCCCGGAGGAAAGAAACAAACTTCCCACCAGCCTTTAGGCCAATTACTGTCATTAGTCACAGCTGTAGGCAGCTCGCCCTTTGCTGCACCAGGACACATTTGTATGCATCAAACTAAAGCCCTTGTTCTCTCCTCACCTCGGAGGTCTGGGCATCGCCGGGTGTGAGCTGCCCGGATATTCGGTCTTTGCTCTTGGACGTTCATAATAGTGCCTCCTCATTGAAGAGTCAGAATAAGACAAGAAGGGGAAAAAACACTTAACAAAACTTAAAATAGAAAAGCTATCTCAATTGTCCTTAAACCCAATTAATAGTAATAGTTATTTCAATGGGCTTAGTGTTCTTATCTCTGCTGGATGGTTAGTGGAAAAATGTATGTCTTCAAAAAATGAAGCCATTATAGCCAAGATTCCAAGGAAACAAAAAACCAAAAACTTTGAACCGGTTCAAAGCAAATTAACTCCTAATTAACCAGGACAGACCAAGGGTTTTCTACCTTTGGTAAAAAAGAACCAAATGAGGCCCTGTCACTGTAACAGGCATGATATTTATGATGTAGAGATATCTGTGGGTCTAAGAAGATCCGCTTCCAGCTTCTGTGGAGAGCTGAAAGGTCCTGAGAGGGAGCTAAGCGGAAGGGAAGGCGATGAGGGTGTGCCCAGCTCTCCACTCCGAGCTTCTTCACCCGGACAGTAGGACCCTCTGCCTCAGGCCCTAGGAAGGCACACCCGCCTCCCCACTCCATTAGGGACCTTGTTCTGTTTTGTTTCTCCTCTGTTTCCCACCCCACCCATGTATTTTTTCCTCTGTTAAGTTGTAACCTCTCATTTTAAACTCATTAAGCTCATGGGCTTTCTTTTTATTTTTAACATGGCCACTCTTAATAGGTATGTTTTTCATTGCTTTCCTAGCTGACTTCTGCTCTTCACTTTACCTACCAAGCTGTGTGACTTCGGGCAAAGTACCTACACTTTCTGTGCCTTCCTTTTCTTGCTGTAAAATGGAGATGGTAATGGGCCTGCCTCATTGGGAGAATGAAATGAATTAGAAGAATGAAATGAATTAGAATTAGTACCTTTCTTAGCACAGTGCCTGATATGAAGGAGGCACTAGATGGGCAGATATTATTATTATGGAAAATTTCACTGATATTCCTCTTATTCTATGTTTAACTATTAGCTTATTTTATTGAATTTTAATTTTAGCATTATCTTAGTTCTTGTTTTTAGTTTTCTCTATCATCTAAAATCATTGTGATTAATTTGTTTGCTTTACCATTACCATTCTCCAATAGTTTACTCCAATTACTCCAATAGTTTAGGCCTGTCCTTCACTTCGGTTTTGTTAACCCCCTTTGTTCTCCTGTTTTTTCTTTTTATTGGATTGGATGCGGTGGTGGGGATAAGGATTGTTAGGATGGTAGTGGTAATTTTTTTTTAGTTTTCTAACTTTTTTTTGAGATAAAATTGGTGTATGACATGTAAGTTTTCAGGTGTACAACATTATAATTCGACATCTGTCTCCTCTACAAAGCAATCGTGGTGGTGATTTTTAATGGCTTTTCTTCGTCATGGGCAACAAGGAGTGAGTCTGCAGAAGTGGTTACCGAACTTTAGCGTCCCTCAGAATCCCCTGGAGGGCTTGTTAAAACACAGATTGATGACACTACCCCCAGAGTTTCTGATTCAGCAGGTCTGGGTTGGGCCCAATAATTTGCATGTCTAACAAGTTCCCAGGTGATGCTGATGCTGCCCGTTGGTGACCACGTTTTGGGAACCACTGGTCTGGAGGAGTATGAAAAGGGGAGAGAGTCCTTGTTATAAACAAAGGAAAACCCTTTCCATGTAGTCTAACCCATTTCTTACTATGCACCCACATGCTTACTGGATTCTCTCCAACACATTCCACTCCCTGCTCAGTCTGAGCTTTTTCTGGGGCCATTAACGCCCTCTGTATATGGGTCATTGATTGGCTGAAAAAGTTGCTTACTAAAACCTCACATCATTCTCCCCTTGAGAAAATATGTGACTTTGAATCTATGGTATCCAAAATATATAATAATTGGGTTTTAGGCAAATCTTGCCAATTGCCTGCTAGGAGGTAAGAGCAAGGTGAACCTGACACCCAAGGATACACAGTTCTGGCCTGAACCTTGTGAGGAGCCAGGAGTAGTGGAGCTCTAGGGGGACAGGGACAGGAGGGCAGGGACATGGAAGTCAGGTTCCTGTCACTGCTTTCCAAGTCATCGCTTCCAACATAATTTTGGGAGAATGAAGACAGAGACAACCCCCACCCATCTCTGGGTGGGCCCATCTCTGTCCCCTAGCCATCTCCCCAGGGATAACTGTTTCCTTCTAGTGGATGTGTACTCTTCCCAGGCATGATGGTATAATTTTATTATCTATGTGTCTACCAACAATATATAGCATTATTACACATTGTATGATATTTTCATAGTTTGTATCTTTTTTCCTACTTTTTGATCACAGTCTAGATCTCCCCTTTACCTCTATCACCCTGTCCCCAACCTCCTTCACTCCCTCACATTCTGAAATTACAAGGCTATGGATGGGCTTGGCTTTTCCAATCTTTTTCCTTCATCCCTGGAGAGTACAGGATGCTATCCTGAGAAAACTAGATTCCCTCAAAGACACTTTATCAAATTTGGATCTAAGCCACACTAATAATTCTGATCATAGACAGTTCCCTCTTTGACCTAAATCTCTTCTTGGCTTTGTGTCCTCCATTGAGAGAAGGATTTTCCCATTGAAAGGATTCTTCCCAATATTAAGTCATCTTTCTGCCTTCTTCCTAACTCTCCACCCTGCTACCTCAAACATATCACAAAGTTTCAGAAAGTGGGAGGTCACTTCACTCCCTCCAGATGGAGAGATCTGCTCCACTGCCTGACTCTAGCCATCTCACCAGTGAGCCTCAATGCAGCGGGGATAATGGTCAGTCAGAAATCCTGCAGACTTATTCACCATCTCAGCCCAGGTGGGCTTTGACAGCTGGATGTGGGATGCACTGCTCCACAGAAAATGGTACCCTTGCAGACCAAGAGCCACACAGCACCAGCAATGAGCTTGTCTTTTTAACCCTGGTAGATCTAGAGCATGATCTGCATTCTCCAAGAATCCCCTCATGCATTTTGGCTGATTGGGACCCTGATAGTAAGGTCTCCAAAATGTTAAGGACTTTTAATATTGTCTGCTAGAATTCTGGATTTCTCATTATCCATTTCTCTATATTTGGTCTTTGGGGCCTTTTAATTTTCCAGCCATGAGGGGAAAAATATCTTACAGAGATATAGATGGATCTACCATTCTTACCTCTGTCAGTTTTAGAGTTACTCTTACAAAATTGCCTAACTTATTAGGAAAGAAATCTTTTCCTGTGATTTTAGATCTTGTTCCTTGGCAGGCTGACTATGATGTGTCTCCACATCAAAGTAAGCACACAGTTTATCATCTAAACTGGGACATTTTTGACAGTGACAAATGCTAAACCATTTGGGGTGCTAGTACAACAGGAGAACACAAGACAGTCCCGACAAACCAGACGCATGGTCATGGTCACCCTACTTAATGTGCACAACCCCTCTCTAAGAAGAAGCTTCCAGAGGAAGCTTTCAGCAAACAGGCCGTGGTGTCACCCCTGCCAGGACTATCTGCTTGTGCTTGCAGCTCCAGGAAGCCTTGAGATTGGCTAAGTCACACAAAATATATTTGCACACATGTGGAATCTGTAGTCCAACTGCCAGTGTTCTTCCGGTGGAGGACTCTGTACGAGTCCGTGTTATAAATAGAAACTTCATTATCTGTGCACTGTGTGTCTGCCTTGGCTCAAAGTGTAGGAACTGCCATCAACATTTCCTTTCTCTAAGGAAAGTGTTGGAGACTTTGACAAACACTTCTGCCCTCTCAGAAGTGCCAAAGAAAAATCTTCCATTCTTAGCAACTGTCAGTACTAGCAACTCCTCATGCAAAGAGGACTGACTTAAGTGATCGGATAGACCACGAAGAAACCACTATCCATTAGGCCACGTTTTTCTATTGTTCAGGGGTAGTAATAATACCTAATATTTATTGAGTGTTTGCTACAGGCCAGGAAATTTACATGGTTTGTATGGTGTATTATTTCCCTTGGCTGTTATAACAAACTACCACAAACTTGGTTTAAAACAAGAGAAATTTATTCTCTCATAGTTCTGGAGGCTAGAAGTTTGAAATCAAGATGTTGACAGGGTTGTGTTCCCTTGCGAGGCTCTGCTGGAGAACCGATTCTCTGCTGTTCCAGCTTCCGGTGGCTGTCAGCATCCCTTTACTTATGGCCCAGTCACTCTCATCTCTGCCTCCCTGGCCACATAGCTGCCTCCTCTTCTGTTGGTCTAACCTTCCTCTGCCTCACTCTTATAAGGATACTTGTCATTTGATTTATCCAGATAATCCAAGGTGATCTCCTCACCTCACGATCTTTAACTTTATTATATCTGCAAAGCCCCCCCCCCTTTTTTTTTTACCAAAGGAGGTAACATCCATACATTCTGGGGATTAGAACATGGACATATCTTTGGGGGGAAACCATACTTCAACATACTACATGTGGATTATCTCTCCAAATTCTTACAATGTAAGTCTAGAAGATGGGTACCAGTAATATCATCTGTATTTTTGCAGCGGGAAATGGGGCATACTTTCCCAGGTCACAGAGCTAATCAGTGGAGGAGCCAGGATTTGAACCTAGGGAGCTAGACTATAGGGTCCACATTCTTAACCATGACATCACAGGTCAGAGTTCATGCATGGCCTTTCTTCTAGATCTCTCACTCTCTCTTATACTTCTTTCCACATAAATTTTAAAAAGGTCAGAGTTCTTTGTTACTTCTGGCTTCCATATCATAAACAGACCAAGTACAGACCAAAGGTACAGACCTACCTACAGACCAAATAGGCCACACCAAGCAGGGAAGCCCTATTCTCCACGTTCTCTTGGTATGCTGCAATTTTTGTCAAACAAGCTACGTGTGTTTCTACCTGCATACCAAATAGGTCAGACCAAGCAGGGAAGCCCCATTCTCCACATTCTCTTGGTATGCTGCAATTTTTGCCAAACAAGATACATGTGTTTCTAGTATATAATGAAACATATGTGTTGCTAGTAAAATTATCAGAGCTTATGGGAAAACAGAGTATGAGTGGACCACTCCAAATCTATGCAACTTGGTGACCAGCACAATAAAAAACAAACAAATAAAAACAAAAAAATTATTACTTTCTCAGAGAAAACTTGGAATGCCTAGGAAAGCAACTCAGCATGGCTGTGAATATTAAAAATGCACAAACAAAACAAAACCAAAAAACCCAGCAGAGTGAAACTTTGGGGCACGCAGTTTACTCTGCGCATAGGTGTTCTAACTAATTCCACGACTGCCTAGCAGGGCCGAGAACCTGTGGGTGTCTACGCCCTAGCATTGCCGCATTGCCGGTAAGCTTGCAGGACCCCGCCTGCTGTTGCTGAGGCCTGCTTCCATTCACCCTGTTCAGCAGGAGTAAATAGCTGGCATTCAGATTTAACCTCAAAACGAAAGGGCAAACATGAGTCCCACCGTCACAGAAGTCTCCCACATACATCTCTGTAATGTGATTTAGCTCACACATAAACAGTAAATAGGCAAGTGTTAATCAGGTTAACACAGAAGGCAAATCGGTTCAAGCTCAATTTTTCCTTAGCCAAAGGAGAGTAGAGGAATTACAATCTTCTGCAGGAAAGCGCTCAGCTTTTACAGTGGCAGCAGGAGCACTGCAGCTTTTTAAAATATGAAGCAAACATCTGTTCTCTGAGAGAGACACCCCTGACCTTGCATGGTTCCTTGGCTCATGACAGGTTGTCCTCAAGTGCCCATCTTACAGGCAGCCCCAGGGGCTCTAGGGGTCCACTTCTACCCACATTGTCTCTGCACCATCCGGTACTACTGCTTCTTAGGTTTGTTCCTAATTGGTTCAGAATCTTGAAGGAAGGAGAGATGAGGGATGAGCATCTCCCTCACCTTTAACTCCATGGACACAGGCTCTGGTACAGGGAAGCTGGACGCAAACCTCCAGTTACGGATGCTCACAGAGAATCCTACCATAGCAGTCACTGCAATCACAGCAACATGCACTCAGAGAGTGCTTGCTTCTTGTCAGGAATGTTCCAACACTATTACATGGTCTTACATATTGAAGGGGATCAGGATATGCCATCCCCAAATATGCCATTTTAACATAAGGATTATTTTGAGCTGAAGGCATTTCAGTTCCTGAAATTCCTTACCTGCTTAAAAGGAGAGCCTCCCCAAAGAACTCGTCATAAGTCCCCTCCGGAAAGCAACTGTAATCTCTTCTGGGAGAGAAGCCAGCACCACACCCAGACATGCAGAACAACCAACTATCATGTCTCCCATATATTCCCCTAAGGGCCCATTTATCTGTCCAAAGAGTCATCTGCTTTTCCATAAGTTTCCTTCCCCACTCCAAGTTAGGTAAACAGACCCCAAATTCTAACCACCCCTTTGAGTTACCCATCTCTGAGTGCTCCCATGTGTCTGTGCAATGCACATGCTAATAAACTTCTGTTTTTCCTCCAGTTAATCTGTCTTCTGTTAGTACAATTTATAGGACCTCAGCCAGAGAACTTAGGAGGGTAGGGGGAAAAATGTTTCCCTTCCCTACAGTATGTCTGTATTAAAGTAACTCATTTAATCACCACAACTCTAGGAAGGTAGGTGCTTTCAGCTGAGGAATCTGAGACATGGAAAGGTTAAGTGGCTTAGCTGATAAGGCCATTGTTATTACAAAGGAACAGACTTCAGAAAGAGCCAAGTTCTAGAGCTGGAATGACAGTTTTGGGGGAGGGGAGTTAGGGGTGAGAGGATAAAAGGAAAAATAAAAAAGAGCTAATACCAAGCTTCTTGAGCTGGTGACAAAGGGAAACTGTAGGATCAATCTAGATAATTCGGAATAAAGTTCTATGGCTTTACAAATGTTATCCTGGGGATGCCCAGATAATTGATAGCCGATTAAACATACTATTTTTTTAGGTACATAATAAAATTAATTTAAACTATAAACTAGAACAGCAGCCTAGAACAATTCCTTTTTCCTTTTCCTTTTTTTTTTTTTTTTTTTTTTTTTTTTAAGAGATATCAATGGTTTAATAGGTGGCAGAGCTTACACGACTGAAGCAAGGTCCTGGAGCGACACCCCACTGTGTGTGGTAGACAGTGGGCAGAATGTGGTGGCAATCTTTGCTCTAGAACAATTCTTAAATTTATCAAAAATGGACTTCTGATAGAAGAGCTAAAATTTTACACAAGGGTAAAGCAAAATTATCACCCTCACTATTTTTTCTAACTTGATTCTTAATAATCAGATGCCACTTCCAGATGAGTTGGACACAGTCCCACAGAGAACAGAAATATGAACATTGTTTTGTAGACTAATGATGTGGTTATATTATTATCTCGAATCATGAGTGGCCTGAACAAACAGGCTCTGCAGGCTCATTATTGCCAGGAAACAGAGTTACAGACCAACATTTTAAATGTGAAAATCGTTATTTTTGGAGGATGTCCCAGAACTTTTAACCAATTTATAAACAGGCCAATACAATAAGTCATCTCAGCTATCTTGGTGAATATTAGGCATAAAGGGCATTTTGGAGAATGTGTGAGCAAGTAGCTCTGCTCAAAGTCAGGTATTCCATGGGTGTTAAATGGAGGGTTTTGAAAATTTTTGTTTTTTGTGAAGTGAGCATCTGGTTATAACTGCTTTAAATTGTTTTCAAGCTACATCAATTGTTGCCATGCTACACAGAGCAGAACTTTTGAATTCTATTTTATGTGCATCTGTATGCTGGAATATATCCAAAGTTATATTTTAGGGAGAACTTTCGCCCTCTGCAGGTATTTTTCTAATTCATTTCAAGTGGAGTTGGCACGAGGAAGGCCAGTATAGCAACAGAGCTGATGTGTGGATACACATTTGCTTTGTGACCCACCCTTGTTACTCTTTCTTCTTCCATTTCAGTTTTAATATACCCTTCCTGGTCACATTTAACGTATCATTGTAAGTAGCTGTAAGTCATTTTTTGAAGAAGGTGGGATATAAATAAATTGTGAAAGAAATTAAATATATTTTAAAGACATTACTTGAAAAATATTTATATTTCTTTAAATATGAATTCAATTACTAGTGTAAATATACACCCATACACATTGAAATTCCTCCAAAATTTGCATAAGAATTTATTCTTCCAGTTAAACTGAATTATTTACTGAATGAAGGTGCCCCATTCTTAGCTTATAGGCCACAATTAAAGCCTTTGGGTACCAAATATTTTATTTTCCTAAACAGAAAAATTTTAAAATAATCACCATTCCTAAGCAGACAGCATTGTCTTTTCAGTAAGGCTTTATCTATCTTGAAAAAGAAAAGTTGCATGCACATTTAAACACTTTCTAAATTGGAGACATCCAACTTCTATGCAGGAATGGCCAACACAGAATGAGTCATCCTCTCCAGTTGGTCTTCCAACTGACAAAGGACTAAACCTTCCCCCTCACTTCAATGAGCTTTATACACTGAAGCACATATCCAACCCTCAGAATATCAGCTCTTTTACTGGAACTTATAGGCACAAATTCAACCGTTTCCACAAGTCCTAGCTTTATTCTTTAAATGGAACATGAAAGGATTTTTCTCATTATCAGATAAAATTACCTCTCTAACTTTGCCCCCTGCCCCCAGCAAAGAGTTCAGAGAAGGTCTTGAGTACAGATAGATAGTTTATTTGGATGGTGATCCTAGGACACAGGAATGAGGGGTCAGGGAAATTCATGAGTTTGGAAAATAGGAAAGCCAATGTAAGGGTTCATTATCAAAATTCTCACTGTGGGCAAAAGGAGCTCAATTCACTGGGACATACCAAGTAGCATGAGGGACAGGAGGCTTGGAGCATCTATCCACCAGCTTCTACCTGCCATTGCACAAGGTTGTCCTGGAAGTTAACTCACCTGTACTTTCAGGTTCCCTGGCATCAGAGGAGGATGTGGGGCAGAAAGCTAAAAAATCTGGCTCTTACTTTAAGTGACAGGTACAAAGTCAGCCTGAAATTGCCCACAAGTGTACATCACAGCCTCAGGTGAAATCAGAGGTAGACCCAGGAAATGAGATCCAGCATTCCGGAGGTGTCTACTTAAGTGCCCCAATGTAGTGGATGGTTAACGTGGCAACCCCCAAAGCACCACGCCTCTTGTGGTGTCCCCCTCCCGTGGTCTCTAACCGGGTCTGTGACTGCTCTAACGTAATAAGACATGTTGTGCCTGTCTGGGTCTAGCCCTTAACTGATGCAGCAGCTTCTGTTTCCCATTTCTTGGATGCTTGCTCCTGGAACCTTCTTTCTCAGAACCCCAGCCACTGTAACTTGAAGCTCAGTGTGGAGAGATCCACGAGGAAGAGAACTGAGACCCCTGCTGAGGGTCTGGCTGCACTCCTGTCAAGCCTCCAGATGACTGATGCTGTCCCCGTGACCCTGGGCAATGCAGTGTGGAGCAGAAGAACGGCTCAGTCAAGCCATAGAATTATGAGTCATAACGAAACATCCTTTTATGCCATTAAGTTTTTAGGTATTTGTTTTATTCAGCAATCAATAATGAAAATATTATTCAAGAAACTTTGAAACAAATAGAGTTATCTAAGTCCCTAAGAGGGGCTGCCTTGTCTTGCATGACATGTCCCTAGGAGAACTGAATTTCCTAG
This sequence comes from Balaenoptera musculus, assembly GCF_009873245.2. NCBI lineage: Eukaryota > Metazoa > Chordata > Mammalia > Artiodactyla > Balaenopteridae > Balaenoptera > Balaenoptera musculus. Next base: position 32,574,406 of record NC_045793.1, on the reverse strand, counting down.
TTTTGCCTATGCCATATGGCAACTCTTGTCAATCCCTGCCCATCAGTTATGGCTTTGGAGGACTTAGGGTAATTTTAATGATTCTGAAAGGAAATGCTTTTGATATCGTTTGCCAAATTACATTGCTGAGCATTATTATGTGAGAAACTTTCACATAATACTCTAACGTTCCTCCCCAGTGATGGTTATAGGGTTACCAGATTCATTCAATGTTCATTCAACAAATATTCATTTGAAATTCATTGAACAAATATATATTGAATACCTACTATATGGCAGGCCCTGTTCTAGGCACTGCTATTATAATAATGAACAAGAGACAAAAACTTCTGTCCCCTTGGAGAGGGGAGATTGACAATAAGCAGAATATATACACAGAATATATAGTATCTAGAGAGTGGTAAGTGTTAAGGATAAAAATTAAAGCAGGGAAGGGGAATAGAGAAAATGTTAAAAGATGGGTATTAAAATTTTAGATTGACCAAAGGTGGCCTCACTGATAAGATGCCATTTGAGTAAAGGCCTTTAGGAAAAGAGGGAGGTGGGGGGGAACCACAAGGGAATCTAGTGGAAAAGCAGAGAAAACAGCAAGCAGAAAGAACTTGAGGCAAGACTGTGCATGAAGTATCCAAGAAACAGTGATGAGACAGTTGTGGCTGGAACTTGTGAGCAAAGGAAAGAAGTAAAGGATTAGGTCTGAGTTAATGGGGGACCAGATTGCTCAGGATCTTTTGGTCATATTTGGGACTTTGGCTTTTGTTCTGATTGAAATTGGAAGTCAGTAAAGAGTTTGAGCAGAGGGGTGATATGATCTAAGTGTTTAATGGATTATTCTGACTCCTGTGTAAGCAACAGACTTGGAGAAGAGGCTAAAAGAAGACACAGGAAAACCAACCAAGAGATCACTGCAATGATCCAGGCAAGAGGAGGATGACTTGTACCAGAAAAGTAACAACACAGGCGGAGAGAAGTGGACAGATTAGGCAGATTGGAGACATAACTGACAATAGAGTCAAACAATGAAATCTGCTGACACTTCAGAAGTGACATGTGATAAATAAAAGAGAAAGGTGTTAAGCACTACTCCAAAGTTTTGGCCTGAGCAACTGGAAGAATGGAGTTTCCACTAACTGAGTTAAGGGTGTTTGTATACAGAGTTTAGTGTTAGGCATATTAATTTTGAGATGGCTGTTAAACCTCCAACTGAAGATGCTGAAGAGGAAGTTTGAGCAACAAGCCTGGAATTCAGGATAGAGATTCAAGCTAGAGATATAAACATGGGAGCCACCAGCGTGTGGTATTTAAAGCCATGAGACTGGACACAATCATTAGGGGGTTGAGTATAGATAGAAAAGAGAAGGGGTCTAAAGACTCAGAATTGGGCATTCCAAAGTGTAGAGGTTGACAGAGGAAGTGTGTTGAGGGACAGCAAAAGAGATTGAGAAGCAGCAGACAAAGCAGAAAGAAATCCAGCAAAGTGTGGCATCTAGGAAACCAAGTAAAGAAAAGATTTTAAGCAGGAGAATGTAACCAACCACGTCAAATGCTGCTGATACTTCAAGGAAGGTGAGGTTTGAGAGCTGATTTTTGGATTTGTGACTATACAAATTGCATTGGTGATCTTAAAAAGAGCAGTTTTTGTGGAGCAGTGATGGTGAAAGCCTAATGGATTGAGTTCAAGAGAAAATGGAAGTAGAGAAAGTGAGCCAGTCAATACAGAGAATACTTTTAAGGACATTTGTTTTAAAGAGAAAAAGTAAGGTGAAGTTGGTGCAATAAAACTTTTTTGCTTTTTTTTAAATGGGAGAAATAACAGCAGTTGGTATTTTGATGAAAATGATCTAAAAGAGAGGGAATAATTATGACCCAGGAGAATGGGTGAGAATTGCTGAAGTCATGCCTTTAGTAGGTGAAAAGAGATGGAATATAGTACATCATTGAGAGGTCAGCCTTGGCTAAGAGTATAGATGGTTTGGGTTCATTTTTAGTAACAGGAAAGAAGGTGGAGAGAATGCACACAGATGCAGGAGGTAAGTGGATGAGGTGAGAGAGTTCATGGAAGTCCTCCCCTGAAGGCTTCTATTTTGCCAGTGAAATGGGATCCAAGGTCATCGGCTAAGAGTGATTATGTTGGAGGATGCCTTCAAGATTTAAAGAAAGGTTCAGAAAGTATGAAGTAGTCCACAAGGAGTACGGATTGGGGATATACAGTGTCTTGCAGGGCAATGTCACCTGCTTGGGGACGTGGCTGTGAGAGCGAGAGAGCAGCGTGCATCCCTGTGTGCTTCATCCTGTTCCGCTGTGCGGGTGCAGGAGCAGCAGAGCTGGATTTAACCTGGCTGCGTCCGGCTCATCACAGCAACACCTCCCTCCAACCCCTCCCATCCCTCACCTCCTCACAGAAAGATCAGCTATATCCTCCCTAATGCATAGGAATATTGTTCAGAGACCTTGGTGATTCTGTCTCAGCTTTCAATATTTCTCCCAATGATGTCTTGCAAAAGTTTTGTTTGTGTTTTGTCCCTCACTTTTCCTCTTCACATCCCACAATTCATATGTTTTTCTATTTTCACTATGATGTAATATAGCCGTATCCTGACTAACCAATCTTCCAAAAGGCATGAAGACAACTGTGGGAGGAGAAGTACAGTCAGGACTCTAACAATATCTCAATAACATTAAATATCATTTATGAAGCATTTTGTATGTCCTAGTTATTTAACATACATTTCTAATCCTTTCAACAAATCCCCCATTTTAAAGGAGTGAAAACTTAGAAAGTAAAATGAGTCACCAGCTAATAAACACCAGAGCTGAGATCCAAACCCTGGTCTGCATGTTCCATGGTGCTGATCCTGGCCACTCCACCCTCCAGCCCCCATTTGACAAGGCAAGATTAAACTTCTGTTGTCCTCGCTCCAACCCTGCACATTCAAATGCTGTTGAGTGGGCTCGCCTGAATATCTTTAATTCAAGGTGTCATTTCTAACCTTTCCTTCCAAACACCAGAACTCATCTGCTCCTCATCTTGAGACAAAAATTCTAGTTTCCACGTTTCAAACCAAACTCATTCCTAAATACTGAACTTTCACTGGTGTCCTCTTGTCCAATTTTAAACCTCGGCTACATGTGCCTGTATTTTACAATACCTTGGCACTGCTGACATTTTGGGCCAGGTCATTTTTTCTTTCTGTCCTGTGCATGGTAGGTTGTTTAGCAGCATCTCTGGTCTCTACCCCCTACACGCCAGTAGCGTCCTCTCCCCAGCCGTGACAACCAAAAATGTCTCTAGACATCACCAAATGTGCTGAGGAAGGCCAAACTGTCCCTGGTTGGGAACCACTGGATTAGAAGTAAAGATTAGAGAGAAATTAGTTTTTCTTTTAAATCACATGTAAAATTTTTAATTGCCACTTCATCCATAACAATTAAAGATAAGTTTCCTTTGTACTTTTTGGCTTTAGAATATGTTTTTGTTTTGTTTTTTTATAAAAAGATGAGCTCTTCTCAGATTTTACCTTATCTATAATTTTCTAAGAACTCCTTGCCTCAACATCATCATCCTAAGCTGAATTAATTGTAATAGTCCCTATGTTCCTATTATACTTTGAAATTAAAAAAAAAAATCTGTAATAGTATTTATCACATTCTATCATAGTGCTTAAAAAAAAATCCACACATATATCTGGCTACAAGACTATCACCTCTTTGGTGATGGAAAACATGTAATAGTCATTTTTGCATCTCCAGCCTTTACAAAAATCCTAATACATAAGTATGTGCTTAACTTGTGCTGTTAAATTGTATTACAAGGCTTTCCATGTTTTGATTCTTTCAATTGCCTATGACTACCGAATGCCTGTTTGTCTTGTGATCTTTACTCTAGTCACAGCCCTGCCATCTAGTGGCCAATTACCCAAACTGTAGGTATAATTAATATCTAGGATGAAATAAGCTGATATGCCATATTTCTCAAACAAAATTTTAAAGTTACATTCAATATCGCAAGATAAACTACTTAATCACTTTCATTCATATGAAAATCTATTTTTCATCTACTGAAATATTCTGACTTTAACTTTTTGCTTGAGTGAAATTAATTCACATGTATGAGGTTTTTAGCTCCAATATACAGCGCTTCTATTTGCAAATAAGGAATATTTAATGTCCACATTGCCCCCCTTTTATTATACACAATGTCCTTTCCCAACCAAGCTCAAGCTCTGCTGCTTTTACCCTTAGAGACCTTTCTCCCTGAAGAGTCTAAGCCATTCAACAAAATGCCTACCAGGACACCAAACTCAGAAAAATCTCCTCAGCTAGTAGGGTTCATCATCTGATTGGACCCAAAGTTGTTCCACAATTCAGACTGAAATAAGCAGTTTTTAACCAGTAGGTTATTAGCGTGGTTATAGAGTTGACTGAATTGACCCATCAATTCAACCAAATAGGTTAGAAAATTAATGTAAATATTAAAAAATTAATTGTGAAGAAGCATTTTCATCACTAACTCATTCCCTTCACCAATTATGATTGTATGCTTTCAAGTGTCTCATTCATGCATTATTCTACTGTTATAATAAAAATAATACAGTTTGGATGGGGGGGGACAAAAGAATGGAAGAAGGGTGAGAGATAAGGGTTGGCAATTCAGTTTCAACTTTAATTACTATTTAGCATTTGAGAGATCATAAATCTATTACTAACTCATATTTATGAGTTACAAAGTATATTTGCTTTAGCAGGAAGGCATAACCAAATGTCTCTAAAATATGCTGAATTGTTCTGTCACTTATCTGTTTTGTTGAGATCATTAACATGCTTTGAAGCCAAAGGTACCGGATGTATAAACTCTCCGATAGTTCTCATTCTTCCTAATATTAGCTCCTGATACATCGATTGGCCAGATGAATATTTATTTCTAGTACTGCAAACTTACCAGTGGCATGACCTCATTTCTTTACTCTCAGATATTTTAAATACCTGAAGAAGTTCAAAAGATTATTTAGATAAACTACTCATTGCATATGTGGAAAGACTGAGGTTTTGAGAGGTTTGGTGCCTTGTCCAAGGTAACGGGAACTGTGGCAGATGATTCTAGAACTCTCAGCTCCTGACAGACTATCAGTCCTGAGGCCACACCATAACTTCATGCCTGAGGCTAACACACCACCAAGAGTATTACAAGGTGAGCCTCTCACAACCAATCCCATCATCTTTCACATCCCCAAGTACCTCACCAATCTGCAGGAGTCCCAGCCTCTCTAAGTCATTCTTTTTCTCACAGACTCAAACCCCAGACTCTGTTTATTCTGTTTATCTTCTCCACTTCCCTCCCTTCCCACACAAACCCTTTCACGGTCTCCTGTGACCCCCAACCTGTGACCAGCTGTTCCCTTTTCTTCAAATACTCCCTCCACCTCCTTGCTTTACTTGAAACCTACCTGGGTCCTGAGCAAACATCAGGGCCAGGAGTTGAGGTAGGTATGTTCCTTGCTACTTTCAAATTATCACCCTTTCCCTCCTGCAAAAATCACTGTTCTCTAAATGCTAACATCATTGGGCTATGCCACTCTTTCTACACCTTCTTACACTCTTCTGTCAACCTCCTAGTCACACTTCCTCATTCACTAGTCTTCTGTTCCCCGAAAAGAGTCTTCTATTCCACCCGGTTTCCGTCCTTTATCCTTGGTGATTTCAATAAGTGGATGACCCATCAAAAAGCCCCAGCTTCTCAATTTCCTGATTTCCATATTCCACTGACATTTTCCTTTTTCCCCTTCAGTCACCTATTTTATGGTCACACCCCAGACCTTTACATCTCTTTAAAAATATGAACCTTTTCAAATAGAAAGATCTAACATCCTACTGCATAGCTATGCATTCAGTTCACTGATACAAGTACTTCCATACAACCACTTGGTTCTGCAATGACGTGGGGACATTTGATCCCTTCATCCCACCACTTTCTTATTATCCATCCCTTGTCATTACTTCCCACCTTCTTCAGCACAGATTCCATTATCATCAACATAGTGTCCCTTTGCAAATACTTTCAACTCCCAGTTCCTTCTTTCCCTCAACTGAGTAGTTTGCCTTACAAAACCCCAATCCACGTATGAACTCACCTTGCTTCAGACGTTTTTTTGCACCTAAACAGGAAAGTGTTAGTACTCATAGGAATCACACAGATGACTCGTTTTGCTTTAAATTCATAACCTTCTACCTGACCTTTTCCACCTTTATCTCTCAGCCGGTGTCCTTGTCCAAACTTTATTGAGTAGAAAGAACTAAGCAAAAAGAAGCCAATCAGAAAAGGTTACATACTGTATGATTCTAACTATATGACCTTCTGAAAAAGACAAAACTATGGAGACAGTAAAAAATCAGTGGTTGCCAGGGGTTGGGGTGGAGGAAGGGACGAGCAGGCAGAACACAGAGGATTTTTAGGGCAGCGAAACTACTCCATGTGATACTGTAACAGTGGATACATGTCATTATACATTTGTCCAAGTCCACAGAATATGCAACACCTAAAGTGAACAGTAATGTAAACTATGGACTTTGGGTGCTTATGATGTGTCAATGTAGGTTCATAAACTGTAACAAATGTACACTCTGTTGGAAGATGTTGATAATGGGGGAAGTTATGCATGTGGTGCGGGCAGAAGTTATACGGGAAATCTCTGTACCTTTCAATTTTCCTGTGAACATAAAACTGCAGTCTGTATTTAAAGGGTAGTTGAAACTGTTATTAATTCATAAACGGAAGATTACAGAGAAATTGAAATGAACTAACTAAATCTAGATATATCAAAATAGATTAATCTCAAATACATAATGTTCAGTAAAAGCAGGATGCAAAGGATGCTATAATATGATATATGGATATGTGAATTTTAAAACAAAGTAACATACATTGTATGCAGACACACAAATGTAGAAACGTATGTTAATGATAATACAACTTCAGAATAGGAGAACAGAGAGGAGGGGGAAAGAATAGTAGATTGGCTTTATCTGCCATGTTATATTTCTTTTTAAAAAAATGCTTCCAGTAAAAGACACCAAAAGAGAGGGATATAAAATGAAAATGTGGGGAATGTTAAAAAAGGAAAATTAAATGGAGACAGTAGGTTCTAGACATCAGGAAAAGGAAGGAGGTATATTTTCAAAAGAAGGACATAAAACACAGCAACCACTTTTGCAGACAAGTCAAGTGAAATGAGGATTAAGAAGCTCTGCCTGTTATCAGTCATAAATTTTGAAGAAAGTTTCAGTAGAATAATGGGGGTGGGAGCCAGATGGTGGGGGGAGGAGAGGAGAGACTTGGCACTGAGGAAGTGGAGGCAGCGAGAGCAAATGGCTCATTCGAAAGAGGTGGCAAGGAGGAAAAAAGAGAAGAGAAAGACACACAGTAGTGGGAATGAGAACCAGTTAATTTGTTTGATGCTTCAGTTTCAGGCCAGGTGGGTACTCAAATAACTCAACATTTTTTTGCAAAACATTAAGTCTTTATATTATCAAAAATAAAAGACAGAAATAAATACCTTTTTTCCTTAAGGGAGTATCTGTAAACTATCTCATATGTTAATATGGCATAAAATAACTCTAGGAGCTTGGTTCAAATCACAAATAACATGAACAACAGAGCTGGAAAAGTTGAGAAAAGGTGAGCCATGAGGGCTAGGGATTTCCCGGGTGTGACGCTCACCCACACAGATCCCCACAAAGCGGGCATCTTGATGTAGTCGTCTAGTCAGAATCTGACCTTCAACCTTGCAAACTTAGAAATTTAATCCCATCCACGTGAATACAATTAGCAGTCTCAGGAAGCTGATTCCTACTAACAAAGCTCATCAGAGACCACTGTTTAAGCCACTTTACTTATTTACATATGACAACATTAACTATCACAGCTTCTAAATTATGATGTATTGTTTTGTACCTTTGTATTAGACCTTATGTAAGGTGTAACACAGTCCATGCAATCCTGGCCGGTTACTGAAGATTGCAAAAATATTACCTTGTTGAAATCATCAGCACTGCTCTGATTCATCAAACCCTGATGTGAATGCTAGTTCAACCTTTAAAAGAAACTTTTAAAAAAGACTATAGAAAATTAGTTGTTTGTATGGAATGTTCCTTAGTATAGTATCTTTAAAATGAAACCAATTCTCCATGGAAATAAACTAGTGTGTCTTTCATGAAATTCTATAAAACATTTCTGATGGCGCACTTAAAGGACTATCATTAAACCATTTATTGCTGTGTAGGCGGTGAGTTTTAAAACATTTTCTCAGACATAAAAAGGCATAGTTCTTTTGGACCTACACCAAAATGTTTATTTTGCACAGCTCACTCTATTCAATGTATATAGCACCCTAAGATGTGGTAAAACTTTGAAAGTAATTATTAAAGAAAAGAGAATAAGGAATTACAGGGTTTGTTGGGAAAGGTACAAAGAGTCTATTTTCAGAGGCTATTTGAAAATGTGTAGGGGAGCTGATAGGTGCAGACAACACAGGAGGAAAAGCCTCAGAAAAGCTTTTCCGTCCTTTGAGTTGGCAGTGGTCCTGGGTAATGCTTTTTGTTCAGAAAGTTGGTGAGCGTGGGTCTCTGGAAAAAATAAATATTATATTCTGAACCATAAGATTTTAGGACTTCTCACTGAAAGGACAGCAATTATAAATATCAAATATCTTTAAACATTTCCAAATTTAGGTTCATGGTTATATTAAAAAAAACCTCAAGCAAACTCAAAAGGAAAAAATAGACATTTTAATAATATTTTGGATACTATAGTTATGATATGTAGGGACTATGATTCAACTCAATATAAATAAAATTATGAGCTACTTAGGTATCCTAATATCGGAGCTTTGTTGCATTTGTTTCAAATACATCTTAAAAAAGAGTGGATACTTGTTGGCTTCTTCCACAGCATCCATTTCCCCTTTTTTTCCAACCAAAAGGACCTCATTTTCCACAGGAGAACTCCTCACCCATCCCCAGTGCAAAGCAGCTGTGTGGCTGAGAGGGTAGATCCCACCCCCATGTTAAGTCCAGCAGAGCATCTTGCACTTGATCACAGTGACTGGTTCAGGGATGGGCATGTATCACATTTTGACCAATGAAATGTGAGCAACTTACTAAGTCCTCCAATGAATGAAGTTTCTGTGCTCTTCTGTGAGAGCTTCGGGGACCTGACATAGTGTGAGAAGAATGTCAGGCCCATTAACGCTACCATGAGGAGATCTAGCATATACATGAGTCCAGCACCCAGAGGAGGACAGAGCTGCAAGAATCAAAATGAAGTTGGTGTCCCGACGGCATCATGAACCTATAAATCAAGACTCCAACAAAGCCTAAAATTAGAAGGGTCTGTGGACAATTCGGTTACATGAATTTATATAAACCTTTGCCTTTTTTCTTTCTTAATCCACTTTGGTTCAGGTTTTCCATTATTTGCAACCAAAAGCCGGCCAGCCCGTGTGGGGAGGTAATTTGGAAGACTGGAAGGAGTATTATGTTCGGGAGATCTGAGTCCTGGTTCAGTTCTACCATAGAGTTATTTGTGTAATATTGGGCAGGTTTTTTAACCACATCCTTTAATCAGTTTATCCATGTATAAAATGAGCATTAGTTCTAGAGGATTTCTAAAACACAGTACAGACAGGCTAGATGTCTACCTCTTGGATACAAGGAATAATCCACTAGTGCTAAAATTGCAACATTCCAATTCCTGTGATTCCATCCAAGATGCTGCCTCCATTAAAACTTGAGCTAGTTGTACTTAACTCTACTCCAATGTCTGCCAAGCCAAACCCACAGGGAAAACCACCTCATCTACTTCTATTTATTTAGAAGTCATGTCATTACAGGGTAAAATCAGGAGCAGGAGCTGACACTCTGCCACCAATGTCTGTAGAACTGATAATGGTCAGGAAACAAGGTTCTCCATCTAGTAGTGTCCTCCTCATACCCAGTTAACTTGGCGACCTAAAGCAGCAGGAAATACTGACCACGTGGGCCTAAGAAGTCTAGCTATGCAAAGAGAGACACTGTTGCCAGCAGTAACTGTGTGGTAAAAACACCACCTCATACTTTTCTTTTTGCTTTCCTATGGTAGTTAGTGAGGTACACACACACACACACACACACGGTTTACTATTCTTGTGGAGAATGGTTAGCTACTTAAGAAAAGCGTGTCTTATTTATTTGATGCTGTATCAAATAACTTTTTCTACTTTATGGCATGTCAAACTTTCATTAAGAAAATTTTGAATAAGTGAGTGGAACAAGTTAAACCCTTCTGCAACATTTATATTTATAGAGAGGTCTCCTGTGTGTGTGTGTTTCTTTGGAAGGGTGTTCATAGGAAGCCAATTTAAGATAAAGGTGTATCAACTGTTAGAATTCAGAATGCCCGACTGGGCATTTCTGATGTGTTTACAGTCATCTAGTTGCATAAGTTCATTTGCATGCAGTGGAAAGAGACTAGAAGAGGGCCTTTTTCTTCACCCATCCCCATGGTCATGTTTAAACTCTGAGGACAGGGAGACAGCTACAGACGGAAGCAAGAAAGAGTTGTTTTCACAAGGACTCTGAGAGCCGGGTGCACATGCAGCGCTCCTTCAGAACCCAACTATAAGCTCCGCTAGAGACAAGGAGGGAGGCATCCTCCTCACCAACCATCTGAATGCAGTGCGGCTTTAGCTCAGGGAGATACTGAGAACAGATGATCATTTTGGCAACCTTGACAGCCTGAAGCTCTGCAAGTTTTGGGAGACAGCCCCCTTCTTCCCACACACCACCAGACATTCATCTTGTCACTACAGGCATAAGTCCTGGTGCTGGTAGAGAGGGCCACCATGAAGAGAACGCCCAAGGCTCCGTGATCAATAAAGAAACACAGAATAGAAGAAATGAAAAGACTCTTGGTGAATTATTGCAAAAAAAATCCCAGGTGGACTCCCAGAATGACCAGGAAGACTTTGAATGGGGTTTGGGAATCCTGCCTGAGGCAGATGAGGCATGAACCAGAGAAATCGGAGTTGTCATTGTTATGACTTCCTGTGTACCCTCAAGCTATGACAACTCCGGGGCAAACTTGGATTACATATATATTAAAGAGCAGTCCAATAATAAAGTGTGCCAAGAAATGTTCTAATAATGTAAGGCTTTGTTAATGCTGTCACAAGAAATTTATTCTGTATGGTGCATGATCCTCTACAAGTCCCTTTCTTATCTCCGCCCATGTAACAAAAGAATTGCCTTGATCACAAATGAATGCTTTGGGGCTGAACACCTTGTTAAGAAGTGGAAATACATTTTATAAATCTTTTACCAAATTGGAATTATCTTCTGACACGCCTAACATTTCCCTACTTCAAATATCCCCAAAACTTAAATGGACTGGAACGTTGAATCACCCACTAAAGTGCACCGTCAGCGCTCCACCCAAACTTTCTAAGATTGCTTTCATGGTTTCCGTGCACTTGTCTCCTGGCTTCATGTGCATTTACTTCCAGAGGCCAGACCTACATTCTTTTCTGGAATACTACCTACCCTTGGGCTGGTTAGGCTTTTCCCTCATTCACAATGGGCTGGAAACTTGCCTCCCTGAGCCTTCCCCGAAGAGTGACAGGTGGGAGGTTTTGAAAGCCCAGTTCCCTCGCCTCGAGTGAGGACAAAACTGCACAGCGTCAACTCACACAGCAGCATTCCCCATGGGGTCAGACTGAAGCTACCCTCAGCGAAACCTAGCCTGCAAACTCACCCATGCTTGGTTTCTCCCCTTTCCCCTCTTGCTTCTCTCGCTTCCTTACTGATTTCACTTGGAAACACTTCCTTAATAAATCACATACAAATAAATCCTTGCTTCAAGCTGTACTTCTGGGGACACTGTCCTAAGACACTCTTCTGAACAGAAAGGTCTATAAAAGAGAGATCCCTGGACTCAGAGGGGTAATATGATAGGGATAGTCTCACAAAAAGGTGGGGTAAACTGTCACCATCCCAACATGATTTGGGGAAGACTGGAGAAGCCTTTTGCTTAAGTATTTGACTGCCACTAGTACTGGCAATGCCTACATGAGTGACTTATTCTGTAAGCTCTGGGCCTTTACAGAATAAGTATCCCACACCCAATTACCCCAGTAAAGAGGCATGGGTAGCTCAAACCTTCCTCTCCATGACCAAAATCAGCAAACTGAGTTTAGCCCAGGCTTCTGAATGCCACAACTAGATCACTGTGGTGTCAGGGACAAAGATAAGCTCCTGCGCTACAGTCAGATAATGGGGTCATTCCTGTGCTTCATTTCTTGCTGCATCTTGGAGCCTAACTGAAGCTTCAGGGCAGCAGCCTGGCTAAGGTACCAGAGATAGGTATTTCATTTTTGAGTAAACAACCCACTTTAAACCAACTTTGGCGGCAGCAGTGATTGTTTACCCAGGGATATTTACAGAGGCCTGCACAGGTCTGTGGAGAGGGGCAGAAGCCCCATCCCATCCTTTGCATCATGTAAAAGATGATCAGATGAAATCAGATGATAAGGACTGCAGTTAGGCTATGGCTAGCCTCAAACTCAAGTAGGACACAGGCCCCTTTGATAGGAAGAAGTATTTATGACCTCTGTCTTAGTTTGGGTTCCCCCAACAGCAGATCCTGAGGCAAGAATTCAAGTGCAAGTAGTTTATTTAGGGAAAGCCAGTAAGGGAGTGGAGAAGTGTTACCAGGAAGGAAGGCAGCCAATGAAAGGTGCACTATAAGCCAGCTACTCTGTTGAATGACTGGAGATATCCCAGCTGAATTATCCCACCTGATTGATGAAGGGGATGAGGTAACTACAAACCTTCCTGTCAGTCACTGACTGAAGACTTCTTTCTGAGGGTGTTAATTCCCCAGCATTTCCAGCCTGCCACACATACATAGAAAAAGCCCTCAAACACAGATGCACATATCAACAACTCCAAGTCACTGGAGCACACTGAAATAGATTTGAAAGAATTAGAAAATGGTCATTATTATACACCTACTTACCTAAAAATTGAGCTGGAAGGGACATACAATTAGCCTAGGTAAAAAGAATGACCAAGGCCTTGCATTTGCAGCACACCCAGAAAGGATGTGCAGGGAGGTTTAGGGCTCATGGTGGATTGACTTTCCAGCAGTTTTCACAGAACGTGTGGTAACATATCTAAAGTGAAAATAAAGTCAGTTGATGGGTTTGAAAAGTATGGGCTTTGCCATAAACTTTAAGTTAAATCTGCAACTCCAAGGTTTGAAAGAAAATACAGTTAAAGCACATAAACAAAATACTATGTGACAGGAATTACATTCTTTATAATTAATAAATTTATAATACAAAAACTTGGGATTTTAAAGTAAGCTTGTATAAGGAGGTTTCAGTTTAAAATTTTTTTTTAGCTTATAAAAATTTAGCAGCTAAAAGAACAAAAAAAGTGTTTGAAGATCACTGTAGCTTACTGCTGCACTATGCTTCCAGAACGTTTCTAGAGTCAGAATTCCTAGTTGCCAGCTTGAAACCAGAAACCAGCTTGAGCTGATTCAAGCAGGAAGGGAAGTAATTGAAGGATATTCAGGAGCTCACATAATTGTGAGACAGGCTGGAGAACAAGATTCAGAAGTTACATAACCATGTAGCACGTCCCAAACACACAGCAAAGCTGGGTTAGTACCCTGTGGACACCACTGCAAAACAATACAGACTGAAGCTTGCATGCCCCAATACTGCTGAAGTGCCCACGTGCCCTGGATGCCACCAGGAGTATCAACGGCATGGCTCCTTTATGAAATTGCTCTTGCTGCAGCTGTGTGACCACAAGAGCGCGTTCTCTGTAAGTCAGGTAGTCATCAACAGCCTAGATCTCTCTTGCTATAAGAAAGAGCAAAAAAAGTACCTGATATAATGAGCTCTCTGTCCCACCCAAACTCATAAAGTAGGGAATTCTCAAGAAATAAGAGAGCTCTGATGTTGAACAGCTGAAAAACAATGATGAACACCCCTGACAAACAGTTGTCTTTAATTTGAATTACCACCTTTTGTTTTTCAAAACAACTCTCTGCTGAGAATTTCTTTTAATCCACTGTGTTACGACGTCTGTGGTTTTTAAGTTAGTTTCTGATGCATATGTTAAAATGCAGATCATTATTTTCTGTCATTATTTTTATGCATGAAAAATCCCACTGCAGGAGTTATCACATGGGGTAATGACTTGGAAAACATTTCTTCGGTTCCAAAGTGACATTCCAACAACAGGAAGGAAGGGAGAGAAGGAGGAGACACCACAGACATTCTTCTAAAGTCTTATATATCTGAGTTTTGGTTTCTTTGTTATTCATGATGCAAATTCAGAAAAATGGAGGGATCATATCTCAAAGCTGGTCAAAAATGGGCATTATGGTCATATCTGAGGCTGACCAGGATGATGAATTAGCTCACTTTCCTGGTGGAAGAATGAGTGGTGCAAACTTTGTAGAGGACAATTAGGTAATATGCATATAAAAGCTTTAGAAATCTCATTTGTTGACATTAGAGAACAGAGGTCTGTAAAATTTCTGTAAAGAGCCAGATACTAATTATTTTGTGGGCCATATGGTTTCTGTCACAACTACTCACCTCTGCCATTGTCACCCAAAAGCAGCCAGCAGAGACAATACATAAATTAATAGGTGTGGCTGTGTTCCAATAAAACTTTATTTACAAAAAAATTTGGTCTGAGGGCTACAGTTTGCCAACCCCCGTTACAGGTGTTTAATATTAACAACTCAGATGCCTAATACTGAAGAAAAAATAAAATAAATGCACCAGAGGCATTTATTGTTGAATACGATTTTTTTAATTGTTGAATCTGCCTCTTTGTAACTGTCCTAACCAAGTGCTCACACCGGGGCCATTAACTTTAAATGACCTACCTCTTGTTTACATCACGGTCTTTATTTTGTCATTCTATTGGGCATTTCCCTTGGACAACAGTGTTAAAATTGCAGTGTAGTGCAGTGGAGCTTGACTGCTTAGGTTCAAAGATTGGCTTTGTTATTTACTAACAAAATGACTTTGGGGAAAATAAAACCCAGAGAAGAAACCAGCAGAACCACGAACATGTTCACAAGTGAGATGGAGGCTGAGAAGAACACCGCTGAATGCCTCATCAAGACCTAAGATTTCAGTAAAGCTTGAGCACGTACCCCTCCTCCTTCCCCTGACAGTGGAGCCTCCACCTTATGATAATACCAGTATAATGAGAAAGAAATACACATGAAGTAAATGGTAATCTAGGTTAAAGAAACCCATGCTTTACACCTAAGCTCACTGTGGAGGAAATTCTGGGGAGAATTTTAGAATTTAGAAAGACTTTGTGCCACAGAGAAAGACAGTCATGAGCAGTAGTACTTAAACTGTTCATAAAGGGTCAAATATTCTCCATATCTCCTAGGTATAGTATAGCTACTTTTCTCAATGACTTTTAGTCAAAATCCAGGAAGATAATAAATTAAGTGGTTGCATTATCTCCATTAATTTTCTATTGCTGCCATGACAAATTATCTCAAATTTTGTGGCTTAAAACAAGAAAACTTTATCGTTTTACATTCTATAGGTCAGAAGTCTGGTATGGGTCTGACTGGACTAAAATCAAGGTGTTGGCAGAATGTGTTCCTTTCTGGAGGCTCTAAAGGAGAATCTATTTCCTGTTCACTTGGTTTACTGGCAGAATTTGGTATGCTTGCTTTTGTGGGACCAAAATACCTGTTTTCTTGCTGGCTGTAAACTAAGGGCTGTTTCCAGCTAAAGACAACCAGCTAAAGTCCTTGGCTCCTGGCCCTCTTTCTCCAGCTTCAAAGCCATCAACAGTGGAACCAGTCTTCACGTACATCTCTCAGACCCACTCTCCTGCCTCCCTCTTCCAGTTTTAAGGATCCAAGTGATTAGAGTCTAGCCCACCCAGATAATCCAGAATATTCTCCCCACCCCAAGGTCCTGAACCTTAATTACATCTGCAAAATCCCTTTTGCCATAGAAGGTAACAATCACAGGTTCCAGGAATTTGGATGTGGACATCCTTGGGGGGCCATTCTGCTGCCTACCACAATATCCAATTTGCTTTTCCTATTCTTCCCAGAGGTACTGATATCTGAAAAATATCGAGCTGCCTTTGAGTATATTCTTGGATACCAATTCCTTCTGATCTTTGAAAAAGTCTGCCTTACAAAGGCAGACAATGACATATCCATGGATATGGGCTGATGATCTGTAGATATAGACTCAAATTTTGTCTTGTGAGTAAAAGTAACTTTATTACTAATTACTGTAAAGAGCACTGAACTAGAATCTAGGAGGCCTTCACTGTAGGCTCTGCTATGTAACCCTCAGAGTCACTCAGCTTCTCTGGGACTCAGTTTCCTATCTACAAAATGAGAGAAGTGGACTTGCAAATTCCTAGATTTCCTTCCAGCTCTTAAAATCTAGATCCATGGTTTGAAAAAAAAAAAAATGGTAGAGGTGGGAGTGTAATTCTATTTTAGGTACAAAATCAAATAATGGCAAAACTTATAAAATGAGAATTTTTCAGAAATAGTAAGGTAAAGTTTTGATTTTCTTTTTCATTTTTTTTTTTACTCCATACATATTTTAATGTAATTTCAGGCAACTGCTTTCCATTAGTGACTCAAGGTAACATAGTTTTTATCAAGACAATTCTTATATACTTCACACTACCAAACCATTTATCTTTCTGTACTTCCTCACATTATTCATACCTCATAGCCTAACCTCAGTATATCAATAAATTAGCTTTGATCTCTCTCGCAATATAATGTCTGCAACAAGTCTAAATAAACCTGCTCTTTCAGTGTGGATTATACCATCAGGAGTGAGTTCACATTGAAGATCACAGAGACTTATTAAAGTAATTTCTGCCATCATCATTTTCCAAGTCTGTCACGCCAAAATCACAGTAAAAAGGACAGTATAAATTTTATCTGTACTGCAATCCAAGCTGCTAAAGACATTCATCTTTAAAAGACAAGCAAAAATGACAAAAAAAGCAAGTAAAGCACTCAGCTTAAAACAATGCTCCTTAATCTGCCTTGCAATAGTGATTACACAAAAATGGTAATTTACACACACAAACACACAAAAGATATTGAGAAGGCTGAGGTCTGGGTGCTCCATTCGATTAGCTGTACTGTTCACGTACTATTTAAATAAAGCTGCCCCAAGCTGTATGAATTCAAGCATCCTCTTAGGGCAAAGTCAGAGGTAATAATACCTGCCTACCTCAACCACAGGAGGAGATAAGTAAAATAGGGGCAGGTTAACCAAAGTCCAGATCTGAAGTGGAATATCAGCAGTCTGTTGTGCTAGAGCACTGTCTGGTGTAATATGAATCAGCTCACATGTGATTGTTAAACAGGGTAGCAATGGTGGAATAGTGCAGAAAGCAGGGTGGTACATACATAATTTTTCCTAGCACTTTAATGTCTTGTGCTACCAAGAACCAACAGCTGAATGTAAAGTCACACAGCTGACTGCACGATCGCTCCTGGTCTGAAGGAATACAGTACCCAAATGACACCTGTTCACTGTGTGGCATCCTATTCTTCCCTCGGCTTAACTCAGCCGTGTGCTCCATTTTGATAGTGCTTATTTTGCACTTCTCCTAGATCTGCACAAAAGCAACAACAGACAATGGGTCAGAGCCATCTGTCTCTGGCATCTCTATATTTCCTGCAAACTTTACAACTGCAAAGTTTACAACTGCAACGTCTGAGGATGATGCTCTCCTGCCCTTGCTTCCATCACGCAGCAGTGTCAACTCTTCCATAAACTGTCATTTTTCAAGCCACCTGCAATTTTTTTTAAAGGTAAAACTCCCTAAGTTACTACAGCATTTCTTGTTAGGAATTTCACATGTCCTTTTAAATGTGCTATTCTCATTTGGATTGTTATTGTCTCTGTTAATGCTGTCCAGTGGTTCCCAAACTTTGCTTCATGTTACCGTCACTTGTGGAGCTTTTAGAATCCTGATGCCCAGGTGTTTAGGGTAAAGTGTATGCCACTGCTAGTGAACCCAGCGTGTCTGGTGGCCTCACCACTGGCTGGTGCGCAGTAAGTGTCACACCTACACAGTTCTACAGCTTGGCCCCATGTACTTTATTAACAAGCAGCCCTGCCTTTTCCTGGGTCTCCCTACCCTTGACATTCTGCCAGTTCACCAACCACTATCACTATGCTGCCCGTGATTTGCTGTCTGCCTCCCTGCCTTGCTTAACCAGTCTTTGAATTACGTCTTCCGCCTTTCCATTCCTACTGCTACAAATCAGAAACTCACACCTGGAGTCTGGCTAGCCTTCTAATCCTCACTTCCTACCTCCACTGTAAATAATTAATGTCAGATTAATTTTCCTAAAGTGCATTTGCACTTTTGCTCAAGCCCCAATTTAAGTCTTACCTTTTTCATAAAACGTCCAAGATTCTAACACATTTCCACCTTCCCCTTCCTTAAGCAATTAAAATGTGCACTGCTCAATTTATCCAATCAGAAAAAAAAGGCAGTGAGCAAAATAATGTAGTAGAACAAGCTCTGGGACTGAGTAAAAGGTTACCTGTGATGTAATCTATGTCCATGAGCAATAATAACTGACATGAATCGGGTGCTTATTATATGCCAGGCTTTACAAGAATTACTTTTAGTCCTCCAACAATTTGATGATGTAAGTACCATCATTGCTCCATTTTACAGATGAGAAAACAGAGGCAAGAAGGTTAAGTAATCCACTCAAAGTCCCACAGAATCCAAATCCAAACAGGGTAGCTCCTGAGATAGTGTTCTTAATCACAATCCTATACTGCTTCTCGATTAGCAAGTTAGTTATATTTAATTTTTCCCATCCCTTAAAAAATGGTGTTAAAAATGCCTATCTTAATACCTTAAAAGGAAAAAAACCCCCATAATATGTGAAAAACACTTTGTAATTTATACTGTTAAATGAATTAATATTTCCATATCAATTACCTTTCTTTATAATTTGGGATATCTATTATTTTTCCATACACTATTTCATAATTAGAGCTCTGTACCTATTCAGGAATTTCCTTGTAAGGAGATACCAGGGTTTATTTACGTCCTTTTCTGCCTTGGAGAACCCTAGAAAGATCTATTCAATATATACTGCTAATTGGTTGACACTTTTGGAACTTGTAGGAATACAAATCAATAAAAATAAAAGTAAATAAAAGCTCATATCAAATTAGGTTAAAAGCAGTATTTTAATTTTCCAATAATTATCATTTTTTTCCCATAAACCATTCACAGTAAAGCGCAAATTCAGTTTCCTCAGAATCTAGTATGAGTATGATTCTTCAGGTTAATGAAAGAATACAGGATACAAAGGGAGGTGAGTTATGCCCTGCTTCTCAGGAGAATCATTAGCCAGAGAAAGACCTACTTTACATACCTTGGTTTCTACTAATGCAGCGGTCCCCAGCCTTTTTGGCACCAGGGCCCGGTTTCGGGGAAGACAATTTTTCCAAGGGTGGGGGAGTGGTGGTTCAGGCGGTAACGCGGGCGATGGGGAGCGATGGGGAGCGGCAGATGAAGCTCTGCTGGCTCGCCCACCTAACAGCTCACCTCCTGCTGTGCGGCCCGGTTCCTAACAGGCCCTGGACCGGTAGGCACCGCGGCCCAGGGGGCTGGGGACCCTTGTACTAGTGGAAAGTAACTCCAGGAATGTCAGATATCTAGGGAACTCCTTTCTACCCTTTCCCATCTCTTTCCTGCCCTATTTTTGATAAATCTTGGCTGTTGTTCTAGATACGTGCCGTTGGATTACTAATGAGAGAGATTCATGAGTGGGTTGGGAAATATATAAAATACTGAGCCAATCATAAGTGAAGTAAATATAAAAAATTTTAGTTATCTGCTCAAAGTTTGGATTCAGAACTAATGGCATAAAATAAGTGCTCCATTAATAAAATAAAAAACATTCCAGCATACTTTTACTCCTCAGTAAAGAGTGACAGAGTATGGGTAGCACTTTGAGAGATTTTTGAATTAAGCTCAAAATCTCACGGTACCCCTACTTACCTTTTTAGTTGTCAGATGTTTATATTATATCATTTCCCCCTGTTGGAACTTTAACTTAATTTTCCATTATGAGGTGTTGAACTCTCTGTGTCCGTGTACTCCCAAGGTCACAACGCTAATTTAGATAAATCACATATGTAATGTTTGCATCCAGATGTAACTCATTTTTGTCTTATTAAAGACTTTTCTTTATCCATAGGCTTTCTCTCCACATCTGTGATCATCAGTGACTACAGAAAACATAGTTTTAAGATGAATGTAAAAATTTTCAAACCAAAGAGATTTTGTGATGCTCCATAAACACTGCACATCTGTCATTTATCTGGCATATTAATTTAATGGAAACCACACAAGGTCATAAACTTGTAATGTATTATGATGAAATTAGTTCTGTAAGTTACTATATAATGTAAATGAACATTTTCACATATAAACACTCTAAGAGATGAAACACTACATGGGTTATTGATTTTAAATACTTGGCACATTATTTTTTAAAAATTCCTTACTAATGATACCTCATTTATCACTAATTAGTACTTTGGTTTTTTGTTCAATGTCTATCATTTGCAAACCACACAATATCTTCATTTTTTTAATTTATGGAAGATACTTTCATTCACCCGCCCTCCAGCATCCACCCCCCCCCCCCAAAAAAAAAAAATTGGGACAGGCACCACCTAATTCCCGACTACATGTGGCTTCGAACAGGTCAGAGTAAGTTTAAGGATATAAAATATTAAACATTTGGGAGTGATCTGTAGGTAATTTTGTGGGTATGCTGTAATGAAAACATATGCTTGATTTTTCAGAAGAAAACTGCTGACATTGCAAGAGTTTTCATATCCTCAATTCTTCAGTTAAGGAATCACAAGTCTAACTGAAATCATAAGGCAATTTTGTACAAGGGGGAAATAACTCTCACTGGTATTTTGTACATAGATTTTTTTTCTAACTTCAAGTCCTTTGAAGTTAGGGTACCACAGTAAAATAAGTGACGTTTTCTAACACATATAAATACCGCAAATGATAAATGTAGCAGGATCTAAGGAAACTGAGGCCCAAATGAGTTGACGTTGCTTGTGCAAGGATACCCACACGATATGGTTAGCAGTGTAGGACTAGAACCCAGTCTGGTGCTTATTTAGAAGGCTCTTCCTGAATCAGTCCTTTCCAGGACGGAGCAGCAGACCTGCCTGCCTTTTAGTTACTAATTTCACCCTGAAGGGAGGGAGACTGTGGCGTGGTAAAGGGAAGACTGTTTTCTAAGGGAGACTCACACACTTTTCTGTTTGGATTCAGTTTGTTACATAAATGAGTAACAACGCCTCCGCGATGGAGCACTTTTAGAGGCAAATGCAAACTGCGAACGTGCTTTTTGTTGCTGTGTTCTCCAGGCGTATATACCATATGGTTACAACGTGTGCAACTTTGCCCTAGGCCATTTAGCTTCTAGAATGTTAATCTTCGGCCCCTGTGGCAGGAAATTAGGGATTCCACTTCCCCGCGTCTACACTTCATACCAGAACAGCACTCATCTATTTCACGTGATGAAAACACCTTATTCCGTTTTCTCCCGCCTTGCCCGTCTTTTCTCAATATTTCCCCTTCGTAACTTCTGCCACATAGCCTTCCACTCCACCATGAAGCCCGCTCGCCCACCGTCTCCCCACTACCCCACCTTCCGAAGGCTTCTTCCTTTCTTCCACCGCCTGCTCGCTTTGTCCCTCTCGGCTTCCGAGAACACCGCCCAGAAACACAGTAGAAATATACTGCGCACGCGCATTGAAACTAGTCGTCGCTTAGCCTCTTGTGGATGGTTGGCCGGGTTCTTTCAGTCTCTGATTCGCGGAGGCAGCAGTGCGGTACTCTCGCGGTATTTGCTGCCGCCAGTCGGCGGGAGCCGCCGCTAGTTCCTGGCGGGCCGTTTTAGCTCCCCTTGTCGCCGGTCCTACTGTGTTGCCAGCTGCCGGACCGAGCATCATGACGTCCGCCTTGGAGAACTACATCAACCGTATCCTCGAGCCGGCCACCACAGGCATTTGCTGGGGCTGTGGCGAGTCCCGCGCCTGCACCGGAGAGGACCGGTGCTGGAGAGGCAGGGGGTCGGGATCGGCGGGCGGTTGCGACGCCCGGCAGCTGCGGGGCCCGGTATGCGGGTGCAGGGGTTAAGGATCTGGGACCCACCAATCCCGCCCCTGGGGCTGGAACCTGCCGCTTGTACGGGCCCAAGGTGTCTTTTATTTTTAATCTGAAAAAAAAAAAAAAAACCTACCAACGTGGTTATTCCGAACTTTTCCGTGTCTCTATAGAAATCAGCTATTGATTCATCCTTCCTGTTTCCCTAGGGCCTATACGTTCAGGTTTGGGAATAAGAGGAACAGTTTAACCAACGGCAACGATGGTCGTGTAAATCTGTCTATGTGTTTGTTTTATTTATAGGCTTTGCTCGTTGTTCGAGGATACCAGAAACTTTACAGATGGTGCAAAAATTGAATATCTGCCCCTTTACCACTTGAAATCTCAACTTCTTTGTTGATGGAATTAAAATAATGCTTGCTGTTGTAATGGATCGTTTTGAGGGACAAATAACTTTAAAAAGCCCGTGTGAATTACCCTATACACCTGTTACCGTTTTAAAGTCTAGAAACGGAACACTGCATTGTGCTCTCATGTACAAATTTGGGACAAAAGTGAAATGCTAAAGGCTTTTAATGATGCAAGCATATTGGTACCTGTGACATTGAATATAGCTTCTTTTCTTCTGAATTCCAGAAGCCAGGTCCTGGAAGACAGTGTCTTAACGTGCTTGAAATCATTCAACATTGATTAGTTTAGCAATGATCCAATTTTCGTTTTAGAGATGAAGAAATAGGTCTAAGAAAGGGAGAAATATCTTGCTCAACTGTCAAATTGGCAATATTCCCCAGTAAGAAAAGAGTACCAAATACCCCAGCTGTTTTAAGATATAATACACTGACCACACACAGAAAGGGATGCTCTTTTTCTATTTTTTCCCTTTTTTAAATTGTGTAAATGTCACACCAATTGAGGAACATAAAGTTTTTATGTTGTAAATGTGGCTGTGTTGAATAGTTGTATCTTAATTCTGTTACCTTTTTCCTAGTAACTTAAACCATTTCCTTACCAGATTTTAAGTTTTCAGTTTACATGCCCTGAGAAATACTTTCCTTGATTCAGTTATCAGGAACTGTTGCTGTCATTACTTCTGATGGGAGAATGATTGTGGTAAGTATTTGGCATATTCATTCTCTTTCTTGTAGCCTTATTGGTTGTTAATTTTTATGTACAACCTCTGATCTCCGATGACTAGGCACCACAGTACACTTGCATTGCAGTTTTCTTATGATTCAGGTCTTTATCTCTTTGATAAATAGCTGCCAATCCATATTTTTTTCATTAATAAACATTGTAAGTTACATACAAGGCTTCTAGAAGCTAGGATGGGTAATAGATTCTGCCCTCAGAGAACTTCTAGTCTAGTCTGCAGATATCTGCCTGTATTTTATAATATTTATCTTCCTCCTCCATCTTTTATTTCCTTCCCCATTCAGTGCTCTGACAACCACTACCAGAATCATATAATTTTTTTGAAAATTTGTTTATGGTTCTTAGAAACTTTTTTAAGATTTAGATACTACATCTATAAAATAATGAACATTTAAGACTTGTATGGTGTTAATATTCTTCAGATATTCTTAGGTTGTATGATCTCTTGTTTTTTGTAGAATGAATTATGATGAATGAATAAATTTACTTCATCTCATTTGTCCTTTTATCACAGTATCCCTTTTTAATTCCAGAAAAATCTTGGATTCTCTCCTTGACCTGTTCCTTGATCTGAGGAATTTATCCCATGATTTTGGGCTACTTAATTTCTTCATTTCTAATTCATATGATTGTTCACTTTCCAAAAAGTTTTAAGGCTGCTAACCTTTCTCTGTTGTCTATCTAATTCCTATAGTTTAGTCTTTTATTTTCCCATTCTGCAGTTCTGTTTTTGTTTGTTTTGTTTTTAATCTGTGTGATTTTTTTCTCAGTGGATCCTTAAGTGACGATTACCGAAGTGTCAGACTTTGCCATTTATTAAACATATGTCATATACCAGGCATGTTACATGTGTTATATCACTTAATCTCAGTACAGCTCTGTGAAAAAGAATTAACCCTGCATTCTAGGTTAGGAACCTAGCTCAGAAAAAGTGAGTTACTTTCCCAGAGTCACGTGGATATAAGTGGCAGAACCAAACTGGGATTTAAATTGAATTTGACTCCAAAAGCTAAGGCCAGTTGCCTTGCTTCCTTCTTAATCAAGAGAACAAGCATGTTTTTTGGTTTTGTTTTTAAGGTACTTCACATTGTATCGAGTCAAATAGGACAGTTTGAAATATTTTAATCTCATCTTAGAAGCCTACTGCTATTAACAAATATTTGCAAATAGTTTTTTATTTTGTAAAAACCTCAAGTTTAAATTTTCTTGTTTTTGTTAACAGGATAGATGATAAATTGGAAAATTAATTTTATAGAAGAAGGAAAGCCATTTAAAAAGAGCATTTTTAAGTACTAAAAGAGCATTTTTGAGTACTAAAGTTCAGTAGTTGTGTATTTCTTTGACACATGGTTCACTTTATAGAATAGTTGCATGTAAAATGAAGCCAAGAGCCTATGTATGGATGTGGTAACAACTCTTTGCTAGTTTAGTATAGTAAATACTCCATATTTTGTTTCTCTTCCTAACATTAACTAATGTTTCTCTTCCTAGCTGACACTTTCTCTTTATTTCACTCTAATTTTATATATTTTGAATTTTAAAACGTGAAACTTTAATGAGAAATATAACCAACCAAAACCAATATAAGTTGATGTTCTTCAGAAACTTGAATAGCATCTGAGTTACCATGTTGTAATAGGCCCATGTCTTCCTTTTTTAAGAACCACGATTCTTCATAAAACTTTCTCTGACTATATCCTTCAAGTTCTAGGATGTTCTAATTGTTATAGTCATGTTTGCATCTACTGTTACTGGATTATTGGGAGGATTAAATAAGTAAATCCACATGAGGCCCATCAAACACTTTGGCAGATACTAAGTACTCATTAAGCCTTAGCTATTACTACCAGTTGAAGTTTGTGTACTGATTTGAATCTCTGAAAAGTGGTAGATTATATTTGCTTGTTCATAGTAGTATAATATAGAAGTTTAGTGGTCTGGCTTTGAAGCAAGCCTTTCATGGTTCGAATTCTAGCTCTGCTAATTTCTACCCATGAAACCTTGAGGGATTACTTCTCTGTGCCTCAGATTTTCTTGTCTGAAGTGGGAATGTTTATAGTATCTACCACAAAGGGTAGAGATTAATTGAGATAATGTGTGCAGCATGTTTACTAGCATGTAACATGAAGTGATACTGTTACATTGCTATAGCTGCTGTGTAGAGGACTATTTCCCTTACGTTTCCCTTGTTTTAGTTTGTATCTTTAGAATATTAGCTCCTGGACTACCTGGGCTTTTATGCTACTTCCTTGGAAATAAACCAGTACATAGGTGTCCTTTGTAATTCTCAACAACTCTGCACACTAGTCAGAAGCGTGGTGGGTTCCCCACTGCCCCTCTTAAAAAACCAAGAGGTAAGTTTTGTGCCTGTTGATCATAAAGAGGTATTGTATTTTATAGTGAACTTATATATATTTAAAATAGGTACTTCTCTTGGAGTACCTGGCAACTAAAATGGTGTCATTGAATTAACACATTCAGGTAAACCAGAATATTTGTCTTTTTCTCTTGAATGTTTTCTTTACAGGGAACACTGAAAGGTTTTGACCAGACCATTAATTTGATTTTGGATGAAAGCCATGAACGAGTGTTCAGCTCTTCACAGGGAGTAGAACAAGTGGTACTAGGTTTATACATCGTGAGAGGTGATAATGTGTAAGTAAAATATGTCTTTTTTAAAGGCAAGTTAAATATACTATAGGTGTACTGCCTTGCTATATGGAGAAGAGGTTTCTATCTACTGAGATTTGTCCATATTTCTAATAGTTAAGTAGCCTGGATATTGTCCAGAAAGAGCCCTGCCTTACACTGAATAGTTCATTGGAGAGGCTTCTTAAAATGTTCTTCCAAAGTACCCCTAATTCCAGAGGAACATAAATATACCTCCAGGGCCCAGGGCTAGGATTTGAAAATGTCTTTGAAATCTCTTGTGTGAACAATTTTAAATAATGCTTTATAACATAGCTGAATTTATCCATTACTTACTTTTTTCTTTTAATTTTTTTAGTATAATTGGCTTACTTAAGATGTCCCATGTTTATGTTGTGGCCTCAGTTAACTTGTGACACTGATACGGCAGTTTGAGAAGATATATTTTAGTGGTAGCAATTTAAGAAAAGTGCAACAGTGTAGAGCAATACTGTCCAGCACAGCTTTTGGGGATGATGGAAATGTTGTATATCTGCCTTGTCCACTATGGTAGGTACTAGCTGTGTGTGTGGCCATTGAGTACTTGAAAAGTAGCTGGTGTGACTGAACAACTGAATTTTAGATTTTATTTAATTGTAATTAATTTTAATAGTCACATGTGGCTAGCAGCTTCTGTACTAGTGCAGTTATAGAGGCTAGAAGAGTGTTGAATCGGTTTTCTAGTGAGTACTGTTTAAAATTAAAACATGGCTGGAAGGCAGCAAAAGATGTATTAGCATCTCAGATTACTTTTTTGGACAAGTAGGATATGGAAGATAAAGGAATACTTTACTCATTTTATTTGTCTTAAGAAAATCACCTTTAGATGGATAAATCATTTGATCTTTCATCAGAGGTTTATAAAATATTCTATAGAGATAACATTTAGGTGAAGTGAGCTGTAAAGGCGAAGCAGGTGGGGCCCAGGTCTCCTGACCAGAACAGCACTGATTGTTTATATTGGGGCTCTGTATAATAATTGATTTTACGACAATTTCTCCTACTTTAATTAAAAAAAAATTTTTTTTTGAACTTCAATTTTAAAAAATTTAAAACATTGCTATAGACACAGTGGTATGCTGGAGCCAGCTTCTACTGGCTCACGGAAGCAGATTTTTATATTTTGGGGAATTTTGCAAGCTGGTTGGTTGATGTCTTTTTGGTAGCTTGTAATTGGCCATAGTGGGAGTATCTGCACTATGGATATCAGTCAACACTGCAAATCAACCTCCCCCTTTTCCTTGGAGAGCTAGTTTTAAAACATTTTCCAGCACTCCACTGTCTTCCATAAGGATTTTAAATGATACTAAATTTTTAATGATGGAATTAAGATCTTGATATGTTTCATATTGAGAAAGCTTAATATATTCTCCTAAAGTTTGGTACTTCCCATTTATTAGAGAACTGAAGACTGTATACAGTTTAAAGCAAAATCGGGCAAATTCTGTATAACATTTGTCTGTAGAATTTACTTTCATTAAAACCAAACAAATTTAACAACCAATTTTTTATGTAATAATGTTTCATACATGTCCCGTGGTCTGGATGTACAATGACTGTATCCAGCTAGAGAGCCATGGCTTGGTTACCTAGCATGGTATTAGTGAAATTAATGTTATAGGTGTTATGTTAGTGTTGAATCAAGGAAAAATTTGCTGGCTTTAACCCTTGCCAATCACAACAAAAAATCATTTGTTAGATACCTAAGTATCTGTTCTGTTATTATCTTTACGTGTGAAGAATTGTACTTCTTTTTGGTGTTGGATTTAAATTGAGTCAACTGAGAAATCATGAAAGGGAAACTAATAGATTTTATATGTACCATTGATGGGTTTAGTTCATTGAAGTTACTCAAATAAAGACTCCTGATCCAGTCACACTATATGCAGTCTGTTCTTTAATATTCGTTCCTGTAACAATGTTGCCTTCAATTTGTTTGAGTTTTGTGACTTTAAATGTACAATTCACAACCTTATGAAAATGTTTGTTTTTCACCTTAAGTAGTAGTTTTTTTTAGTGTCTCCTCTCAGTTTTAATCAGAAATGAGATTGTTTTAACTGATTTTTTTTTCCTTAAACAATTACAGTGCAGTCATTGGAGAAATTGATGAAGAGACAGATTCTGCACTTGATTTGGGGAATATTCGAGCAGAACCTCTGAACTCTGTAGCACACTAAGGATAAACTACATATATTGGACATCTGTAAATCTTTGTACAGAAACTGATTATTCTGAGGATGATGGGCAGAATTTTTATGAAAGTGTAATTGTGGATTTTGACTCCATATTGATTCATTGTAATATGATATGTAAATTAAAATATTTCTACATTTTCTTGAAAAAAACTTTTTTTTTTTTTTTTGGCCTAAATCATACATTTGGTAGCTTGGTTTTATTTTTCTATTAAATAGTATAAAAATCTAATGATTATTTTGAGAACTTTTAGAAAAGACATTCTGCTATTTTAATATTTATGGAAAACTAGTTGAAAAGAGAAATTCAAGTATTATATAAATTAAGCATACAAATACCATCAATAGTGCAGGATACATATGTTTCTGTCCCTGATTTTTAAGAAAGTCACAGGAAGGTAAATCTTGTCTTGTGCAGTTATCTGAACCATCCCCATTTACCACACTGCCCTGGTGGCTCCCTAGCACTTTAGAAGTGTGTGTAAAAGTGTGTTTGGTTGAGAAAAGGAAAAATGCTAACAAAGTTGTATATTACCTGAAAAAATTGATTCCATATGGTCTTAAAAGCTATCTTATCATTTAAGAATTGCGGAATTTCTAGTATTAAAGGAGTTTTTTGTTATTTATAAATGTGAGTAAATAAATCTTGAGTTTATATTGAGGCGGTGCTTGCTATTATTGTCAGCAACTTTTCATGACTCCCTAGTTCCATAAACCTGATTTCAAAAGAAGTAAACCTGTTTTCTCCAAGCATGTCAGGCCTATTCTTTGGTTGATTATTGTAGTGAATCAATTAAGTAGATTAATGTCCCTCATCTACAAATAGGCTATTTTCTAAAACTCCTTTGTACAACTGGTTGTGTATACTTTTTAAAGAATCCATAGAAACAATGCTATAAGCAGTGTTTAGCTATCCAGGCTAGTCCACAAAAATTCTCATCAAGTCATATGTAGGCCAAAGTGTGTAACTTTGTGATAACAATAGAAAAATATTTACATTCTTGTAATTCAAACAAAATTTCAATAGTTTCTTTTTCTTTTTTTTAATGAAAGTGTTTAAAATAGGAGTTGGCAAGCTTCTTTTGTAAAGATGCAGATAGTAAATATTTTAAGCTTTGAGGGCCATATGGTCTCTGTCACAGCTACTCAGATCTGTTTTGTAGCATGAAAATAGCCATAGATAATACATGACGAACAGCTGTGGCTCGGTTCCAATAAAACTTCGTTTACAATAGCAGGTGGCAGGCTGGATTTGGCCAGTAGGCCATAGTTGCTGTCCCTTGGCTCAAAATGAAAAATACAAGCTCAATAAGAAGAGATGATGGCTAATTTGTATAAATTCTGAAAAGGGCTTCTGGAATGGATCCTTTCAGAGTTCAGACGTGGGTTTCATTGTATTTTTTAAAATTGAAAACCCTACTTATTAAACATGGCAGTTTTTTGGTTCACAAATAAAACATTTTCCAGAGGAAAAATATCTTCACATTTTCACAAAAACAAGACTTGTAAGGAGAGAACTGTTGAGATAGTTTTGGTCATCAAGCACCATTACCCAGATAACTTGGCTGATGTTCTGATGTTTAGGGTTGTCTCTGGGAGGATTAGAGGAAGGTTAGGTAGTACTGGCTATTCATAAATATCTGGCTTTTGTAGTATAAGGTTTTATGATCAGTTTAGTAATAAAAGGAAACTAATGCAAAGTGGGTAAAGCAAACAGGCCACTTTAATTAGGGACTGTAAATCAGGTGTTCTGTTTAAATAAATAATGAATTTTAAATTGGTAAACTAATTCTAAAAGTCAAATAAGGAATATAGATCATTCGATTGCTAAGTGAAATGTATTCTAAGTATAAATGATGTCCAGAATCAGATGCTTTCTCAACATAGTTGACCTAACACAAATTACACATGAACCAGTAAACAAATCATAGTCCCTCTCCCTCACAGTAATGAGTTTCTAATATGATATGTTCTCCTTTTGAAATCTAAAATGCCTTGTAAAGATGTATTTTCCTTATTGATGCCAGAAAAATCATTCCCAGAATATGAATTGGATGTCTTTATTAATGGTTGGTGGGGGAAATGCATGAAAATACACCAAATGGTACATGGAATTCTTCCTTCCTGGGTGCACGTGGTAGGCTCTTTATGCTCATAACCCATTCAAGTTGGATTTCATTTTTCATGAGCATTGTAAGGGAGCCACAATTACGAGTGGCAACGTGATTAATATGCAGTGTCAAGTCTTTTATATTCTTTAATGAGACTTTATTCTGTAAGCAATTTCTTATTTATAAAAAGGCTAAAATCAATTTTAACTTGCAGTTACCTCTGTGCTTTGTGACTCAGACACTAAGCCCAACTTAATAATGAATCAAAGAAATTATTCTTGGCAAAATATTTTCACTAAAGTTTTTTGTAAAGGGCAATTAACTGCAAAAAGGACTTAATTTGTTTCTTTTTAACTGAAAAGATACTATCTGTTTAAAACAAAGATAATCTTTTATTAATATTTGCTTTACTTAAACATCTGTTTAACACCTTTATAAAGTCATTCTAAATTTTTAACCTAATGCAGGCTATCCATGTCAACATTTTTCTCAGATGTGTAACATGAAAGATTTATCATGTGGATGAGAAAGTATACAGTCCCTTCATAATGGCATGTGAACCTATTTGTGTAGTAGCCACAGTTAAAAAGCAGTCCTTAACTGGCAGTATAGTGTATTCTGGGCCTTCACCTTCGAAATTAGTAGGGAGCATTTACCAAGTGCATAGGATGTGCCAGGCATGATGCCAAGTGCTTACAATACTGGTCATTTTATGTATGGGGAAACAGGCTCAACAGGGTTAAGTGTCTTACAGGAGGTCATACTTGTGAATATCAGGCTCTTAATTCAACCAGGTTTTTGTACTCCTTATATAATATGGCCTAGCAGCAGCAAGTATAACCTCAAAATCTCTGCTGTCAAGTATCTCTCAGAAGCCTCAAGGAAATACTTAGGTATCTAAGGCAGTTCCCAAAGCTGCGTTGTGGACCATTTTCATTTGATTACCTGAGATGCTTTAAATACTCTGGGGCCCTACTCTAACTGATTGTGGTTCAGTAGATCTGAAATGGATCAAAAAGGAATACTCACTAAAAAGCTAAGTAATGAAAGTGTGGTGGAATTACTAAAAGACCTAGCACTTGTCATATGCCTGGATGAATCCCCAGTCATGCCTCAGAATCCTTACCTTTAAGACAGGGATAATACCTATCTTCCAGGGTGTGGCAAGTGAAAGTAGACTGCATTTAAAACGGTATGATTTGTGGGCTACAACAGTAAACAGCTATTCTAGGTATTCAAAGACCAACGTGGAAAGGTTACAAACATGGGTCTTATCACTTTAGTTTTACAGAGTCCCACTTGCTATCATATCTGTAAGAGTTTGGAGTATATAAATTATGAGGATTTCAGGTTAAATAGAAGGTATGTATAATAAGTTTACATTATTTTAACAAGTATACAATAAGATTAATTTGTTTTATGGCAATCATATATTCTTGACTGAGAATTTGAAAATGAAAACTCAAAACACATGTAAACTGGGGCCTCTTCATTTTATAAATTTCCTTTTACTCAGTTTAAATTTTATCTTACTAATTTTTTTTTTTTTAAACTTGGGCTGTTATTCTCAGTTTTTACGTCATGGACAAATTTGATTAAAAAAATTACTTTCTGTTTACATGTAAGATTGAAAAACGAATGTTGACAAGGCAGAGCTACCTCCATCCATGTTGATACTGATTCATTAAACAGCACAGTGCTCTCATTAAACCAGCTACAAATTCATTTAATTGCAAGATATTTAGTCCTTATCCTCCATCTTGTTTACAGGGATTATTCGTGTGAATTTGGTCAAATGCTTTGATGTGATCTTCATTCCTCTCTATAATGGGGAAGCTGCAGGACATGAGCATAGCTGGTCTTTGTGCAATGATGCTGCCTCCTAGTGACCACTGCTTTCTTTTCTATGTGTCCACAGACTTTAAAAAATAGATTTTGGAATTTCTTCAGGGACATGTGTCAAGCTATTAATGCATGCTAGATAATGTGCTCAAAGCTGTGGATATACCAGGGACCAATATTAACAAGTCTCTTGTCCTTGTGAAGCTTGTATCTATCTATGTAGCACCTCAACCAAACCATCTTGACTCAGAAATTTACTGTCCACGGTCATGAGTTGTTTCATAAAATTCTTTCAGAGCTCTACGATAACTTATGGGGCTTGAGTTCATTTAAAGCAACTAGAAACTGTCTTTTTAAGTGGATATAATTCATATGAATCATTTTCCAAACTTTTTTTTCTGTTTTAGGATTGTAGAGTCTATGTAGGTTGCATAACACTAAGGATAAAGGCAAACTAGGACTTGACCAGCAGTCTTCTATCATTAGCTAACAGTATACCATCTGCTGCCTACTATCATTTGGTGAATGGAGAAGGACAGGACTATTCTTTAAGACATCTTTCAGATCTCTTCTTAGGTTTAGCATTAAAAAAGCATCCAATTTTTGTACTGATTTTTTGTTATGCCCTTTTACTTCCATCTTTTTTGTACATCTTTCTTTTTTAAACATCCTTTTATTTTATAAATGTATTACTTGCCAGAAGTGACACAGGTCAAGTATTGGTAAAACTAGGATCAAAATCCCATCCTATTATTTCTACTCTGGGGCTCCTTCAGCTCTGTGATGTGGCTTCTTCTGTCTTATCATAAGGGTGATTTTCAATTATACTGTAAACATTTTGTTTTTAGTTTTCTTTTCCCCATATGCTGGCTTTACAAATACCATATAATGAAAATGGTACCAACTTGTTACTATATTTGAAGTATGTTAAAAGGAAAAGAATCCAGGAGCAGGGGTTGGGGGTAAGAGACATCTCAGGGGATACAACACACTGTCATTTATGAAAACAAAGTATTGATTACTACTTTATGAAACAAAATGAACAAACTCTAGGCCCAATCAGGTTTCTCAGGAAAATAAAATTTAAAAAGCAAACATATAGCTAAATCAGATTTCAGGAAGTATCTCTTAATTTGATCCTGTATCTGGATACTATTAATGCAAAGATGCTATGGGGAGAGGAATGGATTTGGGAGCCTAGCAGGCTTGGAATTAAATTCTGGTTCAGCCACTTCTTAACTATGGGATCTTGGGCCAATTAATCAACCTCCCTGAACAGCAATTTTGTAATTAATAAAAAGAAGAAAATGATAGCATGGCAACCTTGCAAAGCTAATATGATGATTATGCAGAGAATGTAATTTAACCACATAATATGGGATCTAGACCAGAGTAAAACACTGAATAAATGTTAGTTCCATTTCTTTTCATTTTCTTATTTAAAAGGTAATGAATTGAAGGAGAAAAACCATATGATCACCTCAATAGATGCAGAGAAAGCTTTTGACAAAATTCAACACCCATTTATGGTAAAAACCCTCCAGAAAGTAGCCATAGAGGGAACTTACCTCAACATAATAAAGGCCATATATGACAAACCCACAGCCAACATTGTCCTCAATGGTGAAAAACTGAAACCATTTCCACTAAGATCAGGAACAAGACAAGGTTGCCCACTCTCACCACTATTATTCAACATAGTTTTGGAAGTTTTACCCACAGCAATCAGCGAAGAAAAAGAAAAAAAAGGAATCTAACTCAGAAAAGAAGAAGTAAAGCTGTCACTGTTTGCAGATGACATGATATTATACATAGAGAATCCTAAAGATGCAACCAGAAAACTACTAGAGCTAATCAATGAATTTGGTAAAGTAGCAGGTTACAAAATTAATGCACAGAAATCTCTTGCATTCCTATATACTAATGATGAAAAATCTGAAAGTGAAGTTAAGAAAACACTCTCATTTACCACTGCAACAAAAAGAATAAAATACCTAGGAATAAACCTACCTAGGGAGACAAAAGACCTGTATGCAGAAAATTATAAGACACTGATGAAAGAAATTAAAGATGATACAAACAGATGGAGAGATATACCATGTTCTTGGATTGGAAAAATCAACATTGTGAAAATGACTCTACTACCCAAAGCAATCTACAGATTCAATGCAATCCCTATCAAACTACCACTGGCATTTTTCACAGAACTAGAACAAAAAATTTCACAATTTGTGTGGAGACAAAAAAGACCCCGAATATCTAAAGCAATCTTGAGAAAGAAAAACGGAGCTGGAAGAATCAGGCTCCCTGACTTCAGACTATATTACAAAGCTACAGTAATCAAGATAGTATGGTACTGGCACAAAAACAGAAATATAGATCAATGGAACAGGATAGAAAGCCCAGAGATAAACCCATGCACATATCGTCACTTTATCTTTGATAAAGGAGGCAAGAATATACAATGGAGAAAAGACAGCCTCTTCAATAAGTGGTGCTGGGGAAACTGGACAGCTACATGTAAAAGAATGAAGTTAGAACACTCCCTAACACCATACACAAAAATAAACTCAAAATGGATAAAGACCTAAATATAAGGCCAGACACTTTCAAACTCTTAGAGGAAAACATAGGCAGAACACTCTATGACATCAATCACAGCAAGATCCTTTTTGACCCACCTCCTAGAGAAATGGAAATAAAAACAAAAATAAACAAATGGGACCTGGTGAAAATTCAAAGCTTTTGCACAGCAAAGGAAACCATAAACAAGACAAAAAGACAACCCTCAGAATGGGAGAAAATATTTGCAAATGAAGCAACTGACAAAGGCTTAATCTCCAAAATTTACAAGCAGCTCATGCAGCTCAATGTCAAAAAAACAAACAACCCAATCCAAAAATGGGCAGAAGACCTAAATCGACATTTCTCCAAAGAAGATATACAGATTGCCAACAAACACATGAAAGAATGCTCAACATCATTAATCATTAGAGAAATGCAAATCAAAACTACAATGAGATACCATCTCACACCAGTCAGAATGGCCACCATCAAAAAATCTACAAACAATAAATGCTGGAGAGAGTGTGGTGAAAAGGGAACCCTCTTGCACTGTTGGTGGGAATGTAAATTGATACAGCCACTATGGAGAACAGTAGGGAGGTTCCTTAAAAAACTAAAAATAGAACTACCATACGACCCAGCAATTCCACTACTGGGCATATACCCTGAGAAAACCATAATTCAAAAAGAGTCATGTACCACAATGTTCATTGCAGCTCTATTTACGATAGCCAGGACATGGAAGCAACCTAAGTGTCCATCAACAGATGAATGGATAAAGAAGATGTAGCACATATATACAATGGAATATTACTCAGCCATAAAAAGAAACGAAATTGAGTTATTTGTAGTGAGGTGGATGGACCTAGAGACTGTCGCACAGAGTGAAGTAAGTCACAAAGAGAAAAATACCGTATGCTAACACATATATATGGAATCTAAAAAAAAAAAAAAAAAAAAGGTCATGAAGAATCTAGGGGCAAGATGGGAATAAAGATGCAGACCTACTAGAGATTGGACTTGAGGACACGGGGAGGGGGAAGGGTAAGCTGGGACAAAGTGAGAGAGTGGCATGGACATATATACACTACCAAATGTAAAATAGATAGTTAGTGGGAAGCAGCCGCATAGCACAGGGAGATCAGCTCAGTTCTTTGTGACCACCTAAAGCGGTGGGATAGGGAGAGGTGGAGGGAGGGAGATTCAAGAGGAAAGAGATATGGGGATATATGTATATGTATAACTGATTCATTTGTTATAAAGCAGAAACTAACACACGAGTGTAAAGCAATTATACTCCAATAAAGATGTCAAAATAAGAAAAAGTAATGAATCAATCTATAAAATCCTACCTGTTTAATGTCTTCTTTAGAACTCTTCCATTACTAAAAAGTAAAATGAATTTGAATCAGCAATAGAAAAATACATGATAATATTAAGAACATATTACTATTACACTTTGCCACAAAGTATCCCTTTGGAACACACCTGGAGAATATTCCAGAGTGAATATTGATTATACTATTGGTAGGCAATTGGTGCATTAAAATCTCTCACATCCCTACCACCACAATCATTATATGTCAGAGAATGTGATTTAACAAAATTTGATACCTAGAAGTGAATTACAGTTATCATAATCCTAACCTAACCCTGTCAAATCAGAAAATGGCATCATGACACAGAATTGGTATCACAATTGCAGAATAACAAATTTAAACAGCATGATGATTTTTCTGGACCTCTTTCCCTAGGGGCAGTAAGAAGACAGCACACTTAGTTCACTCTAATTCTTTAGTCTAGGGAGGGAATGTAGGTAGAGACTGTTCAGTATAGCATGAAGCCTCCATCCTAAGGCCTAGAGGCACCATACTTAGCAATATGGCAGGTAACAGAAAACAGATAAGAGATAATGATCCTTTCAAAAACTTTCCAGCTGCCAGGGGAGAGGAGTGCAAAAGACACCAATGTATTTACTTATTATTTTTCTTCTCAGAACGATGCTAGTAAACTCATTTAGCCCTAGCCATTTTATCTACATTGTGAATTGAATTCTGCAAATTTGGTTCTTTGGTATTTTCTCTCTCTTGGAGGAACAAATAAAAAGGTCCCATGTTAAGAACTTACCTACTGTGAACTAACTCTCATTGGAGGTTATACTCAATGAGGTAAGTTTAGGATGAATCATTGAGGAGGTGGTGGCAATCTGCCAGAGGGGAACCTGCCAGATATGCACATAGCAATTGATATCAACATATTCAAGCTACCAGAGTAAGACACCAGGTGTCCCTCTCTCTAGTGGAAGAAATTCTTATTTGCACCATGTAAGCCAAAAAGTGTCCTTTTAAAAAGTACTTTTCATGCTAGAGAAACTAGTTGTAGAAACTAGATTGTGTGGCACAGATTATCCAGGTTCATCTCTCAAGGGAAGAGGACCAGTGAGGAGCATTTGAAACAGTATTTATTGTCAATATTGACTCTCTTTCCAATAAAGAAATGATAATGAAGGAGTTTGTGATTCTAGTTTTTAAGTGGTGACCTCTTGAGATTCTCTCTTCTTGGTGCTAGAGAGGCTGGACTCTTAGGTAGCAGGATGGCACAAAGAGTCAGTGCAGTGTGATGTCACTTTCTAAATCCTTTCCATCATCATGCTTTGTCAGCTTGCAAGGCATTATAATGAGCCCTATGCCAAAGGACAAGTTTTCCATTAACTTGGCATTTTTAAAAAGCTATCCACTGATCTTTCTATTACAGAATGTTGTCGCATGACTTAGCTGCCTTGAAAATTGAATATAAAGATCAAACTTAGACAATGTAGATATTACCCCCAAAGTAGAAACATATGGAAGTACAACACAAATAATTTTAAGTGTATATTGAGGTAAGAAAAAGATTTTTTTATGCTCCAGTATTAGAGCAATACCAGTATACTTAAAAGACACAAGAATTATTAGTTGAGTGAATAAGTGAATGAATGAAAATTATGTTTTCCTTAGAAAAGATTTTTGAAAAACCATAGAAATTAACTCTATAGTGAGTACCATGACAATCAGAACTACATCTATTTCATGCTTGTATTTTTGACATCTGGTAAAATGCCTGATGTATAGAAGATCTACAAAATTGAGACTAACCTAATGGTGGCTTCATACAGTTGTTCAGGTCATGCACTGCACAAGTTACCACCTCTAAGAGGCACCATTTTCACTGCAGCATTTTTGTCTTTGTGACATATTTTTGTAGTTCTACTAAAACTTTGAGTTAGGTCCAGAGATGGGCTATTTGTACATTTATTATACAAACATAACTCTTCTGGCTGATGGCAATAAAGTATCTTGTTCTAACAAAATTAGTAAATGTTATGGACTGGATGCTTGTGTCCCTCCAAAATTCATGTGTTGAAACCCTAATTCCAATGTGATGATATTTGGAGGTGGGGCCTTTGGGAAGTAATTGAGTCATGGGACCCCTCCTGAATGGGATTAGTACCTTTATAAGAAAAGGCCAGAGACAGCTAGCTCTTTCAGCCATGTGAGGACATAGCAAGTAAACCAGGAAGAGGGCCCTCACCAAGAACCCGACCATGCAGGCACCCTGATCTCAGACTTCCAGCCTCTGGAATTGTGATAAAAAATGTTTGTTGTTTAAGCTATCTAGTCTATGGTAATTTGTTATGGCAGTCTAAATTGATTAAGAAGTAAATCATGACGATTAGCCAACAAACAGAAGAAAAGTGTTTTGTTCTAAGGGGAACAAAACATTATCTTCAAATTATGAAAGAGAAAGGTCAATAATTGTTAATGCAGCCACATATAACTTGTGATTCTCAATAAAGAATTGCTTTAATAATTTCTATACTGATCGCAAAAGTAAATTAAAATATAATATCTTACTGGTATTAGTGTACACCATCTAAACCTGATTTTTTTTTTTTTTTTTGGCTGCGTTGGGTCTTTTTTGCTGCTTGTGGGCTTTCTCTAGTTGCTGTGAGCAGGGGCTGCTCTTCGTTGTGGCTCACGGGCTTCTCATTGCGGTGGCTTCTCTTGTTGTGGAGCAGGGCTCTAGGCGCACGGGCTTCAATAGTTGTGGCGCACGGGCTTACTTGCTCCGTGGCATGTGGGATCTTCCCAGGCCAGGGCTCGAACCCGTGTCCCCTGCATTGGCAGGTGGATTCTTAACCACTGCGCCACCAAGGAAGCCCTAAACCTGGCATTTCTTATTGCAGTTTGTATTGTTTTCTGTTTGTTTAAAGTCCCAGTTTAAAAACAGGTGCTTTTCTTACGAATAAATCACTATGCCATTTATTATAAATGATTATGACTTAATAATAATTTATTAGAAATAATTTGTTGTAAAAATAATAAACCCATTTTATAACAAGTCCAATTTATTTGTAATTATAGAGAAACAAATGACATACATAATTACTTCCTAATTTGTACAAAGGCACCATATGGGTTTAATGAACTTAGTGAACTTTTGAAACTAAAGAAATTTCCCTTCAGACATTATTATTTTAGACTTTAACAATTACCTTCTTAAATAACCACAAATTTAGAATTTCAAGAAAGAAAAACTAGCAATGAAATTTACATATTGATCTTTAAATAGCTCGTTCATTATCAAAACTTTCATAAGCCTACTTTCTGTATCTTTGGCAGGAACACCAACAGAAAATCCACTGAGAAGTTTTAACTGCATAGCTATGTTTGAGATGAAGCATATTGGGATCTCTTTTATTATTTTTCCTGAGAAATTACATGGGAATAGTTATTTAGGAAAAAAATGTGATAACATTGCTATTTTAATACTTATGTAAGGTACTAACCATATTACATAATACTCATGTGTCTGATAATAGAAGAGACAGCAGCTCATTATTCTATTAATAATAATTATATAAAATTAGCATATAATTATCTATACATTTCAAATTTCTGAGCTGTACTAGCTTTATATTAGCATATAAGTGAAAAATTATTCTCAGGTCATCATGAATTGAAGGTGGTGCTTCATGAGCTCATAAAATTAACCAGAGGTAGTGTGATATGACAGGAGGAGTCCTGAAGTCCTGAAGCTTATCAGTTCTTGTCCCAGCTCTAACACAGCTAATTTTTCTTGGTCAAGTAATGCAAATGAGAGAGATGATGTTGGCCTGGACTACAGTGATATCAGTGGTCAAATTCTGTATGTATTTGGAAGTACTGCATGCAGGTTTTGCTAACTGATTAGATGTGGCCTTTGAAAAAGAAGGAAGTCAAGGATGACACTAAAACTTTTGACCTGAGCAACATGAAGAATGGAGTTACCTGCCCTTAAGTAAGAAGGACAGTGACAGATTGGAATGTCAGGAGGTCAGCTGAGACATGTTAAGCACGAGATGCCTATAGAGCCTATAGACAACTGGGTATACCAGTCCGGAGTTCAGGGGAGGGAACCAGACTGGAACTTCCAGATTTGGAGTTGACATTGCATAGATGGTATTAAAGTCATGGGACTGAATGAGATCACCCAGAAGGGAATATGGTTAGGGGAAGAAATCAAATGGATTCTGGATATATTCTGTAGTTAGAATTGACAGAATTTGCTGGCAGTTTAAATGTAGGTGTAAAAGATAAGATTCAAGGATGACTCCAAGGATTTGGGGGAAAATTAAGCTAATGATGGACTGATCCTGGGGCTCTCCGTTACTGGAGATAAAGAGGAGTTAGTGAAATAGACTGAAGAGGAATGGTTAGGAGGGAAGGAATGAAACCAGGGAAGCGTGATGTCTTGGAAGCCAAGTGAAGAAAGTGTTTCAAGGAGCAAGCAATAGATTAACATGATTAACGTGAAAACTGAGAAATGGCAATTGGAGATCATGGTCAATCATACTTAAAGCAGTGTGGATTGAGAGAAATGGGAAAACAGGGTAATGATGGGAACTTAAGTGAGAACAGAAGAAGAATGTAGACAGAGATTACAAGATTATAGACAATTCTAAGTCTTTTTGCTGTAAAGGAGAGAAATGAGGCAATGGTTGCAGGGGGAGGCGGGTCAGTTTGTTTGTTTTAGGATGGACAAACACTAGCATGTATTTATGTTAATAAGAATGTCATCAGAGAGGGGAACCTTAAAGACACATGAGAAAGCAGGGGAGGGGGGTTGCTGAAGCAATACAGAGGATGGGCTTCTAGTATGTAAGCAAAGTCCTGGCCTTTGCTAGAAACATGGATATCAACATGAACAAGAGAGAAGGTAAAATATTTTTTGGCAAGGTGTCGGTAGGTGGGTAGATGTCCTGGTAGCCTGCAGGATTTCTCTTCTGATTAACTCACTTTTCTCAGTGGATCAGGAAGCCAGGTCATCAGCTAAGAATGAGTTTGAAGAGAGAGAATATATGAAGTGTTCAAGGAAAGTATGAGTGTGAATGGATCAGGCAAGTATCTAAGGATTGCTGGGAAGCATACCAATCCATTTCAGGTGGGTTTTCATGAACTGAAAGTGAGAAAAGACAGCATGGATTTGTTTTTTCCTTTAGTCAGAACCAGTGGCTCAGGGCAGACATGTTTAGATGGGAGTTTTAGATTTAACCAGCTCTGTGGTTTAGGTAGACAAGTAAGAAGAGGAATGGGGGCAAACATGCTGAAGGTATATACATGAGAGTGATAATGATTAACCGTGGAATTTAACCTACTTAAGTAGGGAAGTGAGAACACAGAGTGGGGTGGTCAAGGTCAGTGAAATGTGGCAGAATTAATGGACTGTAGGTGCAATGAGTTAGAAGGATTTTTGGATTTTTGTGATGAGAGAGTGAGCTAAAATATGAGAGATGGTATTCAAAAGTATGTTTGAGGGCTTCCCTGGTGGCGCAGTGGTTGAGAATCCGCCTGCCAATGCAGGGGACACGGGTTCGAGCCCTGGTCTGGGAGGATCCCACATTCCGCGGAGCGACTAGGCCCGTGAGCCACAACTACTGAGCCTGCGTGTCTGGAGCCTGTGCTCCGCAACAAGAGAGGCCGCAACAGTGAGAGGCCCGCGCACCGCGATGAAGAGTGGCCCCCGCTTGCCGCAGCTAGAGAAGGCCCTCGCACAGAAACAAAGACCCAATACAGCCATAAATAAATTAAAAATAAATAAATAAATAAAGTGAATGATTTAAAAAAAAAAAGATTTCCTCAAAGGCCCTTGCAAGGTGCAGCTTTTTTTTAAAAAAAAAAGTATGTTTGAAATTGAGATTATGAAGGGATCTCAGTTATTGTTAAAAGCGAGTTGCGCCTTCTGAACCATGTTAGTGGGAGGCAGGGAGTAGGCTGGAGGCAAGATCACTGGAGGAGGTTCATCTCCACCAGGAGTAAGGTAAATCTTGGTTTGCAAGAGTTCAAGCTACTAGGTCTATCCTTGAAGGGAAAGGGGTATTTGTAAGAAAGCTGATAGATTTCTACCCAAAGATGCTGGATCTAATAGGAAGACTGAGAGTGTTAACAGTTAATCTAAGATCTTGAGTGAAGAATCTGGATCTGGGCAACCCGGGGGCTGGGTCCCAACCTCGGGTGCCAGAGGCCCTGGGCATTGCTAGGCAACTGGGAAAAGCCGCCCACACAGGTTCTGATCTTTGGCCCACTTCCGGTCTCTAGCCGGCTTTGACTCCAGCACTGCGGGGCGGACCTACCTGGCCAGAGGGGCCCGCGAGCCGGAAGGCTAAGGTGGCGAGGCAGGTGGGGCAGTTAAGAGCTCCAGGGACATCCTGGTGCGACTGAAGGACTGCCTCCCGTGCCGCCATGAAGAAGCTTTTCACATTATGGAGAAGGAAGGATGAGCCCCACAGTTCTTGCTCACACCTGCCCATAGGCGGGCCAGCCAGTATCGGTCCTCCAGCCCAGCCAGGCTACAACCTTAGAGATAAGGATTTAAAGAAACTTCACAAAGCTGCCTCGGTCGGGGATTTAGAGAAGGTGAAGGAGTATCTTCAGCTCAAGAAACATGATGTGAACATGCGGGACAGAGAACACAGGTGACCATAGTGATGAAGGGCAGCATGGAGGGGAAGCTGGGGCCACTGGGTCCTCTAACCAGAAACAGGACTTGTCTGGACTACCCCACTGGTTGTCACTCTGAGTTTCCCATAGTGGAGAGGTCTGGCAACCACTGGCAGAGGGTCATACCCCCAACTTTCAGCTTCTTAGTTTTAGAAATGTTCACCTGGATATCTGAGGGCATTTGTGTCCTTCCCAATTCCCTCCACTCCTCCCACTGCTTTAATCTCCACTGGGCACTTCACCCTTTCCCCATGCTGTGGTTTTTCTCCTTTGGTATATACTGTCCCCAGCCACTAAGGTTTCCCATATTCCTAATGTACTAATAGGAAAAGAGTAGAGGCAACTTCCCAGAACAGTGATTACGATTTTAAGACTTTGAAAGAGCGAAACAATTAACTTTTTAATGTGGATCTCCTATGAAAAATTTTTTTCAGTTGTAGAGGATCTTCAAAAAGCTTATCAACAACCACTTACTGCAAAAACAAAATTAATTTTATATGTTAAGAAATGAAGAGGTTATGTATTTGGCATTAATAACAGAAAATATGTACTATATGTGCCTACCTTAAAATCTTGTGGGGAGTTTTCAGGTCATAGGGTATATAAAGCGTCATCTTTCATTGTAATAGGGCAACTGGAAACTATGGTTAGAGGATCTGTGTCAACTTGCTCATAGTTTTACCTCCTCTTTTAATAAAATCAGAGTTATCTATTCAATAATTTATCTGACTTTTATCCTACACCAGTCCTCTGAATTTCTTTACAAGGTCATCAATAACCTCAACATGACTTTATTCAGTGGTCAATTCTCAGCTGTACCTGGCAGGCATCTCAGCCAAGTCTCTTACTTTCCTATCAGTAGTATTTGAAATATTGTCTTGTCTTTTAGAACACTTGGTTCACTTGGCATTTCTTCTACTTCTGTGGACAGTTCTTTTCAGACTCCTTTGCTGGTTTCTCTTCATCTTCCTGATTGGTAAATATTTGAGGGCTCAGACCTCGAAATAATTCTCTCTCTGTCTCTCTCTTAATCCTCACCTGCCTGATGAAGAGAGATCGTCTGTAACTGTATTCCAATGCCTTCCAACTTTTAATCTCCAGCTAGAACTCTCCCCTGAACTCTAGACTCATATATATACAAATGCCTACACTATCACTTGTATATCTAACAGGCTGTGGTGTGCTGGTAAATGTTATATAACAGGCTCTTGAGTGGGGGTGGGTAGAAGGGAAGAGAATCCCTGATTTCCACCTACCAATGTGATGTCAAGTGGCTCGAATAATTCCTGAAAATTTAACAATGGGCTTGTGAGAGCCACTAGCTCCACCCCGTCACTGCTTAGGAATCTCAAACATCCGCATACTGCGCTCCTGTTATTCCTCCTCCGACCTGCTCTTCTCTTTCTATAAATGCCAAATCCTTTCTTTCAGTTGTTTAGGCCAGAACCCCTAGAGTCATTCTTGACTACTCTCATTCTTTCACATCCTTCATCTCATTCAACAGCAAATCTTTTTGGTTCTACCTTCAAAACATGTTTAAAATCCAGCCATTTCTTGCCACCTTCAAAGGTACCACTCTAGTCAAAGCCACCATCATATCTTAATGAGAATTACTGCAGTGGCTTCCCAGGTAGTTTTCTGTCTTTTAACCTTTCCAATTTATTCTCCACACATTAGCCAGAATGATCCTCTAAAATGTATGTCAAGTGATGTCCTTCCTTGTCCTAACAACATCCACTGGCTTTCCATCTCATTAGGGGTAAAAGCCAAAGTCCTTCCAAAGGCTCATACAACCCTACACAACCTTCACCCCCTCCCTGTTATCTCTCTGATCTTAGTTTCTACAACTCTCCC
Source organism: Balaenoptera musculus (assembly GCF_009873245.2). NCBI lineage: Eukaryota > Metazoa > Chordata > Mammalia > Artiodactyla > Balaenopteridae > Balaenoptera > Balaenoptera musculus. Next base: position 32,529,733 of record NC_045793.1, on the reverse strand, counting down.
TTTCATTCATCTCCAGTTACCCTGGCCTTTTTAGTGTCCACAGAAATGCCAGACATGCAGTTAGGGCCTTTGGACTTGCTGGGTCCTTTGCCTGGAGTGCTTCCCCACCCAGATATCACAGACCACATGGCTCGGTCTCACTTCCTTCAGGTGTTTGTCATCTTATCAGTGAGAGCTTCCCTGGCTACTCTTCCAACAATTGTACCCCCTCTCCATGCTGACATTTTCTGTTCCTCTTCCTTGCCTGATTTTTCTCTTTAGCACTTAATACTGTCTGTTGTACCTTGTATTTTAAGTTTTTTCATTGACCTCTTCCACTAGCCATGTATGATCCATAAGGTCAGGTATTTTTGTTTTGTTTGCTGCTGTATCTTCATCACCTAGAACCTTGCTTAGCCATAGTAAGTGCTGAATTAATATTTTTTGATGAATGAATACATATATATATATATATACATACATAGATAAATATGATAATTTAAAGATATTATTCAGTAATAAAATATCTCTTATTAATAAAAGAAATGAAATTACTGATACATGCAGCAACATGGATGAATCTCGAAAGTGTCCTGCTAAGTCAAAGAAACCAGATACAAAAGACTATATATCAAATGACTCCTTTTATATGAAATTCTAGAAAGGCAAAATTATAGCCAAAGAAAGCAAATTAGTAGCTACCCGGTGTTTCATATGGGGACTGGAGGAGGGGGATTGATTGTAAAGGGATATGAGGGAACTTTTTAGAGTGATAGAAATGTTCTTTATTATGTTTATGGTGGCAGTTATATGACTATATATTGGAAAAAACTCATAAAGCTGTACACTTACATTTTTTGTATATTATACCTCAATAAGGCTGAATAAAAAAAGTCTCAAACTCTATATTCTATTTGAATATTTGTGTGTGTGTGTGTGTGTAGAAAGACTGAGAATTGGATAAAATCTGAAAGGATACGTACTAAACTTAAAACACTATTTCTGAAGAGGAGATGAGATTTGGGCAGAGGAAGTAGGTAGAGTGAGAATGGTTATGGGAGACTTCTGCTTTGAATTTTTTAAAAGGTGAATTATAGTGTTTTATTGAGGGCTGCATAAACTCATTTTAGAAGCACTGTGCAAGGGTCCCTGATGCCTCATGTAAATATATGTACATATAAATAATGGCCTTATGGAAATAATATTCTAAATATGTTTTCTAGTAAAAATAATGATAATAAAAGTGAAAATTTCTGGTTAGGAGAGAATGGGAGAAACACCATGACAGTTAATGAGCAGGTTGTTCTGAAGGCCATAGTGGCCCAGTAGGAATAACATTGTTTTTGGAATAAAAATCTGAATTTGAGGCCTTACTTGCATTTGTATGACCTTGACCCTAAATCTCCTCATCTTGTCAAATCAGAACTATTACTAGATAGATGTTTTTTAAACCAAGATCTGCAAAGCCCCATTGAAGACTATTTCTTATTAAACCAGAGGAGCTCCCTGTTAATGTGCTTTGCTTATTTAGCTAATATTTATGTTTTCATTTTGAGTTCTGTGCCCAATGAGTTTGAAAGTGAATTGAAGATGTCTAATATCTCTCCTAGCTATAAAATTAAATTACTTTTATGGTTTTTATTTAAAAAGTCCCTCAGATCTGTAGGTTGCCTTGTAGGTGAAGGCTCAATTCCAAATGAACACTTTCAGTCATACTACTCAAACCCAGATTAGATCTAGAGTGCCCGGCCTACAGTGAAAATAATGTAATGATCTAGTATGAGGTAGTTTCCTTGGTTACTTCTCCACTCACCTTGAATTCTAAGTTATCAAGAGCCCAAGTCTGTTGATCAGAGGGGTATTCTCACGATGAGATGTAATTCAAAACTGCAGCTATGTTCTGGTCCTGCACCATGTGTAGCCGATAACACCTCTCATTTCAGCTTCCAGAGTAGTGACTCTTCACACCCATCTGAGTCATGCCTTTTGCTAAAGTTCAGTTAGAGATTTCTGGGATCTGACAATCCTTCACCCGTCCACAACCTCTGCTGACAATAGTTTCACTGGTATATAAGAGAGTGAGAGACTGGGAGAAAACAGAACTTGAATGAAACAGTAGGACACCAGCTTGCCTGAAACTATAGAAAGCAGCACTAGGCCTCACAGGGATTTAGATTTCTTATAAGTACTATGAGTTAAAAAGAGTTAAAAGTTTAAACTTTTTAACGTTTTAACTTTAAAAAGTTTAAAATTGTAAGTATTTACTCTTAGAGTATAAAGTCTTCACATGGTAATGTGATACATTAATAAAAGTTGTGGAATTTTGAGAAATGGAATACTATACTTGGTTTTAAAGTGTTTCTCTAAGATTTCTGTAAATATACGTTTTGCATTCAACTGTTTCAAAAAATAGAATGGTTTTTGTTTTTGACATTAGGTGAAAAAACATTGACGTTGAAGCACTTACATTATATGTGTACACATTTGGTAAAGGGTCATAACAAGGACATCGTTTGCTGCATATTCCAATATTCCATATTCTTAATTCTGTGGAATTAAGAACAGTTAAATCTAAAACTTGGAATGGAGGCAATCTGTATATTCTTAAGACATTTTGTGTTTTTAAACCAGGGTGACTCATTTAAAAGGATGCCAAGTATTCTGAGTAAAAATCTTTATAAGACCATCTTGAAGGTTGAGTGATATTGTAACTTTGGTAATGTTTCATGTCTACTCAAGATAGATTAGTCTTGTTTTCAGATTTTGTGTAAAATACCACAGGACTATAATTGCTCAATACTTCCTTAAAAAGCTGAAGCTTCCGTAGATATTTTATTTTATTGAATTTGTGTGTGATTTCCTATGTTCCTTGGGGATACAGATGGGCTCTGAGATTTCATAAAAGTTTAATTGTCACATAGGCTTTATTTATTTATTTATTTATTTATTTTAACATCTTTATTGGAGTATAATTGCTTTAAAATGGTGTGTTAGTTTCTGCTTTATAGCAAAGTGAATCAGTTAAACATATACATATGTCCCCATATCTCTTCCCTCTTGCATCTCTCTCCCTCCCACCCTCCCTATCCCACCCCTCTAAGTGGTCACAAAGCACCGAGCTCATCTCCCTGTGCTATGTGGCTGCTTCCCACTAGCTATCTATTTTACATTTGGTAGTGTATATATGTCCATGCCACTGTCTCACTTTGTCCCAGCTTACCTTCCCCCCTCCCTGTATCCTCAAGTCCATTCTCTAGTAGGTCTGCGTCTTTATTCCCGTCTTGCCCCTAGGTTCTTCATGACCTTTTTTTTTTTTTAGATTCCATATATATGTGTTAGCATACGGTATTTGTTTTTCTCTTTGTGACTTACTTCACTCTGTATGACAGTCTCTAGGTCCATCCACCTCACTACAAAAAATTCAATTTCGTTTCTTTTTATGGGTGAGTAATATTCCATTGTATATATGTGCCACATCTTCTTTATCCATTCATCTGTCAGTGGACACTTGGGTTGCTTCCATATCCTGGCTATTGTAAATAGAGCTGCAATGAACATTGTGGTACATGACTCTATTTGAATTTTGGTTTTCTCAGGGTATATGCCCAGTAGTGGAATTGCTGGGTCGTATGGTAGTTCTATTTTTAGTTTTTTAAGGAACCTCCACACTGTTCTCCATAGTGGCTGTATCAATTTACATTCCCTCCAACAGTGCAAGAGGGTTCCCTTTTCTCCACACCCTCTCCAGCATTTACTGTTTGTAGATTTTTTGATGATGGCCATTCTGACTGGTGTGAGGTGATACCTCATTGTAGTTTTGATTTGCATTTCTCTAATGATTAGTGATGTTGAGCATCATTTCATGTGTTTGTTGGCAATCTGTATATCTTCTTTGGAGAAATGTCGATTTAGGTCTTCTGCCCATTTTTGGATTGGGTTGGTTGTTTTTTTGACATTGAGCTGCATGAGCTGCTTGTATATTTTGGAGATTAATCCTTTGTCAGTTGCTTCATTTGCAAATATTTTCTCCCACTCTGAGGGTTGTCTTTTTGTGTCTTGTTTATGGTTTCCTTTGCTGTGCAAAAGCTTTGAAGTTTCATTAGGTCCCATTTGTTTATTTATGTTTTTATTTCCATTTCTCTAGGAGGTGGGTCCAAAAGGATCTTGCTGTGATTGAGGTCATAGAGTGTTCTGCCTATGTTTTCCTCTAAGAGTTTGATAGTGTCTGGTCTTACATTTAGGTCTTTAATCCATTTTGAGTTTATTTTTGTGTATGGTGTTAGGGAGTGTTCCAATTTCATTCTTTTACATGTAGCTGTCCAGTTTTTGCAGCACCACTTATTGAAGAGGCTGTCTTTTCTCCATTGTATATTTTTGCCTCCTTTATCAAAGATAAGGTGACCATATGTGTGTGGGTTTATCTCTGGGCTTTCTATCCTGTTCCATTGATCTATATTTCTGTTTTTGTGCCAGTATCATACTGTTTTGATTACTGTAGCTTTGTAGTATAGTCTGAAGTCCAGGAGGCTGATTCCTCCAGCTCCATTTTTTTCCTCAAGATTTCTTTGGCTATTCGGGGTCTTTTGTGTTTCCATACAAATTGTGAAATTTTTTCTTCTAGTTCTGTGAAAAATGCCATTGGTAGTTTGATAGGGATTGCATTGAAGCAGTAGATTGCTTTGAGTAGTATAGTCATTTTCACAATGTTGATTCTTCCAATCCAAGAACATGGTATATCTCTCCATCTGTGTGTATCATCTTTAATTTCTTTCATCAGTGTCTTATAGTTTTCTGCATACAGGTCTTTTGTTTCCTTTGGTAGGTTTATTCCTAGGTATTTTATTCTTTTTGTTGCAAAGGTAAATGGGAGTGTTTCCTTAATTTCTCTTTCAGATTTTTCACCATTAGTTTATAGGAATGCAAGAGATTTCTGTGCATTAATTTTGTATCCTGCTCCTTTACCAAATTCATTGGTTACTTCTAGCAGTTTTCTGGTAGCATCATTAGGATTCACTATGTATAGTATCATGTCATCTGCAAACAGTGACAGTATTACTTCTTTTCCCATTTGGATCCCTTTTATTTCTTTTTCTTCTCTGATTGCTGTGGCTAGGACTTCCACAACTATGTTGAATAATAGTGGGGAGAGTGGGCAACCTTGTCTTGTTCCTGATCTTAGTGGAAATGGTTTCATTTTTTCACTATTGAGAATGATGTTGGCTCTGGGTTTGTCATATATGGCCTTTATTATGTTAAGGTAAGTTCCCTCTATGCCTACTTTCTGGAGAGTTTTATCATAAATGGGTGTTGAATTTTGTTAAAAGCTTTTTCTGCATCTATTGAGATGATCATATGGTTTTTCTCCTTCAGTTTGTTAATATGGTGTATCACATTGATTGATCTGCATATATTGAAGAATCCTTGCATTCCTGGGATCAACCCCACTTGATCATGGTGTATGATCCTTTTAATGTGCTGTTGGATTCTGTTTGCTAGTACTTTGTTGAGGATTTTGCATCTATGTTCATCAGTGATACTGGCCTGTAGTTTTCTTTCTTTGTGACATCTTTGTCTGGTTTTGGTATCAGGGTGATGGTGGTCTCGTAGAATGAGTTTGGAAGTGTTCCTCCCTCTGCTATATTTTCGAAGAATATGAGAAGGATAGGTGTTAGCTCTTCTCTAAATGTTTGATAGAATTCACCTGTGAAGCCATCTGGTCCTGGGCTTTTGTTTGTTCGAAGATTTTTAATCACAGTTTCAATTTCAGTGCTTGTCATAGATCTGTTTATATTTTCTCTTTCTTCCTGGTTCAGTCTCAGAAGGTTGGGCTTTCTATGAATTTGTCCATTTCTTCCAGGTTGTCCATTTTATTGGCCTGAAGTTGCTTGTAGGAATCTCTCATGATCCTTTGTATTTCTGCAGCGTCAGTTGTTACTTCTCCTTTTTCATTTCTAATTCTATTGATTTGAGTCTTCTCCCTTTTTTTCTTGATGAGTCTGGCTACTGGTTTATCAATTTTGTTTATCTTCTCAAAGAACCAGCTTTTAGTTTCATTGATCTTTGCTATCGTTTCCTTCATTTCTTTTTAATTTATTTCTGATCTGATCTTTATGATCTTTTTCCTTCTGCTAACTTTGGGGTTTTTTAGTTCTTCTTTCTCTAATTGCTTTAGGTGTAAGGTTAGTTTGTGTATTTGAGATGTTTCTTGTTTCTTAAGGTAGGATTGTATTGCTATAATCTTCCCTCTTAGAACTGCTTTTGGTGCATCCCATAGGTTTTGGGTTGTCGTATTTTCATTGTCATTTGTTTCTAGGTATTTTTTGATTTCCCCTTTGATTTCTTCAGTGATCTCTTGGTTATTTACTTGCACAGTGTTTAGCCTCCATGTGTTTGTATTTTTTACAGTTGTTTCCTGTAATTCATATCTAGTCTCATAGCGTTGTGGTCAGAAAAGATACTTGATATGATTTCAATTTTCTTAAATTTACCACGGCTTGATTTGTGACCCAAGATATGATCTATCCTGGAAAATATTCCATGAGCACTTCAGAAGAAAGTGTATTCTGTTGTTTTTGGATGGAATGTCCTATAAATATCAATTATGTCCCTTTTCCTTAATGTGTCATTGAAAGCTGTGTTTCCTTATTTATTTTCATTTTGGATGCTCTGTCCATTGGTGAAAGTGGAGTGTTAAAGTCCCCTAGTATGACTGTGTTACTGTCGATTTCCCCTTTTATGGCTGTTACCATTTGCCTTATGTATTGAGGTGCCCCTATATTGGTTGCATACATATTTACAATTGTTATATCTTCTTCTTGGATTGATCCCTTGAGCATTATGTAGTGTCCTTCTTTGTCTCTTGTAATAGTCTTTATTTTAAAGTCTATTTTGTCTGATATGAGAATTGCTACTCCACCTTTCTTTTGATTTCCATTTGCATGGAATATCTTTTTCCATCCCCTCACTTTCAGTCTATACGTGTCCCTAGGTCTGAAGTGGGTCTCTTGTAGACAGCATATATATGGGTCTTGTTTTTGTATCCATTCAGCCAGTCTTTGCCTTTTGGCGGGAGCATCTAATCCATTTACATTTAAGGTAGTTATCGATATGTATGTTCCTATTACCATTTTCTTAATTGTTTTGGGTTTGTTATTGTAAGTCTTTTCCTTCTCTTGTGTTTCCTGCCTAGAGAAGTTCCTTTAACACTTGTTGTAAAGCTGGTTTGGTGGTGCTGAATTCTGTTAGCTTTTGCTTGTCTGTAAAGGTTTTAATTTCTCCCTCGAATCTGAATGTGATCCTTGCTGGGTCGAGTAATCTTGGTTGTAGTTTTTCCCCTTTCATCACTTTAAGTATGTCCTGCCACTGTCTTCTGGCTTGCAGAGTTTCTGCTGAAAGATCAGCTGTTAACCTTATGGGGATTCCGTTGTATGTTATTTGTTGCTTTTCCCTTGCTGCTTTTAATATTTTTTCTTTGTATTTAATTTTTGATAGTTTGAGTAATACGTGTCTTGGCGTGTTTCTCCTTGGATTTATCTGTATGGGGCTCTCTGTGCTTCCTGGACTTGATTGACTATTTCCTTTCCCATGTTAGGGAAGTTTTCAACTATAATCTCTTCAAATATTTTCTCAGTCCCTTTCTTTTTCTCTTCTTCTTCTGGGACCCCTATAATTCATATGTTGGTGCGTTTAATGTTGTCCAAGAGGTCTCTGAGATGTCCTCAATTCTTTTCATTCTTTTTCCTTTATTCTGCTCTGCGGTACTTATTTCCATTATTTTATCTTCCAGGTCACTTATCTGTTCTTCTGCCTCAGGTATTCTGCTATTGATTCCTTCTAAAGAATTTTCAGTTTCATTTATTGTGTTGTTCATCATTGTTTGCTCTTTTGTTCTTCTCGGTCCTTGTTAAATGTTTCTTGTATTTTCTCCATTCTATTTCCAAGATTTTGGATCATCTTTACTATCATTATTCTGAATTCTTTTTCAGGTAGACTGCCTATTTCCTCTTCATTTGTTTGGTCTGGTGGGTTTTTACCTTGCTCCTTCATCTGCTGCGTATTTCTCTGTCTTCTCATTTTGCTTAACTTACTGTGTTTGGGGTCTCCTTTTCACAGGCTGCAGGTTCGTAGTTCCCATTGGTTTTGGTGTCTGCCCCTAGTGGGTAAGGTTGGTTCAGTGGGTTGTGTAGGCTTCCTGGTGGAGGGGACTGGTGCCTGTGTTCTGGTGGATGAGGCTGGATCTTGCCTTTCTGGTGGGCAGAACCGCGTCCAGTGGTGTGTTTTGGAGTGTCTGTGAATTTATTATGATTTTGGGCAGCCTCTCTGCTAATGCGTGGGGTTGTGTTCCTGTCTTGCTGTTTGTTTGGCATAGGGTGTCCAGCACTGTAGCCTGCTTGTTGTTGAGTGGAGCTGGGTCTTAGCGTTGAGATGGAGATCTCTGGGAGAGCTTTTGCCATTTGATATTACGTGGGGCCAGGTCTCTGGTGGACCAGTGTCCTGAACTCAGGTCTCCCACTCAGAGGCTCAGGCCTGATACCCGGCTGGAGCACCAAGACACTGTCAGCCACACGGCTCAGAAGAAAAGCTAGAAAAAATAAAGAAAGAAAGGAAAAAAAAAATAAAGTAAAATAAAATAAAATAACTAAAATAAAAAATAAATTATTAAAAATAAAAAAATAAGAAAGTAATAAAAGAAAAGAAAGAAAGAAAGAAGAGAGCAATGAAACCAAAAAACAAATCCACCAATGATAACAAGTGCTAAATAGTATACTAAAAAAACAAACAAAAATGGACAGACAGAACCTTAGGACAAATGGCAAAACAAAGCTATACAGAGAAAATCACACAAAGAAGCATACACATACACACTCACAAAAAGAGAAAAAGGAAAAAATATATATATCTATAAAAACAGGAGGAGAGCAGCCAAATCAATAAACAAATCTACCAATGATAATAAGCTCTAAATACTAAACTAAGATAAACATAAAACCAGAAACAAATTAGATGCAGATTGCAAACTCAAAGTCTACAGTTGCTCCCAAAGTCCACTGCCTCAATTTTGGGATGATTCATTGTCTATTCAGGTATTCCACAGATGCAGGGTACATCAAGTTGATTGTGGAGATTTAATCCACTGCTCCTGAGGCTGCTGGGAGAAATTTCCCTTTCTCTTTTTGTTCGCACAGCTCCTCGGGTTCAGCTTTGGATTTGGCCCTGCTTTTGCACGTAGGTCACTTGAGGGTGTCTGTTCCCCACACAGACAGGATGGTGTTAAAGTAGCAGCTGATTAGGGGGCTCTGGCTCAGGCCGGGAAGAAGGAGGGGTACGGAAAGTAGAGTGAGCCTGCGGCAGCAGAGGTCAGCATGATATTGCAACAGCCTGAGGTGCCCCGTGTGTTCTCCCGGGGAAGTTGTCCCTAGGTCACGGGACCCTGGCAGTGGCGGGCTGCACAGGCTCTCGGGGTGGGGGTGAGGTGTGGCTAGTGACCTGTGCTTGCACACAGGCTTCTTGGTAGCTGCAGCAGCAGCCTTAGTGTCTCATGCCCATCTCTGTTGTCCTCGCTGGTAGCCGCAGCTCATGCCCATCTCTGGAGCTCATTTAGGCCGTGCTCTGAATCCCCTCTCCTCGCGCACCAGGAAACAATGGTCTGTTGCCTCTTAGGCACGTCCAGACTTTTTCCCGGACTCCCTCCCAGCTAGCTGTGGTGCACTAGCCCCCTTCAGGCTGTGTTCACGCAGCCAACCCCAGTCCTCTCCCTGGGATCTGACCTCAGAAGCCCGAGCCTCAGCTCCCAGCCCCCACCCGCCCTAGCGGGTGAGCAGACAATATTCTCAGGCTGTTGAGTGTTGGTCGTCACCGATCCTTTGCATGGGAATCTCTCTGCTTTGCCCTCTGCACCCCTGTTGCTGTGCTCTCCTCCATGGCTCCAAAGCTTCCCCCCGACCCACTCCCCATCTCCACCAGTGAAGGGGCTTCCTAGTGTGTGGAAACTTTTCCTCCTTCACAGCTCCCTCCCACTGGGGCAGGTTCTGTCCCTACTTTTTTGTCTCTGTTTTTGCTTTTCTCTTTTGCCCTACTCAGGTACGTGGGGGAGTTTCTTGCCTTTTGGGAAGTCTGAGGTGTTCTGCCAGCATTCAGTAGGTGTTCTGTAGGAGTTGTTCCACATGTAGATGTATTTTTGATGTATTTTTGGAGAGGAAGGTGATCTCCCCGCCTTATTCCTTCACCATCTTGAAGGTCCCCCTGTCACATAGGGTTTAGACTTCAATTGGAAGAGTGAAATATTCAGCAGGCATGCAGCAGTGACACAGCAGCCACTTCTGGAACACCTCCTGGGAATTACTCAAATGCCAATTACTTTCTCTCAGAGAAAGGGAAATTGGTTTTGTTTTTGCTTTTTGGTTTTTGTTTCTTTGTTTTAATGAAAAAAGGAAACTGGAGTTGGAAAGAGAATTAGATCTAAAGATTGAGTAAAAGCCACCTACATTCCTTGAGACTAAAATTTTGAGATATATATAACAGTGGGTGAAGGGGATGGATCAAAATGTTTGTTAGGATTTGCTATGCTACTGCAAGGAGTTATTTTAGGTCAGCTTAAAGCCTTTCGGCCCCATATGTTCAGGTTGAAGACTGGAGAAACTTCCTATTACATAAGGAAATATACCTTTAAGCCAAATTATGGATGTCAACAAAAAGGCTAATCAGTGCTTTTCCTGTGTCACGATTTCTGAGAAAACAAATTAGTTATCAGAAGTTTGTTTGGTAAGGATGGAATCGTGGCAAAACAAGGTAGATCATTTTGAGGGATATTTCATCTAGATCATGATGTCTGAGGAATCATTTTTGTTCTACACAAAAACAAAGTATTCCTTTCCAATGACTTGGAAGTATGGGTTCCTTAAATTCATATTTTCTTTACCATGAAGGATGTTAATCATGGATAACTTCTGGTTTCAGTCTATCACTTAGCTGACCATCCTCTTTCTGATTACACTCTTTCTTCAGACAGAATGACATAATTGGTTAGGTTTCTGTTTTTTTGAATTATAGTTATAGTCTTGCCTTCCAGAGATTATATTCAGGTAAACTTGATTTATTTTTATATTAATAAATATTTTTTAAATTTATTTTTAAAATAAAATAATTAATTTAATTTTTAAAATAATTAAATTATTTTAATAATTTTAAAAATAATTAATTTATAATTATTTTAAAATAATTTTATTTTTAAATTAAAAAATAATTAATTTATTTATTTTTTATATTCAGGTTTTTGTATTTCCAAATTGTTCAAAATTATTTTTATATTTTTTGGGTTTACTCCCATAAATGGTAAGTTATATCATCATGTTTGGATTTTATGAGCCTAGTTCTTTGAAAGTTACCTTATTTTCAAGTCCTTGTCGGCTACATTTTGCTACTCTTAGTGTCAATAACAGGTCTGTTTAGGTACCCATAAAGTACTTCTGAGGACCTAAAATGAAGCGGGAAAATGGCATCTAAAATCTTTTGTTTGGGACCTGGGCTATCTGTATATAGACTTTGTATTATGAAATTATCTTAAAATAGGATATAAATATATCACCTTCACAAATAAATAAAAGTTTATTGAGGGTTAGTCCAGGCTAAAAGCTACAAAGTTTAAATGGAGCTCATTAGTATCTGTCATACTTCATGACTATATGCTTGGTTTCTGGAGGGCTACATAGAATATGGTTCTTTGAGAAGTAGAAATTATTTTAATAACTGAAAATTAGGTTGAGATCTACAGCTTAAAGAGTACTTAGGCTTTCACCTTTGTGTTCACTTCTTAGATGCAAATGACAACTTTAATAGCTGAGCAAAGAGAAACACACACACTAGGTGTAGTATGCCATGCAACAGGCAAACATAGGCAATGTCTTTTCCTCCTGTTAGCTGGCATATGTATCTTAGGTTCTGGAGATCATTTCTAGATATAATTGGATGTCTAATTTTATCACTCTCCAAGGCTCAGACTCCATTTTGGTGTTTGAAAAAAACCTATTTTTTAACGCATAGTTAAATTTTCTTTGAAGTGAAACCAGTTAAATATTTGATCTTCAGGCATTTGCACAGCTCTTTTAATTCAGTAAAAAGCAATTATAATTCATTAAATTTTGTGTAAATATAAATAAGTACACAAAGCAAATACCTTAATAATATATGATCTGGCATGTTCTTGGGCATAGCAGATAACTTCTCAAAGTGAGACTTATCTATAACTTTGTGTTTCATTATATTGATACAGAACACCTTTGCACCTGGCCTGTGCTAATGGATATTCAAATATTGTATCTCTCTTAATTGAGAAACAGTGCAAAGTAAATGTCTGGGATGGTGAAAACAGATCTCCATTGACTAAGGTGTGCTGATTTTTCCTTTTCAATTGAATTACATTTGAGTTCTTCTCCTAGTTAACCTTTGTTATATTTCATATTTTAAAACATAGTATTAAACATTAGTTTAATATATCAGATCCTAAATAGTAAATTGGTTACCCATCTATTCTTTTTGTACTGACAGGCAGTACAGTGTGACAAGGAGAGTTGTGCTACTATTCTTCTAGAACATGGTGCAGACCCAAACCTGGTGGATTTATATGGCAATACTGCTCTTCATTATGCTGCCTGTCATCAAAGTGACTCATTAGTTGCAAAACTGCTTGAACACAAAGCTAATCTTGAAGCTCAAAATAAGGTAGTCTTCTATTAAAAACAATACATTATATTTTAGAAAGCAGTAAAAAAAGGTATTCATTGCAGATAATTTATATCTGTTGAGACACATGTTATATAAAACATGAATTTTACAAAATGAAATTAGGGAGAAGGAGAAGGAGAATGAGATTATCAAATACTGATAAGGTTTTCCTTTTTAAAAAAACCTTTCTCCATTTCATTTCAGATTATAATCTTGACCTCCAAAGCAACATGAGGTTTAACAATTATAACTGTTCAAAGAAGTACATCACATGAGAAATACTTGATTTCCCTATAAATGAACATTGATTAAAAATCATGAAGACTATGTCCTTTTATATTTTATTTGTATACTCATGAATAGTTATAATAGAGTAAAATTAGAAAATCACTTGTTATACTAAAAGTAATCCAAGTCACCTATTAAAACTTTATGGATAACTGATTAATATATGTTTTTAAGCTTCCTAACACTTTAGTTCACTGATACTTTATCTGCATGACCGGCCAAAATAAGTGCCAGCCTTGGAAGTTTAAATGAAACCCTAGGAAACTCAGCTGTAACAACATTATGAAATGTGAATTGATGGTTTGCAATATTTATGTTAAATTCTAGGTGCTCACTAATTAAATACTCCAGACTGCTCTTGCCCACAATTTGAATTAAGCCTAAAGTAGAAACTTTAATTTTATTTTTTGACTGGCCAACTATATTTTATTTTATTATTTATTTATTTTTATAATTTTTACAATTTTATTTTGATTTTTTGACTGGCATATATATATTCTTTTTTAGATTCTGTTCAATTATAGGTTATTACAAGATACTACAGAGGTTTCTTATAAGCACACTTATTTTTTAAATTGAACCTAATTAAAAGGCATGTAATGTTGGTACAATATTTTAAATAATCATTTTGAAATAATTTTTCCAGGATGGGTATACTCCACTTTTACTTGCCATTACTGAAAATAATGCAGAAATGGTAGAATTTCTTCTGAAGAGTGGGGCAGATGTGAATGCTTCAGATAAGAATCAAAGGTATAATTAATGTTAAATAAGAGCATATAACCATAGCTATCTAACAGGAATATATACACATTCACACATATGTTAAATTCTAGGTGTTCATTGCTTAAATACTCCAGGCTGCTCTTGCCCTCAGTTTGAATTAAGCCTATATATATATCATATATGTATATATGAGACATATTTTTGAAACTGAAAAGATTTGGCCATATGATTTTGGACAAATTACCTAGATTCCCAGGATCTATTTTTCTATCTGCAAAATCAAACAGTTGGGCCAGATTGGTATGTTATTATTGCTATTATTTTTTTTAACATTAGAATCTTACACAGAAACTCAATCTCTAAATCCCAGATGCTGTAGTTAAATGGGGATACGGTACCCAGAGTCCCAGACACTCCCCTCCATAGAATTTTTGAGACACCTCCTGGAAAACACTAGTGTTCCCAGGAGCAGGGATTGAAAACCACTGAGCTAGCTGCTTCCTAGAGACTCTTATCTTTAGACCTCATGATATGATCTGTGATTAGCACACCTTTTTGAGTAGATCTGCCCCACATTTTACATTCTTGCCCCAACTCTTTTCCTGATCATACATTTAAACAGTAAATTTAGAAGACTCATTTTTTAAAAAGTACAAGACATGGTTAAGATTCATAAATGGACACATTTATATCTCTTGCTCCAGAACAGCCCTTATGATTGCTCTCAGTGATGAACCAACAAGTTTAGTCAGTCTTCTCCTTCAGCAAGAAGTGAATCTATCTTGTCAAGATATTTATGGATTCACAGCTGAGGAATATGCTTCTTTCAATGGTTTTACTATGTAAGTGATACTGCATATCTTTTAACAGTTGTGTGGAATTTGAGCATAAGCAAAGAAACACGAACCCCAAAGTACAAAGCACACAATAGGGGTAAACACATGAAGGACTCTGGACCCATGGATCCAGGGATGCTTGATTTTCCCCGTCAATATAAGAACAGCAATATAGGGCCTAATCAGTATAAGAACTGCAGGTAGGCTGAGTCTACAGATTAATAAATTCCCAGTGGCATGGGAATTTGAAGTATGCCAGAACAGGGATTCCAGCAACTAGTGACATACCATTAATAAAACATATGGGCAATAGAGGAGATTGGCAGTGATGGCTGGGTAGGAAGACCCTGAGTGCACCTCCTCACATGGGCACACAAAAATTACAACTATTTACAAAACAATCATTGATGAAAAAGACTGGAATTCACCAGAAAAGATCTTCTACAACTAAAGATGTAAAGAAGGAACCACAACAAGATGGGTAGGAGGGGCAGAATCATGATATAGTCAAGTCCCATACCCCCAGGTGGGTGACCCCCAAGTGGGAGAATAATTACAATTGCAGAGGTTCTCTCAAGGGAGTGAGGGGTCCAAGCCCAACATCGGCTTCCCAGCCTGGCGGTCCTGCACCAGGAAGACAAGCCACCAGAGCATTTGGTTTTAAAGGCCAGCAGGGCTTATTTTTAGGAGTCCCAGAGGGCTGGGGGGAATAGAGACTTCTCTCTTAAAGGATGCACACAAAATCTCACACTCTCCAGGACCCAGGGCAGAAGCAATAATTTGAAAGGAGCCTGGGTCAGACCAGGTGCTGTTCTTGGAGAGTCTCCAGGAGAGGCAGGAGGCAACTAGAGTTCACCCTGGGGACACAGACACTGGGGGCAGCCATTTTGGGAGCTTGTTCTATCACATGAACACTGGTGCTGGCAAGCACCATTCTGGAATCATTCCTCTAGCTTATTAGCCTCAGGACGCAGTGCTGTCCTGGCCCAACAGTCTGTAGGCACCAGTGCTGGATGCCTCAGGTCAAGCAATTAACTGGGCAGACACACAGCCCAACCCATAGCAGACAGGCTACTTTAAGACCTCCTGTACCCACAGCTGCCCCTGGACAGGGCCCTGCTCACCAGAAGGCCCAGGACCCAGGCCCACACTCCAGTGCATAGGCACTAGACCTGGGACCCCCAGGGCCCTCCAGCCAGAGACCCTAGGACCCAGCTCCACCCACTAGTGGGTAGACACCAGCCACAAGACAACTGCAGCCCTGTAGCCTGTGGACCTGGCCCACCACTAGCAGGCCAGACCCTGCCCAGGGACGTGGCCCCACACACCAGGTTCTAGCCTTGGGACCAACCTCACCCACCAGCAGGCAGAGAGCAGCCACAAGACAACCACAGCACTGCAACCTACAAATCCAGCCCCTCCACCAGCAGGCCAAATCCTGCCCTGTGACCAGCTGGGCCCTGGTCCCACCTACTACCAGGCCAACACAAGCTTGAAGACACCCTGGACCCTGTAGCCAACTGTGTCAGGAAGTGGCCCCACCCACCAGCAATTTGACACCAGCTCTGGGACTCCTGGGCCCTGCAACCAGACCCCAGGATCCAGCTCTGCCCCCCAGTAGGCTTGCACTAGCCCCAAGACCTGGTTTCACCCACCAGTGGGCAGGCAATAGCAGCAGGGTCTTCTGGACCCTGACTTTGCCCACTAGTGAGCCAGCACTAGCCACAGGGCCCCCCAGGGTTCTAGAGTCAGCCACCTCATAACCTGGCCCTGCCAACCAATGGGGCAGGGCCTGGCAATGAACCAGACCAGGGGCCAAGAAAGCCTACAAGACTGCCCATAGTAATCAGCCTGCCACAAAAGAAGGACTCATACAGCCCACATAAGGGGCACCCCTAGAGCATATAGCTCTGGTGACAAGAGGAGAGTGCACTGCTGGGATGCACAGACCTACAAAAAGGCCACTTATCCAAGGAAATGTAACCAACCTACCAGATACATAAAAATAAAAACAGTGAATTAGGCAAAATGAGGTAAAAGGCAACATGTTCCAAATGAAGGAATAAGATAAAATCCCAGAATAACTAAGTGAAGTAGATAGGGAATCTACCCGAGAAAGAGTTCAGGGTAGTGATTGTAGCAATGATCAAAGAACTCAGGAGAAGATGGATGCACAGACTGAGAATTTAGAAGTTTTTAACAAGGTGTTAGAAAATATAGAAAAACCAAACAGAGTTGAAGAATACAATGACTGAAACGAACAATCAAGTAGAAGGTATCAACAGTAGACTAAATGATACAGAGGAACGGATCAGTGAGCTGGAAGATAGAGTAGTAGAAATCACTGATGCTGAACAGAAAAAAGAATGAAAAGAGTTTAAGAGATCTCTGAGACAACATCAACCACACTAATATTCACATTATAGGGGTCCCAGAAGGAGAAGAGAGAAAGGGGCTGAGAATATATTTGAAGACATAATAGCTGAAAACTTCCCTAACGTGGAAAAGGAAACAGCCTCCAAGTCCAGGAAGGGCAGAGAGTCCCATACAGGATTAACCCAAAGAGGAACACACCAAGACACACTGTAATCAACACGGCAAAAACTAAAGATAAAGAGAGAATATTAAAAGCAGCAAGGGAAAAGCAACAAGTTACACACAAGGGAAATCCCATAAGGCTATCAGCTGACTTTTCAGCAGAAACTCTGCAGGCCAGAAGGGAGTGGCACAATATATTTAAAGTGATGAAAGGGAAAAACAAGGCTTTCATTTAGATTTGATGGAGAGAACAAAAGTTTTACAAAGAAGCAAAAGGTAAAAGAGTTCAGCACCACCAAACCAGTTTTACAAGAAATGTTAAAGGAACTTGTCTACACAAAAAAGAAAAGGCCACAACTAGAAACATGAAAATTATAAAAGAAAACAACACATCAGTAAAGGCAAACATACAGGAAAGGTAGGAAATCATCCACACACAAAGCTAGTAAGAAGGTTAAAAGACAAAAGTAGTAATATCATCTATATCCACAATAAGCAGTTAAGAGATACACAAAACAATTAAATATAAAACATGATATCAAAAATAGTAATTGTGAAGGGAGTAGAATAAAAATGTAGGGTTGTTAAAATGCATTTGAAATGTAGAGATCAGCAAATGGAAATCAAGAGAAAGCTGCGTGGCAATACTGATACCACACAAAATGGACTTTAAAACAAAGACTGTTACAAGAGTCAGAAAAGGACATTACATAAAAATCAAGGGATCAATCCAAAAAGAAGATGTAATAATAGTAAATATATGTGCATACAACATAGGAGCACCTAAATACATAAAGCAAATATTAACAGACATAAAGGAAGAAATAGACAGTAACACAATAATAGTAGGGTACTTTAACACCCCACTTATATCAATGGACAGATAATATTCAGACAGGAAATCAATAAGGAAACACTAGCCTTAAATGACACATTAGACCAGATCAACTTAATAGATATCTAAAGAACATTCCATCCAAAAGCAGCAGAATACACATTCTTTACAAGTGCACATGGAACATTCTTCAGGATAGATCATATGCTAGGCCAAAGCAAGCCTCAGTAAATTTAAGAAAATTGAAATCATATCAAGAATCTTTTCCGACCACAATGCTATGAGACTAGAAATCAACTACAAGAAAAAAACTGCAAAAAACACAAACACATGGAGGCTAAACAGTATGCTACTAAACAACCAATGGCACTGAAGAAATCAAAGAGGAAATCAAAAAATACTTGGAGACAAATGAAAATGAAAAAAACCACAGCGAGATATCACCTGGATGAAGAAAAAGTGGTATGTGTATATACAATGGAATACTACTCAGTCATAAAAATGAATGAAAATTTGCCATTTGCAATACATGGATGGATTTGGAGAGTATTATGCTTAGTGAAATAAGTCAGAGAGAGACAAATACTATATGATATCACTTATTTCTGGAATTTAGAAACAAACTAGTGAATATAACAAAAAAGAAACAGACTCACAGACATAGAGAAAAAACTAGTGGTTACCAGTGGGGAGGGGAAAGGGGGCAGAGGCAAGATACGGGTAGGGGATTAAGAGGCGCAAACTACAGTGTATAAAATAAATAAGCTACAAGGATATATTGTATAGCACAGGAAATATAGCCAATATTTTACAATAACTATAAATGGAGTATAACCTTTAAAAATTGTGAATCAATATGTTGTACACCTGTAACTTATATAATATTGTACATCAACTACACCTCAATAAAGAAAATAAATGTATGGGCAATAGAGTTGGGCAAAAGATGATTAATCCACACAAGCCCCTTTCATTGTTTTTACATATTAGTAATATAAATATTTTGTTCATTTTGAATATTATTGTTAATTTGTTATTAGCTAACTATAGTTTAAGTTTTCAGAATTCTTAAGTATATTCTCATTATACCCAAAAGACAAAACTTTTCATGATGAACATGAATTTCTGATTTTCATAGTCAATGAGAAATAAGATGTAATGAACAGAAATTATTTTATAGCTAATGAATTTAAACAACATATAGAATATTTTCTTTATAATTTTAAGGGCAATTTAAAATTATGCATAGGTATTTTTTCTAGTTTATTGTTTTCTTATTCTTCTTCCATCTACTTTATTCACATTTTAACAATACCTTTATACCTTTTAATCATTAATTTCATATGAAAATCACAGGGGGAGAGAGAATGAGAAGGGGGAGAGGGAAAGTAAAATAATTTTCATATACACATTCAGATGTTTATTTTAAACGTCTTAATTTAATTGAACTTTAGAAAATAAGGAATTCATAATCTATTAAATATGTCAACCATAATTGAATACAGTATTTCCTTCTTTGCAATATTGGACATGTGTACTTTGTTTTACCTTGGTATAAGCAAACCATATGTTTAAAAATTTAAATAAAATAAAGAGATAAATTACTGGTGAATATCTGTAGTATAAAAAGGATTATTTGCTTTATAACAGGGGTTCCTAACTGTTCATTCATCACTTAAAATCTTTGGATATATGAAACTAGGAGACACATATATCTGTACAATAATATATTTATTGGTCTGAAAACAGTACTTATTTATCTAAATAACTTGTTTACATCTATATGTCTTATGAAGCTATTATTGGGTAGGTAGATAAGTAGGAAATTTCACAATCTTCTTTCATCTCCCCTACGTGGTTTTTAGAACATTCTTTTTGTAGTTTGCTCCATCACTAATTTAAGAATAAATGACTATGGAATTTTTATCATCTCAATATTACTTTAATATCGCCAATGTTGAAAATTCTAAGAGCATTATATTACTTTTCTTTTTTCCAAAGAGGTAAAAGGTAAGAGAGGTAACTTCCTAATGACTAAGCAATTACATTTAGGATGTGAAAACTATCAGCATATAATAAAAATTGCAAATGACTTTAAGCTGCAATCTAATGCACCCATCCTGTTTTTTGTTTTTGCCCTTCTTTTGTAATGGGAACTAAGCTTTCTGTAATTGTGACTTTTGTTGGTTAAGTAGCCATTGCCTATCTACCATAGTGAGTACACAGCCTCTATTTTTTAGTACCATTTGTTAGCTCTCTTTCCTGGTACATAAGGTCTGCTGCTTTGTTCAGAGTGGAAACATAGAATAAATATGTTTCTCATATACATAGTTTTTTAAAAATAAGTGAAACTGGCTCAAATGAGGGAATTATATTTAGATATTTATTTTACAGTTAGCTTTACCCCATACATTGCCTCATTCCTTTCACTGAAATTCTGAAATCATATGTCTATTAATGAGTGGCTAGAATGGGCTCTTTTCAGGCATGGAGAAAAGGTTTATTCTTTACTGGATATGGTTCAGTCTTAGACTGAGTTAACGGTCTTCACTTTGTCAATTTACTGTTAAGCCCAAGTGTTATGAGCTGAACTGTGTTCCCCCCAAATTCATGTTAAAGTCCTTTCTCCCAGTGCCACAGATTTTGGATAACTACATTTGGAGAAAGGGCCTTTAAAGAGTTGTTAAGTTAAAAATGACTGTGGATTAGGGTGGTCCCTCATCCAATTTGACTGGTGTCCTTATAAGAAGAGGAGATTAGAGGGACAATTTATGTGAAGAGGCAGCAAGAGGAAAGTCATCTACTAGCCAAGGAGAGAGGCCTGGAACAGACAGATCCTTCCTGTGGCCCTCATAGGAAACCAACCCTACTGGCACACTTGATCTTGGACTTCCCGCCTCCAGAACTGCAAGTAAATAAATTTCTGTTGTTTAAGCCATTCAGTCTGTGGTATTTTGTTATGGGAGCCCTAGCAATCTAATACACCAAGTATAACTTAAGCCACTTTTTCTACCTTGCCAGTGGCTTATCTGTGGTTATAGGAAAAAAAGAAGTGCCAGAAAATAGGAGTATGTGAAATAAAAATGGCGTCTATTGATGGAGTTGGCTTGAGAGGAGGCTTGAGGTCAGCTGTGTGTGATATGCTTGGAAAGGCATTAGCTAATGTCTACAGTTTTGACTTGATAATTAGGTATTATGAATTGAACTGAATATTTATGAATGCTGGAATTCATATATATTTTCTCTTTGTGGATAGATATCACCAATTAATTGCTAATTATGAAAAGAAGAGCGTTAAACAGATATCTAACTCTACAACTTTGGACTCTCTATCTGATACAGAAGAACTGGAGGAAGGTAAGAAGATACAAAAGGAACAAGTAGTGTTCCTTGTTGATTTTTATTTGTTTGGTTTTTAAGAAGGGACACAGCTTTTGCAAATAATATCTAGATTTGAAATTTTCTCCTATTTTGAAAGGCTAAATATTTTTAAGCACCGTTCTTAGGAATATTGGTGATTAAAATAGTCTGACACTGTTGAATGAAAATGTAATGTAAAAATATACTGAATGATTAAAACATTTTTATTGTCTCTTGAATAGTTATAAAAAACACTTTTTTGCATGTATATAGAGATTTTCAAGATATACAACTATTGGTATATTTTTCATTTTATTCTGAAAATACTTCACATAAGTATATTTGATAATAGTTAATATAATATATGCCTAATCATTACATAAAACTTGAAATTAAGTAACAGTATTTGGGAAGATTTGAAAACAGCATGCATTAAAATAATTTTTGGTGCTTATTTTAAAAAATACATACAGTTATTTAGGTCTGTAAAACAGCTTTTGTGTATGTGCGTGAATATGTCTTATGTTGGCATTTAAAAAAATGTTGGATGAACTAAAATGTCATACATTTATTCTCTATATTCACCAGCAACCACACTTCCACCCTACCCTTCACCTATAGTGTAAAAAAGAAAAAAAAAAAAGAGAGCCTGATGAGAATAGGAGATCATTTAAATGCCACAGCTGTTCAAACACTCTCCATCCCCCCAAATGTATAGTTATGATACTTAGAACAATGCTTGGCCCTATTGATTCTAGGTGAGCAAATTTAAGAGAGAATTTCCCTAAGTTTCCCTTTTATAAACTTAATCTTATACAATCTTTCATGAAATTTTGGCTTTTTGGACTCTTGATCTACATCTTCATATCTCCCTCTCCTACAACTTCTCTTCTGTCTCTTTTTTAATGTCCACATAGCTATTAGAAGTAAAGAATTTCCGTGATTTTATACTTCATTTCTTTAGGGAAATAAAGCAGTAGAACCTATAGAAACACCTCTCCTACATTTTGTGTATCTCCTGAGGGCAAACAAAACCATGCTGAATCCTTTTACCCTGGCAATATATGTTTCTAGTTTCTAGTGAAATTTTAAATTTCACTATAATGTATCAAAGCATAATAGAAATATTAGGTCAAGAAAATTATCAGAAGACACTGCAAGAGATGGCAAACTTAAAAAGTTATATTTCTGTCAGATTCAAAGGGGGTAACTTATTTTAAAATGACTATAAAATGCAGAAGTATCAATGCTAAATTATAATTGTGTTGTAGCTGAGACACAGAATTTAAGAAATATACTTAGGAGTGAAAATATTTGAACATAAATGAAGACATTAAAAATATCACTTATTTTCCAGACGTGTAACCTCATTTCTACAAATCCTTTGCTGCTGCTTGGATTAGAAAAGTCTATTTTGAAAGAGCAGTTAAGTGAACTATCACAGAATTTTTGCTGACTACTCAATGAAGAAAAGTGGTAAATGGAGAGCCATTTTCACCTTAGAAGATGTGAAGAAATTTCAAAAGACAACCATCTATATTGTGACCCATCAGTTGAAAAAAAGAAATTTGTGTTAAGCATATGGGCAGAGAAAAACTTTTTAGTCAAAATATTAAATGAGATATTAATAAAAGTAAACTTTGCAACATACTGTCTTAAGCATGCATTAGAACATTCAAATAAAGTAAAAATATTAACATTTCAGTTACAAAATAGAGGAAAAAATAGAAATAATCCTGTGTAAATGGAAATTCTCTTTCATGTACAAGGACCATCATTGATAAAGCCTTTTTGATTTTTTAGAAATACTATATTAATACGTATCCAGGGTATTATAGAAAAGAAAAAAAAATGCATCACCCATAGTCTCATCCCCCAAACAAAACATTTGTCAAATTTTGGGCATGTTTTTGTAGTCTTTTAAAATTTGCTTAGCTTTTTTTTTTTTTTCCTCAGAGGAAATTTATAATTTTGCATTTTTCTTTTTAAAGACACGGTATATAGTTCACAGTTTTCACTGTGCTGCTTGCCATTCCTTAAACACATGCAGCTTGGTCCGGCTTCAGGACTATTCCCTGGAAGACTCTTCTTTAGGGGTCTCCTGGGACGGCTTCCTCGCCTCACATGGGACCTCAGCACAGCCTTCTGTGGCTGCCCTGCTGTTCATCTCTTACAGTGCTTTCTTTTCTGTCCCTTTCCTCCTTGCCTTTTGGATTGCAAACTCCATGAGAGCTTGAACTTTTTGTTCATAGTTAAATCCCCATCACTTATAAAGTAAAGTATTCAATTTGCTGAATACGTAATAGCTGAAGCGTGTCAGGCACTATTCCAAGCATTTCACATATCTTAACTCATGTGGTCTTCACAGTCTTGTTGAGGTAAGTACTATTTGTATCCTCATTTTATGATGAGGATATTGAGGTGCAGCAAGGTTAAATGACTTGCTCAAAGTTCCTGAGCTAGGAAGCTGAGAGCTGGGATATGAACCCCTGCACTCTGGATTTGAACCTACCCAGTCTGACTCCAGAATTTGCTGCATTAATCAATATACCATACCATCTCTCTCATGAACAAATGAATATATATCATCCTTATAAACTTGATTTTTAATGGCTCAGAGGAAAGCTTTGTGCATTATTTGCAATGTATTTAAACCATTCATTCATTTAAATATATTTGTTGAACTCCCCACTAGTGCTAGGAGATGTGGAAGAGCCAAAGTGGAGGAAACACCTGACAATTCCTGACAGCAACTCAACACACATTTAATTTTCACTATGGTTTAGATCAGTGGTTCTCAAATGGTGGCAACTTTTTGTCCCCCAGAGGATATTTGGCAACGTCTGGAGAGAATTTTGGTTGTCAACACTATGGAGGAATACTGCTAAATAGCCCATAATGCACAGGACAGCCCCCTACAAGTCCTTATCGGACCCCAAATGGCAACAGTGCCCAGGCTGAGAACCTCTGATCTCAATTCTATATTATGTACTGGGGTACAAAGAAGAAAAAGGTATCTTATATCCTCTGCCCTCAATGATCTCACAAATGTTTAGTCTGCCCTCCACCCCAGTCTTTGTCAACTTTCAAGTTAATGAGGATCAGGCCTTTACCATTGGGTTGGCCAAAAAGTTCATTCGGGTTTTTCCCTAGGATGGCATGGGAAAACCCGAACGAACTTTTTGGCCAACCCAATATTAGCATGGGAGAGGGAGTGATAAACTATTAATACTTACAGCAGGTTAGGGTGGGTCAGAAGTGATTCAAAATAAAAGACAAACCTTTCGGCTGGGCTTGCCTTCATAAGTAAAGTTTCTCTGGGTGTTCCAAACAAAATGTACCCATCATAATAAAAGTTAATTCATAATAGAGACACAAGCCAAGGACCCAAGAATCAGAGGACGGAGAGATCATTTATGGAACCTTGACCAAGGTTAACCTTGGTGGAGAAGAGAGGGTTTGAATCAGGTCCTGAAGGCTGGATGGAATTTTGACGTGGGACATCTCATAAAAAACTAGATAGGACAGAGAAAGAACTTTGATATTTTATAATTGAATTTGTGTTTACTACCCATTTGGGGAAAATGCATACTTCAAAACAGTATGTTGTAGGGCAGGTGTAGTACAGCAATATTTGACTTGAGTTTAATTGCCAGCTCATTGTTTTTCATTCTCTCAAGTATTTAAAATCTTAGAATGCTATTACATTGAGAATTCCTTTTTAGTGTGCCTGGTAATGTCTAAAATAGAGCACATTTACTCTTAAGAAGTTTAACAACAGAAAACACCTATTTAATATATATCCAACTTTAGGTGAATATTTAAATTTCCTCTAGGCAGCCATATAAATAGATTACTTTTCTCACTCATGTGGACAGCTTGGAGGAATATCGTTCTTTATGATTGAATCCTCAAACTTTACCCTTCCCCTTCTCATCCCAACCAAACTAGGGTGATGCCATAGGTTGTGAAGGCCACCCTCTTGGAGGGAGCAGGTGGTACTGGCCAAAGTATGTGTTCTGACACAGGTCTGTGCCAAAGGAAGAAAGGCCACATTTCTAATTTTCAAGGGTATTTCTAATGGGCTGGGGTGGCCCTGTCTTAGCTCCATCACAAACTCTGCTGAATTTGTTCCCTTCGTTACCTCTCTAAAACTGTAGCCTCTGCTGGCACCAGCCATCTCCTGGGTGCTGATGCTACCCTACTGTCTTCCAGAAACCCATGGACCATGTCTTTGCCTGGGCTATAGATCCAGCTTGTTTTAACCTCATTTCCATATAAAACAAGTCCTTCCCAGTTTTGATGGAGGGTGCCATCTTTTTGTGTTTGTCTAGTCTTCTATTGCTAAAGAGTCAATTTCTATGCCCACTGATTTCACTCAGAGCCCTTCTGCTGCTTAGTTTTTCAACTCTCCTTAATGCTACATTCCTGGATTAGCATCATGGAACACAAACTATAGGAACTTGGGCAAGAATCTCAACCTTTCTGAACTTGGTTCCTCATCTGAAAAACTTGTGAAAGTAAATGAGAATAAATCATTCAGCACAGTACCTGATAAAGAGATGTCACTTATAAAAATGTTAGTTTACTTTCCTTTTACTTTGGGTTGAATAAATAAAATTGTAACCAGTTTTTTTCTTTTGCTGTTTTTCTCCTGGGCTTACTGTTTCAGTTCTGTACAGACCTTAATGCAAAACTCACCGTACACTCTAGCTTTCACCAAATTTCACATGACACCAGATTTTTTTTATTATTTTCCTAGTATGACTGTAGTTTTATAGTAGATTATAGCAGATTGTAATATTGTTCAGCAGTATCCACTCTTTCTCCCTGACCCTATTCCCTTTCCCACTGACTTGGCTTACCCATGTGACTTCCAGGGGTGGGAGTGACAGGTTGCCTTTTTCTAGCAGAAGCCCATCACCCTCTTGCACTCTTACCATCCTACACGAGAACAGCATGCTTAGATAGCAGCTACTTCTTCAGCCTGGGTCCCAGCATGACACTCAGTGCAGATCTAAACTAAAGCCTAACTGATATCAGGGACCCAGGTAGACCCAGCAGAGCCACAGCCAATACTCATAAGTGAGAAATAACTGTTCATTGTTTAAGCGACTGAGACTTTGGGATTGTTTATTGTCCCAGCAAAAATTGACTAATACAGAAACCATGGGGAGAGGGTCACAGCATACAGCTCCTGGCATTTCATTCACTCAGTCCCCAGGACAAGTACTCTTGTCCTATTCTGGTTTCCACATCCCCCCATCCCCTAATTGTCTCATAGCAGCTCAGTCTTGCACCCCCCATTGGTCTCTTATTATGCAGGATTATTTTCCTCTTGCCAGTGAAACTTGGGAGAGACTTGTCTCTTTCACAGTGTGTATCCCCTGGCAATGTGCTCATCCAAATACATTGTCAAGAAATCAGGCCTTTCTCCACAATTATTTTACCAGCTACAAGGAAACAAATTTTCATTATGTGTAACATAAGGTGGAGGCTTTTATCCTGCAGTCTTTTCTGAGATGTAAGTGAATCTTACTCAGGTTTAGGTAATTACCTTCTTGCTTTAAAATAAATACCTGATATTTCTTCTCTACGGATTTGCATTGGTTTCTAATTGGTGCTATAACAAACTACCACAAGCACAGTGGCTTAAAACACCACAAGTTTTTAAACTTACAGTTCTAGAGGTCAGAAGTCCAAAATGGGTCTCACAAAGCTAAAATCAAGGTATCAGCAGAATGTGTTCCTTTCTGGAGGCTCTAGGGGAACATCTGTTTCCTTGCCTTTTCTAGCTTCAATATGCTGCCCACACTGCTTGGCTCCTGACTCCCAGATATCGAATTACTCTGATCTCTGCTTCTGCCTCACATCTCTTTCTCTGGCTCTCCTGCCTCCCTTATTCACATATAAGGATTCTTGTATTTGCTTTGGGTCCACCTAGAAAATCCAAGATAATCTCCCATCTCAAGACCCTTAACATAATCATATCTTTTTTTCCCTATGTAATAATAGATATCTTGTGGAGAAGTACTTTTTGATGATAGCCATCCTAACAGGTGTAAAGTGATATCTCATTTTGATTTGCATTTCCCTGCTGCTTAGTGATATCAAGCCTCTTTTCATGTACCTGATGGCCATTTGTATGTCTTCTTTGAAAAACTGTCTACTCAGTCCCTCTGCCCATTTTTTAATCAGGTTGTTAGCTTTTTTGTTCTTGAGTTGTATAAATTCTTTGTCTATTAATCCCTTATCAGACATAGGATTTGTAAATATATTGTCCCATTCCATATGTTGCCTTTTCATTTTGTTGACTGTTTCTTTTGCTGTGCAGAAGCCTTTTAGTTTGATGTAGTTCCACTTGTTTATTGATTTACATGAACATCTGAAATATCAAGGCTATTGACCTAATATTCATCATGTTATTGCATATGATAGAGTATGCAGAGATGACTTTAATTTGGTTCAACAGATCTTAAGTCAGTGATTCCTTATAGTAATTGACTCTATCCCTAATAATATATTCATCCTTCACTGAACTGTTACGCGATTTGAATATTTCCTCTTTTTATGATCATTAATGTTTCCCTTCTAGACAAAGTTTTTACTCCTGATTATAGTGTTTTAAAATCTAGACTATTTTACTCACAGGGCTGCTTATGGTACATTTTCATTTTATTTATTCCTACTTCAATTATTAATACTTGTGGACCTATTGCTTAGTCTCCATAACTGAGAAGCATTTCCTCTGCATAGTCATTCTTCTATTTACTTTTGTTTTGTTTCTGATTCATAAATAATTATAAGGGAATAGGAATTTGGAAGGATTTTCTTCCTGGATAAAGATTTAAGGTGGTTTTAAGATATTTTATTTAGTACTTGCTTCATTTGTAAGAAAGAAAACAAAATCTGCCTTTTCTTTTTAAGAAGATCTATAATTCTATAAATTTTGTTTTCTGTCAGCCTCCTAATGTAATTGTTTGCCATCTAGTGGACAACCTAAGTACTGCTCAGTTTTATAAAATAGGGTTCTATGTAAGATATCTAGAGATAAGAGATGGAAATTGATCAGAGATATTCTGGGGCAATGTATGTTTCCATTAGTGTGTACCAGTTAAGATTATGTAGGATTAAAATGCTTAATCTTTTTTTGTTGTTTTGTCCTTGTAGGTTGATATTAGAGATATTTATCCTTATCATAGATAAAGCAAATTGTTCAGGAACTGAGAATGAAAAACTAATTTATATAAAAGTAAGCAATAATTCTTTAAAAGAACCAGTACTACTGGGGGAGAGGAGGTGATCCTGTAGATAGGATAGGTAAGGAGATCAAGGGGTCTAATGAGAGATGGAGAAGTGAAGGGGAAAGGGGAAAAGGATACATGGAGAGAAAGGATGGGTGGGGATCATTACAGAGATGGGGGAATACCTGAATAGGTGGAAAGAAGAAATAGCTAGGAAGGAACAGAAGGAGCTGGGACATAGAGGCAACTAGACAAAGTTGAAATGGAAAGGGCATTAAAAATGTGTCCAAGAGAAAAAAAAAAGATTGGATTAAAAATGACCTGAGAGAATAGAAATGGTGCTTTATTTTGCAATGTGTGTCAGCTACCTAGAAGCACCACCTCTGATTTTGTCTACAAGATTATAAGAAAGTGTCCCATAGATCTTACTTCCTGATTTTTATGATCAATGTACAGACCTAGAATATACACGCATGTGTGTTGACTGATTTTTTCCTTTTGCCTTTTTCATACTTAGAGTTCTCATAATGCAGGGAAACAGTAAGTGGTGTTGTGCTTCTTTTACTAGGAACTATTATTTCGTTTGGGATTTTGTTGAAGTATTCAACCAGCAGTGAACTATTACAAGTAGAACCTAGGACACCTGATTGCTTTGAGCAATTAAGCAACTGAGGGCGCTGGGGAATAACATTAATCAAGGTACACTTTAGAAGTCTATTATTCACAAAAAGAAGTCAGGTGTTTCATTCAACAAATACTTATTGAGTTCCCATTATATGTCAGGCCTGTACTAGACATGGGAGTATAAGACAAAAAAACATCTTACAGTCCAATAAGATTTTTTAGTTAACTGGAGAGATTACAGACTGAAAACTCTTATCCTTCTTCTTTAAGAAATTATGTTTTGTATGAGTCTGCATGCCTTGTGTGAGAGGCAGAATTATAAGATGACCCTCAGTTATCTATGCCTTGAGTGTGGATGGAACCTGTGAATATAATGACACACTGTTCTTGTGATTATACTACCTTAAAGGACAAAAGGGAGATTATCCTGTTTGGGCCTGATCTAATCACACAAGTCCATTAAGTCTAGATCTAGAGGTCAGACACAGAAGAAGTCAGAGATGTAAGTATGAGAGAGATTTGAAGAGAGGGAAATTCTGCTGGCTTTGAAGATGAAGGGGCCATGTGGTAAGAACATGAGAACGGACTCTAAGAGCTGAGGGCATCCCCTAACAAAGAGCCAGCAAGAAAAAAAGACATCTTAGTCTTGTAGACAAACCACTGAATTCTTCCAGCCCATATATGAGCTTGGAAGAGACCCCTAAGCATGAGGTAAGAATGCAGCTTATGGATATCTTGATTTGAAACCCAGAGTAGAGAGGATATAAAAGTGTACTAATACAAGGTTCTTATATTACATATGAAATGTTGAAATATTATTGGAAGATAGACTGTGATAATGTATGTGTGTGTGTGTGTGTGTGTGTGTGTGTGTGTGTATTAAATACAAGAGCAACCACAAAATTAAAAAAATAGATATACCCAAAAAGTAAATAGTGGAGATGAAATAAAAGCATTTAAAAGATATATTCAGTTATTCCAAAAGAAGGTAGGAAGAGATAAGAAGGCCAAAAAAGTGGGAATAATTAGAAAACAAGCAACACAGGGCAGATTTAAATTTAAACATATCAATAATTTGTTAAATGTAAGTGATCTAAACAACTCAATTAAAAGGCAGAGAATGTCAATATCAAATAAAAAAGCAAGACTCAATTATATGCTCTCTATAAAACACCCACTTTAAAACAAGGACAAAGAAGGATTAAAAATAAAACAAGAAAGTAATATGCCATGTAAATGAATCAAAAGAAAATTAGAGCAGTCTTGTTAATGTTAGATGAGGTAGATTCAGAACAAGAAATACTATCAGGGATAAAGAAAGACTATGCATAATAAAGGGTTTATTTAATGAAGAAGACTTCCAACCCTAAATGTGTATGTATATAGTAACAGAGCTTCAAAATACATTAAGTAAAACTGATACAGTTAAAAAGAGAGAGAGACAAATCTACAATTATAGTTCCAAACTTCAATACTCTTCTTTCAATAATTTATAGAACAAGTAGACAAAAACATCAGCAAGGATATAGAAACACTATCACCCAATTTGATATAATTGACATTTATAGAACACTTTACCTGCAATAGTAGAATACAATTTTTTTTTCAAGTGCACATAGAACATTCACCTAGACTGCCATATTCTGGGCCATAATGTATATCTCAAGAGATTTACAAATATTCAAATATCACAAGTATGTTCTAATGGCAATAAAGAAACTTGAAATCAACAAAAATATATCTAGAAAATCTTTCAATATTTGGAAATGAAACATCATACTCCTAATTAACTATATGACAAAAAATCACAAGGTAAATTAGAAAATATATTGAATTAAAAGAAAATGAAGTGAAAACTTAACAGAATTTGTGGGATGCTTCTGAA
The DNA here is from genome assembly GCF_009873245.2 of Balaenoptera musculus. NCBI lineage: Eukaryota > Metazoa > Chordata > Mammalia > Artiodactyla > Balaenopteridae > Balaenoptera > Balaenoptera musculus. Next base: position 32,498,698 of record NC_045793.1, on the reverse strand, counting down.
GCAGCTTTAGCAGGACAGTTAAAACAGTATTTAGAGGGAAAGTTATAGCTATCCATGCTTATATTAATAGAAGAAGAATTGTCTCAAACAAATGATTTAAGATTACACCTTAAAAACTAGGTGAAAAAGTACAAAGAAAGCATAAGGAAAGAAAGAAATGAAAAGCAGTAATCAATGAAATAGCAACAAAAATCAGTGAAACTTAAATTACTAAATCTATAGCCAGAATGATTAAATAGAAGACATGAATTGTAAATATCAGAAATGAAACAAGGAGGCATCATTACAGATCATACAGACATTAAATGGATTGAAAGGGAATGTTATCAATAACTTTATACCAGTAAATTTAATTGCATAGATGAAACATACAAACTTCTTAAAAGACATAAACCATTAAAGCTCACTCAAGAATATATAACATAAATAGATATCTATCTATTAAAGATATATAGCTAAATACCTGCCCACAAAGAAAATTCTAGAATCAGATGACTTATTCAACGTAGCTCTAGAAGTTCTAGCCAGTGCAATAAAGACAAGAAAAGGAAATAAAATGTATAAAAATTAGAAAGGAAAAAATAAAATTGTCCCTATTTGTAGATAATATGATCACATACATACAAAACCTAAAGAAATCTACACAAAAACTACTAGAACTAATAAGTGAGTTTGTCAAGTTTGCAAGATATAAAATAACATACAAAAATCAATGGTATTTCTACACACTAGCAATGAACATGTGGACATGAAAATTAAAAATACTAAATGCAGATGGCCAAAAGGCACATGAAAAGATGCTCAACATTGTTAATCACCATGGAAATGCAAATCAAAACCACAGTGAGCAGTCACCTCACATCTGTCAGAATGGCTATCATCAAAAAGAACACAAATAACAAATATTGGCAAGGATGTAGAGAAAAGGGAACCCTCGTACACTGTTGGTGGGAATGTAAATTGGTGTAGCCACTGTAGAAAACAGTATGGAGGTTTCTCGAAAAACTAAAAATAGAACTACCATATGACCCAGCAATTCCACTCCTGGGTATATATCTGAAAGAGCAAAAACAATAATTTGAAAAGATACATGCACCTCAATGTTCATAGCAGTGTTACTTACAATTGCCAAGATGTGGAAGCAACCTAAGTGTCCATCTACAGATGAATGGATAAAGAAGAAGTCACACACACACACACACACAAACACACACACACTGGAATACTACTCAGTCATAAAAAAGAATGAAACTTTGCCATTTGCAGCAACATGGATGGATGTGGAGAGTATTATGCTAAATGAAATAATTCAGACAGAGAAAGACAAATACTGTATGATATCACTTATATGTGGAATCTAAAAAATACAACAAACTAGTGAATACAACACAAAAGAAGTAGACTCACACATGTAGAGAACAAACTAGTGGATACCAGTGGGGAGAGGGAAGGGGGGAGGGGCAATATAAGGGTAGGGGATTAAGAGGTATAAGCTATTATGTATAAAATAGGCTACATGGATATATTGTACAACACAGGGAATACAGCCAATATTTTATAATATCTATAAATGGAGTATAACCTTAAAAAATTATGAAGCACTATATGTGCACCTATAACATATAATATTGTACATCTACTATACTTCAATAAAAACTAAAAATACTATTTCATAAATAAAGTACTTAACAAAACATCTACAGAACTTGTATATTGAAAACTACAAAATGCTGGTGAGAGAAATCAAAGAAAATCTCAATAAATGCAGAGACATGTTTGTAGATTGAAAGACTCAGCATAGTAAAGATGACAGTTCTCTTGAAGTAGATACAGGTTTAGCACAATCTCATCAACATACCAGCAATATTTCTTATAGATATAGACAAGATTCTAAAATTTATATGGAAAGGCAAAGGAATTAGAATAGCTAAAACAATTTTGCAAAAAGAATAAAGTGGGAAGAATCATTCTACCTGATTTAGAGACTTTTATATAGCTACAGTAATCAAGACTCTGTGGTACTGCTGGAGAGATAGACATATAGAACAATGTAATAGAAGAGAGAGCAGAGAAATAGACCCACACAAATATGCCTGATTTTTGACAAAGGTGTAAAATCAATTCAATGGAGGAAAGATAAACTTTTTAAAAAATGGCGCTGGAGCAATTGGACATCCATAGGCAAAAAAATAAATATTGCCCTAAGTTTCACACCTTATATAAAAGTAAATGAAAAAAATAGATCATGGACTTAAATGTAAGATGTAAAACATAAAAATTTTAGGAGAAAAAAAAAAAAGGAGAAAATCTTTGTACTCTAGGGCTAGAGTTCTTAGACCTGACACCAAAAGCACGGTGTATAAAAGGAAAAATTGATAAATTAGACTTTGAAAAATTTAAAACTTTTGCTCTGTGAAAGACCCTGCTTTAATCTCTGTTAAGGATAAGAGTAAGCTACAATCTGGAAGAAAATATTTGCAAATTACATATCTGACAAAACACTATTAGTATCTAGAATATATTCAGAACTCTCATAACTCAACAGTTAAAAAAAAAAAGTAATTCAGCCAGAAAAAGGACAAAATACATGAGAAGACATATCACCAAAGAGGAAATACAGATTGCAAATAAGTACATGAAAAGATTTTCAACATCATTAGGGAAATGCAAATGAAAACTGCAATGAGATACCACTACACATCTATCAGACTGGCTAAAATAAAAAAGAGTCAATGTCAAGTGCTGATTAGGATACAGAGAAATGGGATCACTCATACATTGCTGCTGGGAATGTAGAATGGAAGAGACATTCTGGAAAATAATTTAGCTGTTTCTTTAAATACTAAACATGTAACTACTATACAAACCTGCAATAGCACACCTGGGCATTTATCCCAGAGAAACAAAAACTGATGTTCACACAAAAGTTCATAGCAGCTTTATTTGTGATAGCCCCAAACTGGAAACAACCTCGGTATCCTTCAAGGGGTGGGTTAATGGTTAAATAAATTGTGATACGTCCACATCATGGGATACTACTCAACGGTAAAACAGAATGAATTGTTGATATATACCATAATCTGGGTGAATTTCCAGAGAATTATGATGAGTGAAAAAGCCAGTCCTCAAAGGTTACATACTGTATGATTCCCCTTATATAACATTGTTTAAATGCAAAATTATACAAATGAAGACCAGATTTGCGGTTGCAAAGGGTTAAGGAGGTGCTGGGAGGTGTGAAGAAAGTGGGTGTGGCTATAAAAAGGCCACACAATGTATCCTTGTGATGATGAAAATGTTTTCTATCTTGACCCTATCAATGTCAATATCTTGGTTATTGAAGTATAGTTTTGCATGTGGGAAACCAGGGTAAAGGATAAATAAGTCCTCTCAAAAAAAAAAAAAAAAAAAAAGGATAAATAAGGCCTGTCTATTATTTCTTACAACTGCATGTGAAATGACAATGATCTGAAAATTAAAAGTTTAATTAAAAATATACACATATAAAAATAATTCCTAGGGCAAAATGCACTCCTCTGAAGGTGTGAGTACTTAAGGACAGTTTATTTCTTCCCACCTCATATAAATTTCAGAGAGCTTCATTAAAGTTTTTATGTCCTTGAAACCTCTAAGTATTCTACACAGTTGGAGAGTCAGGCTCTTTTCTATGTGTACAATGTTCACATTTCTCCACAGACATGCAAATTTTTAGTAAAAATAGAATTCTAACAAAGATGATGTTATTTATTTTTCTAAACAATAGGTGGCATATGAGTTTCACAAATAAAACTGATGATTATACTCTTGTATCAGGCAATGTAGTTGTATTTTTCAAACTAATTTAATTTACACACAGGCACACCTTGGAGATATTGGGGGTTCAGTTCCAGACCACCACAATAAAGCAAATATTGCAATTAAGCAAATCACACAACTGTTTTAGTTTCCCAGTGCATATAAAAGTCATGTTTACACTATACTGTAGTCTATGAAGTGTGCAATAGCATTATGTCTAAAAAAACAATGTATATAACTTAATTAAAAAATACTTTATTGCTAAAAAAAATGCTAACCATCATCTGGGCCTTCAGTGAGTGGTAGTAGTAACATCAAAGCTCACTGATCACAGGTCACTCTAACGAAGAAAATAATAATGAAAAAGCTTAAAATATTGTGAGAATTACCAAATGTGATGATGTGATGCAGAGACATGAAGTGAGCAAATGCTGTTGGAAAAATGGCTCCAATAGATTTTACTGAAGGTTGCTGCAAGCCTTTCACTTCTAAAAGTGCATTATCTGCAAAATGCAATAAAAGAGGTATGCCAGTACATAGTTCTCCTCATAGTTTATAATACATTTAAAAGTGTTGGTTAACTGACTGAAAGAATACACATATTTTTCTAAAATTGACACTGGGAATTTTGCTACTTCTTTGGGGAAAAATATGAAAATAACTTGTAGATTTCATAATGCAATTTTATGTTCCTTTAAACATGTTATAATTTATACACTGTATGAGAATACTCTTTTTCTCTCAGAATCATACTGGAAGTTTTAACTAAAATCTAGTAAATTCTAATACATATCAAATGTTAACTTTTCTAATTTTAGTTAATATTGTTCAGGTGTGTAGAAAAATCTAAAGCAAGTATTCAGTATATGAATAATAATAATACATCACTTTATTCCCTAATAAAATTTACATTATTTCAAAATATCAGCCTTCTAACTCTATGCACTTTGACTACTTTTTTATATCTTAGGCACCAAATGTTTTCTTGTTCTCCTCCCTTAGGATTTGAAACTTATTTGGGGGCTACTTTAAGCCTGAGGAACCACTGGTAGGTGAGACTAATCACTTCCTATAGCCTTCAGGTGTTCCTATTTATGGGCTACTTATACCCCAGTTTTAAAAAAAAGCCTAGAGTCTTTGTTATTTCTTAGTCAAAAACTCACATACATATTCAGAGCTGTTGACTTTATTCTTTCCTAAGAACCACCAGCCTGTATTGTTCTGAATATATTTGTATTTTATGCTGTCATTCTTTCATGGTGCCAGTTAGCACATAACCCTTCATGGGAAGCCATGGAGAAAGTCACCTTTCAGTCTTGCCATGAGTATCTGGGTCCTGGCCTTCAGCCTTCAGCCTAATGGGATAAAAGCCTAAACCCTGACTCAATGAGTGGTAGATGCAATCCCAGGTTTTCCACTGAGAGATTGGATCTGAACCCATGCCCTGCCATTTTTTTTTAAAATAAATTTATTTATTTTGTTTATTTGTTTTTGGCTGTGCTGGGTCTTCGTTGCTGTGTGTGGGCTTTCTCTAGTTGCGACGAGCGGGGGCTACTCCTTGAGCTCTGAAACCATGATTTGGTCTTCAAACCTAAGACTCAGTTTCATCTATGACAAAATCTGTTGTCAGAATTAAAGTCAAATAATATATATGTAAGCTCTTCTACAACAGGAGCTTTATTCATGTTTTTGATGTTCATTAGAAAATAAAATTTTAAAAAATGAATTCAACTTATAAAGTCAAGCTATTGTTAGAAAAGTATTAAATATAAATTTCCAGTAATATCTAGCTAGCCATTGTCAATTACAGGAAATTTAAAAAGAAAAGGAAAGACACAAAAATGTGGAAGAAAAATATTTTTTCCACTTTAGAAGTTAGTGCTCAGGGTAGAAAATGTTCTGTATTGTCACAGCCTCACCCTGCTTGATCAAAATATTGCCATAATATCTTTGAGCTGGGAGTTGGGGAAAAGCAGAAGCTGTCATGAAGAGGGCTTATTTTCACTAGAGAAGGTGAGGATAGACTTCAGGAGAGATGAGCAGCGCTGGAAGGGCTTTGGCACTCTGGCAAGTGTGTTGGGGGAGAGGGGTAATCAATACTGAATCAAGGATGTGAATACATGGCTTAAAAATGTAAACTAAGACATCATCTCACAGCAATATACTATCATATCATAGTCATATACTGTCAGTTATTTAATCATTTTTGTGGGACTATATGAATACATCTTATCTCTGTAAGGACACCTTTTTGAGTAGTGGTGCTTAATATTTTTGTGTCTCTTAGAGTGTCTAGCACTATAATATATAATCTGATTCTATAATAGAAAATAAATAATGACTTAAATTAGCCTTTCCATCTGTAAAAATAAATTCTTAAACTATGCATCTAGATTACAAAATGGTTTTTATTTAACTCTGAAGTTATTTTTTATTTCAGCTTTTAATTGTATGTTCTTCAAGACTTTATTGTCACAAAGTCTCTTTCATCGAGTTATTTATTTTCTATAAGTTCAATGCAGTATAATAGAAAGAGAAGGAGGTCCTTAACTATATTTTCTACTTGAGATGGCTGGTATCTTTAAAATATATTTGTAGATGCCACATCTAGATAATGAAGTGAATATTTTGCCTAAGATCTTGCATATAATTAGCATATAAGTGAAGAAAAATCCTATAGCAGTGGAGGTAATATACTCACTTTTTTGAGCAGTCTCTCAGAATTTACTATGACTTTGACTTATGTAAGATACCGAGGATAAATTTTAGGTTCCATAAGGAATCATGTCTCAACAACATTTTTTATTTTATTCCTAAAGTTTATGCAGTCTATATTATCAAAGACATTTACAAATGATTTAATAACATACGCAGACTTCTAAAAAAGTAAGCTACATTAACTTATTTTAAATTTGGATTCCATACCAAAGGGGTTGTGTAACTCTTCTGGTGCCCTAACAAACTCCACTCTGGAGAGAACATGGGTGAAACTTAAATAGTATATGGATTCCTTGTAATGTGGTTCTTTTTTCTTGACTTACTTTTGCAAGCACTATATTTATAATTAACCAAATCAAATTAAACCTGCTGAATTTAGAGCGAACATGACCTTTGTGTTCTGTGCTGAAACGTTCATCCACAAACTTGCTGACAGCAAATTCTATCAATATTCAGTTCCCCTGCCTTGTGTGAAGCAGAACCTTCCTCCACCCTACATACGCTCATGGGGAGAGGAGTTAAAGAGGAGGGCAATGACATGGTTTGTCACTTTTTATTTATGGAAACATGGCTCCCATCTTGTCTGCAGTGGGTAGGAATGCAGTAACACATTGCAAACACACTTACTGTTCACTTATCTGTGGAAAATGGTTTACATGAGCAAATTTAAATAAGTAAGAAATATGCTTAGATGTTTTTGTGTAGAACAAATGCTGCTCTCATATAATTCTTTTTGCTTGGCAACACTGCTGAGATCAGCATAACCTGTTGGTGCAGTAAACTGTGTAATAAATCTCCATCCCTGCTATCTATTGAAAATAACACAGTGATATGACAGACACTTCGGGAGTAGAAATGACTGTTCATACAAAATGATCTAGTGCTAAGATTAGTTTAATTTATTGGCATTAGTGAACATTCTATATTGTAGAAACTTTTAAGGAGATCTTGTTATTCGTGTTCCCCATTAATCTTAGTGATATGGAAGCTAATCCTTTAACTGCTAAATTGTAGCTACTGCAATGTTTTTGAGGTAGGTGGCAGTGAGTTACCTCCCTTATTGGTCCTCTTCTGATAAGTGCTGTTTATATAGGATTTCATTTACTATCATAGCTTGAAAAGAAATGACTGGAGTGATTCTAAAAAACAACACATGTAATATGTGTAACATGTAGAACATCCATTGTTACAATCAGAGTCCTAGAAAGATCAAACTCAGATTACGTAAGAGACTTTAATGAATATAGAATTTAAGGAATTATGGCAAAGAAGTTGAGGAATTTAGGGATTAGCAATATAGAGATGATATATTAGACCAATGAAACTGGAGTTTGTAGACAAGGAGTGCAGGAAAGAAACTGTATCTGTGGGGGAATTCAAAACACTGCCAGAAACGCATCTTAGAGAAGAAACGCATCTTAGAGAAGATAGGGAATGGGTAATACACAAACCTCTTTCTCCTCGCACCTTCTTATCTACCAGTGTCTCCAACTGGCTGAATGCAAATGGGAGCCAGTTGGCAAGATGCAGTCCACAGGGTTCAGCATCTTGGAGTATACAGCAGGGCACAAAGAAGGGCTAAGAATGAATCTGGGGGACCTCCCTGCTGGCACAGTGGTTAAGAATCTGCCTGCCAATTCAGGGGACACGGGTTCGAGCCCTGGTCCGGGAAGATCCCACATGTCACAGAGCAACTAAGCCCATGTGCCACAACTACTGAGCCTGTGCTCTAGAGCCCACAAGCCACAACTACTGAGCCCGCATGCCACAACTACTGAAGCCAGTGCACCTAGAGCCTGTGCTCTGCAACAAGAGAAGCCACCGCAATGAGAAGCCCGCGCACCACAACAAAGAGTAACCCCTGATCTCCGTAACTAGAGAAAGCCCATGCAGCAATGAAGACCCAATGCAGCCAATAATAAATAACTAAATTTTTTTAAAAAATGAATGAATCTGGGGCAAGGTAGGTGGACAAAAGGTGAATAACAGACAAAAATATTAAAATAACCTTCTGTAATGGCTACTTTTCATATGCATTTTTCGGCTTTGGTTTCCAATTACAGCCTTAACTGTAACGTATCTCAATTTAACAATACTCAGAGAGGTTCTTTAAATCAGAACTTAATGTGTTGTGGCTCAGTGTCTTCTGGTGGTACCCCATTTCAAATATTCATTTGCATCTCCTATTGCACTTAGAGGTCACAGAGACCAGGAAGAAAAGTCTTGACCTCTGTTGATCAATGAGATTCAGATGTTCTGATGGTTAGGGAGCTCCAACAAATGCTAGTTTGCAAAGAAAAAGGAAAAATGGAGTCTGGTGATCTAGCAGTAGAGCCTCAGGGAAGTATAGGCTCTTCTTACAACTATATGGCTGATTTGGGTCAATTTTCCTACTTCTCACCTCATTACCTGGGGAATCTTTGCTGACACAGTGTTGTGTTGCTGGTAGTGCTGGATCCAGAGGAAGTAGTCTGCTATACAGGGGCAGTGCCTCTCCCCAGGATTATCCTATCTTGCTTTGAAATCTCAGCTTAGTTTGCCTTGGTGACCAAGGGAAAAACTGTATCACCAGCCACCAGAATATTTCATATCTCAAACAACAGGATACTTTCCCTACCTCTAATGAATGTAACACGTAAGATTCATTCTTCTTACCTCTAAAGAGCAATAATGTAGATTTCCTACTTATTAGCTACAGTCCCAGTGATCTCAAATGTAGTGCTAATTTTGTCAACTTTTATATAGTGGATTTCCAGCTGTACTTGGCAACAGTTTCTGAAGTGTGGCAGCAAAGAAAAGGACAGTGGAATTCCAGACTCCACTCTGGAGCTCAGCTATCGCTATTGTGGGACAGTGAAATCAGTTCTGATTTGTTAACACAGGGACACATAAGACTGGGGTTCCATGACAAAGACTGAACTTCCCATAGCCTCTCAGATGGGTAATTGAAACAATGAGATTTGAATGTTGATGTGACTATATCTGCATTTACCACCTGGTGGAGCTCTCATACTGAAGTTATAGCTCAAACTGATGTTATAAATAAATAAACTATGTATAAAAAGGGCAGTCTACTAAAATGTGTTCTCCCTATGGTTTTCCTTTCTTCCCAGTGTAAATAGTTTACTAAGCTTGGTGATATCTTGCCTCAGGAATTGGGGAAGTTGGAAAGCAGAGGGTCCGAAGGCAAAGCCTGTTCTCTTCTTTGACAAAAACCTAAGTCTTTTGAAGAGGAAATGTTAGAGGGAGAAGGCTATTGAACACAGAGAGATAGGAATGCTTCCCAGCGATTGGTAAGAGGCAGATGTCTGTGGGCATTGTAGAGAGGCATCAGGCCCTTATGACTAGGGTTTCCCATCATCCCTGAAGGTTCCCATATCCCAAATGTGGTGTGGTGAAGCAGAGGCCAGAGGAGCAGGCCAGTACTGATTGATTACTAAATGACAAAGGGCCTACTTGGACCTCTGCACAACCTTGTGGTAAGGAAGGAGCACCACGTATAATTGGGTTGAATTTCTTATCACCATGGTCAACATTTTATTTTACATAAAATGTTGAAATAGTTTTTGCAGTGTTGAGTGTGTGGACTGAGATTCCTTAACCTTACCAATGATTCCTATTACAAGGGGGTTTTTCTACCAATTTCCTACAAATCTTTTTGATTAGAATCTGGTTAAAAGTTTTAACCAGTGTGGCCAGGGGAGTCAATCTTCTTTGTTCTTGTCCAAGTTGGATTCCTCTTATTTTTCAGCCTCGGGTCACAGGATTCCTCATGTCATCGTTTAGGACCTCTGCTCTCAGTTTCTACATATGCACCTGCACAAAGATATCTCTAATTAAAGCCTTTATCTAGTGATTCCTATGAAATCTTGCCTACTTAGTATGCTCTAGAAAAATACTAAGTGTATCTGCTCTACTTGTTTACTTGGTGTCCAATCCCAGTCTATATCTGAAAGTCCTTAAGAAATGTCTCCTCCTGTGGCTGCTCAACCATGTAAAAAGTCATTAAAGCCACCTTTTCTTTGGCTCAGGGGAATCCTCATTCCACCTTGTACTCTACACCTCTCCTCCCATTGCTAGCCCATCCTTTCCATGATTCTTAACTATGTTTGCTTTGCATCTTGTTTGAATTTTCTCATTATTCACTTATTTGCATTTGGAAATACAATTCTACACTTGTTTTTCTGAGATGCAAGATATAATGGAACCTGATCTCAAACTATAATACAAAGCTATAGTAATAAAAACAGTATGGTATTGGCATAAGACACAAAAATCAATGGAACAAAATAGAGAGCCTAGAAACCCATGTATATAAGGTCATCTACAACAAGGGCACGAACAATACACAATGGGAAAATGATAGTATTTTCAATAAATAGTGTTGGGAAAACTGGATATCCACACGCAAAAGAATGAAATTGGACCCCTATCTCGCAGCATACACAAAACCAACTCAAAATGGAGTAAAGACTTGAATGTAAGAGCTGAAACTATAAAACTCCTAGAATAAAATATCAGGGATAATCTCCTTGACATTGGTCTTGGCAATGATGTTTTGGATTTGGCATCAAAAGCACAAGCAACAAAAGTAACAATAAACAAGCGGGACTACATTAGACTAAAAATGTTCAGCACAGCAAAGGAAACCATCAACAAAATGAAAAGGCAAGCTATGGAATGGGAGAAAATATTTGCAAACCATGTATTTGAAAAAGGGTTAAAATCCAAAATATATAAGGAACTCATACAACTCAGTAGCAAGAAAACAACTAACCCGATTTAAAAATGGGCAAAGGAACGGAATAGACATTTTTCCAAAGAAGACATACCAATGGCCAACAGGTACATGAAAAGATGCTCAACATTACTAATCATCAGGGAAATGTAAATCAAATTCACAATGATCAAAATCACCTCACATCTGTTAGGATGGCTATTATCAAAAAGACAGAAAACAGATCCTGGTGAGGATATGGAGAAAAGGGAACCCTTGTACATTGTTTGTGGGAATGTAAACTGGAAAAGCCACTATGGAAGACAGTATGGCTGTTCCTCAAGAAATTAAAAATAGAATCACCATATGATCCAGGAGTCCCACTTCTGGGTATATATATATCCCCAAAAGATGAAATCATTGTTTCAAAGAGATGTCTATATTCTTATGTTCATTGCAGCATTATTAACAATAGCCAATGTATGGAAACAACCTAAGTATCTGTCAACAGATGAATGGATAAAGAAAATGTTATACATAGAGAGGCATACCTCAGAGATATTGTGGTTTGGTTCCAGACCACTGCAATAAAGCGAATATCACAATAAAACAAATCACACTAAGTTTTTGGTTTCCCAGTGCATATAAAAGAAATGTTTATACTATATGTAGTCTATTACATGTGCAATAGCATGTCTAAAAAAGCAATTTACCTACCTTAATTTAAAAATACTTTATTACTAAAAAATACTAACCATCATCTGACAACACAGGGCTGCCACAGACTTTTAATTTGTAAAAACACAGTATCTGTGAAGTACAATAAAATATGCCTGTATACACAATGGAATATTATTTAGCCCTATAAAAAGAAAGAAATCCTGCCATTTGCAACAACATGAATGAATCTGAGGGCATTTTGCTAAGTGAAGTAAGTCAGACAGAGAAAGACAAATACTGCTTGGTATCACTTATATGTGTGGAATCTTAAAAAGAAAAAAAGACAGTTTAGCTCATTGAAACAGAGAGTAGAATGGTGGTTGCTAGGGAATAGTGGGTGGGGAAAATGAGTAATGGTTGGTCAAAGGGTACAAACGTTCTGTAAGATGAATAAGTTCTGAGTATCTAATGTATAGCATGGTAACTATAGTTGATAATACTGTATTGTATAATTGAAATTTGCTAAGAGAATAGATCTTAGGCACTCTCATCCCCACCCCCGCAAAAAAAAGGTAATTAAGTGAGGTGATGGATGTGTTAACTTGAATCCTTTCACAATGTATATATACATCATATCACATTGTACATTTTAAGTAATTACAAATCTATTTGTCAATTATACTGGAATAAAGCTGGTGAAGAAAAGATATAAAGGGAATTACCCCAGGCTTCATAACAAAGCACTTGATGTCACACAGCTTAGATCACTTTGATACCATTATTGTCTATTTATTCTCCCCAAGTACCTCAGCCCCTTACCTAATCCGGAGAAGGTTTGTGAACACAGGGAAAGTTTTTTATTTTTGAGTGTTGTCTAATGTTCCTCTTCTCTGCCTCGCTTAGCATTCTGTGTTTATGCAGTGAGTGGGTGAACCATCATGACCACTGGTAGCCTATATGGAACCTCTAAGGAGATGAACCGAAAAAGGCTTGCCGTCTGGGTGAACAGAGCCCCACAGTATGGCCTTTGTTCTGTCTGGATACAGCTCTGCAAGTGGAGCCTGGGCTGCGTTTTTTTTGTCACTACTTACTCTTAGTCAGGTGACTTTGTGCTAAACTCTACCTCATCCTTAGGTGAGAAAAGTTAATTCCTAATTTGGGACTGAGCAATAGCAGCCCTGTTTGTCCTTTTTGTTATGGCATTCTGTTTTCATAAGACAATGCTCTGTCTTTATGGCAAGGAAGGGGGACTAATATTTTCTGTAAACAACATGACTCAGTTCCTTGTTGTGTCATCTAGGGAAACCTACAACTTGAAGTGAGACTGGGGAGGTTTTTTTTTTTACATATTTATTGGAGTATAATTGCTTTACAATGTTGTGTTAGTTTCTGCTGTATAACAAAGTGAATCAGCTATATGTATACATATATCCCCATATCCCTTCCCTCTTGCACCTCCCTCCCACCCTCCCTATCCCACCCTTCTGGGTGGTCACAAAGCACCAAGCTGATCTCCCCGTGCTATGCAGCTGCTTCCCATTAGCTATCTGTTTTACATTTGGTAGTGTATATATGTCAATGCTACTCTGTCACTTCGTCCCAGCTTACCCTTCCCCCCCAACTCCGTGTCCTCAAGTCCATTCTCTACGTCTGTGTCTTTATTCCTGTCCTGCCCCTAGGTTCATCAGAACCTTTTTTTTTTTTTTTTTTAGATTCCATATATATGTGTTAGCATATGGTATTTGTTTTTCTCTTCTGACTTACTTCCCTCTGTATGACAGACTCTAGGTCCATCCACCTCACTACAAATAACTCAATTTTGTTTCTTTTTATGGCTGGGTAATATTCCATTGTATATATGTGCCACATCTTCTTTATCCATTCATCTGTTGCTGGACACTTAGGTTGCTTCCATGTCCTGGCTATTGTAAATAGAGACTGGGGAGGTTTATTGCGGCCCTCTATCAACATGATTTGAATCTGTATTTTTATGTATGTTACCATCTTCATCAATTGTTTTTTTTTCTATTTTTAATGAATTATATGGGTTTTGGAATTTGGCTTACTGTCTTCCACTAGAACAGAGTTTCTCAACTGTCACAATGTTGACACTTTGGGATGGATAATTCTTTGTTTTGTGAGACTGTCCTGGACATTGTAGGATGTCCAACAGCATACTTGGCCTCTATCCACTATATGCCAGTAAGCCTCTCCCCACATCATGACAACAAAAACTGTCTCTAGACATTGCCAAATGTCTCATGGAGGTGCAAAACCACCTCTAGTAGAGAACTGCTGTTTTAGAAGAAGCTTGTATGATAACTCATTGTTAAATACTCTTTTTGGATATGTTGTTAATATGCACAACATATACTGAAAGTTTTGTGTTCCCTTTTTTCTTTCTTTTGTTTATATGAAGAGTCATTTAGCATTAGAAAAAATGCATTGACTGTTCTGTATTACTGCAATTTCTCTTAGCTTTACAAATATAAATCTTGGGGGAAGGATCTTTTACGAGGCAACCTTTAGATTAAGCAGAAATGTATACAAATGTAGCTTATTCTTGTATTTTTTTAATGTGAATAGGTTCATATATAAATTTATTATTCTATTATATCTGAGAACAGAAATTCAAATGAATAGTGGATCTTAGCTTAAAGAAAAGAATTGGAGAAATGGTGTTTTAGTTTATCAACCCCCAAAAAGGGGGAATGAAATTAAAAACTGTAGTAAAATTAAAAATGTCAACATTTTGAATTAGCTGTTTTAGATACAGAGAAATCAGATTTCCTCAAAAGGTAATATTTTAAAAGAGGTACCCAAACAGAATTTTCCTGTGTTTTAAGACAATAAACTTTATATTTAACACATTTAATTAGCTAATAAAAACTATTCATTCTTAAGAAATTCCTGAAAGCCATACTATAAAAAAATGCTCAGTTATTTCCCCAAAGGCTTCATTCCAAAAGATAAGCTAGCTCAAATTTAAACCTTCTTTATGACTGTGTTAAGTACATCTATTACAGTACTTTTTGCTGTAAAATCTCTTCTGATAGAAAGCAGCAAAAATTAAATCTGTGTTCTGCATGCCAAACCTTCAGTGTTTCCCAGCTGTGCTGGGGTTTCAAGGCAGCCTCTTTCTCTCTGGAGTCAGTGTAATGAGCTACAGCTGATGGCAGCAATGATGATGACAAAGCATGAAGCGGGACTTTCTAATGTAAAAGCTCATTCAAGTTTTCTGAAACCACTTCCACGTCTGAGTCTTTTAAGTTTTTATAGTGCATTAATAAAATTCTCTTAAAAAGCTCTCTATTTTGAACCTTACAATGTTTTGGATTTTTGTTGTTGGTGGTGGTTTTTTGCTGGCCCATAAGTCTCAAAGTTCTTTCCTTGTTTTGGAGGTTTAAAAGTGGATTATTTTCCAGAGCTTGAGTTTCCTTCATTCTATCAATGACTTCTTCTTCAAAGTGCTTATGATAACTTATATAACCTTTAGAAGAAAATTTATCAATTAAGTATAAGATTAGAAAATACACTTCCTATGTTCTTTTGAGGGCTGCTACAATTTTGCTGTGAATTTTCAAAGTAGTGTGTAGCATGTTATATTATTAGAGAGTAGAAGGGGTATAGCATTAAGTTCAGTAATGCCCTGATGAATAAGTTGTGCACGTATATAAAGAAAAATAACCATAGAGGCCTTTTACAAAAATATAAAAATGTCAGTTAGGAATCACTGACTCATCCAAACATGAAATCCTAGAGTTTAAAGAGACCAGCAGAAGTCTCCAAGTTCAAATATTCTAACTCACTGCAAAAAATCTCTTCCAATAGCATGGTGATCCCTGGAATAATACTTGATGAGAAACTTCAAGGAATGATGAGGAATTTAAATCTATCTAAAAGCTAGTATCCTTTCCTGGTTAAACATTTTTACAATCCTGTTGCCTAAGTTTTAGTATTTTCATTTTGTAGAATATAAAATCTTAGCTGAGGAAGGCAAAGTAATTTGCTCATGAGTTCACAGATAGAAGTAGTTGAGCCTGCTTTTAAACCTCAGCTCTTCTTAATTTAAGAAGAACTGTCTGTCTGCTTAATCACATTTATATAATTCCCCTTTTTAACCCTAACACTTTTGAAAGAAATTTTCAAACACTGAGAAAATTTGAGAGAATTTATATATACCCTCTATCTAAATTCTTATGTTCTATACTTGCATTGTCACATATTTGTCCATCCAATCCTCTATCCATCCATCAATCCATTTTTTTAATTGCTGCATTTCAAACTAAGTCATAGATATCAGTACACTTCTCCTCAAATACTTCAGCATGCATATTATCAGAGTTCAATAGTTATTTATATTTCAAGATAACATTTATATACAATGAAGTGCTCAAATCTCAAGTATACAACGGGATATGTATCCACAAATGCATATATCTGTGCAACCAAAACGCCTATCTAGATACAGAACATTACTTAAGAAGAGTCCCTCATGTCTCTTCCCAATAAATCCCCTTTCTCCATATCAAAATTATTTTGATTTTTTTCTACCCTACATTAGCTTTGCTTATTCTAGAACTTTATATAAATAGTCATTTATATTAAAACTTTATATAAAAACTTTTTTGGGATTAAGCTTCTTTCATTCAGCATACTGTTTTGAGATTCATCAGTGTTATTGCATGTATTACCACTTTTTTCCTTTCCTTACTGAATAGTATTCCATTATAGAATATGCCACATTTTGTTTATCCATTTTCCTATTAATTGACACCTGAGCAGGTTCTAGTTTTTCAGGTATCAGGAATAAACTGCTGACTTCCAGTTTCCAGTTTGGCATGTAAGGAGCTTGGAAGTCATCACACTGTCCTAACAAGTAAAAAGACTGGGGAGACAGGCAAATTCAGGGAGTCACAACTTACCAGAGCAGAGACTCAAAAGCAGAAACTGCCGTAGGAAACCGTGCCAGGGTAGGATAACCCGAGCTGTAATTGACGAATTGCTGGAGGCTCAGCGTGGACAAGTCTGAGAGTTAAAAACTCCATGGGGACCCAGTCATGGGAGACCACCCACAATACTGTGAAATTTATCTCCAGGATCTCAACCAGGTTCCCACAGTAAGTAGTGGAGAAGAACCCGCTTCTGCTTCTGCCAGAGGGAAGGGAAAAGGATCCATTTTGAAATACGCCAGAGCACCGGGTTCTTAACAAGGCCTGCCCTCGGCGTAAACTAATTAACCTGAGTCTAACCTGCTGGGGTATTATCAGAGCCTAACTGACCTGGGGGAAGGGAAATACCCAACTCCAGCCCACTCTAATCATCCTGCCCCACCTAAGGGAGGAGAAGAAAACTAAGGCACACTTGTGAAGTCCGCAGTCCAGGGGCATAAGCTCACTAAAAGACTGAGATCTAATCGCAGGACTGTAGAACACTCCCTCCCGGCCCTGGCCCCCATCTTACCACCGCACTACTGAAGGCCCATATACAGCACATCCTTTCACCTGGTACATCCTGTCCAGCCATCAGGAAAAAATGACAAGGCATACCAAAAGGCAAAAGACACAATTTGAAGAAACAGAGCAAGCATCAGAACAACATGGTAGGGAAGTTAGAATTATCAGACTGGAAATTTAAAATAACTATGATAAATATGCTAAGGGCTCTAATGAATAAAGTAGACAGCATGCAAGAACAGATGGGCAATGTAAGCAGAGAGATGGAAATCCTAAGAAAGAACCAAAAATGAATGTTAAACTTTTCTGTTATAAAGATAATTCCTTATAGTTGACAGAAGTAATGGATATCAAATAAATAACAGACAAATGATGCTACTTGAGAAATAATCTAATACAGAGAAGATAAACAATTATATAAAGTTATTATCAGCATCCATTTTCTGACTTTGAAATCACATTCATTTTTTTTTCTAAAGTTTGTAACATTAACATCCAGCCCTCACTTTTAAAATCATATCCTAAAACTTTGTTCCCTTTCGCTATAATCATCGTTCTCAACAGGAAAAGTATAGTTATGTCAAGACCCGAATTTGGGGAAAAAAATCATTTTAAAAGTAGCTACCAGTTTTCTGAGAACTCTGCGGCTTGCCATATCTGGACAAAATTACTTCATATTTTTTGTTAAGATGATATATTAGATACTCCTGGTTATGGCCAACTGCCCTAGTACTTACCCTAATTTTAGATACTACTACAGTAAAAAACTCATTATTTTGGGGTGTGGCTGGAAAGATTCACGTTTTAGAATGAAATTAAATATGCAAATTAAGGAATCATACAAAAAGGAACATTTTTAGTTTTAAACACATGCAGTAGCTTTTAATTGCTAACATGATTCTAGGTAGAAAACTCAGTGGATTTGCTCTAATAAACAGTTTGATGAACTACATTTGTAGATAGTTGCATCTACTTTGGTTTAAGTATTGTCTTCTAAAGGTCAGTACACAAAAATTTATTTTTCTCAAATATATTTTAGAATTTTAGTGCTAAAAATGACTTTGGAGATATTTTGTCAATTGGGGAAATTACTCAATTTATTTAGCAAACCCATTCTTTATAAGAGAGTGCAATGGTACTTTTCAGTCCAACTCCATTTGAATGATTAAATGTCCAAGATTATGCTGCACTACTCAAGATTCAAATATAGCAAATATATGATTTTGTTAAGGGCTTATGAATATATATATATATTTTTAATTCCTGACACGGAAAATTCACTATATCAACAAGGAAGAATTTAACTTACAGTTAAAGATAATTTCACAGTAAGAAAGTATTGTTTTTAGCCAAAATAAAAATGTATGGTTCCTCCTGTGACTTTTAAGTATCCTTTTTTATGGTGAAAAATGGCATTTTTACATAACTAAAAAGATTTATATTTTTTTACATTAGTAAAAAGTTTTAGAAGCCTTGGAAACTTGAGTTTTTAATGTTTTTCCTTGAAAATATTTTAGTCACAAGGTACTCAATATATGTTTAGGGACTATAATAGTTAATTTTGATTTTAGTAATTCTGCACAATTTTTAGTGTAATTATTATTCAGTTAACCAAAAATTTTTTAACAGAATTCCAAATTTAATAATTTTAAACTTAATTTATTAATTAAGTTACAGATTTACTCCAGAGAACATTTTTCTCTTCCTCTATGCATTCTCATGCCCACCATCTATTGTTGCTCCAATAGAACTTTCGGCAGTGATAGAAATATTCTATATCTGTGTTCTCCAATATGGTAGCCACTAGCCACATGTAGCTACTGAGTGCTTGCTATGTGGATAGTGTGAATGGGGAACTGAATTTTAAAATTATGTTTAATTTTAATTAATTAAAATTTAAATAATTACATATTGTTAGTGGCTACTCTATTAGCACCCGTTCCAGACTTTCATGTTCCTAGCTGAAAATTCCACTTTTTGTATGTCACGAAGTTCATCTGATACATAGCTATTGTCTAATTCTTGACTTTTCCAAGATATTTTCAAGTTCCAGCAACTATTTTTATGTTCCAGTATCCCTTCATTATGACACTAGTTTTTGTTAAATGAATAAGTAGGTTAGAAACTGATAAGCCATACAAAACAATCTACTAATTTACTAACCATTGTTAGATGTTCATCAGTTGCTAGATACTTAAATGTTTCAATAAACATTTGACAAAAATCACTGTTTATAAATGAGGACTGACCACCACTCTATTCATTAATTTGATGTGCTCTTTCTTTCTCTCATACAAGAAAAAATAAATAAAAGCATTAAAAGATGTGAGATATCTGAGACGTGCATTTGAGTTTACATAATGGGGAAATGCCAAAACAAAACAAAGCTAAAAAATAAGAGCCCTCTAACCTATGTTTTGAGGAGAACCAGGATCCAGTCTGGTGATGCACGGGGTCTAGAAGTGCCCTGGGTCATCTGGTGACAGAAGAAATATACAGTAAAAGATCAAGTGGCAAGTGTTTAGTGAGCTCTTTCTTTGTGCCCATCATTGAGTTAGGTAATGTGGTAGATACAAGAGGAATTTAAGATGTCATTTATCCTCTGAATGGGTTCGCAATTTAGTGGAAATAAATAAATAAAAATGATTGAATTTTGCAATATGCACATGGGAAATAATAATAAATCCAGGTGACAGGCTGAGTAAGAGAAGTTAGTAAAAGATACACAGCTGAAAGTCTGCAGGTGGAGGGCCAAAGACTTTAGGAAAAAAAGGATGATTCATGTGGACACCATCCTAAATTAGTCATATTGTTTCTAATCTGAATATTATATGATGATTATTATATTATTATGATAATTATTATGAGCATTTGTTTTTCAGTTGGAATAACTTCAGGTAATTAATATAAGCAGAATTGCGATAGTCAGCATAAATTGTTTAGCTGGTGTATAGGGCAGTACACCCTTTCTTGGGGGCTTATTATTATTTGGAGGAAATTATGAGGCATGGCTGATGGATGCCTGTGAGTAGAGTCAAAGCTGATTTCCTTTCAGCTTTTAGTATCTTACTCTTTTAAAAAATTACATACTGTAGTATTCACTATTTTTGGCATTAAGTTCTATAAATTTTAACACGTGCATAGATTTTTGTAACTACCGTCTCATCTGGTTATTGCACAATTGCAACATGCTAGATAATTCTCTATTGTTGACTCTTTTAATCAGACCCTCTTCCCTACCCTTACCCCTGGTAACCACTGATTTGTTCCCTATTCCAATATTTTTTTTCCAGAATGTCATATTAATGGAATCATATGGTATGTAACCTTTGAGACTTATTTTTTTCACTTAGCAAATCCTTTGAGGTTCAAGTTGTTGTGTATAGTAGTACTTCATCCATTTTTGTTGATGAATAGAATTGCTCTGTATGGATATACCACAGTTTGTTTATTCATCACTCATTGAAGTATATTTGGGTTATTTCCAATTTGGGGAAATTGTAAATAATGCTGATATATACATTCATGTACATGTTGGAATTAAAAATGTTTGCTATGAAAAGAACAGGTAAGAGAATGGAAGGACAAGCCACAGACTAGGAGAAAATATTTGAAAAATTGTATCCAGAACATAGAAGGATGATTCTTGAATTATATTAGAAAGGGTTTGCCCTGAAATAAGGAAGATAATGTTAGAGAAATTGAATGGTAACGTTGTTAAGCCAGCCAGGATTACATTTCGTTCTGAAATGAAACAATAATAGGAGCATTACAATGTGGCTATAACAGTAACGTAAAATAATGCCTAAATGCAGGAAGGCTAGATTTTAGTAGATGTATATCTTCGAAAAAATGAAAAAGAAATAAGATACATAATGCAAATTTTAACAGGGGAAGAAAGAGGTCATTGCATTTACAGGGCTGTAGCACATATTTAAAATATGAGAGCTTCGAGCATGAGCCCTGGCATTTGGAGAGCTTAGATGTGGGAAGCCAGGTCACAGAAGTGATCAACCAAAATGCCATTATTCACAAAATATGTGGGAAGAAGGGGCACATGATTTCCTGGTTGTCTTAAGGCTGAACGTATTAATGGAGACCAGAGAATGGAATGGAAATTTGAGCAGAATTAAATCATAAATCACCTGGAGCTTGTAAGGGCAGGTGATGTTAAAGGCTTTGCGAAACAAGCATAAAAGGATCTATAGAGAGAACAGTGAATGAGAAGGCATTTATGAAGGAGGTGGAAAGAAAGGACAGCTAGGTGGTAAAAAAGAAAAATGCACAAGTGGCAGCTTGTGGCTGTGGGTGTTCTAGAGATGGCAGTTCCATTTCTGAGTGCTCACCTAAGGACAAAGATATATACTGCAGGGATAGCAGCAGCTGGGCATATAGAAATAAAATGACTTACAGAACGACCTCTTTTGGGGAAATTGAATGCTGGTTATCACATTATTTTCCAGATGTTTTCTGAAATTAAACTATGTTCATTCTCTGTTTTTTTGTTTTTGTTTGTTTGCTTTTACTCTGATATACTCCTGGAAACCACAAAGTGAAGCAGAGACTTCTAAAGAGAATAGCATTTCTCCCTGAGGATCCGTTATAATTAGTGATTTCAAATAACTCGTGTGTGACAAACAATATGTAGTAATAACAAAATAATAGGAAGCAATAGATAATGGGATTTCATAATCAACTGTTATATGCTGTTATGGATCTAAGTGCTTTGTAAACTCCAGTTATTATTTAGAATAGTAAAATATGTCCCACTAGATGTTATGGTAGAAGGAAGCGGTGATCCACAGTCCTCTGTACTTTAGGCTACAGATCACTTAACTTTAAAAAATATGAATAGCAAATTAATTTTTATCTACTTATCTTTATCAATACACATCTCTATCATTCAATTATACATATATATGTACGTATATACATACACATGTATATATATATACATATATATATTTCAAAGCAAAACAGGAGGAAAAGATGTTGAATTAAGGTCTGTTAAGAAAAAACGGACTGGTGGAAAAAAGATTAGTTGTTTAAAAGAGCATGAGGCAGACCTTTTTGAATCAGTTATATAATCTTACAGAGACTCGATTTTCTCATCTGTAAAATTAGGGTGAAAATACCTACTTTCTAACTTGTTCCAGAGCACTAAACGCACAACCGTGTAAAGAGCCTAGCAGAGTGTCTCACACATAGTAGTTTCTTGGAAAATCGCAGATGCTGTTCTCCTTCCCTCGACTGGTAGTACCAATTGATGCATTCCTTCTTGCTAAACAACTGATGCATTCCTTCTTGACCTTGGAAACTAAATGTTCTAACTTTATATTTCCATTCACAGAACCATCTTATAAATCACCTGAACCCATAGTTTTAAATTTAAATTGGGGTCTTTGGCAGATGTGTTTCTTCAAACTACCCATCCTTCACAAATTAAGAAAAACTCTCTTTCAGAGGGAGAGCCCACAAAAAGCCTCCCATTCCCACCCCATTGAAAATCACTCATTTCAAGACACAGAAGATTTGGAACTCGGAGAAGGGCATTAGTGTCCTGTGAACCTGCCATTCAGGCCTCTGAGGCGTTAGTCTCCTTGTTGAGTTCAACTAGAAAGCCTTCCCTTCCTTCCATCTCTCCATGTTTTATCGCATCTTCAGATCCCTGATCAAAGACACTTTCTCTATGAAGCATCTCATTACCATCTGATATGTATCTTAGAATTGCTACCATATTTCTACCATACAGTCAGTATAACATAGCCCAGCATGTAGACACACATACATTGTTTATTTTTGCAGCTGGATCCAACTGAAGTTTGCATAGACTTAATTTTTTTATTGAAGTATATTTGATTTACAATGTTACATTAGTTTCAGGTGTACAACATAGTGATTCAGTATTTTTATAGATTATACTCCATTTAAAGTTATTGGTTATATTCCTTGTGCTGTACATTACATTCTTATATCTTATTTATTTTATACCTAATAGTTTGTACCTCCCAATCCCCTTCCCTACCTTGCCCCTTCCTCCACTCCTCTTCCCTCTGGTAACCACTGGTCTTTCTCCAATCTGAGTCTGTTTCTGTTTTGCTATATTCAATTCGTTTATTTTTTAGATTCCACGTATAAGTGAAAACACACAGTATTTGTCTTTCTCTGTCTGACTTAACGTCACTAAGCATAATACCCTCCAGGTCCATCCATGCTGTTGCAGATAGCAAAATTTCATTCTTTTTTACGGCTGAGTAATATTCCATTGTATACGTGTGTGTGTGTGTGTGTGTGTGTGTGTGTGTGTGTGTGTGTGTGTATCACATCTTCTTTATTTCACTGATATGTTACCATCCTGGAATATATCCAGAATACAACTGCATTTCACTTTCTCTACTGCTGTCACCCTGGTCCAACTTCCTTCACCAATCACCTGGATTATTATGATATCCTCCCCACCATTCCTCCTGCTTTTACTCTAGCCATGCCTTCAGTTTATTCTCAACAGAACATCCAGAGAGATTTTTCCTAAGGTAAGGCATATCTTCTCACTCCTCTGCTCTTGGATCTCCTATGACTTTCTACCTTACTCTGAGTAAAAGCTTGTCTTATAAAGCCTAAAATTTTAAAATAAAAATACTATTTTATTTTTGTCCTTTCCTCTGTGTCATTCCTTCTCTGAGGCACTGGCTAAGTAAACAAGGGAATGAATAGCCTAGGTATATAAGGAAATTGAAGAAAAAAAAAAGTTTTTCAAAGATATTGTTCTACCATACAGTGTACACATGGAGTGCCTGGTATTGTGTCTGTCACTGTGTCTTGCTGAATAATAACTTCCTTCCCTTTCCACGGAATACTATTTGCTTAAAGTCAATATACCAATTCACATAATGGAGGGGAGAAAATTGGCTACACTTTAAATGTCTGTTTAGCTACCTCCTGTCCTTTTGTCATGTTTTACCTCTATAGTCATTATAAAGTCCACAAGATAATTTATAATTTTTGCTTAAGCCAATTATATGTGCTTTAAGGAAATGCAAATCAAATATTATTTTATATTTACTCAAATATTTACCATTTCTGATACTTTTCAATCCTTCCTGAGCATCCAGTTTTCTGTCTGGAATCATTTCTCATCATCTTGAAGAATTTCCTTTAGCATATCTTATAGTAAGGGTCTGCTGGTGGCAAATTTTCCTAGTCCTCTTTTATCTGAAAATGTCTTTATTTTGCCTTCATTCTTAAAGAATATTTTTGATGTCTTAGAAGTCTGGATTGATGGTATTTTTCTTTTAGTACATTAAAAAATTTTTTCTTCTATATTCTGGTCTCCACAGTTTCTGATGAGAAGTCAGTAAAAATTCTAATTGTTGTTCCCTTGTGTGTAATGTGTTGTTCATCTCTGGAAGTTTTCAATATTTTCATTTTATCTTTGGTTTTAGCAGTTTGACTGTGATGTGGCTAGTCATAGTTTTCTTTGTTTTTATACTTTTAAATTTCTTGAATCTATAAATGTATGTCTCTCACTAAATTGGGGGAATTTTAGCCATTATTTTTTCAAATATTTTACTGTCCCATTCTCTGTCTTCTTTTTCTGGGGCTCGCATTACATGTATGCTAGACGTTGATCTTTTCCCACAGGTACATGAGACTCTATTAACTTTTTTTTTCACTTTTTCTTCTTTGATATTCAGATTGGACAATCTTTA